>NC_134278.1:62707912-63374439 GCF_949628215.1 Phalacrocorax aristotelis
ACATGTGAGGTCTTTCTTCCAGCTCTCCTGAGTGTACCAGTGTAGACATGCTTTCACAAAACCGGGCACAGCTCAGGCAGATTATGCGCATTTCCTCTGCCAAGTTCTAGTAATGCAACTCAGACTCAACCTAATGTTCTTCTTACACAGAGAGCGGTCGTCTTAACACAGAGAACTAGGGAGCTGGAAACTAATAGGGCTGAATAGTAGAGAGGTTTTAGAAATGGAATAATTATGTTTTGGGAAAGGGTCTCCGAAATAAAATTTCCAGGTTACCCAAGGCAAGATTTGGAACTGTGGTAGTTTTTCCAAGTGGAAAGACTAAAGTATTTTTCCATTCTGCCACCTATTTTTATGCTTATTCTATTCTGGTGTGATAGAAGGAGCTAGTGTGTTCATATTCATTTGGTTCAGTTGATTGCCCCTTCAGAGAAGCAATTTTTGTGTTCAAAGCACCATCTGAGTGCTGAGCTCACTGTGCAGCGGTATGTCTGGGAGTCACCTGCAATAAGAGGTCTTTCAGCTAGAATGGCCAGCTGATGTGTTTCTGAGTCGTTGCTGCTAGCTAGTTAGCTATGAGTCAGCTTGTTTTCCAATTTTCTGATTAAACGGTAACATAATTTCTCCAAGGGCTAGCTGAGTAGTCACATTTTTGGCTTAAGACAAATGAAATCGAAGGAATTCCTCCTTGATAGTTGTGAAAGTACCCGTCTTGTTGGGGTCTTGCTTAGATCTGCATTGAAGGAAGTCCAGGATTGGAACTGCAGCTCAAGAGATGCTGTCAGATCAGGACAAAGCTTGCAGCAGTTTGATTGTAAGGTCTGTAGGGAGAGGTCCATCATTTTGCTCTGTTTTTACATCGTTTGCTAGGGGTCTTGGTTCATATAAGCAGTAATAGCAGTAATCTGCGTGTGGCTCCTTGCTGTGTGTGACCGACTGTATCCGAAGCTCCTACATCCATCCATTTTCTGTGGCAGAGGACGGAAGAGCGCGAAGCTAAGTTTTCACGTTTGGTGGCAGTGCTTCTTAAGCAGCCCTTTACCCCTCCTCTGCTGGCCACTTGTTTAAGCTGGATCTGTTCCTTGCTGTAGTTCACAAACAGCTGTGCTGGCAGCGAGGCAAAGGTCAGAATGAGTGGCAGCACCCGTGCTGCTGAGCCTGGCACCGGCGCTGCAGAAATAGCTCCGGAACCACAGTCTCCGTTACCTAATCTGCCACCTCTATTAACTCAAGTGCAGGGTCAAGTCTGCGGGATAGGTGGAATTTTTCAGAACGAAAACAGTATCTACAAAAATGATCCCTTGATATTTAACCGAAAAGTTTTCTTCATTTGTGTTTTTTTAACTAAAACTAAAGTCGCTGCAAATAATTTGCAGATATATGTGCAGGTTAAAACAATAGGGAAAGTTTTGGTACCTTTGGAGGGGACAGCTATGATGTTCTCAAGGGAAGGCAGGAGCTCAGACGCAATACCAGGCAACAGAACATTTCCAGGTCTGTGGACCACTGTCCCAAAGCTGGGCTCAGTGGGGACAGGTAGAATGTAACTGCGCTAGAAGGAGAGCATCATCGCTGAGGGCAGCAGCGCTCGTGATGGGCTGCACTCTTTTACCACTGTTCCTGGGGAAAGAAGTGGAATAATTTCTCAGAAGTGGCCATTACTTCGCTGTCACTGTAGACAAGTGCTTAATTTATGGTAACTATTTTTTATTAGTCTCCACTGTCACAAAGTATTAAGTTACATGCTATCACGTTCCAAATGCCTTTTGTATGTTGTTCCCATATAACACTGAAATATGCATGCTATACCACATCACGGGTTTATGGACACTCAAGCACAGCAATCTGGTGATACTATTTTTGATGTGAGTACAAGTTCGATTTCTAGAGATAAGAGTAGTGATGTAATAAAGTTCTGTAAGGGTTTTGAGTTGGCATAACGTTTTGTTCAACAAACTTGAAGGACACAGAATCAACTTTGCACAAATGAGATGGATTAAACAGCAAACTAAAGCACAGATCTCAAAAATACTTAGTTGCTAATGGGTCTTTAGAGAGGACACTGCTACACAGAGTCGTTCAGGGGTTAGTCATCAAATCAAAAATGACTTATTATTTTATCCTGTGAGACAACGATTAGTAAGTTCTACAAGAAGTAAGACCTTTGATTAGATCACTTGCTGACCCAATAAAAGAGATCTCTCTTCTTACAAGCTTTCTTTTACTTCTGTAATTAGACTGTCATGCGTATAGTACTGCTACTACAGAGACTGAGGGAAGAGTAACTAATGAAGAGAGCAGATTGCTAAGGGTAGTCTGACTCGTTCAGTAAACTGAGAGCGAGCAAACAGCATGTGCTTCACTACAAGCCAGTGGTTTATTTAAAAAAATAACTGGAGGTCATAGCAAATGATCAGGATGGTATCATAGCCAAAAAAACATATTTTTAAATTGTTATTTAAACAAAGTACTAGGCAGAGTAAGAGAGGTTATGTTACCTGTGTAGCTAGTTGTGGGTACAGCTACTACTGGAAAGTGGCGCTCTCTTTTAGCTTTAGAAAGGAAGCTGGAAGAATAGAAGTTTTAGATATAAGACAAGAGGAGTAATTAGACAGTTGGAAACCATATCTTCCAGGGAATTAGCAGATTTTAGTTTACCAAAGGAGAATGTAGCATAGTTTGATCACAGCTAATAAATATCTAAGTGGGGGAAAGGAAATCTGATAAAGGATCCATTGCCAAAACAGTTGTTTAATTAAAATCTGACAATACCTGTTTTTCACAATTCCTGTTGCACACTTAGTGCTGGCTCTCAGTCAAAGAGAGTCACCTGTGGGATGGGGGGAACTTCACGGCATTTCAGTCGTGTATGGGGACAGCTCTTGTGAGGATCATTAGCATAAAAAATGTAGACTACACAGCACTTCTAATACTGGGTTTAGTGTTTTCTTTGTGCTGGACAAAGGTGGCACGTAGGAATTTTGCTACTTTTCATTCATTGCCTTCTGATGGTTTCAGTTTAGCTGGACGGCCGTGGTGCAGCAGTCTAAGGTTTGATGAGTAATAATAGTCCTTACGTTCTGTCAGAAACGGCCCGAGCTGCGTGCTGGCGCCAGCCGGAGTTTCTTGCTCTGGGACAGTTTTGCATTCACATTTTTTTGTTTCCTGTTGTTCGGTAATTCCTTGAGAATGCAACACTTTCTCAAATGCAATATTTAGGGGTTACTGTCAACTGTAATTAAGAAAAAAGTTTTATTTCTTCTACCAAAGTAAGAGAACCAAAGTACCCAGGCTTATTTTCGGTAGCTTTACTTTTATATTTCTTCCTGGCATTTCAAAATGGTCCATTCGAGAAGTGTATGTGAAACACTTGCAGTAACAGGAATGGCAGCTGCCGGCCAGGGGTGGGCAAGGAAGGTGACAGCCAAAAAGGAAGGGCAAGCGGCGAGCTTCCTACTTCATCAGGATGTTTCTAGGAATTTTCGCAAGTATTTGAACTTCTTTCGTAATTGTCATTGCATGCTCATACTATCATACTATGGAATACACTCTTGAAACTGCGGCATGACTTTTTAAAACAAGTAAGATGTATAGATACTGTCTTGTCACAGCTTTCATTTTAATATGTGGTTGGATTCTTTGGGTTAATTTGCCCAGCCTTATAAAACTGCTGTTTGCTTTTACCTGGAGGATGTGCTCATTTTTTTTAGGTTCTCCTAAATTCTAAAATGATAAGTAGGGCTTCTGTTTTAGAAAGAACCTATATTGTTACCATATGCTATTTTTGTGTCACAAGGTTAATTTTTTTTTAATCTGTCGAAAGTAAATTTGACATGTCATTTGGGGAAGGGAAATAATTAATGTTTTCAAGTTGACAGTGTCACTTTAAATATTCTGTCTAATCAAGTATGGCCTTTTTATTTCTGTTTTCAGTGGCTTATTTATAAAGAAATGAAATGTTTTATTTGGTTTGTTTTCAGCTACTTTCTACAAAAAAGAGAGGGAAAATGTCTCAGATATTAACCAAAATATGTTGTGTAGTAAAACCCAAAATCCTTCCCCCTAAAAAACCCCTAGATGTTCAAAACATTGACATGGCCAGCTAGTAGGAAAATAAAACTAAAATTTTTATTAAAATTATAAAAGAGTATGATTCTATCTGTGGCATCTTTGCATTACTTTTTGTTTCCTCTGGGAAAAACCTTTCTTTTTGGTAAGGATTGTGTGGGTTTGATCAACCAGGAGTTTGAAAACACCACATTTAATTTTTTTTACTAATCAATTTCCCTTTATATTTAGGGGAACACAGTGGGATTCTAGATTAGATTTGTTTACAAAACCAGACCAGAAACAGTCTCAGCATTTGTTTTATTTATTTCTGTCTGGAATAATCTGTAATTGATTAATCTGGAATGAGTCAGAAAAGGTCTGTGTAGCTGCATGCCTTATCTAAGTGTGAGTGAAGAGGTCTCTCGCAGTTGGGAAGCCCCCAAGCATCAGTGAATACACAGCTCTGGTTTTAATCTCAGCAATTTCACAGCATATTGTGCAATGTTAGGATAAGGGAGGAATTTCTGAGTTTTAGAATTCTGTACTCTGAAATCCTTAAAGCTAATCGCTTTTATTTGTTGTACAGGTGTGGGAGGGGAGTAGTAGGAAGAGTAGTGGAGTCTGTTTTAGACATATTTGGGTACCTGTAAAATTGGTACGCAATTTTGCAAGGGAGATAAATGCTGAACTGAAGTACTGTTTTAACTAAAATAAATGAGATACAGTGCTTGCAGTTGTTTACCATTTGCCAAGAAGTCTTTCTGTTTTCCTGTTTTTCCACTTGTTTTGTTGCATGATGATAATGGGACAGCAGGCAGATCTCTTGCCAGAGACACTTCCCATTTCTTACCCGTTTTATGTACCTAACTGATGCGGAGACCTCATGGTATGCGTTGCTCTGCTTTTTTGTCTTGATGCCTGCATTTCACTGGAATCAAATGGTTTTGTGGTGGCTTGACTTGTTTCTAAGTTACAAGTGCTGATGCAGAGTGGGAATATCATCTTAATTTTTCTTGAATAAAATGTCCACAGCTACCACAAAAGCAAAGCCATTCTTCAGGAAACTCAGTTCAAGGAGGAAAACTGCATTAAACTGGCAATTCTACAAGTGTTCACCAAAGACCATGCAGAATTTGCAAGGTTGTGTGTAAGAAATATATAGTGACTGGCATGAAAGCCAATTATTTGACTTGAGTTTTGAGAGGTTTTCAGTGTATTACAGTTTGGTTGCACAAATAATGTCTGTTTTGATTGCTCTATTCAATATCTGGCATGAATTCACAGGCTTAGAAAGGAAGATGGAAATGACAAATTATGTCCTAGTTATAGATGTGTAATTTTTAAGGGGAAGGAGAAGGTAAAAGGAAACCAGATGAGCACGGAACTATAAACGCCTGACAGCTGTTAGAGACCCCTTCCCTGTTCTTAACATACACGATAAACTAGTATGGGTACTTCTGTTGTCTCAAGGTGTGCAAATGGCTGAGTTGTGTTACCAGGAGCAAATGCTCTTTTATTTCCAGCGGGGATAACAGGCAGACCCTAAATCTGCTGTGAATCTGAGCTTTGAGGTTATCAGTGTCCTGATGATGGAATACGAGCGTTTTATTTTTAATTTGTAGTTGCTTTTTTTTTGTGCTACTAACGTTTGGCATTGCACCTTGAAACCCATTTGCTTCAGAAGCATGGTTTCTATATACATTAGAATATATAGGATAGCCAGTATATATGTATTGGAATATGTACCGTATACCCAGTTTAGATATCTACATGTTCTTATGCACATCCGTGCCAGATACTGTGCCAGGATGAGAGTGCTGAACAGGTCCTGAAGGATGTCCTGCACAGTCCCCTCCATCTAACTGGTACGCTGGTATTTTGCTGTGAAAGTGAGGACTTTCGTTTATAGAGGAAGCGGCTGGGTCCGTTTGCTTTTCAGCATATCCTGGGAATTCCTTCCATATTGTTTCCCTTCAAAAGAGTAGCAGGACAGTGTGCGTGGTTGCAGTAGGTAGGAAATACATACGTGCTCAGACGCCTACAGATGTTGTGTGAGTTGTTGAGTGAACTCCTATAGCAATTCTGATAATTCAAAATGAGGAATAATGTATCTTCTCTATTTAAGATCTCCATCTGCAAATGCAAATAGATGTAGGTAGATGCTCAGCCGAACAAAGACCCCAGCAAAGATGCTTTCCCTCCACCAGGGGCCGCTGGACATGCTCAGAGCTAAAATAAACTGGACTCTCAGGATGGCAGGGCGTGCTGTCCTCTCAGCTGCAGGCCCAGGGCTCTGGGTAGGGAAGGAGCTCAGCATTTTGGAAGTCACTGATAGATGGAGAAGTGTGTCCTGGGTGTGCTACAAGGGTTCCAGAAAGGTCTAAAACTTCTCTTAAGTGTGAAATTCTCATCCTCAACAAGATAAAAGTGGACTGAAACCAAACTGATCTGAAGAGAGCCATATCTAACCCTCTGGAGATGAGGGCCTGAGGAAAAAAGTATTAGAAGAGGAGAAAGGGAAAGATGGACATTCCATATTTCCCTTAATTCTCTAGAGTGTGGAGCAAGATTTGTTTCTGCAATGCAACAGGAGTTTTTAAGGAGGCTCATGTCACTCGCTTTGATATCAGGTAGATAGCAGTTACCTCAGCTAAGCCTAAATAAGCATGCAAGATGCCCAAGCCACTTCTACTTCCTGCAAGAATCCTTCTGATTAAAAGGAGTGCAAAAAGAAAAATTTGAGCACTAAAAAAAAAGGTTCTGTATGCTTTCTTTCCACCTGCCAGTTTTCCTCAGGAAAGCAGTACATGTCCCTGGCTAGGTCATACTGTCAGGATGGCTTTGCTTGTCTTTTAAACTGTTGATTATGTTCATGGTATTCAAAATTTGTTAGTCATTTGCTCTCCCTTGACATTAGATATAGATGATAATGTTTCTTACCCTTTTTTCCCACTAAAGAATAATTGTTTTTATTAGGGTTGACATTCCTTTCAAGAAAACACAGCACTTATATGAGAGAAAACACAAAAGTCTATGAAGCTAAAATTAATTAACCATGAAAAATATATCAAGCAATAGCTTTTCTGAGATTGTCAAGAGCTGAATTTTCATTTTGCCTTACAATGTAAGATAAGAAAGCTGACATGTTTTTTTCTACTAAAACAAGGACAGACAGTGATGTTTAGTTTCTAGAAAGCCCTATGGTTATAATTTTATTTTAAAAGTGTTAAATTTATATGTTTTTCTTATTGACTTGTCTGATAGTAGTTTCAATAGAGTTTTGAAGAAGGCTAGGTTATAAAGAACATCAGTCTCACTCCTCATCTGAGGCACGGATCTTTCTTCTTTTCCAAGTGTGATACTAGTAGGGACTGAGAAAGCAGTATGTTTTTACTATCTAAAATCCAGGTTTTGATTGTAGATCTAGGCTAAGTGGAAAGTCTAAAAATCAGCATTTGGTTTCCTTTTCTTTAAATTTAGGTTATATTTTATCTGCTTCACATGAGACTACAGGTGATAATGCATGCAGAGAACTAGAAGAATGTTCTCCTAAATAAGAAATGGTTGATTGCTAGGTGGTACCTGTTCCTTCAAATAAACGAGTTTCACGGGAAACAACTAGCATGAAATAACCTAATTTAGTGAGATTGTAGTGCATATGCACTAGTTCCTTGCACAGATTCTCTTTATCTGCCTTGCATAACCTTTCATACCCCAAACGTGCTTCATGCTCCTCAGATGACCTGTAGGAACGGCGCAAACCCAGACAGAGGCTTGCGTGAGACTGGGGAGTTCAGACCCTGGAGGCTGTGCTCATCGTTGGCACCTTACTGCTGCACGCCCTGCATACATTCAGTTGCAGTTATAAGCACTAAGTACTTCTACTATCACAGATTTCTGAAGTAGACCACTAGAAAATGAGAAATTGTCCTATTTGTGACCACTTCTCTCTTGACATTTTGACTCTCAGCCTGAGGCTATGATAGAAATGAGTTCTTTGTGACTGTCAGTTAATTGTGTTAAACACAGCAGCATCCTTTCTGTTTGTTCTCTAGGCTTCTTATCAACACATTTCAAAATGTAAAAACAATATAGTATATTTGACTGGGATCATGCAGTTCCTGTACTATACTGCCAGAGAATCATGCCAGAGCATCACCATGATATAACCTCAATAGAAGTAGGTGTTCTTCACTTAAAAAAGAATAAAAAGAATCTGACAATGTGCCCAAGGGGATTATCATGTGAAAAAAAACGTTGTGGTAGAAAGTGAGGACCACCACCCCCAGTAATTTCATTTAGAGGATCAACTCCTAGTGGACCAAGAGAGGACTTTCTCTGTAAGTTTTTGGGTTGAAGTGAAAGGGATGAAAATTTTTGTCTGATAGGAAAATCCTCTTCCAGATTATGGATTCTTCCTGGAGCTCCATCTCTCCATCTGGCTGACTGGAGGGCCTGAAGCAGCCTCTGAATTACTCATGGGAAACATCAAGTGCTTTAAGGCTGTTTTTTACCTGTGGCTCCCCAAGCTTCACATTCTGTCTTGAGCTTGTGAAAGTTGCAGCACAGGATCTTATTAGACATCCCATAGAAAATGAAACTGCCTCAGTCAGTTCTTTCTTTGTTGCCATCCTAATTTTCTGAAGAAACCATTGTGAGGGGAGATACTGCATCCTTGCTGTCTTACATTTTCAGTCATTTACGAAGAAGTAGGCAGCAGATCCTCAAGTAGTTTTGTATTGTTTTTAACCTATGGGTGTATCTCTGGGAGGAAGCACATGTTTCTCCTCATGGTCAAGTCCTGGAAGTTGCAGTTTAAATTTGATGAAGTGTTTTATTCCCCCAGATAAAAATAAATAAATAAAAAATTAGATTTAAATGCATTTGTTGATGAGGAAAGTCAGGAATCCTCCTAATTAAGACATTTCTTAGAAAGGTAAAATTTTTATCTGTGAGCATAAAACACTTCATCAGTTTTAAAGCCACATCTGCAAGAACTGGATCAAGAGCAGAAACAGGCATTTTTCTTCATTCTGGCTTGTCTGTGAGTTTAAGACTTTTAACAACAGTTTTAAAAATATTTAAACCCAGTTAGAAACACTTGCAATATAAGAGGGGTAAAAGTGCCCTCCCTCCCTCTGTTTTTAATCTGGTTCTCTTGATGGGATAAACTACAAGGTTGAATTGGTAACTGGATTATTGCCTCATAAAACAGCACGAGGTTACTATTATCCTTTAATTTTATATCTTTATTAGGGAGTAATGTTGGTCTTATTTGAGTCACTGACTTCTCTAATGGTTTTTCTCCTCTTTTACAAATTTATAAAACTAAACCCTAAAGGATTTGGTCTAAGTGCAATTGGCATAACTGCCATTATAAAAATCATTGTGTTAGCAGTTGGTTATAATCAGCCACTTTAACTGGGCTCAAAATGTAGCAGGATTTAGCTGTTGATAGGTAGAATACTGATAAAATATTAATTCTGATTTTTATTTTTAAAAGTTCAGTTTCCAGTGAGAGTATTCGAATTTTGAGGCAGTGTGAAGATGAACAATGAGTACTAGAAACTATTATAATATAGCATATTCGTGCAAAGGATATATTTAAGACATTGTGTATTTCTGCAAAGATTAAACAAGCTTGTGTTTGTTGTGCAATTCAGTAAAGTAAGTTCAAAAATTCATGAAGGTCGGTCTTTTTTAGAAGGTGACTAATCCAAGTGGCGTATTTAGTGATGTGTTCCAGTGGATACATCCACCTGAGTTTTGGGACACAACACACATTGTGGGCGAGTCACAGGCAGTTCTTAATAGTAAAACTCCTGTTGGACTTAACGTGGTCAGGGTGTATTTAAACTATTGACACACTTTATTTTTTATGGAAAAATGTGACATCCATCTGTTGATTTCAGTGTACTTTGATTAAGATCACAATCAATATGGGAAGAAACATGAATATGGCTCTGTCATGGTATGGCTCTGTCGTTGAGTTGAGTTTTACACAGAAAGTGAGGGATCTGTCACCTTCAGTGGCTGACAGACAGAGTTAGAGCATTTAATGTTTGACTGCAAGCCAGGTACTGACTTTCATAGAAACAATAGTTTCTATGTCAATAGTCAAACAATTTGTTCCGAATCTTGTATTTTACCACTGAGTGCTTAGTGCTTGACGGTTTCTTTCCACAGGCAGTCTTGATAATGCAATAACATGCACACACTTCAAACTCTTAATTAAATTAAAGCAGATTTTATGTTTATGTTATTCATAGAATATTTTAGGATCGGTTCTGAAAATTTGCCTTTGTGTTTGGAATTGGCTCCTTTGGCAGTGGCTGCCACAGGAAATGCCTTGTAGAGCTGCTTTCTCTCAAAATACCCATTGTTCTTGATAGGCTTCTCTCTGAATTTTGCCTGTAGTGAGTTTTTAAAGAAGCCTTTCTATTACCCTTTTGTCTCCATTGGACAAAGACTGCAGAAGGTTTTTATAAACACCAGGATGTGGGCTGCATGTTGACCAAAAAACCATGGGAGGTGGTTTCTGTTTTGGTGAAGGCATCATGGGTGAGGATGTCGATGTCTTGGATCCCTCCAAGATTTTGTAAAACAGGAATTATTTTCAGCTTTCAGATAAGGTGAAATACATGCAAAACGATTTGCTTGCGACTGGTCTTTTCCTTTTGTAACTTTATGGCAAAAATTAATGAAATGCAAATGAAACTTTTTTTGAAACTTAAAGAAGAGGGAAGGAAAACAGGAGGGTGTAATCTGGTGGCAGAAGAAAGGGGGAATAAAGGTGAGACTGGGAAAAAAAAGTAGACTGGGACAGTAAACATGCATGTGTGTATGTTCTAGGAAATACCTAATGCAAAACACAAGAAAATTTCAGGAGTTATATTTTGGGGAGTAAATGGAGGTATGGCAAATAAGTGGCACTTCAGACAAAGAGAGGAGGTATTCACAGGGCGACGTAAGGCGGTGGATGGGGATATGTGGCTGCAGTGGCTTGTAGCTCTGGTTCCTTTCAAATGTTCTGTGAATGCCAGTAGAGCTATACCTTGTTTAACCTCAAGTAAGTAATGGTTATGTTTATGCAAGTTGGAGGTAGCATAAAGTATAAGTGCTTGCTGGTCAAAATTTAGAACCAAGATCTGTAATAAGTTTGTGTTATTGGGCATACTCCCAGGTAATGGTTTCTTGGGGTGCCTTGGCTATAAACACATCCAGGTTGTTTGAGTTCCTTAATTTATGTGTTTACATACTGTTATATATTTTGTGTGTTTTTTTGTTTTTTTTTTTTTTAAATGTAACACTAGCTTTGATTAAAAATAATAATTGTATATATGAAATATACCTGGCACTTGTTTTGTTCTAAATTATGCAGGTTTGCATATCTCCAAAGTGGATGTTTTCTGAGAATGGAGAGCGTAATGTAATTGTGTGGCTTTATAGTTCAGGTTACCATAATCATTCGTATGCAGAACTCTTAGAAAATAGAATTTTCCTATTGAAGATCTCAATATTTGATGAGAGTGATTCAGCCTATGAGAGAAGGCATAGACATAGCAGATAATTAGGGTAATGTCTGTCATTTAGCACTTTGTCGGGAGCTGCTTGTTATAAACCACTTTGTGTATTTTATTTAATCCTAAAGGAATTTAATGGACCTTAAAGATGGGACTTCATGCTGATAATTGCATAATAACCTTTTTCTGTCAGACACTTAATGACTAAGAGGTTATCATTAAATGTGTATTAAGCAGTTTTGGTTGGCGTTCTGTAATTTTCTAACATGTTCTCCCAAGGGTTACCTTTTGTTGTCTACTTAAACAGCTGCCTATATTAAACATTTTAGCTTTTTCATTGGTTTGTTTTCATAACTTTTTTTTTTGCAGGAGTTGAAGAATTATTACTTAAGTGTGTACCTCTTTCTGTTGGTGTATCTTAGCTAGCTTCCCAAAATAATACTGGAGGTGTTAAAACACTTTATATAAAATTAGGCTTCACAGAAGTCAGTGGGAACTTTGCTGCAGATTTTAGGGAAAGCACATCCTCAGTTAGGATGTTTGTTTATTGCAGATTTACCTGAGAAGTGAGGACCACAGACCAACATGTTAATTTTTTTCTCTTCTTTTTAATTTAGTCTACTGAGCTGTAAATTGAACAGAAGATAATTTCTGCCTGTGGGTGAAAAGAAAGGTGACTAACCTCCATGGAAGACTCTCAGGATCTAAGTGAACAGTCAGTAAGTACAAATTTTGCTAAACTGAATGGAATAAATTGAACTCTGTTCAAGTTGTGTTTGAAAGGATTTTACTTTGGATTTCAGAATGATAGTAAGATATGGGAGAAGCTTCTGAGCTTTTAGAATCAATCTTTTCTTAGCTCATACATGAAATGAGAGGTTTTAATCTTTATAACATTTTGAAGGTAAAAGATCATAGCTATGTAGGATTTTGCAGAACTAGAATCGTTGAAGGGCTGATGGATATAACTAAGGTACGCTGGAAGAATAATATGTTAAAAACTTGCACAGCAGTGTGCCTTGGTGAAATAATTATATGAAAATGTATATTCATAGTGATCTGTCAGTTTTGCCAAAGGAAGAGATACCAAAAACGCAAACAAGAAATCTCAGATGGTCAGACTGTGGCAGATGACGTACATGAAGTGCCTCAGGACTCTCTTGGATTTCAAGGGGACTGTGAGAATTGGCAGTATATCTCCCTGTCCTGTGTCAGAGGGAGATTCCCCTTGTCATTGATGAAGTAGCTCGGAAAAGCAGGGTGGACGTTTCTTCTCCTTTTTCCTTTCTAATTTTTCCTTTCCTTTAAGGATGTGGTCTCCAGACTTCCTTACCACCAGGCTGCAGTTCTGAGGAGGCAGCATGCTATGATCAAATTTAAAGTTGGCTGCGTTTGCCATCCAATGTATTGGCTTTGTTTTTAACATCTTAATTTCTAGTGGTCACAGTACTGGCAGATTTTGTGAGCAGCATGATCCCCACGAGTCTCAGCTTCGGCTCAGTGTACTAAAGACGAATAACGGGATTTCATATTTCTATTTATGACATGCTGAAAGAGGTTATCCATGTAATAAACTAGTTTTAATATCTTTTTTTTTATAGCAGAGACTTCTATAGGTAACGCAATTGCAAGGAACTGAGAAGGGCTTGCATATATTTTTAAAATGTCAGTAATTTACTTTAATAACGAGTACTTTGCTCCTGACTGGATAGCTCCTATCTGAGACTTTACCTTGGACTAGAGTTTTATTGCTGATTTAAAATGGTACAGAACTGGAAAGTCTTAACAGTGTCTTAAGTCACCATGGTGGCACTACTTGGGACAGCTGCCTGTATTTATGTATTTAAACCGTTCCCAACCAAAACTTCAGAGCATGTAAAAGCTACATGGCTTCATAATTTAATAAAGTTTTATAAAGGTCATAAAATATTAAGCAGAAGTTCTTCTCTCATAGTCTGTGAAACAATTATTCTGTGTAGTGTACATAGTATGGGTATTAATAGGAAGTAGATGAGCCAGTTTAGCTTAGTGCAAAAATGTGTTTTCATAGTACTTAAAATATTTTTTCACCACTGGATCCCTGATAAATACCTACTTTAGTAGCCATTTTACTACCTTATCGTAGTCTAATTTTTTAGTATTTAGAATTTTTGCAGTATTTTTCATAGTTGCTACATAGCTTTATGCTAATACGTGAGAACAGTCTTGCAGATTACAAACTGAGGTGAAATCTGTGCCATGTTGCATGTGGAGATAGGATTTGTTGTCCTTATACTATTGTTAGTGTCACAGGAAATTGTGATTCTTCTTACGCTTTGCTGAACAGTGGCAGGACTTCAACGTAGTGGGTGGGAAGGGTCGGTCCCTTTTCTTCACTCCCTTTATCCAGGTGTGCACCCAGACTAAGATCTTGCCTAGGTGTTGGGCACTGTTCTGGGAAAAGGAATTGTGTGAAGCCCATCTGCCTAGAGCAGATACTGAACCTTCATTTCCCCACTTCAAAAACCTTTTCACTATTATATCATGATTAAGCTCCTCTCACAGCCAAGCTTTAAAAAAGAAATTACGTTTCTGGCTTATTTCTTTAAAAGCTGCAGGGCAGGACTGTGGGCGGGAGATCCCAGGTAGAGGGGGTGTTTTCTAGCTGAGGCTTTGGTTGTTTAAGCTCCAGGAAAGTATCAGATGTAGATTCTACACACCTTCTGCTTGTACTGCCCTGGTGTTCTGTAGTGGTTAATGTGTTTTGTACTGGTTAGCTCCAGGCAGTTTCTGCTCATCATGCAGGATTTCTTGTTCTTGACATGTTCAAGGAACCTGGGTACTTCATTCCAGCTTCAGGATTCCTCTCTGGGACCTGGGTGCGTAAGAGTTAGATCATGGAAATTCAAGGAGCCTAAGGATCTTGCCACCGCTGCGGGCATATTAGATTGTGTGAATAAGCATGAATGCAAGACCTGTGCTCAAGCTTGTGCTGGCACCTTGCCCCAAATATTCTAGTCCTTGATTACTTGAAAGACTGCCTCCCTCGGCAACCGAGATGGGTTAGAAGGTACTTGCTGTTGGATAGTATGTTTGATGGACAGCTGAGTTTTTTGAATAGAGAGATTGCTTTATTGAATTCATTTCCCTGGGCAGTCTGTGAAGAGCCTTTTATCCTTGGGAAAGGAGGCCAGGCACATTTACTCTGGTTAATTAACAAAGTTAGTTTTCAAGTTTTATTTTAAAGAAAAGAAATTATGCTAATTTCTGCAAGTAGGTCATCCTCAAGTGTGGTGGACTGTAGTGTAGGTTTTATTGTGACAGTCTGCTTCATAGTCCTGAGATCCCTACTACTCTTCTAACTCGAGTGTTTGTTGCATACTGTATCTTCTATTCTTTTAAAATATAAGAAATGATTGGTTCTGTGATTCCTGTCCTTAAACTATATCACAGTCAGGTGAAACTGATATGATCATAGTTATGAGCAGCTCCAGAGCATCCCGGTTGCCATATAAGAAATAAACTCTTCCTCTTTTGTCTCAGAGCAGTGACTGCAGGACCACATGCTGCTTCAGAAATCTAAGTGCACCCCTGTTCTCTGAGCCTCTAAAGAACTGCATTTGACTGAATTGAGCAGCTGCTGTGTTTTCTGAGATGCCAGCTTGATTAGATGTAACATATACACTATTTATTGCATTATGTCACTATTTATTTTCCCTATTGTTATTTGTAATAAATTCCTTGCCCCTGCTACGTTTTAAATCCTCCTGCACCGACTGACCAGAAGTCAGTCTCCTTGCCTGCTTTTTGTATTGTAGTGCCTCTGTTGATTTCTCTGCTGAGAAATCTGTCATGCTTGCTTTCTTTTGTCTTCTCACTCCCAGTGCCATGTGGCAGAGGTGGGGAATCTAGTCTTGATCTGGATTGTACAGTGATCAGAAGAGCCAGCATCAGAGTGGAGTTTATTATACGTTGGTTTTCCTGTCTTTACCCACAACGGCATAGGTAAATAGCTGTTGTTTTGAAGATCAGCAGGAAAATGATGCAAGTTGCTACCTGACACAGGAGGGCTGGGATCCATCAGGTGTGTTTGAGATCCAGGGAGTTCCTGCAGCCAGCGTGGAGACAGGCTGGGCTGGGGCTCATCAGTGGTACTGTACCCTCTGAGGGGGGAGCTGTGTCCTAAAGAGCTCACAGCTTTCTTTTTCTTCCCCAATTCAGATGCAGAATATGCTCAGTACGTCATGGATAGGAAGATTTGTTTATGAGTATTCTGAAAGAAATAGGAGAAAATAGTAGCACAGGTATTTCACAGACAGAAGAAAATAACGAAACAGTCCTTTTTATATTCTGGTGTGATGTCTGTTACCGTGTACAGGGTGCTACGTATCAAGTAAAAGAATGCTTAAAGCCACATAAATTGGTTTTACATGTACAGATGTAGCTAGGTGAAAATGTAGTTTTAATAACTGTGATTGCTATAGATTTTATACACACTAAAAAGTAGAAGACATAATGACACACATTAGATTTTATATTACTGTCATTGTTCAAAATAAATATCTGATTTTTACTAAATTCTAACTAGAAATACTTTTTCAAAAGATGCATGTTAAAAATTGCTCTATTTAGTTTTGAAATGGGAGAGAAGGAAAGTTTACAGATCTTGTATTTCTGAAGAATCTGGCAATCGGGAGACAAAAGGTTTTTAAGACTGGTCTGGAGACAGTTAATAAAATGATGAGTGTTTAGCACCTTAATAGTCCTCTATTGTGCCTTTGTATAGCAAACAAGCATAGGATTTTGGGAGTTTTACACTCTTTATTTTATCTTCTTCTAGTCATTATTTGCTGTTCAATCTCTACTAGTAGAGGAAAAATAATTTGGCCTCTAACTTGCTAGTTTAGAATTTCAAAGGGCCTTATTAGAAACTGATGTAATTTCATCCTCTGGCCTTTTTATATAACAGTGTGCATATTTAGATTACTTGATTTTAACTTAGAATTAAACAATAGATTGCAGTGCTGTAGGACAGGACACTAGCAGATGTGAGGTTAAACCTGAATGAACAGGTTTTCATTTTTGTGACATTTGGACAATCACCCCCATTGTGCCCTGGGTAATTTACTTGCTTTTCATCAGATTATACTGACCATCATATCTGTTACTTGCATTTATGCTCTACTTGTGGCTAGACAATCCCTCGCAACCTTTTTCGGACCATGTTGTTTCGACGGTTTTGTTTTGTTTTAACATGGGAGGGTGTCAGATGTGATCCTCTTGCAGATCAGTTTTCAGCTGTAGCTACGTCTCTGTCGCACGGGCCCTGCGCCTGCAGCATCCAGGGTGGGCAGCCTGCTTGCGCCCTGGGAGCTTCGGCTGAAGCTCATTTCAATGAAAAATAGTTTAAAGTCTTTACTGAGTTTTAAATGTCAGTCATACTTTAGAAGACTGTTCTGTATCACAGCAGAGCATGTTGTGGTTCTTATCTCTGTGATACCAATATTTCTGGATTGGGATATTGGGACATGTGGATAGGACTTGGAATATTACAGGCAATTCATCTTGTCAAGTTAGTGACGTTGGTTGAAAGAGACTTCTGGAAGTTATCTAGGCTAGCTTCTGGTCATGAAATGCTGGCAGTATGCACAAATATTTCACTGTTATGAAAGCAATGAACTATACTGAATATCAATAAGCGAGTACCTTCTGAAGAATTATGGGTTTAGCCAGCAAAAAATAGTTCCCTTAATGAGTGATTATTTGCTTTTAACTAAAAACAATCATTGAAGAAAAATGCCATAACTTGAAGTAAGTTGAAGTAAAAGAAAATCAGCATGTCTTTCCCAAGGTATATTTCAGAGGACTTTTGAGTGTTGCTTAGCTGTTTTATTATCCCCTGTCTATAGACAGAGAAATTGGCACAGAGAGATGGCTTGCTGTAGATGATCCAAAATTATTACCTGTTTTGAATTACAGTGGATCAAGAATAAACTGTAATACCTTAATTCCTTGTCTGTAATCTAGTAGGAAAGTATAGAAAATTTACAGGGCTGAGTCTTTCCCATTCCAACAAACTTGAGGTAGAAAATGTTGTTCTCTCCCTGCTGCAAGACCTTTACATATGGCATAGCAGCCTCTGCGAACACATAAATACTGTTTTTCTGATTACTTTGCCCTCTGCCACGTCAGCATTCTGTCATTCTATACCATAATCCACCAGTGATAAATCTGAAGGTGTTTTTTCCAAACTACATTAGTGGTTGTGTATGTGTTTTATTTTTCCCATTTACCAAATGGGACAGACCGAATGAGACAAAACTCAGAAGCAGATAATGCATTTTGACATGTGGAATAAACTGAGCTGATTCATGTTTCATACGAATTGCATATCACTGGAGAAATACAGATTGGCGTTGGTCAAAGATACAGATGTTCACTGTTGACACACACGTCATAGAAATGTGCATTACCTTCTGTGTTAATTAAAATTATGATTTGAAAGGAGTTTTCTGTAAAAGCTAAGTAGACAATCTGTTAAAGAAATATCCAACAGAGTGAGACAGAATAACATTCATGGCTTGTAACCTTGTAAGATGGGTTGAGAAGTGGGGTTGGCACACAAACAGAAACGTTCCTGTCATCGGCACTGTCACGTCTCCTGTGGTTCAGCTCTCCACCTGTCTCCTGGAAGATGTTACTTAGTCACTATCAGAGGTTTACATGGAAAGGCATTGTATGGGCTGTGGTTAGTAACAAGGAAAACGAATAAAAGAAATACGTTCTGTTGTCACACACTGTCCTTGGAGCACTCACAAGGACTGACACAAAACTACTCTATAGCTTGTTATGATTGGTATTCCTGGCCCCAGACTGGAATTTTAGGGGTGAAACTACTTGGGAAAATTGCTACTACCACAAGCTATGTGAACTTCCCTCAAGGTAGATACAGTCTTCTGCACAGGGTTCTGCTCTAGGGTTCCTGGAGCATGGAATTCTACATTAATAGTGCTGTTACAGCTCTGATGCTATAGGGGTATCAGAGGCGACTTCTATTATATTATAACAGATAAAACCACTAGAAAAAAATGGAAAAAACTTGCAGGTACAAAAACTTCTTTTCAAGGCCTGAAAACTGGGCCAACTTAGACCTTCTTTGGAGCTTCAACAGGGGCTTATTCACCTAAGAAAAGGTTTGTATATATGCATGTATACATAAGATTTGGAACACATGGGCCAGCCTAGTGAAAGGTATTGCTTCTCCCTATAATTTGTGCTTCTTTATCATCACAATCTGACAGACACATTGCAAGCTCTGCAGATGGATTTTGCTTGTAAGATATGATACTTGTTCAAGCATTTAAAATGCCAAATTTATAAATGCTATACTTTTAACTGATTTTAATATTGTATTTTAACTTAGAATTACTCATGAAATTTCCATGGATATCCATGTCAGTCCTATCTGTGAATGCAAAATGAAAATATAATAATTTCCTTAGGACAGTGATTGTACATCAGCTTAGGCTTTTGATTTTGACAATGTCTAGGTGATGTTAACATATCCAGAAGTACTTTCTTCTTCAGTAAAAAAGGGTTAGAGTTTTGTAATGCACAGAGAATATTTGACAATATGGCAGTGAATCAATCTTCTCTAGCCTTTTCATTTTCTAAGGCTAAAAGTCTTGTGTTTTTGCGTCTATTAAATGACTGTGTCTACATTTTCATGTGAAAAGTATGGATTACACTGAACATATATTTGGTTTATTCTCATTTGATTATTGTAAAAAGTCCAGATGCAGCAGGTTGCTGAAGAATGTGTGGGGCTTAAGGGATGTGTTTAAGCCCACTGAAATCAATGGGATTTCTCATGTGCTTTAAGTTAGGCATGTGCTTAAACACTTTCCTGGAAAAGACTTGGAAATACAGTACAAAATAAAAGCAATCATTTCAGAAATATTTTATTAGCAAATACTTCTGAATGATTTGTGGCTATGGCTAATATTTGTTCAGCATCATATAACAGTCATGGTTTCTTTCTTCTCCCTGTAGCAACTTTTCTCTGAGCTCTACCTCAGTATCTGAATGGTCGACTTGGAAGTCAACTTGTATTGAAAAAAAGAAGAATGACATGGAGAAGTGTTACATTTTTAAATAATAAAATGACACTTAGATGAAGAATCTAATTTCATATTTTATAAAGTATGTGTTAAACACATGGAGCATATGCAGACCCCTTAAACCACAGTCACATCCTTGTCCTCTTTTATATTAGGTTAAATCTCTAGCAACTTAAAGGAGGAAAAGTTAAAAGTGTTGAAATGTTACGGCTACGGTGAATGGAAATAGTTTTGCCATAATATACCTTAAGGCAGAACTTGCCCCAGAGGATCCCATTGAAGAAACAATGAAAAACTTCTGTTGCTTATTTTATTATTTTTTAATTGGTAAAGTATTTTCTTTTAAGATTGGTTCATCCTCCATCCTCTGCAAAGCAACACCTGATGACGGATGAGAATACTGTTGCCGTAGCATGCTTTGCAGTGTGCCAGCACTTGGACTTCAGCAGTGATTGTGCTTTAGTCCAAGAGGTCCACTGACCCAAACATGAGGCAGCATTGCAGCTGAGAGACAAGAGTTTTGTGTCAGAGTGTTACTCTTATAAAGGCAACTTCTAGGTGAGAAGCTTCAGTTTATTTCAGCCGAGACCAGAGTTGACTGAACAAGCCTTTTCTTAAACGTGGCAACAGATGTAGTTTATCGTATCTCTCTCTGTCTTTGTTGTATACATGGTAACTGCACCCTGATAGAGGTTTCATGATATTTAAGGCAAAACCAGACCAGAATGTTGTTGAACAGAGCCACAAATAAGCTGAGTGTTCATTTGTCAACTAACAACAGGGCTGAGAAATACTTTGAAAAGATCTATAGTCCTGTAGTGTGTAAGAACCTGTACCTAAAGTTGAAGTTTTTTTACAGAAAATTCACTTACCCTAGAAAACCTAGGCCACCTATAGCAAAACTTTTGTGTTTCAAGAAAGTCAAGAGGTTTTCCCATTTTCAAGGTACAATGCCTAAAGCAGAAAAAAAAAAAAAAAGAGAAAAAAAAGGTGGAGGGGGAAATTTATTGGTTTGCACAGATGCCTTTGAATAAGCCTGAGTCTCAAATGCAGTAGGACTTGCTGGTTGACACAAGTGTGTTCTTTCACTGACACCAGTAGATGATAGAGCTGTATCTGGGCAATAGGCAAGGAAGACATTCTATGTTTGAGATTGATATAAATTATAGTGTAAAAAGTTTAATGTGCTTTCCTGTAGTGAAAGTAAAAGCCGTATACAGAGATCTGAACAATCTTATGGTCAGATGTTATTTATAACATGAGTTGTCACTGGTATGCACTGGGAAAAAACCAAATCTTTACAGTAAATAGCAACATTACAATAATTTTTTTTTTTATTGTTTAGCAGGAATAAAAATAGCAGTGTAACAAAGCCCAACATATTATGGTATTGTGGATGTATTACCAATGTAATACTTTTAGTGTGCTCAGTATGCTGTGTGGCTTTTGTGACCAGTTTCTGAAAGAAGTTTATAAGACACTACTTACCAGTGCTAATTGACCTTAAGAATGCCAGTGGAGAATATGTGGGGGTTTTACTTTTTCCCTTGTGAAAACACCTGCTGAAGTTAGAATTTGGTAGCATCAAAAGGAAGAGAATCCACTGCAAAACAGATTTCAAAGTGGGGACTAAACATGGTGTTTTTATCCTTGGGATCCTTCAGGCATCCTGCTCGGACTCATTGCTAAGCTCAGGTGTACGCAGGTTGACATTCTCATCTGTATCTCCAGTATGCTCTTCGCTCTACATCCGACTAGCAGGGAGGGTACTTGGGAGAGTGGCTCTGATTCAGAGGACCTGGAAGAAAGGTGCAATTTGATGCCTAATGCTTCTTTGGTTCCTTCACTTGCTGTGCCTCTCATCCTCAGTCCCTACAGGCTCCGGTCTGGAAAATACTGGGCATAGAATTTTTGAGGCATCTATGATATAATTTGATAAGGTAATACAGAGCTGAAATGTTAAATCTGAATCTTAGGTTAAACATAGAGGAATGAATGTTAATGAACCCTGATTTTTTTTTTTTTCCAGTGGAAGTAGTGACTAATGGGATTTTTGTAATGAAAAAAAATCTTTAATAGTGCAAATCTTTAGTCACTCGTGACTCTGTGAAACTGTGTTTGACTTTAAGTTTTTAGTCTTTGGTTCTGGGCCACATGAAATTTCTGTTTATGTGATTCAGTCAAAGTATACAAGGGAAGGAGCAAAAGCAAACCTCACTTATTTCTGAAATGAAAAAAATGGTTTTCTTATTTCAGTTAGTAGTGCTGTTAAAAATTTAGCACAGTTTTTCAAGTTTCAGTTTGTCACACAGTCACCTTCCCTGTGGGACTGCTTGTGGCTTTGCAGTGATTTGCATTGGGGTGCCACCTGAGCATATTTGAGATTTACATAGTAAACACCCACAGCTTGGGAACCTCATGTTGCTGGACACGGCAGCGTAGATACTAAATTCCTTCTTTAAAAAAGTCAAACTATGACTGTAGTTCAGAAACCAGCAGTGAGTAATGTGTGCTTAAACTGTTCTTAGGAATTATTTTTACTGACTCTGAGTAAATGGGATTTGTGCATTTATCAGTCCAAGTAGGATTAAGTATGAGAAAAAACTTGCTCACTAACTGGTGATCCTCATAGTGGCTCTCAAGCAGCTAGAAAAACCCCTAGCTTCTCTTTTTTCCGCCCATTCAAAGATTCTTACTCTACTGTTAAAATTCTTCCAGTAGCCTGTGCCTTGAGTGCAGCATGTTGCTTCTCAGCAGTTCAGGTGTTTGCTTGAGTAGAATGGGCTGTTATTTCCTTGCCTCCTTTTTAGGTTGTTTTATTTCAGATATGAAGTAAACTTGATAGTATGACAATTTTTTGAAACAATGAAATTAAAATAATTCTGCAATGAAATCTGTGGAATGTTTGTATCTTTTCAGTGGGTTTTGCCATCACATGGAGCAATGCGTTCTGTACATAGTTCATTATCTTGTTATCTTGTGGTTTACATCAGCCACTATTAATTGCATTTATTTAAACAGCCTGGCAGGTACTGGCCTTGAGGGACCCTGACCCATTATGGGCATCTGAACTTCACTTGCTTTACCTGCTGGTCACTGTGGGCCGTTCCAGGATGCTTTTAATCTCACTTATTTCAGGAATCAGATTCACTCAGCCTTCTCTGCATTGGACACAGGAGGCTCTGTTCCCATGGGAGTACTGCAGATAGCAAAAGTGAATGCTGTGTACCGTCAGTCAGAT
Organism: Phalacrocorax aristotelis; assembly: GCF_949628215.1. Taxonomy (NCBI): domain Eukaryota; kingdom Metazoa; phylum Chordata; class Aves; order Suliformes; family Phalacrocoracidae; genus Phalacrocorax; species Phalacrocorax aristotelis. The sequence goes on from NC_134278.1 coordinate 62,730,826, forward strand.
CCTACATGGAGAGGTCTAACTGTTCAGGAGCTTGAATCTAGCCTCAGCTTCCCCTTGTATACATTTGACCGCTTTATTGTACACTGAGTCATACAGTTAGCTAATGGTTATCATCTCCCATTACGTATCTATTATGTACTTTTGAATGATTAATTACTCAGAGTAAACTCAAGCGCCAGTCATTAGCACATTCACATGTTCAGGTTATGCTAAATAATCTTAAGAGCTGCATTTGTTTCTTTCTCTGTACCTTTTCTTCCATGCAGTTGTAGTGGTCCTTGTAATGGTGATAGAGCTTTGATGGCTATGGACATCCGGACACCCTGTTCTTTTTCCTGTTATCTAAGTGCTTCTCTGGCATATTCTCAAGTTCATTGCTGAAGTTAAATAGCTTTGATAATAAGTTTTCATGTTTTTTCAGTACTTCTTTATAAAAGTGAGAATTAACCTGTAGCCTCTGTAATGTGGCACCTGCATCTAGACGATTCATAAAAATTAAGCTAATTTCATCACCTTTTCCCATAGCTTTGAAGGTGCAAGGGACCTCATCATCAGTTTATTATTTCCAATGGAATGCAATTACCTGTTTATTAATAGATGTAGTAAATGACAATTTAAACCATACTCTGTAGGGCATCATAAGTGAAAACCATAGGCTTCCAAGGAGTTGATACCATACTGAGTTTCGTGCGTAACTTGCTTTTAGCTCAAGGAATCCAGAGTTTAATTAATTGAAGGAAAGTTTTACATTTTTCTTCCAAGTTGCTGAATTTAATCTGGAGATATCTGCAAAATTAAGTTAGCAGTAGAGGAAATAGTCTTTGTAGGACCAAGGGCAGTATGTGAAGCATCATTGGTTGATCGTTCATAAGCTCTTCAATTCTTTCTTGTTAGTACGAGAGTCCAATAGTACTTAATTTTGGCAAAAGCAAACACCCACTGATAAGATTTCCCTGAAGAGTGAACATTGGCCTGAACTTTCCAGGTTGAAATAATATCTAATTTTAATTTAAACGGAGTAGAATTAACATTTTGAGAACCTTATCCTGAACTATTTACTGAAAATCTCTAAGTTCATGTAATTTAAACCGTATTTTAGAATATGCCTATGGTTTCAGATGTATTACAATAACAATGTTATACTTCTGCTGCTTTCCTGGTGCTCTTGGATGTCTTCTGTTCTGGACATTAACCTCGTAAAGAGTTCTGTTGAAAGTCCTGGTGTTGAACTGTGATAAGTTCAGACTCTGAATAAGTGCGTAACACGACATCCTGCCAAATATAATCAGGTTTTCAGGAGTGACTTATTTGTCCACAGTTGAAAGGTTTGGATTTATCTAAATGCCTGGGTATTGATAAAAGAAGACCTAGAATTATTTAGAATATTGGCATTTTACACATTCTGTAGCCATGCAGCTATAGTTAACCTGTTGATGTTTCTTTTTTATGTCTACAAAAATTGAATACATATCTAGAGCCTGATCCCAACATGATTATTTCTGTGTCATGCAGCTGTAAAATTCACCAGTTGTGAAAAGCCTATCAGTAGGGTGTCAGGCAGACCTACTGTGCAAAGAGTTTATGTGAGCACTTAAAAAGGACGGGAGAAAAAGAGATATGTTTAGATCATACTAACTGCTACTTTCATCTTCTGTGGTGTGTGGGAAATTGTATACTTTGTCAGACAAGGAAATCTTGGTGTGGTCTACATGCTACAATACATAATGATAAAAGGCAGATTATAATGGTCAGTGATCTTGTACCACATATTCCTGCGTGAATGAATGAATTTCTCATGTTTGTGAAGAGCCTACTGTGCGCCAAAAAAACCTCTGTAAAATTCTATGTCTAAGTGTACTTCCATTTATAACTGATCTTGCAATAATAGTCAGAGCTGCGGATATGACATGACTGTGGATCTGCAAATCATGCTGCAAAGGTCACCAGTTTACCTGCAAGAGTGTGGAGCTAATGAATGACTGTTAATTATCCCAGGGGCAACACTATTCTTTGCTGTCTGGGTTTACTTGACATGACGTGCATTGAAGAGGAAGGATGCCAGCTGGTTGTAAAAGGGCTGGAGCGTGGCTTCTTTAAAATCACCAGTTACAGAAACCCATCTGGCATGTCCTAAGAGCAGGAGCTGACCTACTAGCTGTCCTCCTCCAATTTCCAGCAGTCTCAAGGGACACTCTTGAGGCCTTTAGTGAATACGGGATGCAGCGTCTAACCAGGAGCAATGCAGTATTTCGAAACATCCGAAATTTTCAGCCGAGTGCTTCGCAGTGCTCAAAAATTATATTTGCTGCTAGCATAGTTTCAGAAAAAGATGAGAGAAAATATCAACATTCACAATCCAGTCTAATCAAGAGTGTATTTTAAAATATATTATCCATAATATGTACACTGTAAGACTCAGGAAAAGGAAAAAAAAAAGAAAGAAAGAAAAAAACCAACACAGCTGATAAACGCCACTGGCAATCTCCCCGTCATTGTTCTATGAAAACTGACATTTTCCTTTACGGAGTCTGAAACTATTGCCATTAGTAGTAGCCAGTATCCTTCCAGCAGACTTTCTTTGTCTTCTTCCAGTTGAGGCATTCCCTGCGTAGTGAGAGGAAGAAAATACAGAAAAGTATTTTTCTTCATGAGTAGTATTTTAAGCTGTTGTTCAAATGAAGAGACTCAGTTTGTGAGTTTTGGCTGTGCATGGTTTGCATGGTTTCCTTTCTATGTCTGTGCAGCACTAGTTACCTGGCCCCTTGGACTGGAAGGATTTAACTGGAGCCATCACAGCTTAAGCACTGTAATTTTAAAATTCTTTCTAGGCAAGGCTGTACCGTAACTCTTAGATAAAATGGAAAACATCAACAAGATTGTTTATTTTACTGAAATAGTATGACAGTTTTGAATTGCTGTAACTTCTTCTTGCCTCTTCAGTTGCCAGGCTCTAATAGCAATGACACATGTTAATTCCTCTAAGGAGAGGGATTGCAGTGGATAGATCAGAAACAATGTCTGAAGTCCAGAAGAATGACACTAGCTTTGACAGTTTTATGTGGACTTTATGTGCATAAAGTGTTGTCTGTATCCCCATTTGTGTATGGCAGATACTCTATGCACTGTACTGATAAGACACAATGTTGTTTCTTCATGAATTACATTCAAGCACAGAACATAGCTAAGCTACATGGGTGAAAGGTGAACCTTTTTCTCAGTTTTTTTTAAATATAATACTCATACTGTCTGTAATACCTAGCTCAGTTCTTTTTGAAAGATTTGCATTTTCACTGAGGAAATTTTCAATGGAAAATATAAATAAGAATGTATACATTATGCATGATTTTCTTGCAGGTTTTTAATGCTGAAAGAGAGCCAAAGATATAAAACAGCATCTATGGGGGAAAAGAGTAACCAACTGTGTAAATGATGATTGTGAGGATACATTGACCCAGTGTATACGGTAACGTAGAAATGTGAAATGTAGCATGCCTACCTGCTGGGGTGAATAATACAGTCAAAATGTTCAGACACGGCTCTTTCACTGTTTCGCTACACAACTGTGTTTACTTTTCATATTTTATACTTTTCGGTGCTGCTGCTGTAACAAAACATCAAAGCAGCATGACCGAGTACTACTTGAAAAATGAAATTTGTCTTCCTTGTCCTTTCTTGTCTAGGGAAGGCTCACGAAACATCCTCTGATGTTTGGAGCTAACGTGGTCTGTTCCCATTATTTACCCATCCTTTACTACTGTTTGCTGGGAGAGGATGGTAGAATCAGTCCCTGCTATTCTGCTGCTGCTCAGTGGTGGCTTTTGAGTTTAATATTAACAAAAAATTTGTCTCAGACAATCAGACCATTATAAAAGTCTTAAAGGTACTTAAGGTACAGACATATTAGATTGTTCAGGGAATATCTCCAGCTGCTTTTTTTTTTTTTTTTTATTTAATCCTTCCTTGTAGTTCATAAGAGTCTTCTCTCTCAGGGGAGTGTAAATATTTTCCCTTGAAATTTGGGGTTGGAAAATGGTCTTTAGCAGATGCCACAGTAAAAGCAGGCAGCACAGGTTTGTGTGTAAATCGGTCCCTAAGAATAAGATTTCTATGATGGTGATGAAGATCTATGGAGGAATTTTGTCTCTGACTACTGCTGCAGAGGTGAGACCTTTTCATTTGGCGACATAAAGAGGTTACTGTTATGTGAAGACCAAAAACGTGTTTCTGCCATTGTCTTTGATTTCTTAGTCTACGGTAAGCTCAGTCCAGCTGGGGGAAGAGACTAAGCTGTCTTACCTGTAAATCCTAGTAATGTCACCTGATCAGTTTGCGTGTGTGACTTTTCTGCTTTCCCAGAAGAAAATGCCTCCATTTAGAGAGATCCAATGAGTGAATTACCCAAGGCCAAACTCAGCTATGCTTCTACGTTTGACATCCATAAGCTCCACTGGAACTTGGCTTCATTCCCAGGGCTTCCTGTTTGACATCATATTGTGCATATTGTGAGGTTATAATGCCCTGTAAGTCATAAACTTAATGATGTCAGATTAAAAGGGGGAAAATGGAGAAAAGATTCATCTTAGAAATAAAGAGAAACTGTAGCTGCCTTCCAAATGGAAAGAAGATGAAAGAATAAATCATTCTCTCATTTCTGGAGCTGACAAGACTATTCTGCATTAATAAAGAGGGAATACTAAACATGTAATAAAGTGTAATAAAGGTATTGCACACTGTGTAGTACTTGGCACTGTCTTCCAGTGAAAGGATACATAAGTGGGCCGATGCTGTGTGGGCTTGCAACCGTCCTTCAGCTTTTTGTGCTTATTGTACTTCTCTTAGTTGCTTGAAGGAAGCTATTAATTACACATCATTTTAATGGCAGAATCTGCTAGAACATAGGAGATAACTGCTGTGCTTGCTCTACCCAGTACTCACACAAGTGATGTGTAACAAAGGAGACATGCCTTTTTGGTGCAGAGAAATGTAAATCACCATGGCACAACTAATGTTAAAGGGTTCTGTTTGGGCCCCTCACTACAAGAAAGACATTGAGGTGCTGGAGCATGTCCAAAGAAGACCAACGAAGGGTCTAGAAAGCACATCCTATGAGGAGGTCTGGAGAAATGGAGGCTCAGAGGAGATTTTTATCACTGTCTACAGCTACCTGAAAGGAGGTTGTAGCAAGGTGGGTGTCCGTCTCTTTTCCCAAGTAACAAGTGATAGGATGAGAGGAAGTGTCCCCAAGTTGTGCTAGGGGAGGTTTAGATTGGATATTAGGAAGAATTTCTTCACCGAAAGGGTTGTCAAGCATTGGAACAGGCTGCCCAGGGAAGTGGTGGAGTCACCATCCATGGAGGTATTTAAAAGATGTGTGGCTGTGGTGCTTAGGGACATGGCTTAGTGGTGGACTTGGCAGTGTTAGGTTAATGGTTGGACTCGATGATCTTAAGGGTCTTTTCCAACCTAAATGATTTTATTCTACTCTAAAGCTGTGTAAGTGATATAATAATAAAGCACGGCAAGTACTGTGTCTACTCCAGCCAACCATCTTTCTATCCCCATCTGCCTTAAGAGAATAGAATAAAGTCATCTACGTAGAAGAAAAAATTGAATTTCTTTAGTAGTGCATTTAGGCTGGTGGGTATGTTGTGCTGAAATGGTCTTTCCCCCACCACCACCCCTGCCCCTGCTCATTACAAGCTCCCTTTGCTTCAAATATATTTGAGTAAACCTTTTGGGAGAAGGCAAAAATTTTTCCAGAATCTAGTTTATGATGAATAGCAGTCTAAGGTTCATTAGTAGTCTCATTGTATGCCTGCATATCCTGGATCCTGTCTCCAGTCGGCACATTTTGAAAAACATCCAACATCTGTCTTACTACCAAGAGATTTATAGTATAATTCCAGTAGAACACGACATCCATTTTCTGCCCTCATATAAAACCAAGTCCTTGAATTTTGACAACATTTAGATACTCTAAAGACCTAAATTTTATTCAAATGCACAGTCCTCTCTTTTTAGAATTATGGATAAATGACTAAATCTTTACATGTATTGAATATGAACAAAACATTTATAGTTAGCAGAAAGTGCGTATTAAGTGGGAAGCGTAACTGTTACACCAGCATGTGTCTTCTAGTTGTGACAACAGTGACCATCATTACGTATATAATTGGCCATATATTTTGGACTATTTTACAGTGCCTAAAATGGTATTGTACATTTTAAATCATTAAACTTCCAGAATTTAAAACTATCCTACTTATTAGGCAATGTATACAACTTGAAACAATTGTGTGGTTTTAGTAAGAAATATTATATACATTTTTCTGCCATCAGTTAAAGACCTCCCCCATTCATATGACACTAAACTCTTTTGAATAGTTGTAGTAATCTTTATTAAAAGGTTATTACTGTATATACTGAATAACAGACTAAGTGCCTACGACCAGTATTACTTTTTGGCTTAAGAGTTATTGCTTCCCTGGGACTTCAGTAATTTGCAAACTCTCTTTAAAGGCAAGAAGTCATAGATTAAAACTAGGGCCACCACTGGTTTACAGTGGATCCTGCCCTTCCTTGGAGTGGTCTGCTCCATCTATATGTAACCTAACGTCGTTTGATTTTATGCAAGGGAAGAGCTGTTTGAGGATTAAAAATTCTCTGTATCGTATGAAGAAATACACTTCTCACACTTGCTGTCAGTACATACTGTAATGTATAAAATTTAGTGGAAATGGTTTAAAGATTTTTTTTTTAATGAACCAGTTTAAACACCTGTTAGATCTCCAGCAAAAAAGTCACTGTTTAAATACTGAAATATGTTAATACTTTAAGTGTTGAATTTTGATAAGCCAGTAAACACCTGCTAATTCAGCAGAAAATTCTTGGCTCCCAAAACAGCAGTAACCAAAGAAACAAAATACATGGTTACCAAAAGAAACCCCACAGACCCTCCACTGTGTTATGCCGTGGGATTAACAGGTGTATGCACCTTATGTGCCAGTGTTTTGTAGTTCGTACTGGAAATGTTTGTCACTTGAGCAAATTCAGTCTAAGGATGAGAGAAAATCTGGCAAATTTTTGGAGATTTGATCATGATTGTTTGACTTGTAATGGTGTGTATGTGTGCCCAGCACATACCTGTAAATTGACTCTATGTATGTATATCGGCTATTGAGAGAAACTGATACAAAGAATGAGTTATAGAGAATCATGAAGAAAAAATAAAATCCAATCCAGCTAATTCTGTAGAGTGTTTACAATTAGTATGGCTATAGGAGGTGATGGATTTTGAAGGCTGTGGAAAGAAACAGCCCATGACAGGGTATTTTGTCTTCATACTCAAAGAAGAGGAACTCCCGCATCCTTATTTGGCATACTAAAAGCACACAGTAAAGAAACCGCTGCGTGACTGCATGGGTTTGTGATTTGCCTTACAGATCCTTCAGTGATAGTTGCATGATGAAAAGGAAAGCCTTTGGAAACTGTTAAGTCAGTTATAATAGCAATGCATTAATAGGTATACAGAATTTGCGGCCCTTTGCTGTTTCTGTCCCACTTACTTGTAGTGTTGCTGTGACTTGAAAAGAACGTTGCTTCCCCTCCTGAAATACCTCTGCAGTCCTGTTAGTATGCTCAGGTTCTATACACCTTTCCATTACATAGGGTTGGGCTGACCAGCAGGTTCTCAGTTGATGAGTGCTGCCTATTTGAAAACTTTTCCTGTGGTTTAATTGCATGAGGTTATGTTTTGGTAAGTGTAAGTAGAAAATAATATCTCATTAGGCTGGCTATTTTAGCTTTCAAGATTATTTCACAGAACTACCTTTAATAACTCAATAATTGAATTATGCAAAAGCTTCTGCATTTTGACAGATTGTCTGATTGCAAAATATGTTAGTATTGTTGTGAGGGGTTTTGTAGCTTCTGGTTTGTTAAATCCAAAGTTTAGAGTGGCCAGTACTTACTAAAGTTTCTGCTGATTTGCAGTGTTAATAGAAAGTGCCAAGGAATGAAACTGCAGCTTTTAATTTCATTTCCCCGTATTAAAATTATAGTCATCTTGCAGTGAGGGAGATTCCAAATCTAAGCTTTATCTCTTCGATCAAAGCTCTTATGGGCAGCAGAGTATTTTTAAACTTTGTGGTTCTCAGTGTAATGTTCTGAATGGTTCTGCCATTACATACTTTTAGTCAGCTTAGTATTATTTTTAAGTGATAGAAGATCAGCATGAACTAGGTGAAAAAGTAACATTTTTTAGCAAAACAGTTACTTGAAACTAGATAAGGGGTTTGGTATTCCATACATACGCATAATTACCATTCTTAGACTTGGTTTTCTCCAGCGCAGACGCAGGGTTTTCCTGCTGGCTGATAATCACACGCAGATATGACAGCATGTGAAAACTTGGCATTTTTTCAGACCTTGCCAGTGTCTCTTAATCCACCTGGCCCACGTGTGCTCTCCATCAGCTTCCTGCTTTGCTCAAAGCAGCTGCTGGGCAATGTTGCTTGCTGGTGGCCACCTTATTTTTCAGCTTTGGTTTTCTCATAGAGAACACCATTGAGTGGAAAAGAAGATAAATTTTTGCTCTGCAGTGCTGCTAGTGAAAAAGAAGGAATGACCTTCTTGAAGTCATCTTCCCTGTGCATGATTAACACATACAGAGTTCTTTCCTTCCCTCTCCCTGTTTTTGCTAACTCTTAACTAGGTATGTATCAGTAGCTCCAAGCCACCATGACAAACAGCTCTTTGGCCACTTGCCACTTGTCTACATTATATCAATAAGCTGCCCATCTGTTGGAAAATGAAATAATTCAAAAAAAGGGTACTTTGCACCTTTTGCAGCACTTTTTGCAGCGGACTAGGCATGTGCGATACTGAATGCGTCCTGGGATATGGTTATACTCAGGCCTCCTTTTGGCTATGCTTCATTTTACAGTGGAGTATGCTTAGCTGTGCTATGTTTTAAGCAGCGCATCATATCTTAAATACAAAATACAAAAGTCCATAAATGAAAACTTATGTTATGGAGCTTAGTTCTCTGTTACTTTTACATATGCACTTTATGTCTGTTATACCCATTTCCTATGGTACCAAGGACCTGATTCAGAAAAGCATATAAGCATGTGCTTAATTAGGTGCTTTCCTGAATAGGTATGCTTTTCTGAATTGGGGCCCATAAGAGTAACTGGCATGTGGGCTGTAATCTCCCACCTGGGACATTCTGGGGTGGATATTAGAAGACAAACTAGTTTTTTTCTGCTGTTCCTGCTTTCTGGAAGTCTCCTACTGCTCTAGATGATTCAGGTTTTGATAAGGTGTATTTATCTGTGAGCTGAATCAGGCTTTATATTTATGGTATTCATCACTTAAATCCCTTTGTTTTGAATAAATACAGGTTGTAATTGATAGAAAGTATATTTGCATTTCATGTTAAAAAGCTAGGTGCCATGGCAGCTGTTAAAGAAATTAAAGGAAGCCTTCATCTCAATCTGGAAGCCACCTTTGTACCCTTTGGTTTTGATATTCAGTGGGGTTTAGTTTTTATTTTTACAACAAAATTAATTTAGTTATTTCGAAGATCATGTGATTGACTGCCCAAAGTGTGTTCTTTGGCGTAGACCCAGATTCCTGTTCTCTTTTGGAAGTGTTACAGCTGCAATAAATTTGATTTCACCCTTGATAATTTCTATAATGTGTAGTAATAATGTATTGCTGATTTAGTGTTGTTGCCTCTCTGCTAAGGAAAAAAAAGGTCACAAATCACAAAATCACAAATTTTATTGTATTTACCGCACCTAAGTAGTTGTATGTACATAAAATTCAAATATGTTTCAAGATTTGTTTGGTGTCTAGTTTTGGGACGTTATTCAAATAACATGAACTCTGCAGTTCGCATGTTATTTGTCATTTCTGAGAATTCTGGTAGTTCCAGTGTTTCCTTTGAGGTCTCTTTTGAGTATTCAATAGAAAAAAACGCACAGGAATTAAGAAACTTTGTCTCTACTTTCATGAAGCACAAAATATTCTTTATTCTTGGCAATGTAATAAAATATTACAAACTACATATACTAAAGAGGATCTTTGGATGAGTGGAAAAAAGTTAGCTTTTTATTTTTAGAAAGTCATTAAAAATTTTTTTAAGCTGTTTTGTACTTTTTAGAGTAGTATATGGGTATTGAGCACTCAACTACTGTTGAACAGTAGTTCTGTGGTCTTCTGTTGTTATGCTCATTTCATAGTTGCACCATTTCTTCCAGACTCTCTTTCAGTTGCCTCGTTAATAACCTTTTTAACTATTGCATTGCTCAGACAGACATCTTAACATTGTAGGCTTGTTCTTTCTTTTTGCTTGAAGAATGATTATTACTTCATAAACCTTGCTGAAGTGATTCTCTTAGGAGAGAAACTGAGCCTGGGAGCAGAAAGCAAGAATATAAAAAGGAGAGTGACCAAAACCCCATGCCCAGACCCCTGTGTTCTGTGTGATAAGTCGGACATTCTCTGAGAAGCCTGATAGTACTTGCTGGTTGAACATTGCCATCTCTGTGCTTAGTCCCGTTATAGGACATTTTTGACAGGTAAGATGGTTGGCAGCTGTTAATGTATAGGTTCAGACGCTGCTTTCCAACCCTGTGGAAAACAGGTTGTTTCAAGGACTGACACCATCACTGGTCTGCCAGCTATGCCCATGTACCACCCCTATGTCGTCACTGACCCTTTCTTTTAATATTTACATTTATCCCTTGCTAGACACCGCCGTTTGTAGCTCATGTACCTCGTACCAAAGGAAGGGCTTCGGTTTCCTCCCTTCCCATGATATTGCCACCTGCTGCCTGTTTGACAGCTTGACAGGAGGAGGTAGCTGTAGAGAAGATGCAGATTCCCTATACAACCTTTAGGGAATGTGATGCTGTGATGCTTTTGTAACCAACATCTTGAGGTGCATGAAGTACTGAATATGAAGATGATCATGAGGCATCATGAATGAACAGAAACAGGAAAAATGATGATTTCCTGTTGGGAATAAATTTATAACAAGATGGCAACTCTGCTGCTACTATTTCACCCACTTTTTATTCCCCTCTTCTGTAAGTAGAAAAATAAAGCAAAAGGCATAAAACAAAACTTTCAAGGGCATCTTTCCTCAGCTGCCCGTTCAACCCTTCAGGTTCTGCGAAACCAGAACTTTCCTTTGCCTCATTAGCTGCAAAGGAAGATCCTTCTTTTCTTTGTTGTTCAGAGCACACTTTGAATAATTTAGTAAGCACAAGTGATTAAGGCATTAAGAATTAAAGTAGCTTTAGAATCAGACTGTGGTAATGGAGAAGCCCAAGTTCCCAGCTGAGCAAAAAATGGGAAAAACCTTACCTTTTCACCTAACTCCTGTAAAACTGGCAAGGGTTTGTTGGAAAGAACCTGACTGAAAACCACTTCTTTTTTTTTTTTTTTTTGTTAAAATTAGGAAACAAACTTCTCAAAGAATGGTAGTGGTTCTTGAATTACATTCTCAGACTTACTGTTCTGTAAGCTCATCCTTACAAAGTGGTGCATAGTTTTGGCAGCATATATTTTACTAAAAGATTCTGAAGTAAAAATATTCATCCTTATTTTTTAAGTCTTTGGATTATGGGTGTCATCCTAACATACTTCCAAGTCTTCATTAATAATTAAGTTTTTAGAACCTTCATAGAACATTGCTGAATAAGTAACAGAAAGACTGTTGATGAAAATGCTGGTTTTATTATTCAGTGGATGCAAGAAAAAGTGTATTTTATGGGGAAAATTGTTTCACTTTGTATCCAATAGGTGCTGGGCTACGTTCTGCCTGTAAGATGAAATGTCAAAACCAGTAAATATCTACTAACCTCTTGGCCTGCTAATGAATTGAGGTAGTTTGTACAATTCTATGAGGTTATGATTTGTGCTAAAAGAATTTATTTTATTTGCTGAATTGATAAACTTCAGGAGAGTCATTCAAAGGTAGATTGATAAGTAGCCAGTCTATTTTTCAGTGGTGTTCCCATAACTATGCATAGTTCCAGGAGTCCAATCAAAAGCAATTATAATCAATGTCTTTAGATGGAAAGCTCCTAACATAGGTGAAATAAGCTATTCTTTTTAAATAGACAGAGATTTGAGAGCCCAGGGCAAAATTACAGAAGCAAATGCTTCCCTTTCCTGCTCCAGTCTTTTTGCTCTTCCCCTTCTACCTCCATCCTTTCAAGTTCATGGGTCTGGCAGTAAACTGGTGGAAAACAATTGTATATCTCATTTCTCTAAGAGCATTGTTTGATATCACTGGTGAGCATTGGTCTCTTGCCTCAAAGGGGATAAGAGCAGGGAGTGAGTAACAAAACAAAGTTATTCAGGTAAAGCAACCTGAATACTACATCAGGTACTGTTGTCCTCTTCTGACTGGTCCAAGAAACCACTCAGGTGTGGCATCTAAGATGTGGCATCCAACCATTAAGATGTGGCATCTCTCTTCCTTTTAATTTTTCTGTTCTTAGCATAAAAAGGTTTCTGTGAAAGAGACAGCAGTAATTGCAATTACTAATATGAAGGCACAGTGGCTGTGGGCTCTCTAGATTTTCTCCCTGTGTCTTTGCATACTTCCTGCATATGTTCAGTTGCACTCATTTCTTGGTGGAGAAAAGGCTTTTCCATCAGAAAAACCCAAGTATAAATGGAATCAAGGGTGAAGGAGGTATGTGTGGGAGAAAGCAAATTAAGCCCTTCACCTTAGTTTGGTGATGGGAGCATAATTCCCATACACAGTTACGCTAATGATGTACATCTATTTCGATCCAGAATAATAGTAGAATTGACTAAATTAGTAATTGCTGCTCTCTTAAACCACCATGGTGGTAGGCAAAATCCACCAATAGATGCAGGCTCAAATCAATGGGATTAATGCATTTTCCCCTACCTGTATGGCAGTTAAGTTGCAGTGTAAGCATCATTGTGTTTAAAACTCCATGATAATTCCTCAAAATGTCTTCTTAGCTTAGTGTAAGGTGATGGTGTTAAATCACCAGAGAGAATACTCCATAATTCTTCCAAAAAATAGGAAGACGGAGCACCCAACTATACATCACATTTTAATCTCTTTTTTCCTACTATGCCTGAGGAAAGCCAGAGGGTGTGTAGTCTGGCAAGTGCAAAAGAACTCTGCTAAAGTCTTCTTTTTGAAAGAGAAGAAAGAATAGCATTTAGTACTCTGTCGTGGTTTAACCCCAGCCAGCAGCTAAGCACCAGACAGGCACTTGCTCACTCCTGCTCTAGTGGGATGGGGGAGAGAATCAGGTAAAAGTGAGAAGACTTATGGGCTGAGATAAAGGCAGTTTAATAGATAAAGCAAAAGCCGCACACACAAGCAAAGCAAAACAAGGAATTAATTCACTGCTTCCCATGGGCAGGCAGGAGTTCAGCCATCTCCAGGAAAGCAGGGCTCCGTCACGCATAATGGTGACTTGAGAAGACAAAGACCATCACTCTAAACGTCCCACCACTTTCTCCTTCTTCCCCCAGCTTTATATGCTGAGCATGATGTTGTATGGTGTGGGATATCCCTTTGGTCAGTTGGGGTCAGCTGTCCCAGCTGTGCCCCCTCCCAGCTCCTTGTGCACCCCCAGCCTGCTCGCTGCTGGGCTGGGGTGAGAGGCAGAAAAGGCCCTGACTCTGTAAGCACTGCTCAGCAGTAACTAAAGTGTCTTTGTATTATCAACACTGTTTCCAGCACAAATCCAAAACATAGCCCCACACTAGCTACTGTGAAGAAAATTAACTCTACCCCAGCCAAAATCAGCACATGTGTAACAGATTATTTTTTCTATCTGGGTTTGCTGTCAACCAAGAATGTCAGTTGTTCTGTCTTTTCTATTCCCCCCTTGGAATTATATTTTGTTAGGAAAGTTAGCTCATGGAAGAACTGGGCATGCCTGCACCATGCAGTGGTGTGAAGTAGGAATACACAGTGGTGTCTATGCTAATTAACAGACTGGAAGCATGACCAGCCTGGTGAGGTGTGCTGAAAGGTAGGTAGAGTGGGAAACTGGCAGCAGCTTTAACCACCAGGTAAATGCCGAGGGAAAAGAATACATTATGTTTTTTTCTATAAAACTACTAGTAAAATTGTCAATATAAGTATTGAAACTGGAAGAACAGTTAAGAGGGATATTTTTCCCCGTATTATTTTTCAGAGGAATAGAGCCTTGGAATTCCAGAAAATAAGAACATACCTGACACTTTGTCCATTTTTTTGTGGGTGTTTTTTTCAGCAGAGAAATTCTAATTTTGATAAGGAGGTACATATTATACTGCTCAAAGGTGATGGCTTCCAAAGGCTATAGCTGTCTTGAGAAAGGCTTTTAAGTGGGGAGGCTTGCTTTTTGGAAATTTTGCCAAATGGCATTACAATAATATGTTACTTTTAGTCTATTATTTGGGGGCTGTATTTCCCTAGAAATCACATATCAAGATAGAAAAGCAGTGAAGGAATGTGGCTTCTATATTATATTCTAATTTTAAATTACAGTCTGACTTCATACGTTTTTACCCACATAGCCCACATCCCTTTTAAAAGGCTATCAAGCAGCTAGCTCCTTGACTATAATTTTTCAGATAATCCGCACATGTTTGGAAGCAGGGCAGAGCACCTACTGAAGGCGATGGCTATTCCTCTTTCCCTCCTGTCCTCTCCCCTGTCTGGTGGAGACGAGGGACCAGGGGCAAGTAAGACATTAGGGAGGGGAGATAAGTTTCTTATTGTAGGTGTGTGTATAACCAGCACTGCTGCTTATATGCATGGAAATACCATTGAATCATCCATTAAGTGTGTATATATACACATACCTAAATTATAGCAGTTCTAAACTCATTGCAAAATATTTTTTGGTGATGAGCTATTAAATAAGCTAAATAATGTAAGTGAAACCTATGCTTCGCAATAATTAAACTGTAGCTCTAGGAAACGATGTTACAACGTACAGTGGAACCATGGGACTGACAAGAATCAACAGTGGCTTTCTGTCTTTCACATTTCAGGTAGTATTTTGTTGCTGGAAGCCTAGTCATATGGTGTCAAAGGACTGACGTAATAATTTTGCAGATGGTAAGAGAGGGTTAGAACAGATTTATGGCACAAAAGTGTTCCTTTCTATAGTCTTTAAAGATAAATTATATATGAATGTTTTAAAAAGTCATACAGATATTCTGTGAATCAGAACATTTTATATCTATATATATATAAAAGCAGTTTCCTAAATTGCAGAGTAATGTTGTAATTTACTTTTTTTAAAAAAAGAAAAGAGGAGCAGTTACATATTTTCTACAGTTTGTATAAGAAACAAAGCAGAATCTGTGATATTTGCAAGAATACCAAAGATGGACCATTCCATGATGCTCCATGGAGATAAAACAAGAGATGAGAGTTGTCAGTCTTTCAATATACGACATTTCTGGTTTTGTGCAGCAGCTGAGATACAACGTCAAGAAGAATTACAGCTAATAAGCAAGGGTTTTGAGGAGCGCAGTTTTAGATGTTGACATGTACTACTCCAGTATCTCTCTAGTTACCTGTCTCACTTCTGCATATTGTCCTCAGCATTAAGCTTCTAACAGTAATGTCTTGGATGATTTCATGGGACATACGGAGTTAAGACATATGGCTGGTATGTCTCTATGTGTGTCCATCTGTGGGTTATTTTCATTCCTCTGAGACATGGGAATTGAGCACCCTTTATGTTAATTTTCTTGCTGCATATCAGACAGATTGAGAACTTAAATGTGTTTATATCTATTGCAGGCCATCCCTTACTCTTTTATTGGAAAAAACCCTCCCAGTCATTAAAAAAAAGGCCAGTCTTACCTAGACACCTGACTGGGCCAGGCGGCTCATGGTGGGGGTGGGTCACTAATCTAACTGGTAAATAGCAGGCTAACAGTCAAGTCCATTTTGTCTGCTCAGCATTTCCCACCAGACAGACAATTACAGCACACTGACTTTTTTGGCACCACCTTTCTATCTCCATGTAACGTATGTGGAGCTCAAAAAGTAAATTAAGGCTCAAGACTGTACTTAGATCTAAATACCTAAGTAGATTCTAAATACCTTCTAGATTTAGCCCTTAATACCTGGTTGGTTACAGTTTTGGTAACGCTGCTAGCTGTTCAGTAAGATTATCTGGCGATCAAAATGGGCACCAGATCTATCACACACAAGTGTGTGCTACTTTGCTTGTTACTGAACAGGAACAGGAGCAATGGTGTTCCTTCCACTGAGGCCTTTGTTAACAGCAGTCCTGTGGAAGACACTGGATGTTTTGAATGGGTCAGGGGCACCTAAGGGAGGTGCAGCTTCAGCATTCAAAGTACTGTGGGTGTTTTTGTATTATTTTAATCAAAAGTATCAGTACTAAAGCTTTTCCATACTGACAGAGAACTTGCACCTTTATTTGGAGGAGTCTCTGGTGTGAGCAGAATACTGCTCGAAGCAGCGACTTTGGCTATTCCCTCTTCTGTCTGTCTGATATATTCAAGGATTGTTTGGTGATCATGAACTTCAACATATGTGGTGCTTTTTGTACACTAAACTGTGTTTTGGGAAAGCAGTAATATGCAGCAGATGGAGAGCAGACTGCTGGCTATGCCTTAGGCAAATGTAGCTGCCTAAAAATAGCACCATTAGCACACAAATGCACATATTGGCATGGTGCACTTCTAGAATTCAGCTTCATACTTTTTTCATTTTTCCTTACACTGAAGTCTTTTAAACAGGTCTGTGAGGTTTTGCGGAATGTACCCTGTCACTGTGAGATGTGGTACTCTGCTGGAATATTAGAGAAAATGCCTTTCCTCTATTTTGAATCTTTTTGTTACAGTATTTTATGTCACTACTTGGCTTCCTCTCTGCTCTTTGTTTTGTTTGCTCTATGGCTTATGAAACATCCTCATTAGATCTTTCTTTCTGGCCTGTTCTAATAGTGCTGATTCACTAGCAACTGATATTCCTTTTTTCTTTTTTTTTTTTCTTTTTTTTTTTTTACTTAACCAACAAGAGAAAATTTGCATAGCATTATGAAAAGGGCAGTGGGAAGTATGGTACAGCCAGGTTCATCTTCTCCTGCTACCAGTGACATTTCTTCCTTTCATTCATCTTTCTCCTTGGGTTCTTTTAAGTCTTGAGACATTGAATTTGGAAATTCAAAATCATTTTCTGTAAACCTATCTGAATTTTTTTTTTTCAGCCATCTCAGCTGCTTTGTGCTACAAGGAAGAACTTGGCTAAACTGCTGATATGTAGAATCCTCACAAGTACTGAAGTTAGAGTTCTTTTTAACAAGTTTGAAGCTGACCGTCTCATCCTTCCTCCTGCCATGTTTCTGCACACATATACCTCTGTTTATACTTGGAGGTGCCTGTCTCACTTTATCTGAATTATATTTCAGGTTGTGTGCCTTGCTTGTGAAAATTGCTATAAATCTGTTAAATGATATAGCTTTTCAGGTTAGGACTAAAACTTCGTAAATCTGTGTCATCATCATAATCTTTTAAAAGATGGCACAAATGGTGACATCTGGGAGCCAATTCATCATTTAATTAAATTATCCTGTAATGAAATCTGCCTTAATGAGATTAATTTTAATTATTAATCAGGAGCTGACATGGGCACAAGGCACCATAAATAATAAATGGAAGCTGTGTCTGCTCTGTTTCTAAAAAGGACCTACTTTAGAAGAGCAGTGCTTTTCATAAAGCTGTGTTGTGGTTTTTTGTGCTATCACAATCTCTATTTTGTTGAGTTTGGTTTCTGTTTTAAACTTTAAGGCAGAATATTAGTCCTGTTTCTGTTACTGACTAACTGTTGATGCTTTAATACTTCATTTGATTCAGTCATTATATAACCAGTTACCTTCATTATTCCAGAAATAAATTCTGGTTTTGTTTTTATCTGTAATAGTTAATTATCAGAAGTGTATTTTAGAGGTAAGTAATATAGGTATAATTTATTGAGGCTGTGCCCAAAATATGCAAGCCTTTGTGCTAGTCTGTGCTATCACACCTATGTTTATATGCATACATGTGCTCACACTCGTGCAGCTTCTCTCATGTTCTGATGTAATGTCCATCTTCGTGTGGATTACATTAATGTTTGTATTATGAATGCTGCTTGTAAGGACTTTTGTTGCTTGGCCATAACAGAAGTTTATCTGGAAAGCATGGCTGGCATAGGAGAAGTGATCCCTATGGGTACCAGTCACAAACCCTCCATGAGCTTTGTCATTAGTGTCTTACATGAGGGGTGAACCCTTTTGCCTTTACCTCCATTAACAAGCAGGACGCCACTGTGTCCTCACTTGCCAAATGCAGACGGTTTCCACAAGGTCGGAGCTGATTGTTCGCTGTTCACAGAGAGATTATTTCTTTGGCCTCCTGTGCCGTGCAGGTTACCTGCCATCTGTATTTGTTTTGAGGGAACTGTCATTTGTTTTAGTTACAGCATTCCGTGAATATTTGGTTTCCCTTCATTGTCTCTTGTTGAAAAATCATTTTACTTCAGAAAGAATAATAAGACCAAAGTTAGAACAAGAGCTGTTGATGCTGGGGAGTATCAGTAACAACCTGCCATGTACGGGAGTTCCTGAATGAATGCAATTTTTGTAGGCTACTATTAGCCTGTTGGCCTGATAGCGCAGCCCGCGTTTGGGTCTCATTAGATTAGGGAGTGAGTAAGCACACGAACAGATTCCTCTGTCTAAGTTGAGGGAATTCCTTCTTCTGCAGCCATCATGGGTTGGACTCAAGGTCCTTTTCTTGATACATTTTCTTTCTATCTTTTTTTTGACTAAAATCAGAAGATTGAAAGTTAATGTATCTTACCAATTTCTCAGTATATGTGACTACTATAGTATCTTCTTGGTATATATAATTCATGAAGGATCTTAGGCCACCACCCCCACCCCCCACCCCCCCAATTTCTCTTTTATGCAGTGGCAAGCAAGACAATAAATAGTTAGCATGCCTCATTTTTGTTTTAGAATTCTCTCAAGAGATGGAGATCTGGCTGATCAGCTCTTCATACATTTCCAAAAGCCATACCAGTAACATTCTGCATGGAACACTTCTGAGGACATTCAACACACTTGGGAAGAGAGGGTAGATTCTCTCATGGATAAAGTTAAAAGATAGGAAACAGGAACAAAACTGCCAAAAGAGATTAGATTATATCAAGAAACAAAACAAAACAAAATACAACTTTTTTAAATAACAGTTAAAAAAGTCAACATTTAAAGATCCCACTGTTAGCTCATGAAGTCCACTGCTTAGTGTCCCTCAGCTGATGTAGTCCAACAATTGCTGCAGGACTGTAGGGTAGTTTGGTCAAGTATCACTATGTGATTTCCCTGTTCTTATGCATTTTCAGTATCTGCTGAAGGTGGGATTTTGGGCTCAATGAATTTTTTTTGTTGTCTTGTGTTGCTTCACAAGCTACATTTTCTTATGTTCTTAAGCAAAAATTTGCAAATGGCCAAGCACCCGTTTGCTACAATATGGTCATAATTAGCTGTAATACCAAACCAGAAGGTGTTGGTGCTTCCCCTTTTGTCTTTCACAGAAATTAGTACCCTGATTTCTACATCAGCATAGTAACTTCTTGCTGCCTGAGGTCTGGTTAGAAAATCAAAATGGATTGTTGACTGTAGAAAAGTTGGTGTTAATCTGGATGTCTGAGAAGCTTATTGAGCATACTGCAATAGTATGATCTCCTAAGCAGACTACAGGGTGATCACACAATCTAGGAATGCAGTGTGACCCACTCTGCTAGCACAGGGTGTATGCATTTGGGATCTGCATGTGCCTCCAAACAGAATACCTTGTGCCTTACCAGAGGGGCACATTTCACTTGGTTTTGAGCCAATGAGCTCAGTGCTGTAATCTTTCCAGTGCTGGCCAGTCAGCCCTTGTGTCACTGTGTTCTGTGAAAATGCAGGATGTTCCACTGTGTGTTAGCAGCCAGGTTTATTGTTGTGGGTTTGGTGGGCTCCTATGTACATCTCTGCATTGCAATCAAACTTCAAGTTGGCTTTGTTATTCAAGAGCTGATCCAAAGAGCATCAACACTTAGACGAGTCTTCCAAGTAACTGCTGTAGGCTTTGGAATAAGTTAAGTATTAATAATGCAGGCTGGAAACATTCAAAGAAGAGTCACTATTTCACACATGCGCGCGCGCGCACACACACACGCACACTTAGATGTGTTCAAAGGATTTATTATCCAAGGGCTATGGAGAATATTTTGTTCAACAGCTGCACATAAAAATAATACTGTCCAGTCAGAAAAAGAGAAAACTCAGTTCTGGCATGGTGGCCTGGCAGATGTTAGGAAGTCTGTTTTTGAGGGTGGGTGTGCACCCATACCCGGGTGTGTATGTATTTGCAAAGCTGTCTGCTGATCCAATTCATTTCTAGCTTTCAGGGAGAATCATTGCAAGATTTCAGTAATCTGTGGATTTATTTTAAAGGTTTTAGTTTTCTGTTCTGCTTCTCCCAGATGCATTCAATAGATGACAGATTTGAGGGTAATACTGGCTAGTCTTTATATATTTAACACTCCATCCCGTTCTTTTTTCAAGCACATACTGAGATTTGGCCAAATGTTTAATATCATTGTTAAGTTGCAAAATTAAACCTTGGCCAGTTGGACATGATCTACTTGGAAGAGCGCAGCTCTGTAGAACATTCTGGTAGTCTTCTTGGCCAGGACAGCCATAATATTATGCAGTCCACTAATTGCCTTGGCTCAAAGTCAAAACAACCCCCAGGCCATTAACTTAGCCTTCCCTTAACTGCTGAGAAGTGTATGCTCCCCACAGTTTTTATGTGGACGTAGACCCTCTGCATTTGGACTTGTCCCCGTATACATTTTTTCCATGTTCCGATGTCCCAGCTGGCTCCCACTGAGTTTAAAATATGCCATTTGAAACCATGTTTTCATTAGGCTTATCACCCCTGCATACTGATCTGCTTTTGATCTCATTGGGTCCATGTCTGTTCTATAATTGGTTTGTCCACATTTCCTAATGTATAAATGGATAAGGAGATTTTAGGTGAGATATCTAACTTGCCAAGAAATTGGAATTTGTAAGTTCAGCCAATCTAGATTTCCACCCACTTTCTGAGGTGTACGTGTGAATGTAAATCGGTTTTGGTCACTTTAATTTACATACCAAAGAGTGAAAAGAAGGTGTAAGTTACTATAGGAATGGATAACTAATTAATGTGTGCTCCTTTTAGTTGCATTACCTGTTTAGCCTCTCTCTGGACCATTCAGTGTATCAGCAACACCTTTATAAGCTGAAACATATTTAACAATTTGAATTCAGAGATAATACATATAAAGATGTAATCTACAATTTGCAAATGAGTGTGGATATAAATTTGCCCATTTTATGATTCACTCATTTCAGTCTTAAGATCTGTTCTGCCATCCCAAGAGTCAAGAGACTAAAAATCAAGCTAACCAGGAGAAATGTGCCCTATATACTCTTCAGAGCATTCTGGGTCTGGCTTATGAGATCTGTGGTAGATCTGCTCTTGATTTCAGTGGTGAAAAATCAGACCTTCAGAACTGTAGTCATCTTGCTCTTGTTTAAGATTTCTTAGATTTAATTCAAGTCATGATTGTCTGGTTTAAGTCAAAGTGATTTAAAACACCAATTATAACCATGATTTGAACCACCCATCAGAAAGAAAGGTCTTTATCTTTCTTTTTATGAGCACTTGCAATTTTTTTTTTTCTTCAGAAACCTTGTCATTGACAGTATAACCATGAAATGTGGACTTGTATTGCATGACACCTGAAAAACAAGCATTTGGGGTAACAAGTGATTTTTAAAGTAATTTTATGGGCTTACTCAGCTTCTGAATCTCAGTTGATATTTTGTTAAAATATGGATATCATCTTTGTTACTTTGTAGAAATTCAAATTGGGATCAACCTGCATTTTGGATGCAAATCAGAATGCCACCCAAATGCAGAAAAACATTTAATCTCTTTATTGAAATAAACCAGCTTTAAATATTTCAAATACATAACAAATATTTTCATGCATGTCTAAAGGATTTGTTATACAAGACAATTATTAATCACAGTTACTAAGTGAACAAGTCATCACATTGGGAGAGATTTTCAAAGCTGCCTTGGTACATAAAGATGTTGAAAGGTATACAGAGGATTTTCATATGTTACAAATGAAATTAATTGATGACCTCTAGAAAAATAATTTTGATTTGAGAATTAGGTTTCTTCTTGCTTAGACACCTTTGAAGTTCTGTGTACCAGAAACCTTCAAAAATTAGTTTAACTAGTAAAGCTCAGCTTCTATTGTTTTATTTATTATATGGATTGGAAAGGAGAAAATTTCCTGCTTTTACATATCTTAATTGAATTCCTTTAAATTAGAGGTAGAAAAACTTGATTTCCCTTGACAAGAAAACTGAAACTTAAAGTGTCTAGGAAAACTCATTTCTATGCAGGTGAAAACAAAATACTTATATGAAAAACATAATTGCCAACATTTTATCCATTATATATTCTAAAACAATGACCTGTTTGGTATATTATGATTCTGTAGTTTACTTTTTAACCTTGAGTTATAAGGTTTTTTTCCTCTGTGTCTGAAATTAAAATAGAAGTTCTTGTTATACATTTAATAGTGACTCAGTAACACCATAAAAAAAATCCTATTCACTCAATAATTCTAGAAATTTTGGTGTTAATATAGAATGATATAATTACAAATAACATTTAAAAATGCCTAAAAATTACATAAGTTTTAAACACACAGTGAATGCAAATTATTTAAGTAGTAGAAAATACATATCCTTTGAAGTGTGGCTTCTCTGACGGTTTTCCATATGATGGACACAAGTCTTTTGGAATGTTTTGGTACCTTTAATTATTTGTGCCAGTCTTTCTAGATACTATAATAGCACTTTAAAGAAACTGGCCATCTTTGAAGCAAGACAATCTTGTAGAAAGATAGCTGTGTTCACCCCACCTTTGGATAGTGTGGATAAGTGATATCAGGCTTCCTTTCCTCCTCAGCAGAATTTTCAGTCTTACTCTGGTAGACTTTCAGACCATATTCTTAAAGTTGGTCAGGCACTGAATCACGTGAATCAGCTCATGAATCACCTCTTCATAACTTGGTAACTTTCAAAACTTGTACAACTTAAATATTAAGACAAAATCTGAAAGATGTTTCTGGGTAACAGTTTGTATGTCGTAATGATTAGTGACTTTGTATTCTATCAGAATATTTGATCTTTGTTTTTTTAGTCACAGTCTTCATTGCCAGTTCTCTCATGTGGATGAAAGTAATTGTATGTCCTTCTATTTAACCTAATCAGAGTAATCAGTGACAATGAATACTCTGACTTTGAAACTGAACTTTTGAAAACCTGCATGATTTAGTGCCCAAATTCCTGGGTAAATTCTAAGAATTTCTATTTTCTGCCTTTTTACTATTATCACAGCTCCTGTTTGTATTCATTCACATTTTTAGAATTAGCTGTCTGAATCTCCTCTCTGACCTTCAGAAAATGGTTTCAGTTTAACATAATTTTGCAGAAAAATTCCTCAGCTACTTTCTTGACCCTCAGAAATCGAAGATTCTGTGTAGTTTTTATCATAAAAATAGAGACATAATGAAAAACTCCGTCTTCTGTCTCTTCAGCTTTAAGGCCCACTGGTTTCATTTTCATCTGTGCTGGTAGGCTAATGAAGTTTATGTGATAAAGATTCAGAAAAAGTGAGATACAGAGTTTGTTTCACGCAGTAGGAAGCTTTGTAATCTTTTCGCATACTGTCAAATGGAAGACATTAGTTAGTGTTTCCCAAATGCTCGAGTTTAATTTTTCATTCACACATGTTCTTCTGAAACAGTGTCAGCTCTTTATGTTTGATTTTCTACATTTCATTGAGTTAGTAGCTGTTTCAAGCTACTTGTCCCCCCAGAATTCCTCTTTGAGCTGTTTAGTTTATTCTTAAACTTGGTGCACCTCCAGGTCCTATTTATGTTCCTTTCCCAATAACAAACTCCGAGACAATGCATCCCTCTGAGCTTGCAAAACTAACCTAGTAATCTGTGGTCGTCACTCCCTTTTTGTCTATATGGTAAATCTTATTATAGAAACCAGAAGTTTAGGTTTTGTTTAACTGAAGACTAAAGTATCAGCCTCAAGGTTCCCAGTGTTGTGTTTCTTTTCACTGAAGCAAAATCTTTGATTACACTACAGAAGTCTTTGTCTGTTTAAATAGGAAAAAAGCAGAGCTTGCACCACTGCTTCAGGCATCTAAATTTACATAGGTATTTAGTGAACCAAAATTCAGGTTCATCCCACCTAATTGTAACTGCCCATTGAGGAACCCAAGCTAGAAGTCAGCTGATGAAGAGACGTGGCCTCTGCAAGACTGAATCGGGTCTTGGTTTGCTGGGTTGTATGCTGAAAGAGTCTGAAGTGGGCTGTTAGTCTTGATTATTAACTATTCAGAAAGAATGGTGGAGTAGAGTTGTATTGTAGTTCCCTGAAATGTGATTAAACCCCTCTGCCCTGACGCCCTCCATCCCTGATAGTGCTGAGATAGGTAGGAGCTTTGGTACTCTACAGGACAAGCATAAATGACCTCACACGAAAGCCTACATTAAGGTTACCCAGTGGTCAGTTCTGAGTCTATCCCAATCTTTCTGTGCTGCCACAGGAGAACTGGGTGGGACGGAGGGGAGTCCGCACTCTGTGTTCAGTTCTGTTTGCTCAGCCTGCTATGGGTTTGGAAAAATTGCAGAATCCAGATATGGGAAATGGAAATCAATAAAGACATTCAAAAACCCTACCCTCATTTATGGACTGTGCCAGGTGGAGTTGACAGATGAGTGCAGAAGTGCATATCCAATAATGACTAGGATAGGGACTGGAAGTCAAGTGCTGCAATTTAGGGAGTATTAAGAGAAGTTGAAATATATTTCAAACTAATAAAAGGAATATTTTTCTACCAGCACATAATAAAGATTTGGAATTCATTGCCGTTAGAGAGCACAGAGGCTAAAAGCTTAGGTTTTGGATGAATGAAAGTATTTAATGAAAAATAAGACTATCCACAAATATTAAGTAGTTTTGCTTTGGTCAGATATGTATTTCACACACCAGCAAATCCATAGAATATAGAGGTAAGACTGAACATCCTGTCCTGGCAGGCTGTTCCATAACTTTGCTGGACGGTGAGGGGACTCTTGCATCTACTTTTCAAACCATCAGTAATGTCCCCTGTCGCAAAAATGTCATTGTATCCCGTATAAGCCAAAAATCTAATCTGGTAATTTAATTTGTAATAGAGACTAAAGGCAGAGATACCATGGTTGATGTCTTCTAAACTTAGCTCTCAGTCAGATGTGGAGTGCAACACTCACTGGGGAAAAGCCCCCAAAACTATTTTCTACTGCCAGTTGCCCCTGCTGCCCTCTCAAACAGGCGCTCTTGCAAGGACTTCATTTGTGATTCCCTTTCTTTCTACCCTGCCCCTCTCGCAGGCACAGCCAGGCATTTATTTAATTTTTTAAAATCCACTTTGGGGGTTGTTTTAAACTTCCTTTTATCCCTCAGTGCTCTTAATACAGCACTTGGGCACTCACAGCAGGGACACAAGGCAGAGCTGCAGTTCCGTATAGTAACGGGGTACGAGTTTTTTGGGCCCTGCCTCTGTCCAGAGGTGATTGTTTTGGGGCCAAATCAGCAGAAACCTTGCATAGGTGGCTTTGCCGTTCAGTAAAGCCATGCATTCTGAATATATGATACAATTTTTCTTACAGTGAAATCGTTGTCCTTTATTTTAGCTAGATATTTTAGCTACCAACTTCCATATTTCCTCCCGCCGCTGTGCAACTCAAGGTATTTAAAATATTCTTTAGTATTTTCTAATATTCCCTTGAAGTCCTAATGTAACTGAAGATATTTATAGTGGATTCAATTTGGATGACTATATGTGTGCTTGAATTGTTTAAAATCTCTGAAGCAATATTTTTGTGCACTGTATAAATTTTTAGTAATATCTCCAGGTCTTTGTAGATCTCTAGAAATATGCGTGAGGAGTGAATCCCATTTCTAATTGTACATATATAGTGTGATCTCTTTTCGTTGAAAACAGTAAATATTACAAATCTGGAAAAGAGAAAAGTTCTGAAATACCTGGCAGAAACTTTACAAAAGTATTTCAGTTCAGGTTCCATTCGTGTGGTGATTTACACATATGCCTAACTGCACACCGTGAATAATCTTATTACAGCCAATGAAACAATTCACATGTGAAGAAATAATCACATGCATATGCTTTTTAATAGGTTATGTTGAATACTCTTACTGGCATAGAAATCAATATTTTGGAAGAAACACCTTGCTTAAATGTGTATTTCCAAAACACTTTCTTGTATTCTAAAAATGACCAAAATACAACTATGTCTGTCTGAGTGAGAAGAAAAAAGTTTATCTGTACTTACTTTGTAGGGCCAGTGACCAGAATCACTATGTTACCTTCAAAGATGAGAAAAATCACTTTGGCATAGTGCAAGGAAATACCATTAATGTTTTTTGTCTGTATTCCATTAGGGTTCGGTGCTCGGTTCCCATTTCAGACAGAAATTTTGTTCACCTGCAAAAGTTACCAGGTTTTCTTCAAATTCTTTCATTTTATGTGTATTTCAGTTAATTTCTTTCTCCACAGAAAAAGCATTGAAGCTTCTACATTTTACTCTCAGTCTTGAAAAGGTGCTGTTTGATTGCTGGAAATGATCAAAAGCCCAGCTGGAGCAGCAGAATACAAAGTTCCCTATTTAGGCCATAATGTAAATCTTTAGAGGTCTGTTTTAGGAAAATAAGTTTATAGGTACACAAGAAAAAAACCTCACTAAGCTTTTAAAATTTTTGCCTTTTTGGTTGTCAGTTTTGAATCACTGTATAACTAATGTCTCATGACAGTGCCAGAAATCTGATTTTATTAAAGCTTCTGAATCATGTTATGAAATAATATTATTTGTGATATCTTATTTTTTATTTATATATGCAAATCTAAATAGCATATAAAACCAACTTAATCTGCATTTCTGCACTTGTGTCCAGAAATAGAAATCATGATTCAAACCAAGTAATTCTTCTAAAAGCTTGTGCTGATGCTGAGAAATTGGTTATGACGATGGAGGATGTTTGCTCTCCAGCACTAGTCACTTGTAAGACGATCCACCTTTGAAGTTGCGGTAAAACCTCTGAAACACTATATTTTTGAGTAGGGTGGTGTTGAAATCTGTATCCTGATCCAGATTTTGCTCTCACTTACAACCGTGCAACCCCATTGACTGTAATGGAGTTGCAAGTGTGATGAGAAGAAAACCGGATGCAGTGAATTAAAACCTTCTTTATACGTAGAAATACTAGGTAAAAAAATACAGCAAGGGCCAAATTTTGCTACTATGTCATGGATAATTTTAGGTTGACACTGCAGTAAAGGAGAGTGTTGTCGTAAGTGGACATTGATACCATTGTATTTCCAACTGTAAATCTGCACATTTGAAAAATACTGAAGGATTCTTGCATTTGAAGCAATGTAGAATTTTAAGATGTTTTACAAATTTAAAAACCTTGTAGAGTTTAGTAAGTGATCAGTTTAACACAATGGTATTTTGGCAAAACTATCTGTGGAAGCCAAAACCCACATTCTGCTCTTGATTATTGTGGTGCATTCCACACAAAATTGATGAACATCTCTAGAGAACAGAATATGCCCTACATTCTTCTGTGTTGCAGAGGACTAAAAACCTAACTTAGGCTTCAGGATGCAATAGCTTAAAGCAAAGGGCGGATTTAATAAAATTACAAAGAGGGAGGATTGTATTTATTTAAGCAGTAAGCTGTCACTGGAGGAAAAAAGAATAAAAGCCTATAGTGTGACACAGCAGAAAAAGGAGCAAGCTGCTGAAAGCTGGATAATTTGGGGATATAGAGATGTCACTTCCTCCCTTTGCTGGGCTGTGAAATTCTTTGTAATTCCCACTGGTAAAGCTTCCAACACAAACAGTGGAAAAAATGGAAACTTCTGTGCAAGTCCTCCTTTGATGAGCAGAAGAACATACACATTCAAAAGAACAAATTTATAAGCACCATGTTTGATACCAAATTCTTGGAAGTATTATGGAGAAAGGACAGAGATCTCACCCGAATCAAGAAAGCATATATGAAATTTAATAATAAATTGTGTTTGTAAGGAATGATTTTAGCAACAGATGCATGCCTAAAAAATGTGGAATACTACCTTGCTTAACAGTTACAGCGTTACCTGTAACTTCAGGGGAAAGCTGGCTAAAACATGTTTATTTTGGTGTGATACCTGAGGTTTTTTGTTAACTAGCTGTTAGTCTCTTTAGATGAAAGATTGAGAGATGATTAGTATGGCTCAGCAGTATTTTCAGAGTATGGGTTCTTTATTAACATATTGGTGACTTTAAGCATAAATGTAGTTCTACAGAAAAGCTATAAAAAACTCTACTAAAAAAAGTAATCTATTATCTGTGGTCCAAAATTTTTAAGGACATTTTTAAGAGAGTGTCTCATAGTTGTCTGAGAATAGCTGTTTCCAGTAAAGACCAGGTTAACTGGCTCAGGTAAGCTAGGCTTCTCCCTGAAATGTCCGTAACCAGACATGAAGGAGCCCACGAATTTTCACTGTAATAGCCTATGTAATTCATGTATGCCATTAGTTTTTACTTACGGCTCCCTTTCAAGGTTTTTATACAGTGAAAACCATTTCTGTATAAAGTGTCTGGCTTCCCTAAATTTATGAAAGATAAGCTTCATTCACTTACTTTTAATTTAGTTTTGTTTAAAGGAATTACTGTACAGGCAGTTACAAAATCACAGATTTTGTAATTTCTTTTTTCTTTTGTAATTTCTAATTTGTAATGGTTTATTTTTAATGCATGTATAAAATTTATCATGTTGCATTGTAAGTTTATATTTTAAAAAAAGGACAATGGAATTTTTCTTACATACTTACGTATCAGCCTTAGTAAGGGAGGCGACCTCAGTTAAACTGCGGGTTTTGTTAATCCGTTAAAGTGAGAGCCTAAAGGAGATTATTTGCTAAAGAAGAGTCCTATATGGATAATCTTTTTCAGGGTGAGTCAGCCATTCCTTAATTCCCATGTCTCCCTAGTCAGAACCTAAACACCATCTTTTCCTTCATGCAAAAAGCACTTCCCCTACCATGCTAGGCTTTGCTCCAGGCACAAATAAACAGTGTGAGTCCTAGCACTGTGCCCAGAAAGGTCAAGATCTGTTGCTGCTGCTCCCGCTTTTGCCTGCCCCGGCACAAAAGTACTGCCTTGAAGTGGTTTGCATACCAGAGTTTAGGAATCCCTGCTTTGGTTGTCTCCGGCCTGATATTGCTCCAGCTTTCTGGTGAGGAGGTCTGTGGTAATTATGGAGGTGCCAGTCAGCTTTCAAAACAAACAGTAAGTTAAAGCAAGGATAGAGCCCTTGTTTTATATGAAAAATCTATCATGGCTTTCCTGAAACAATCGTTTCTGAGCATGTACAATGAAGCAGTCATGTGTGTACTGAGGGAGGGGGAAGAGGGAGGAGAGCTGGTCCTGTCACAGGAGCAGAACAAAAGCCGAAACAAGTGCCTAGTACAAGCAGTGAAGAGTATCGTTCCCATCTGAAAAAATGAGAGATGTAAATGGACAGCATTTTGTTTACTCAGACTGGATGTTACCTAGAATCGGAGGCTTGGCTAAGAGCAATCAGATGCTCAAACGCTCTTAATGAGCGTCTTTGAATGCTTAATGGTTAAAATGATTGAAAATAAGGTCTGCTGATTAGAAGTTCAAGTCAAAAACTCCCGACAGTTCGACCTCTTATCTCCCTTGCAGCTTTCAAGGTCTGTTTCAAAAATTTAAGCTCCTTCCCAAGTTTCACATAGCTGCAATTCTCTCCTGTACTTGTTTAAGGAAATTTTTTATTTGGGTATAGAATAAACCTGGAAGATTATACTGGAGTTGAGTCTCTAAAGCCATAAGAAAAACTAGATTTTAAGCTTTCAGTGTTGAGATCATATTTGTGCCCAGCACTGACCACTGACATTGCCCATCTTTTTTTTTTGCCTTGGAAAATGTGGTAATAAAAACACCTAAAAATTAGTGGGGCCTTGAATGAATACTTTTATAATTTTTTTTACCTTGAATGCCTTTGAAAAATAAGGTGTTTCATGACAACTTCCCTTTAGGAGAAATTATATGAAAACTCTTTTCCCAAAGTTTGTGAAAGCTTGAAAACTTGACATGCATTTTGAAAAGTTCAGGATTTTATTTATTTCTTTGTTTTAAATCAGAATTAATATCGGAGACACTTAAGATGGCAGGTGGAAGTGAGATGTAAATGAGTACTCTCTGAAAAAAAAAATCATTGAAACCAGTGAAAGAATTCGAGATGGAGATGTTGAGGCAGAAAATACTGTGTTGCCAATGATGACAATTTTATTGTGTTTATGGCATTAATGCTTCAGGTCAAAGGCTTAATATTTCAAGTTAAAGGCATGAAGATGTATAATTGCATTTTGCAGACTTCCATGTAGGACTGCAGAAATAAATTGGAAAATGTGAGTGCTGAGAAAACATAAGGCAAGTTAAGAACACCTTAAAACTTTAAAGAAAAAGGTGATGTTTTAAAGCTCTTTTGGGAATGTGATTTGTAAATATGTACAGTTTGTTGCTGCTATTAATTTATGTTTACAATGTAGAATTCTTATTTATGTTTCTAAACTTTCTCCATTATCACTGTTTGAAAATCCAATATACTCAGATGTCTATTTTTTCTTGGAACTCAGAATTTAGCTAGATTCCGTCTGTTTTTCGGTTATTTTTTGAGATTTAATCAAACAGTTTTTAGGTTTTGGTAGCAGTTTCAGTAATGAAAAAAGGGCATATCCTGAAATCCAGCTGGCATGTGTGGTTTTGTTGTTGTTGTTCTCTGTATTCGAGAAGCAGCTCTGTGCAAGGCTGAGGGGAACAGGGAGAGGGAAGGTGATGGGGACTGCGATGAAACTGCAGACCTTGCTCTAAGGAGCTGCATGCTGGTGAGTGCCCAGGCAGAACATAACACAGTGTTAGTGGTGGCTGGAGAGTCTAATAAATACAGTATCACATATGGATAGAAGTATTAGAATAGTAATGATTTTATTTGTCCCACTCCCTTGATTTTACAGACAAGCCATGGAACAGGTAGGAGGCACTCATGAAGTGAAATTCAGAGGATAATTTGTCTTCCCGTAAGGTCTATGGGATTGCTACAGATACAGCTCAGAGAAAACAAACAAAACAAAAAAACCAAGATGACAAAGCCGTCTTGGAGGGGGGTTATAAATTTAAATTTTATTTAAATTTCCTTTAAAGGCACAGCAGTTCAGATCTGGGAAGTTATTCTTTCTGACAGTTTTGTAACTAAAAAGGCAAACTAACAAAAAAAGGTAAAAGCCATTGAGCGAGTTAGTTTTTTGACAAAGCTAGGTTGGTTGGAGGCACCATTATACCATTATCCACTATATGGATAAAGGTTGATACCCCCAGGGCCTGCCGTGACCTGCCAGAGCCAGTCAGCCAAGCCAGGGAAACGCTGAGAGGCCCCGAGAGGGGCAGAGTCAGGGGCTGGCGCAGTCCCCTTGATCAAAGCACCTTCAACCCCCTCTTTCAATGCAAGATCAGAGTCCACTAAAATATTTATTTGGCATTGAATTTGATCTCCTGTCGTGAAACTCTTGACCAACCCCAAATCTCACAGGCAGCCCGTTCTCAGAAAGCGTCTCCACTTCTTACACTCATGGGTCTTTTTGTCAGTTTTATCACTGTATTGCTTAAGAAACCCTCCTGACCCAAAATGTGGAGTGGTTGTGGTGGCACTCAGAATGTATTGGATAAGGCTGCTCGACAGCAACAAACTCTCTGCTACTGCGTGTTCTTCCCTCTAATGTACCTTGAGAAATATTTAATGTCATACGATAAAATCTGAAGGAACAGTGAAAAAACAGAAACTGCAAAAATACATTCAAGGGAAACGTGTTCCCATTAGTATGTTAAAAAGAGATTACCGCTTACATAAATAGAGCATTTTCCTTCTCTCCAATTTCTCCACCTAGAGGAGAAAGATAAAAAAGGTAGAGAAATCTTTCTTACCTCCACTACTGTTTTTATTAATCTGCAAAGCTGTGGATATAACAGTAACTGTAGCTTATGTGGTCTTGCATAGTTTGTTGGTTTGTGACAATTCTTAAATCGTAAGGGTGTGCTAGTATGCTTTTCTTTTTGGTTTGATATTTTCCGTGTTGCAGGCAAACAGGAAAAGTAGTATCTGAAGTAATTTTCACTACTGTGGTCCTAAACCAAATGCTTCTGGTTGCAGAACTGTTTGAGAAACTGACAATATTTAACATTTCATGTTTTCATATTTTCTCAAATGAGTACAATTTTTATTCGCTAATGACTGCTATTCTCCTGTCTGTCACATTTGTGTCCTTAGGATGGTGGTGTAAATAAAGGGCATGAAGAAACTTCTGATTTATGCGCCCATAGAGAACATCCTGGTAATCTCGATTTGCAGACAGAGTAGTTTGTCAGTCATAGAGGTGCTGGGACAGTGGTTTCCCCTGTCAGCCTGAGAAAGGAGCTTGTGCTGTAGATGTAATAATTTTCTCTGATCATCTCTTAACACTACGTCTGTATGCACAGAATTATGCCATAGAAATTTTTTTTTTATCACCACTATGCAATAAACACCTTAGAAGTATATGGGAGTGTACTTTGCCTCCAGGTATCCAGGCCTGAGAAATGACAAAACCAGCTTCTTTTACTGGGAGGAGGAGGAAGGCTGATGGTCGTTTCTTTGGTCCATGCATTCTTGTGAGCAGAGACATGTTAGTCTGTGACCAAAGGCAGGAGGACAGAGGTGAAGTGGTGGCAGGGGGTGGCAAATGAGTCTGCTCTGGTTTGGAGCTGCTGAGTGAAGACCTCCTGCTAATGGAGGTGCGCAAAAGGGGTGGCGCGTGCTCCTTAAGTGCTTCTGGAGTCTAAAACCAGCCTGGTTTTCCGCTGCCTGATGCCTGGTAGAAGAAAAGACAAATTTTGTTCCTTGTCTGCTACTGTGAAGACTCTCTGCAGTTCATTGAGCAGTGTCTAAGGATTTGAGCCTTATTGCTCACTGCTCATGTATGTCTCGTGCCTTTCAGTCTTCCCTTGGCAGCATTTTCCATGATGGCTTTTTCCTTTGTTTCCCTTTTTTTGGTGGTGAAAAACACAATTGCTTGCAAG
Organism: Phalacrocorax aristotelis; assembly: GCF_949628215.1. Classification (NCBI taxonomy): domain Eukaryota; kingdom Metazoa; phylum Chordata; class Aves; order Suliformes; family Phalacrocoracidae; genus Phalacrocorax; species Phalacrocorax aristotelis. The sequence goes on from NC_134278.1 coordinate 62,764,235, forward strand.
CAATCTTGCATTAGCAACCTTCTCCATCTGATGTATTAGTTGCTTCAGCAGTTAAGAATGAGGTTATGCCCAATGCTAATGTCAAAAACAACATCTGAAAGCTGATTATGCTCTCCCCAGTAATTTATATATGCTCCAGTGGGTTTCCATTGTCAAAGAGGTGGGCCTTTTTTATGCCACATAATGCAGGAAAATGAGGATTACTTGGATTTCAGTGCATGAGATAATAGCAGCTGACAGGCACCTGTTTAAGGAAGTATATTGTATTCGTAAGCACATGTATTTTGTAAAAAGTGAGATTTCGTATGAAAAAACTTTTGTACTTAAACTTCATAAATAGGTTTAAGTACAAAAAAGACATCAGGGAGCTTGGATGGATGTATGTATTAGTGGCCCTTACAGTCCTGACAGTCCATTCTAATAATAAAGCGTGGGACCTGTCAAATGATGGCACAAATATCCTAATCTGAAATGACATGGCTTTCTAGCCCAGTTCATCAATCATGTTTTATTAGCTTTAACAGAGCCAAGCTGCTATCTGTCATTTCGGTGCTGTAGTGGTGACAAAAACTGGTGCCGAAAATGTGCTGCAGGTGTAACTTTCACTCAAAGAGCGTTTTTGAGCAGCAGTCAAGTTTGCGTTTGCACGGGGAGAGAGTGCCATCTTCAGTTTCACATCTCCACATGAAACAAGTCTGAAATTTCTAGTGCTGCCCGATGGTTAAAAAGTGAGGAAAAAAGTATCAGCAGAAATTTAGAAATGGTTCTGAATTCTTATTTTTATGAGACTTTGGACTTGGAAAGAAGAGTGCTAAACACCATGTTCTTGTTCCTGTTTTAAGACATAGTTAATTTAGATACGTCTGTTGTGATGAGTAATTTCCAGTAAAGTAAGGTTGGGCTTTGTCCTTCTGGTTTGCGATGCTGTGTGAAGAAAATAACAACTGCCAGTTGGATCGCAAACCCCTTGTAACCAGTAGCACATTGTATGCATAAAAAAGGCGAGTGAGGAGTCTGTACGCTGCTGCATATTTACTGTGTTCTGTAAGAGCCATCAATTCCACGTATTCTTTCAGCCCAGAATTGACTTGGTGCTTGCATCGGGGTCCTGGCACTTGAACCTTGTTTTTCTTGGCTCTGTGTCATTTTGCAGCAGAGCTTGAGGACACTCCACATCTCTTGTTTCCAGCATGTTAACATATTCAAGTAAATACTATCTGGCACAGGCGCATGCATTATCCTGTGGAGGATTATTTGTAAAAGTTTTAAAGTCCAGATCAAACAATGGCATCCATCTTCCTTCCTCCTGAATTTCTTTTATTCACAAGGTGAATGTTGCTAGCAAAGTTCTTTCTCTGATCTTTAAAAAGACTTTATTTTGTCAATACTCACAGATAAGGTTCACACCCATGAAAATCCATATTACTTGCAGAATATCTGCCCAGGTACATCTTTTCTGTATATTTTAACACTTAATAGGACTTTGCACAATACGGAGCAGATGTGTCATAGCGACAGCAGGCGAGCAGGGACCAGGAAGGTGGTTTCATTAAAAGAGCCTTGGGATAAATGCAGCACATTAGATACCCACTGAAAGACAGGAGCTGTTGATGGGGTGACCTCTGAATGCAAGTCATCTTACTATAAACAGAAGGGTGTGGAAAGCCATTGGACAGAGCCAAGCTTGTTTACTATCCCGATCTCTTCTTAGTTAACTTAAGTAACTGGACCGTGCTAGGCTTGGTGTGACAGTTTGAGGAAGAACAAAGTGTCTTCAGTATTTCTGAGTTTAAAAAATCCTAGCTGACCCATGCAAAAGTTTTTTGGACCAGAAAAACTGTCTGCACACCTTAACTGCTGTACAGTGGAAATTAATTAGGGCTAAATATAACCGATACTCTCTTCTTTGTTCTGGAAACTGACTGCACATTTGGGGAACTCATTTCTGTTCTTCAGAGGCAACTGAGGTAAGCTTATGGTGGATTTTAATTTGCTCTATCGATGCAAATGTCGTTTATTGATAAAATGGGAAACATAAGTGGGTATTAATTGCATAGTCAGATTCTATTCTGAAAAGGAGAATTTTTTTCATTTCTGTAGTACAGTTTCAAACTTGTTTTTGGAACAGCACGTTTATTCATAGTGGCTCTAGAGTACCGGTGTTCAGGTAGGTCATAGGACTGAATCTCTCATGTTCTTTCAGGAGCAGCTTTTTCTTGAGGCAGGAGGTTACTGGTCAAGTGCTGTAAGAAATAAAATGTGTCATTCTGTAATATGCTGTGAATGTCACATTTTGTCAAATCTGTGAGCAGTTCGTTGGTGTGTTATTCAATACATTATTGTAAGAGGCACTTAAAGGCCAGTATGCTGAGACAGGTGTCTAGACATAAATTGAGTTCAAATTAATTAGCCCTAAACTACAAAAACTGTGGATACAAATAAAGTTAATTTAATTTGCTAATACTTCATGCGACTCCATTTAGTCTTTTTCTAGGTTGGTTAGACATTAGTTTGGAACAAATAATGCTGAAGTGTAATTACGCTAAAGCATCAGTCCTACCCTGTCAAGTTCGCTTTAACTTTCTCTGTAATGTTACCTGCCAGTTGGCAGTAAGAGTTTGTGAGTCTTTCTTCATTGTGAATTTGCTTCAGACTGTTTGATGCATTTTGCAATTGCACAGGCCGTTTTTTGAGAATAAATTCTGATTAAAAACTTGCTTCTGCAGGGAGCCTGGACACATGTGCTGCTGTTGTATTCGGGTGTTTTCCTCTACCTCGGGGTCCGTGCAGCAGGCGAGTGCGGCGGTGCCGCCATCCTGCTGCATTCAGAGGGCCACGGTGGGAGCTGGCATAATGATTCCTGCTTCTTAAATGTCCGTTTCATTCAGGGAAACGCGGGAGGGGTTTACTCTGGGAGTGCTGTTTTATTGTCGTAGTGCAGCAAGCAAAGTCTCAGGGAAGAAAGAGCAACCCAGTCTGGTCCAGCTGTAAACAGCCATTTGCTGCTATAGGGAACTGTAATGTGTAGGGAACCTGTTCGGAGGAAAGGTATGATAAATTATTACAGCCAGTAAGTTCTTCAATTTTGTGCCTGGGGTCTGGGGAGCAGCAAGCAGCAGGATCCAGTTACATGTTTCTTTTCTTGGACTTGTTCACTGTTTTCTGAAATGCATTTCAGCTAAACAGCTTTTAACTGTCTCACTACCTCTTGTGCCATTATAATTTCGTTATCTGCTAAAGTAAACCAAATGTAAATTCAAAAAAGGTATATGAAGTGAGCGATACTTTAAATTCCTGAATTAAAAATACAGTTCTTGCCAAAGCATTTTCCAAGATAATTTTAGATTTATTAAAATACTTAGTATAGCTTGGTAAATGGTACAGAGAATCAAGTAGCATCAACCTGGCATGAATGTGGATGATATCAAGCAAAAGGACTTGAAGTTGGCTTTGGGGAAATGTCTGTATGTTTGTGTGATCATGCAAGCGTGTATACGCGTGTTAGCGTGTGCAGCCAGGGGAGCTCATTCATCTGTTACAGAAATGAGAAGTCGAGGTTACTTTCTGAACTTAAACAGATTGTGGTTTGATAAAATGTCTGAGTATACTGTAAAATAGAGGAAGCAAGTGAAAAACCGCACTGTATACTATCCGTCTCATTCGCATACTTACCTATCTTTTTAATCTTCTGTTTTCTGTTGTTTTCTTTGAAAGAAGCTCCATTTAAATTTTATTGAAGTTACATTTCCTTTGGGAGAATATAGGAAACAAATAGCACTTTATTCGGTTTTAAACTTCGAACTGTAGAATTTATTTAGTAAATGTTATTTACAAGGGATTAAAATTTTAACAGATCATTTCAGTATTTTTAAATAAAAGAGCATTTACATATAAAAGGTATGTGAGCAGTTTGTAAAATTTAATGCTCTGGTTAATATGCTACTTATTTACTTTTCATATTCTATTTTATGAACTCTATTTTCAGTTATACTGCTAGAAAAGATAAGAAATACACATTTTTAAATAACAGGAAATATAAAATCTATGTGGTTTATTTTTCTACTCTGTGCAATAGTTAATCATTGCTCTGAATTAATACATGTTTAAACAGTATTGAATTATAAGGAAAGAAGTGAAGAAAGTGTGAAGATTTTTTTAAAAGCTAATGTTAAAATTAATCCCAATTTAGCCCCCAAATGATGCAGTTAAAACTATATAGGGAAGAACCTGGACTGATTTGAAAAGCATAATTATTTTATTGTTTGTGTTGGATTGAACAGAAAGTGGTAGGCAGTATCCCAACATAGTAGAATTTACGTATTGTTTTAGCTAGAGTTAATTGAAGATTTGCTTCCTAAATATTGAAGCACGGTTATCTGTGTGTTCTCATGGTAAATCTGTAATTGTTCTTCAAAATTAATTTCAGGACTATTTAACAGTCGTTAACTGAGGTTTACAGTTATATAACTGTGGCTGACCATCTGGGCTAACTGATAATAAAACCTTTGGAAGGTAAAATAATCTGAAGTGATTTCACCTAAACAGAGATTCTGTATGTATTGTATATATTTATTTGCACATATAGACAAAAACATATCCTTGTGTGTTTGCATGAATGTTCGAACAGTTCATGAAGGGTTTTTTTCTGGATAAAATGAATTATCTCATGATTAGACTTTTGCTGTACTTAAAAGTATTTGTAGTGCTACTCCAGGTGAGCTCTGCATTCAATTAGAGTCACAGCTAACAACCAAAGGTACATGTTGCTCTCTGAACGTTCAAAATGTTAGCTCCACTGAAGCACAGTTTAACTTGATTGATACTTGGATTTTAAAGCAAATAAGGACTAATTTTTGCCTGTGGCAAAAAATCTTTGAAGTTTCATGCCTGCGCCGAGGCTGGATTAGTTAAGCGGTAGGACTGGGGCTGGGACTGTGACCCTGTTGTGCTTGGCATGTTGTGATAAATGGGGGAATCTTTCTTAACCTCGTGGCCAAAACATTCCAGGATCAGGTTGGGGAGACAGGAGAGGAGGGAGGCGGGTCGAAAGATGCAGGAGTCTTGGCACGTTGAAGCCAGAGACAAAGGACACTTGCTTGTTTATCTGAAGCAGGGGTGAACGCGCAGACTGTTGTGGGAGAAAGTACTGCAGATGCGTTGCAATATCATTTATTGTTATTTCTGACCGTTGACCTTGGTACGGGAAATTCATCCTTCACTGTGAAGCTGTCTCTTTTTATTTTTGTTTTGAATGCTTTCAGAGTTTAGAGGATCTCGGTTGTTATATTTTCCTAAGGAGGTTTTTTATTTAATGCTTGAGATGTGTGTATAAAACCATCCAAAATATATTGGAAGAACTCCTTATTCCAAGAAATTGCCTGTTGGTTAAAGAATTTACTGGAGGAGTGCAAATATAAACAAAATGGTATGAATTTGAAAAAAAAAAACCAGCAACCCAACCAGTTAATTAATTGCTTCTGGAAAGTTAGTTCAACTATTTTGTTTATAGAACATTTTTAAAAGTAAAACATAATTTTAATATTTTAAAATTATATATTTTAATATAGCAGTATTAATAAAAATCTGAAAAATATTTGGATATGCTAAAGTAGTATACTGGGATAAACCAGTCAAGTTTTCAAACCTGAAAAAAGAGGCAAAACTGACTTACATGTGAGCTGAAATATGATCTATCAAGTGGTTCTTTCTTGTGGCATTTTAAGAGCTATACTGCCTCTGATGTTGTCCACATTGACTAATAATGAAAAATGTCTATTAGATGGTGGGTTGGTATTTATTTACATATTTTATACTGTAAATACAGCTATTCTGGCTAGTATTAAGAACTAGCATAAAGCAAATGAATAAAAGGATGGTAAATATTTTTAATGTGCTTTCTAATTGTGGCCTTTGTTGTTACCAGTGTACAAGCAAACATATGTTGTATCTCTGTGTGTAGATAAAATTAATCATTTCTCCTTTTATGTGTAATTTCACCGAATGATATTTCAACACTATGATATTAATAGGATTTTTAATGAATGCTGTGTTGTAAATGTTCCTGAAGTTTCCCTCTTCTTTAATATTTGAATAATTAAATGTAAATCAAATATATAAAAAGTGGTCTCACTAAATAGGATTTTGCTTCTGTGCTGCTTAATAGCATATAGTAACTGTGTATGTTACATGTATTATATTTTCACATGTATTTATTAGAAAGTATTTTATCTGTGGTTTGCCTCTGATAAACTATTATTCTTTTCTTCTGCCCTTTAAAAAAATTAATTTCTTAGCAGCATTTTATTTGCTTTTATTGAAGTGTTCTAGATGCACTGAAAACTGAACTACCCAGAAATGAACTAGGTTTGGTTGCATGATGACACAAATGCATGTGAATAGGTCTTTAGACTATATCCACTTGTTTGTAAGATTTTATTCTAAAACATTTTGTGTCATTTTATCTTTCCACTAACAAATTATTTTTTCACGAGTTAGACAACATATGGGCCATAAAGAACTGATTATTTTGTTTTGACCAGCAAGTAGTTTGAGTTAGTAAGAATTTTTGCATCCTTACTCTAAGAGAAGTACGTTGCCAAAGTTTTTGGTTATCTGATGTAGTTTATTAATGTTACAACAGCTGCTAGAAATTATTGCTACAATGCTAAACAAATTAGCTTCAGTAATGAGGAAGAACAGAATGTATGAAACTGAAGAAAAAGGACAGCTGTTCACTGTAAATGTGCAGGAGATTTACTTGGTAATTTTCAAGGTGGAATGTGATGTGCAGTTGCTTATTACCTTCTCCTTCTCCTTCCATGTTACGGTTGCAACGTAGTCATTTGAATACATTTTAAGTAGGTGTTTTTAATTTGAATAGCCTCCGTGCGTTATACAAAAAATACTAGTGTTGTACAATTAGCTGATGACTTCGGCTTGGGCTATGTTCATAGACCAAAGTATTTGTTCATGATAGATAGTGTCTGTTGAAAAGTCAGATATTTATGGCTGAATATCTTTGATCTACTACCAGGAGAAAAACTACCATGAAATATCAGAACAGGGGGGTTTGTTGCTGTTTGTAATTTTTTTATTTTATTTTATTTTATTTTAATACTGTTTTAACATGGTGTCCATCTAATTCCCATCTTCCGCAATGGCTACAGGAGTCCACCAGCTGATAATGGGTAGACAGGTGCTGAGCTAAAATCATGTTCATATTACCTGCTCATATTACCTTGTTCATCCTCCCTACAACCTGTCTTCCTGCTCTGTCCACCTGTTGCTTTCTGGCATTAATTGAGCCTTCCATCCTACAAAAGCATATTCACATATTTACCTTCTTTATTCTGAATAGCTTCATTGAAGATAATAAGCCTAACCACCATGTTCTTGTTTAGACTTAAGCTTAAATCTTTGTAGGCTTGTCTGAAGCCTGACAACTTTTAAGCTCAGGGAATGCCTTTTGCTCAAGTACTAAATACAACATAGCCTCAGTTAGCCATTGCTGTTACCCTCACTGCTGTTGAAGCGAGGTGAAGGCACCAGTGGAAGCCCGTGCGAGCCTTGGTGGGACTGGGCCATTTTCCACACTTATTGCAGTTGGTCACAAACACCCTGTTTGCATTCCCAGATCTCAGTACATGTACTCAACCTGGAGGTACTCCTGACTTTCGGGGTTGGGAAGGACAGCAGTGAACAACTGCTTATAATCAACAACTGTTGATTATTTTAATCAGAAAGGGCAAAATTGTCCTGACAACTTTTAGAGCAGGAATTTTAAATGCACTAGAGTTCAACTGGAGCTGAAGAAGCCAACAGTCTGGAGTGATCCTTGCCTGCAGCTACAGTCAAGCCTCCCCTTTCTTGAGCCTGATCACAGCAAAAGTACCCAATGGCCATTTGCAAGACCGTTTAACTGAAGTTTACATTTTAGAGCATGTACAGTCTGAATTCAGGTCAGGATGTGGAACTGAATCGCTTTAATAAAGAATTCAGATGATCTTTTTTGATCTGTGAGTAACAGTCGGTTATATTTTCTTGTATTTTTCGTTCTCTGTGTCACATATGATACTGTCCACTGAATACAGTTGTCTCTCCTGAGGGATGAAGATGAATCTAGAACACATAGAAGTTGAGTCCTCCTTAATAGACACATGCTAAAAATTTTAAAGAAAAGCTGCAGTACAGCACTAGTTTTTCTCCTTTTCTGAATTACATCTACAAGGATCAGCATTTCTTCTGATTCTGTAGGACATACATGTGCTGGACGGATCCCAGCAGCATGGATTCTGCTGTTAGAACCTGCAGGTAATACGGTGATCTCCTACCATTGCATCTGGCTCATATAGCTATAGCTATGTAGGCTTGGGATAAGACCAACAGTGAAGAAAAGTTGGCCAAAAGTGTATCTGAGCAAGAGTGAAAGTGGTGCTGGTAAATGAGCAGCTATACTTTGAAGAGCTTGTGTCTGCCATGTTGTCTTGAATAGTTCAAGTCCCAGCCTAGGAACTTTCTTTGGATTGTCGATAAGCCAGGTTGTCGTGTAGCTGAATCCACATGCAATGCTTTCAATATACCCAAACTACTCCATCCCATTTTATCAGACCAAGATATGCATCAGGCATTCCTTCATTATTAAATGGGCCAGACTTTTGTGAAGGCTTTGGTGCTTGAAAACTAATTAGTGCAAAGCTCACTTCAAGTCAGGATATTGTGAACACATTAGACGTGTCTTTTTTTCCACTAAATGACGTTTCCTGAACTTTTCGAATATAGTTCAAAACCACAGTCCTTGTTTTTAAAGTCTGTTTAGCTCTGGGGTAGAGAATGCAGCTGATGAGAACACTCGTCCTAGACAGAGAGGGTGGTAAAGCCGGTGATGTTACAGACGTTTCTTCCTCAAGGCTGACCCAGCACCTGGGAGTGAACTCTCCGTGGAGCTAAGAAACCAGAGATTCTTGACCAAGAGATTAAGGCATGTTTCTGGGGGCTGATCTTCTTTAGCCTTAGCACATAGCAATACTTGTATTAAAAATACAGAAGACAAACAAAGGAGTAGAGGGAGAGAAAAAGGACTTCTCTGCTAAAACAGAATATTGTACATTTATGTGTTTCGTGATCTCTGGTGAAGATGAGTATTTGACGGATGTGTGATCATGTTGTTTACTGCACTTGGGTATTGGTATGCTCCTAGGTAGAGAACAGGATAGTGAAGAGCGGAAAGGAGAAGATAATCGACAAGGCCATTTATTTAAATTTCCCCTAAGTGAGGGATGGAAAAGCTGTGACAAGTGTTCTTTGATCTTAAGGGGGAAAGGCAGATTATTTTCTGGTGAGGCAAAAGACTCAGGAGAGAAGCTGGCCTTTGTTACTGAGGAGGTCAGTATGTAAATTCTTGGGTGAGCTAGGGGAAAGCTAGTTCCCAGTGAGGCACCAGCATCTCAGAACAGAGAGGTGCGTTGTGGCAGAGATACTTGACTTGTGCTAGAGAAATCAGCATTAGCAGAAGAAATATACTGTACTGTTGCTCATACAAGATGATTTCCACATGAAAAGAAAACAGCATGTTTTATTATGCGTTATGGCACAGTAGTATATGCCTTTAACAAAATAGCTTGAAGTATTTGCATGATGCATTTGCAACATGGCCAAGTTAACACAGCCATAGGAACATTAACTTTTGAACTTCCTGACTTGTCATTGCTTTAAATTTCAGCTTCAAAGTTTACTTTTTTTCTTTGCATTTGTTGGCCCTGGTTAGTTTTGAAAAGCGGGAGGAAAGAAAATAAGTTCAGGTTTTCTGAGGAGGCACTGAATCTTATGCATATAACAGGAGATGACTTGCTATTCCTCTGAATATTAAATGATAACTCCAAAGCAGTTTGATACACCTAATTTGCTTATGATGTTTCTGTAAAGCTGGGGAATCACAAGATTAAATCTTGAAAGCATTGCACAGCATGGCTCTCTTCCTGCATCTCAGTATGTTTTTCTCCTGAAAAGAGATCAATGGTATCTGGGACTGCTGAGATTTAGAAAGCAAACACTTAAAACTAATTAAAACTGTGTGATCGCAACAAATCTGGTGGAGATCATGGGACCATAACTGGAGTAAAAGCAGGAAGCTTTTTTCTGTGTCTAGATTAAGAACAGTATCTTCTAGCTGATTTCCAGTTTGGAGGTAGCGGGGAGGCACCAAGGGTATACTTGCAGGTTCAGCTGCAAAGACACATACTGCTGATTTGAAAAGGTGAAAAAAAGCCAGAGGTTTGTCTTTACTGTTTTTTAAATAGAGAGAGAGAAAGGGAGGGAGTGAAAGAGAGAAAAAGACCATGTGAGAGAGAAAAAAGAGAACGAGATATTTCTAGCATTAGTGCTGTAGCGTTTCTTCCTGAACCTGATTCGGACAATAAATGAGCTGCTCCCAGCTCCAGACTGGTGGAGCTTCCCTGCCTTTGCAACTGCTGAATGGGGAGCTAGCTCCTCTTCTTTCTTCTTTTCTTTCTGGGAAGGGAGCCAGCCTGGTGGCCCATCCTCCCAGCAGGGCAGGGGAAAGTGTTCTGTGAGCTCTGAGCTGTTAGGTAACCCAGGCTGAAACAAAAAGTGCTATTGTGGTGTGGCATTTGCCCTGCCTGCCCCACCAGTTAAGGGAAGGCATATTTCCTTCTTTCATCTAACACAAAAAAACAAAAAGAAAAAAAAAGAATGCCATTTGTTCCCACAGTGCATGTATAAATGCATTTCAGAATGTAGAAGGTAGTACTTTATAGGTTACGATCGCTTAAATTATGACTTGACTGTCACACCCGCTGATATTTTTAAAGTGCACTTGTGCCAAAGGCAATTTAAAATGTGTTTTAAAAATGTTTGCAGGTATAAAAGACTTGAAAGAAGCTTAGAGCTCTGAACTAAGTGAACCCATTAATCAGGTTGCAAAAACAAACATGTAGGAAATCCTTCCACTAGTAAGGAAGTACCAAGGAAGGAAAGTTTTGACCCCAGAATCAGGCTATGAATGAGAAAATTGAGGAGTTAAGGTTGTCTCAGGTTTTTATCAATTTATGCTATAAATACACCTTAATAAGACCTCCTTCTGTAAAACTTTTCAATAGGAACACAGCTTTCACAGTGAGGACAGTCAACCATTGCAATAACCTCCCCAGGGAAGTGGTTGACTTGGCCACGTTGGACACTTTCAAGAGTCGGCTGGACAGGGTGCTGGGCCATCTTGTCTAGACTGGGCTCTTCCTAGAGAGGTTGGACTGGACGATCCCTGAGGTCGCTTCCAACCTGGGATTCTGTGATTTATATCGGATAAATCTTTCTGATTTAAGTTGCACAAAGGCTTGTGTCAGGGCTGTGCAGTGTTCCTGAAAGAAACAATCATTATGGTCTCCTTTTAAGTATGAGAAAGACATTTACCTGGATTGAATAAATCCCTGTTTACTTTATTTTCTATGTACTGTGCACATCAACATCAGCAAGGGCTCTAGTGTCTCGCTACTCACCGTCCCAGCCTGGTGAAATAAAATAATGGGGAAATGCAGTGCCACTTTGCAGCCCCTTGGCCTGTCTGTAGGCTGGTTCCTGTCGAAGTGTCATCCACACTGTTCTCTGCAGAGGTTTATATGGAAAATCTAAAATGTTGTGGCAGTGATGAAGAGCGTCATCTCAAAAAGTGGAACCATTTAATGAATTAGTATATATTTTGTAAGTGATAGCTCCTTCTTAAAATGATTAGAGTCAATGACTGGTTCAAAGAAGCTGAGGCTCTAAAGCATGAAACTTTAGCAGGAGCCACCTCTCTTCACTGTTGTAGTCAGTGTCGCAGACAAAGAGTCCAGACAATTTCATGGAAGATGTCACGAACGCGCAAGCTGTGTGGGGATACCGGGCACTCCCTCACCCTCTGGCAGCACTGTCCATTTCCTCAATGTTTTCTCCACTACCTATCCTCTTCAGGAGTCAGCGGAGGAGAGCAGCCATTATTCACAATTTATCTTGGCATAATTCTTCTCTGTCTGAAATAGATGACGACTCCAGGTCAAGTGAAATACACCTGTATCTTTCTGTTAAAGGAAGCCTGCGGTGACAAGCCTAGATGAATTTAGATGCCTAAACTGCAGGTATTTGACACTAGACGTGTTCCTTCTGGATTATTTTTCACTGCAAGTTAGATGTACACTACATAGTGTTGCAAACCAGAGTGACTACTGTATTAGTCTGGGCAGAGGTGGGGGAGACAGGAGGGTAGCAATGATACATTTCATCATCAACATGTTTTTCTGAGGAAAGGTTTGCATGGAAAATAGAAGCGATGGTGGAACAGCAGTGGCTTCCCCTGTTCCCATCCCTTCCTTTGAGCCCTGAGCTGCGCCACACCTTTGAAGCTCCCATGCAATATCCACAGTGTTCGTATTCCTCCCGCCTCTTGAAGACATGGAAACATATCTGACATCTTTAAATATAAAGTCTCATCTACTGTGCTACATAAAATATGATGGTGAGCTTCAGCAGTCTGCTTCCATACTCCAACCTCATAAGTAATTTGCACTATAATTTCACTTAAAAAAAATATATAGTTCAGCATATTCAAAACTCGATCTGTTTTGATTAGAGTTGTCAATTTTAGTTGACGGTGTAACAAGAAAACAGAATAGACTACTGAATAGCTAAACCTAGTTTAGGAATGAGCTGAAAACTTGTTTTCACTGAGGACTAGCTCATATAGCCTTTAATTTAAAAAAGAAAATTACCTTAATAGTGAATTAAATTCACTCTAGTGAATTCCTGTTGATTTCTGAGTGAAATTGATTCCTATAGCACGGTTTTCTTCATTGCAGTTAGAACTACTTCAGATCTGCTCAGATATGATAAATCTACTTCAGGATGTGATTCAGTTAAAATATAGCTATGTACAGTGCCTGCACTGTGAAAAATCGGGGAAAGATTTCTATTGCTTCAAGGTCTTTCACTCAACAGTATCATCAGTGTTTGGGTTTTTAACTAAGTCAGAAACCTCCTTAAAACTTGATGGTGAGTATATAGTACTACATTTTTAATAAAAATTTTCATTTCTTTTCATACAAACTTTTTACATATATTCTGTAAGATTATTATTATTGGGCTTAAGGAACTGAAACCCAGATGAGACCTATGGAAGTGTAGCATAACAGTGATTTACTGTGAAAGATTCAGTTGAGAATTTGGGATTATTCAGAATTCTGTTCAGATCTTTGTCTAGGCATCCTCAGCATTTCTGTTTGGTTTTGCAGAAGCTTCACTGAAATTTTGTCTTCACACGACATACACAGCTATAGCATTATTTGAATTTAGCCATCAAAAACTGCTTTATTTTCAATAATACTTGTATATTTTTCAAAATCAGTTTAAAAGCATATACATTTTCAGAGTGGCTACAATTTGTTACTAAATCACAGCACTGTATCTTTAAGCTAGCCCTTGCCCTCTTTTTATAGGTCAAGATAATGTCATTTGTTTTATGGTAGCAATGAACAGTGTCATGGTAGCAAAGGAAATCTTTGTTATGCTAGGTATTGTACAGACAGTCTCTGTGCTAAGGATGTTATTGTCAAGATGGTTATAAAACTATACGTAAACAGTGTCAAAGTCAGCATCTAAAAAATATTTGAAGGGGAATCTACTTTTCTTTACTATTCATTGTCACAGCAGTGTAACAGACATCCTGAGCCATATTCTTCACATGTATTTCTATAAAACTGTTCCTCTGAATGCCCATCCTCTCCTGGGATCATTCCACAGACATGGTCCCTTTCCCTGGACGACAAGCAGAAGCTGGTGAGCTTTCACCAGGGTGATTTGCTGTAGGGAAGCATCCAGGCAGTAGAAGTATGCTTGCTCTGCCCACACTCCAGAGCAGTCAGAATTGGCAATAGCACAGGCTAAGCAAGCACATACACATGCTTTGAGATGTCTTTGGGTCTGCAAAGAGTACTTTTCCCTCTTCATTCTGTCTCCTTGATGTTAGAGCTTCCATAGCTCCACCATGCAGAGCTGCTTCCTCCAGACCCAAAGCGTTGCAGGTGCCACTCAGCCCAACTGCACGCCTGCCAATCTGGGAGGGATGCTCAAGGCCATATTTGATGAGGGAGCTCAGCAGGTTGGTTGCCAGAATAATTTACTGCTGATGTTGCAAGATTTTTCAGCTGTGCTTATTGTAAGTGTTAGAAGGGATTTCTCACCTGGGTTGCATTATGAGTTTAGTACCATGAGTGTGTACATGAGAACGCCTCATAGAGCAGGACCGGTTCATGGTTTAACATCTAGTGCAAGAAGTCCAATAAAATCATGTTAAAAGCATGTTAATGTTGCAAAGGAAAACATCAGAAGCAAGGAAATGCCAGAATTAATATGGCCTGTGGAAATCCTGTCTCTTTTGCATTATGGTGCAGCTCTTATTACATGACACACTAGGCTTTCCAGGGGATGTCTCCTTTTTTCAGTGAATGTGTAGTTAGATTTTTCTTTTTAGATTCCTCAGCCTATACTTGTTAAACATGAAGCATCCAATGTCCATACTTAATGTAAAATCATTTCTCATATACACTAAATTAAGAACTTCAACATTTAATAAATGCATCTCTTTTTCACAGTGCCCTCATAGTATCAGACACTTAAAACAGTGTTCATGTTTGAAACCTGCTGGACTAAGGCAGAGATGAAGGCAGAAATTTCGTAAAATAATGACTCTATTTTCCCCGATTTGAGGTAAATCAGACCTTCATTTTTCTGGATAAGCGTAACATTTATATAGCAACTTGTAAGTTCAAAGTATAGTTTCCCAGCTTGGATCATTCATTAGATCTGCAGTGCAGCTGGTGTAGCAGAACTAGCCTGTTACTCTGGGCAGACTGGTCACTAGAGAGTTTCACAGATATCTGATGAATAGTGTGTTTATGGTGTTAGTCCCAAATCTAATTAGAGGAAAGAAGAGCAAACTGTGCTGTCCTGTCCTGTCCCAGACAGCCCTAGTACTCTTCCACTGTCCACACCCCACTGCTGCATCTGCCACATATTTTTTTGCCTGGTTTCTGCCCTCCTCTAATTTTGCCCCCTGCAGATCCCATTCCTCTTTCGTCCCTTGGTTTCCATTCCCTCTCCCTGTTCCTGTTTTTTCCTCTGTTACTCCCTGTATTTGAGACTACAGGGTTTTTCTGTTTCAGGGTACTGCCTGGGTACCTACACGTCAGGAGGTGGGACCGACAGAGCAAAGAGGGACAGTTTTGCTAATGTCAGTCCCTTTCCTGATGTCACGGGGGCTCCTGGCACTCAGGAGAAGTAATCCTAAGTCTTACTCAGCGCCAGCATCTTTGAGACGGAGAGTATTCAATGCAGATAGGGTCTTCACAAATTCAGAAGCCAGACTACAACAGGAGTCCTCTCATGGTGTGGAAACAGGGCTCCTGGAGGGTTATAAACGGCAGCAAACTTGGGCACCATTTCACATGGAAGATGATTCCTGGGTACCAGTACACCTTGGACTTGCCCCACTGCCAGTTTTGGGATTCTGCCTCCAAACTTGCAGGTGCTGAAGCTACTCAGTAGCATAGCGGCATGGCTTTTAAAATATGAACATAACAGCAGTTTCTCAAAAATTTGGATTTAAGGATTTTTAGCTGAAACATTTCAAACATTTTGTAGCAGGCAACCAAGGTAGGAGATTTCAGTGCAGCTTGGAAAAATTCAAAAACAACTGAAACTGGTGTCTTACCGCTCTTTTGAATGATTCTCAACATGCATAAAACTAAAATGGTGAGAAAACCTGTGTAAACAGAAAAAAAAAAAAGGAAAACAGAGAGGATTAAAGAAAAAGGTTCTTTTTACAACATTTAACACATGAGAATGTAAATAAAGGTGGTGTTAGTGAAAGTTAACTATTTTGAAAACAGTCAGCAAGGCAGATTAAGAGGAAAAACAGGGCAGCTGAAGACAAAGGAAATTATATTTAGTCTTTGATCAAAAGTTTTCACAGTGATTTTCTGTTCACCTTCAAAGGTGGGGTAATTTTATGAATAACAAAACGTGTTTTGCTACTTGAGCAGCCCTAAAAAGAAATGGTGTTTATTCCATATGGTGACTTGAAAGAAAATCACATGCTTGTTCCGCCTTTAAGAAACATTTTTATTTATGAAATGTTTTCTCTCAAAGAGGGACCCTAAAGATGCACAATGAAGTTTACATTTAGCCTCAGAGAAAAAGGCAAGTCTATACTACGTGCTTATGCTGCACGTTTCCTCAGAGAATGATCATTGACTAACTGCATCATCCATATACCAAATTGAAAACCTGAAATATTCTTATTTTTAAAAATATTTTGTTTTCACTGCAATATTCTTGAATACAAAATACTCACCCTTTTTTTTCCCCCCAAGTTTGTTTCATCTCACAGGAGTTGAGTCTTTTTGATACAATCAGTCTGTGGCTTTTCTGCTACTCCCCTTTAAGGTATACCAAATTCTATTTTTTTTTTATGTCCACCACACAGAACATAATTTTTCAGTCATTTCAGTTGCTTGGTAATGTTGGTCAGAGCAAAAGCAAAATGCAGTAGTAACGTGAGCAGGGGTAGGACAACCTGTCTGTGAGTACCCAGCTATTGCTTCACTGAGAGAAGAAGCACTTCTCATCTCTGCCCAGGAAAACCAGGGCTCTTAATATATTGTGTATGTTAAAAGTGCTCACATAGCATTAGTGTATGTTTGAATTCTCTTCGGGCTTCTGTAGTAATTGCCCACCAAAGGACCTGCCATCACTTTGCAAAATCTGGGTGTTGGGATGTGCTGGGTGACTGTCAGACTCCGCAGCAACTGGTTAAAGTCACTGGTTGAACTTTCCTGACCTGGGGGGTGAGATTTGAGCCCTACTGCAAATGTGGCAGAGAGTGCTACTGGTGGCAACTACACGAACGGCAAAGGAATTGGAAAGGAATGTATAAATGCCAGTAAGTTTAACAGCAAGGAGATAGCAAAAACAGCCTGGAAGTGAGAATATCCTAAAGGGACAAAGTAAAAGGAGCTTTACTGAGATTTAAATAAGTTAGATGCATTTAGATTTTTAATTCGTTTCAATTACATTACAGTCTTATATTTAATGTTTTTATATAATTATATAGTTCTAAATGCATTATATTTTTAATTATTGTAAATGATACTTTATATGTAAAGTTAAAAGATTCTTTTTCTGGCCAAGTCCCTCTGCAACTCGGTTGAGGCGATATGCGTCTGAAAATACACACTTCCTTTCAAGGAAGGGCTGTTTCAATTCCAGTGTCTTTGAATGATTTTGAATTTATTTTTTAATGGTTGCCTCTGATGTTGACACTCAGTACACTAATTTGAATATTTCTCTTTGTATATTAATGCACACTGCAGGCATTTTTCTCGATCATGTGCTTATATCTCAAATATTTTACTGTATTTCAGATCTAACGTTACTTTAATAGGAACGTAGTGAACATAAAACTATAGCAATGATGTTTGCATCTGAAAGTTTATGAGATAGTGCCTGTGAGTTTTGGGTTGACATGAGCCTTTGCTGTCTTTCATGCTGAGCCGCTGTGCCCTCGCCTGTCTCTGATACACCGCGACCAGCAAGTGCATGGAGTAGCACAGCAGGAACAGTGGAGAAACAATCCAAGAGGAGGAAAATCAGTGGTGAAGAAACTGAATAACTGGATAGGTTGAAAAAAGTTCTGTAGTAAAAATCAAGCAGAACGTCATATTTAGAAGAGCCATTGCATTTGCTACTTTTTTAGTGTTTCAGATAACACCTGTGGCAATAATAAAGACAGTTTTAAGTTATCGTCATGGGGAAATTGTCATTATTGCTACTGAAAACTGATTTCTAGGAGTAACCATGTATGCAACCATGTTGTTTTTTAAGTATTTAGAATGAAAATGAAGAATAAAAATGACCATCTATAGAACCATGCTTGTATTCAGACATTTATGAGTGATGTTGCATGGCATTTGGTTGAGGTATTTAGGAAAAATACTTAGCATTAGTCTAATCCTTTTTCTGTTGGAGTTGGTGAGTATTTGCCAATGACTTCAATAGAATTGAGTCACAGTCACAATTTTTTTTCTCTCAAATGCTTTTAAAGTAGAAAAAAAGTATAGAAGAATCTCTTGATGCAAGGTTTTCCTGAAAACTGTCATTGAACACTTGCTCGTTGTAATGGGAATGCTCTTTATTTGTGTCAATTACATCAAGTGAGTCTGAGTGACTGTGATGTTTCTAGATGGCTTTAAAAATTGAGTTTTGAAACCTCCCACACAGCCCTGGATTCTGCATTAGCACACAAGTGAGCAAAATGTTTTTTTCCTCTGCTGAAAGTACCAGAAATTTAGATTACCAGAAGGTACAATTAAATTTTTGCAGGAAATCCTGAAGATCCCAAGGAGATACCTAGTCTGCAAGAGAACAGTCTTCTATTTTTATTTGAAAGAGATGGATTTTTTTGACCTTTAATTAGCTAACAGCAATGTATTGCAGTGATTAGTATCGAAGTTGAAATACCTTTTATGCAGTTGCGTATTGCAAATATGTGTAGAAATGGTGTATGTGTTCTTTGATGCATTAGGAAAATACAGTTAACATACAGTTAGCAGATTCACAAAATGAAAATTAATGTATGAATTATTTAGTTAATGCTGTGCTTTGCCCCAGAGTCTGGTGTTTATTATTGTGCGCTTTAGCAGGAAACAGAAGCAGTATCAGTTGGGAAAATATTTCTTTACTGAGCTGAGAACAGTATGGCTTTCTCGTTTCGAAGTGGGGAACCTGGCTCTTTGGTTTCTTTGTTCCTAGTTAGACTACTCCCAAGCTATTTTAGCCGAACATTTTACATACTAATGGAGCCTGGGGAAGTGCAGTTGGCAGCTGTTCATGGGATAATAATGAAACACACTGTTTAGTACTGCATACTGCTGCTGTAAAATGCGGGAAGTATTTTATAGCGATCATGGTGAGCAGAGCTGGATCCACTTTAGGCGCTCTAAGTGCGTGAACCGTGAGCGAGGAAGTTGTGTTTCACGTGAGAGTAACTGGCACTCATTTGCTTTTGCAGGTAAAGAAACCGTGTACGGAGTCAGATGGTTCAGAGCCACAGAATCCCAGGTACAGTAGCGGGGGGCAAAGACCGACTGACCGCAGCATGGTGGCGGGATGCAAGGCGGAGCTGTGCTGCGGCTGCATAGCATCAGAGCGCCAGAGACCTGTTTTGCAAAGAGTGAATGGTCGGATCAGTTTTAATGGTTTTTACTCCAGAAGAGTTTTCTCCCCTTTCCTAGTTAAAGACACAGGCTAGCATCTAGGTGGTCAAGTTTAGATGGTGCCGTAACACTGAGTTGTCATCCTCAATTTAAAAAAATATTCCCATTAAATAGTGTAGGGAAATGTGTGTAAACAAATGTCACATTCTTTATTTGTCCTTTTTCTGCATACCTGAGTCTTGAAGTTTACTGATAATGTAGTTTATTTGGGAAAATTCACCTTTATCAGAACTTCTTTGTTTCACTTTTACAAAACATGGCACTGCGTTCCTAAGTTGGGAAGAGGCCAAACATTCTTTGTAAAGAAACTTTTTCATTTAGTCTTTGCTAATTTCATGTACATGGAAAATGGGTTTCATTTCCATGTTTTGCACATATGTGTATGTGTAGCTTTCAGCAGGTGACATAGTGATTGTTTAGATGTGCCATCAAGTTCCTGTTGATTAGTGAGCTGTTGAGCAACAGTGGATGACTTTCTTCAAGTTCTGTGGCTTGAAGGGTTTTTGTCTTTCTCTTGCTCCTGTTTAGACCTGTTCCAGTTTCAGAAAAACTCAGAAGCTTTAACTAGGAGGGGAGAGCCACAAAACAAACCTGACGTCACACTAATATTGTGATTAAAACTCAGAAAAGTGAAGCAATTCAAGGTTTGCCCCCAAATCCCATCCTTAACTATGTCTTTGTGCTACTGTTGCAGCAGGATCCTCTGGGGGTCACCTGTGATATCCAAGACTAATATAATCCATGCGGCTTGAGCTGTGCTGTGCACCATCTGAATTTCTTTGATTAGCTTTCCATGTCAGTTATTAATCCTTTCATTTAGTTTAGTAAGAACTGAATGTATGTAAGGGAATACAAAATTTAATGTCCAAACACGCTTCCAGTGAAGTCAGTAGCAGTTTTGCCCTGGACTTCAGCGGAGGCATGTTTTGCCCTACAGCCCTTGTTTAATAACTTCTGAATGAAAAATGTATCTGCTGTGCTGCTACTTTGGATTAAAATTTATTATAAAGGTCAAGCTCTTTCCAAGTACTTTGACAGCACGGAGAATCCCAGCTTAGCAAAACACTTGTGCATGTGCACAGTTTTAAGTGTCTTGCTTGTCCAAACGAGACCTTTACATCTCAAGTCTTTAAAAATTATCAAGTCCATAGTCTGATGTAGTTTCATCAGACTATGATATTGCAACAAACCTGAGGACCCAGAATACGACGTGCTATCATTACCTCTGCACATCAGGAAATTGCTTATGAGCTGTAGATAAATTCTTCATACCAAGTCTGAGGAACAGGATACTTTTCTTCTCCCCGGTGCAAAAGGAACCCGTGTTACAAATAGTCAATCTGGAGGCGAAGCCTGGTAGTTTCCTTTTTTAAAGGTGCATTTTCAAACAAAAATGCTTTTCATTTTGAGCTCCGCAGCCTCAGTTTGAGGATATATCAGATACAGTTGGGATTAATGTTCCTGGCCTGAGTGTGTGCAGTGCTGTGTATACAGCCTGAAGCAGGTTTTTTTGGTCAGATATCAATTTGCGATGCGACTTTGGTCTTGCAGGGGAGTGTCTGACAGACCTTTGGCCGGAGCGGCGCTAGAGGGCACCGCGCGGCACACAAAACTTTAAAGCCTGGAGCAAGGTAATTCTTCTCTAAACAAGGCTTAAGTGAAAACATTGCACATAAAATGAAACATCAGCATAAAAATGAATGCTGGAGACACACAGCCTTACAGAATAGCTCCTGGCTTGGGACCTAAGGCCAATATCATTCATTTATTTAGCTAGCTTTATAGTCTGTTGGTTTTGGATTTGAAACTATTATAATAAATGCAGATGGAAAGTGTTTTTACAGTAGGGAAGTAATTAAATTGGGTGTGGGAACTTTGTCAGGAGAATTCTTGGAGTGACATGTGTGTATCAGCAGATTCTTTGTCTTGCTTGGCCTTAGTTTGTCTTCTAGAAAGAAACATTCAGACTGCAGATGTGACTAGTAAATTTTTTAAGGGAATTTACTAACCTATGCAGCATATCAAAAAAGCTTTCCAGAAGTATCCAGCTATACATGCAGTAAAAATCAACCGTTGCCAGAATTTATTTATAGAAAATGGCTGCGATCTTGACAGACGGGTAAACTGCACAGATGGAGAGGGAAGTGTAGATAAGAATTGAAATTGTAGATAGGTGCATTGTAAACACAAACGGAAGCATGAATGACTCTTCAGTATCTCTTGTCGCAAATTTTGATTCACAAATGACTTTGTCTTACAAATTCTGTCTAAGTTCCCTGGGAGTTATTTTGCCAAATCCCTGTGAACTGGTTGTGGATACTTTTATCCCCAGATGTTTAGGTAGTATACCTAATCATGGTGGTATTGTGGCTGTATCAATATTAAGGCATTACTTCTTCATGATTTTGTAATAAAAATCAAATTCACCCTGCAACTCTGGATAGCCATCCAGTCATGCAAAATGCTTAGAGCTTTCTGGAGCTGCTGGTGTGTGAGACAGAGGCAATAAATGGTTGGGACTTGCCAACCATTGTACTACAGGTCTGGATGAGACAGGAGTAACATGCATGGGTGACAACTGTGACATGCTGGCCCTGTATCAAATTCACTAGCAAGTTTAGGAAGAGAAGTTCCTGTTTTCAGAGCCTATAAACATACATTGCTCTTAATTGTCTTATATCATGGGTATACTCTAACATGGTACTAATTCTGAGTATGCTGAATGGCTGGTACATTAAATTTAATGTCATACAAGAATCACTGAAATCTAGTGCCCTGCATGAAAGTTAACTTGTTTGCAGTTCTTAATGAGCTCCCTTTTCACAGAGATAATTAAAACAGCCATTTTAATTCTAATAAGGGAGCATTTTGTTGCCCTAGAACTTCTAAGCTACACTCACAGCCTCATACCCCAAGACCTTGCTGCAGAAACGAGTTAAATACTAGAATGTGTATGATTCTGAAGTCTGGAAAAATGATAAATACTGAGTCCCAGACTCCTGCTCACACTCAACTACAACAAGTTCAGTTTGGCCACACACCCCAGGGCAGCATCTTTCTTTAAGACAACAGAACTGCTTGACGAACACATCTTTGCTACCTCCAAATCCTCCTTCCCTTCCCACCAGTCCTGCCAGAGATTCCACTGTAAGACTAAAGTCACATCAGGTGTTGAGATCTGACAAAAAATGCTGGGTTTTCTGGGCTATAAAATGAAATAGGGAGGAGAGAAATGAGGGGAGGGAGAGGAAGTCCCTGCAAACGGAAGTTTAGCAGGGTCTTCTGCTGCTTCCTCAAAGTCCACTGATGACAGGAAAAAAATTCATGCTTTTTTACTCTCTGTAGAGGATAGGAGGCTACAGAAGAATGAGGGGATTTTTCTGACAGCTAGACACAGTTTCTTTTTGTCTTGGAAGAGTAAAGGAACATGACCATATATTTGGTATACTTTCCCTCTTCCAACCATGATCTTTATATTGTGAAGATATCTGTGGCGAAAAAAGGGAGAACTTGAACAAATAGTTTTGTAAGTTTATGATGAAAGTTAGCTGACAAATTAACTCGTGAAAATACATGGTGTCAAAAAGGCATTGTTTTTGTATTCACAGAAGGGCAATGGATCTTTGTATTGTTAAGTTAAAGCTAAGCCCTATGGGGTGAGAAGCCCTCCATTCTTGTTGCATAATTTGTGCTGCAAACCTGTGGATCCAATATCTCAAGCTATATTAATTCTTCCTGTCTTGTCTTTTCCTTTATATGCTTTTTTTTTTAATTTCTACAAGTGAAAGAAAGGGAAAAGAAGCCACTCTTAAGCAATTGCTCCATTTTAAAACTTTATTAGATGCTATAAGAGTGTAATGAGAGGCTTTATAGCTATTGTGTTAGTACCAGCTAGACAAAGTTTCTTCCTATATATTACTGAACTACAAATTCACTGATGATGATCACTGGTAAATGTTGAATCATATGCACAGACACAGTTGCCAGATAAACAGGCTGTCCAAAAAAGCACAGAGGGATTGTTTTATGTGTTTAAAAAAGGTCTCCAATATTTCAATTTAATATGGGTTTCAGTGAGGGTCTTAGTGTAGATTGCAGCTGTTCATCAGATAATTGCTCTTCTGTTCTTCCACACCCACAATTCTTAACAGTGTACCCACATAGTAAGATTTAAAAGGTATGAATTCCTGTTTCTGTTTCTTCATCATAAAAGTCTCTCTTAAAACCTCTGAATGAGAAATAGGCTTTCACATTTTCTCACTGGTCTCATTTTGATACCTACTCATGGGTTTTCATTGGTCAGGATATCTAGAGTGCATGTACACATCCAGAGACAACTACTGTCATTAATGCATTCACAAGTAAATAGATGGTATTGAATGCCAGTGAGAGCTACAGCAGTTTTCACATTCAGTTCACCGGACCAAGGTTTGTTTCCTCTGCCATTTAGGGGCACTCTTGTGAATACGATGTACACTATACCTACTGTATTTGACCTACACTAATACTGCCTGAGTGCATTACTGAACAGTGTTTCCATGGGCATCCATATATTTAACAAAAATTAAAAGGAAAATAATGTGTGTCCTCTGCACCTTATTCTGAACAACCAGATCATCAAAAGAGTTTCGTTCTCACCAGTTTGGACTGTGTAAAACACACTTGAGATTTCTCTTTCACTGACCAGTTTCCTCAACAAGACCATCACAATCTTATCTCAGGATGATGACAACGATGGTTGATTCTTTCAGTCAGGTATTGGCTTTATTTTAGTACCATATAATTGTCTATATTTACCAGATCTAACACTGTAACTCCTCAACCCAAATCCAAGCTTTACAGGCATTTGCAGGTTCTGTGATGAAGCTGTCATGCCTTTCCAAAACCTATTTGAACACAGTTCACCCTCTGCATACCCATTCTTAGGAGAGTGAGACCATCAATACCTTCTCATTCATTTGAAGTTCAAGAGATGAACAACAAATGTTTATTGTTACATGGTAAAAATTTACAACTGAGTTGCCAAGCAAGAAAAGCCAGCAATAGCTATGGAAAATGTCATTATAGTTTCAGCAATTGTAATAGAAAAAATAAATATTGGTTGTACAGTAAAAATGGGCAAGCTCAGACTACCAATCTTTCATATGTGTTGTTTAGCCACATTATGCTCCCTCATTTTCTTCTCATCCATGTCTTAAAAGTTTTTTTAGAAGGTGTTTGTTGTCTGTGAACCATATGTAGCTTATCTTAGCTAGAGGGTAATTGAAATGCTTTTCTGAATAAGGAGTAGTGTGGCTCCACTGTATTTCACACAGAATAATCTGTAGATCATGACACAATAAATGGGCTTCATTTGAGGAAATGAGATATTGAGAGGACTCTGATTTAGACTCTGAAGGTGAGATTCATCCTGAAGTAGATGTGTAAGGTAGGCACTTCCAAGATGCCATTTATCTGATCTTCTTTCTGTTGACTGTGAAGACAGCTTACTGTACCCCTCTTCTGAGCAACCATGCAAACCCACCAGCAACCACCCTCTGTACTGCTAATTTATTACAAGAAGACCAGCTAGATACGCATTATGAGCAAAGGCAATGAAAGCATTTATTTTGATTTTACAGATTCTGCTTTTCTGCAAAACTGTTCAGTTCCCGAAGGGAAAACCTGCATTAAGAAAATTATTCTTTAGCCAGGAAAAAACACTTTGTGACTAGCTACTAGTATTTCTTGTGTTTGGGGCAAACAGCAACACAAATTTGCTATGAAAACACAGAATAAATAAAGTTGAAAAATCAAAGATTGCTGCAAATAATTTGGGAACTGGAAGAAAAAATCCAGTGAACAGGAGTGATAGTATATGTCTGTCAGAATATAGCATTCACGTCAGTGAGGCCACTACAGTTATAAACACTTCACCTAAGAGAAATGTTTGGCAGGATCAAGTCCAGGCTTCTCAGTCAAGACAGTGGCTGGCAAAAAAGTATCACAATTTTCCAATTTTAAAATAACTACGTTGTGGAATAAGATCTCTCATAAAGGCTACATTCTGGGACACACAGGCTTAGCTTGCAGTCAGGATAATGTTTTATACAAATCTGTTACTTATTAAAGGGTTGGTGCACGTATTTAGTCTGCATGCCACTTAGGTGGTTTGAGTTAATCAAAAATATAGTTAGTGAGATGACTATGCAGATACATGTAACTGAATGGCATACAGCATCCATGACAATTGCACAGCAGTTGCTACGAGAAGCATGTTGCTTTGCTATGTACATTGTCTTTTCAGGCATGTAGTTTTCAGGCAGTGTCTTTCCTATTTTTAGAGCAGTCTGTGTGGTATCTCTCTGCCTGCCGTACACTGCTGTTCTTATTCATTAACTTTAGAAATTCAGTCTTCTCATTACCCGAAGTCTATTGAAACTGGTCACTGTCTGCCCATTGGTTTTTGTTGGCTCTAGATCAAGCCCCCAAAGAGTTCTAAATATATATTTGATATGTTTACAGAAATTACAATAATCTATTTAGAGTGCAAACACATGGTAACTGATGACATCACAGGGAAGTATCTGAGTGGTTTATATTAACAGATCCCTGTGGCTTTAACAATAAAATTAATGTATTTTTTATATTTTAGGTATGTTGCAAATTCCTGGCTTTTGTGTTTTTTTGTAAAAATCAGGCATAAAATATTTTCTATTATATTCAGCATACTTTTTCTGGGTGATCCCATGCCAGATCATGTCAGTGTTAAGAACTCCGTTAACCTGAATCAGTGGTGGGTCAGACTTCGGAATAAATGAAAGCAACAAAACCCAAGGTTTGAAGACTTTCTGGAAATCTGTATCACCTTATTGAAAAAAAATATAAACAAGATATTAACAGAAATATTGATAGAAGTAATTTGGACATTTTGGGGTAACCCTTAAGTGCAAGTATGTAGTCTTTCTCTCTAACATCACATACTATGAAAGATAAGAGCTTTCTAGTATGGATTTGTGCTACTGGAATGCAAGAATCAACCACCAGTAATGATTTAAAACCTATTTTAAAAATAGAAAAAAACCTAATACATCTGGAAATGAGATGAAGATCTCTGAGAAAGACAGAAACATGCTATTCTAAGAGGTCTGAGTTTATTGTTAACTGTTAGTAGGAATATGTCCTGTTTATGAGATAGAGGAGATAATACAAAATCCTGTGCAAGTGCAAGCTGCAATGAGCTAATTTAAATTTAAAGGATTTATTTTATTTGATGCCCCCTTAGAAGTGTGCTGTCATTCCTGTTTGTTAAGGTGTATTTTGAAAACGTTTAAAATCCTACTGAATAATGGCTAGAACCATCTACTCTTAAAATATTTCATGACTGCTTATTTTTTTCCCAGTTTTCACTCAAGAAATACACAAATGTATATTACAAAGTAGTTGGTATGTTATATGAATTTATTCATCAGATATGACCTTATGTCTTACATATCTTAAGTAAATCTCCTAAACATTAGCCTGTTATGAAAGCCATTCCATTTGGTACAAGTATTACATATTTCTTGGAGTGAGGATTTGAACCAAAGTATCCTGTAACCAGCACACATAAATCTAGTCCCTTTTGCTGTCCAGGACTGATCTGTGAGTAAATTTTCCATCATCTTGAGTAATTCCTAGCTTACATGCTGCTATTGTATGAACAATGGTGGTGACTCCCAGGATATTGCTGTGTCTGCATCTGTTTTAAACTCTTCTCATCGTTCTTTCTTCCATATACGCTTCTTCAGGGAAAAGAGTTGTTTTTATGTGAATGTTTGTGGTTAGTTGTGAGGAGGACAGGAATCACCCTAAATATTTGTATAATTAATAATTTTGACATAATTGTGACATCCAAAGTGCATTGTGATTTTTGAGCCTGCTCAAGAGTGCAAGTTATTTAGGTGACCCCAGCCATGGAACCACCCTCACGTATGCTGAACTACTGTTACCTGTATTCTGCCATCATAGGCAACGGGTTGGTGAGTCCCCTTCAACCAAAATGCATGTTAGTGCTCTTTATAAGGTCTGGGAAAAGCTGGCAAAAATGAGGCTCTAGAGCCATGTGAACAGCTAAGTATTAATGGCAGTTAAGAACCAAGAAAAACGCCAAAAGTAAAAACAGATAAGGGACTACTGAAGAACTAAAAAGAAGGCGATAAAAATTTCAAAAATTTCATATATAAGAAGCACACTAAAACCAACTTGTTCATAGTAATAGCTTTAAACCAGGAACGGCAACCTATAAACAAAAATGTACACAGACAATTAAACATGAATATTATAACCAAAGATTCTTGGAAACACATTGAAATAATTGATGTAATCCAGTAGTCATCATTTCAGAACAACTTCTTACCAGCACAGGTACAGCAGTGTGTGGTGCAGTTCTTTCATCGGTATCTCCAACCCACTTTATCATCCCTTTTATACAGGGTTGCTGTTGCACAGCATAACTTGGGCAACTACGGCAGCTGTTTTTACACCAGGCAGGAATGATAAGGATATATGTTCTACTGCCTTTACTACTGGATAAATAGGTGCAACAATGTCACATATATGCTGATGGCAGCAGTTAAATGCAATTTTGAGTCCATTTGTGAGGCTATTGTCACTCTTCCCCCATCCACTTTCTCTAGCTGGAGCTGCAGGTGTATGGGGGGAGCAGGACTGCAGCCATCCCAGGAGCTTATCATGCACCTGGTTGTTACTCATCTGTTTTGGACAGAAAAGATACAAGGGTGGGTGAACGGGCCAGCATCCTCCCCTCTGCCTGTGACGCAGCTTGTTTCTGTCAGATCATGGTGTGGGCCCTGGTAGCCCAACACACAGCCTGAGCTATAACCAGTTGCATAGATAGATGGTATTTAAGTTCACTTTTATGTGTGTTCTTCCTGCTGCTTTACAGAGCAGCCAGCATTCGCTAGCTCGTTGCGAAGTGCCCTTGGATTGCCCACAGTTCCAAGGTGTCAGTCTGGCAGTCGCTGGCCTGGCTGAAACTAATTTCTCTGTAAAGTGAGTATATTGCTGCTCTGCGAAGTGGGTTGGCAAGGTCCAAGTGATTGGCCTTTAAAAGATGAGCATTGACTCTCAGAGCGAGCATTCATTATATATCCCTCTCTGTTCTTCCTCCCTACCCACCCCCACATTTTGACTAGTTTATACTGAATCTGTTGATCTCCTAAGTCACGGTACTTTTTTGTATAGCTGGTCTTCTTGAATTTCAAAGAGAGGGAAAAGGAGTGCATGTATTTCTATATTAAATAATAGAGTAGTCAGAATTTAACATTTTTGAACCGTCAGGAATGTCTTGGGATAGGGTAAAATAGTATTTGTGAGTGAAAGAAGATAACCTAAGATTACACCTGCAAGTATTTTTACTTAATCCAGTAGTTTCTTAGAGCCTTCTCTTAAAATTGAACTGCATTTTGAGCCATAAAATGACAGTGTTGGTTCTTGAAGTGCAGCACATGCAGACACAATGAGAAGGAGCTCCGTTTCTTTCTTTCCCCTCATTCTATTTTTTGCTCTGTCATATCACATTACAGCAGTACACAGGAGAACTAATTCAGACTCTGTTTTGGCTTCTTTGACCTCTTAAGTACTCCAAATATATTTTTCCATTGGTGAGTCTGAATAGTAAAAGTATTTGGTTCCACCTACTTTGCACTTCAAATCCGGTAGAATAGAGTCCTAGAAGAATGCAGACATTAAAAAAATTGGCCATTTACATCCAAATCCCCTATTCTAAGATTGGTACAGGTTGCTTTTTAAAGGAATCACTTTTTTCGTCAAATATTTTTAAGTGTAAATTCTTGGTTAGATATTTCACAGCCTGTTCAGACACATTTTACATACCATCAGTCAGTCTATGTACTTGGTAAGCATTTAACTAGTATGCTGTGCTAGTATTTAACATGCCAAAAATCACCTCTTTGCGGTCCTACCAGATCCTGATCAGTTGATCCTGGCTAGTTGTTTTCTTTCTGTTTTCTAATATCTGCATCTTCCACAGGTTACACACGTGTGTTAAAACTGTTATACTTTTAATATTTCAGACTTGGTCTCCTCTCTTTATGTTAAGGTAGCATTATCAGAGAGTGATTCTGTGCTTCAGCTCTTCTCTATGCACAGCTTAGTCTGAGCACCCGTCATCGTTGTCGTCTTCTGGGAACAGAAGTCAGAGGATCCAGATGACAAGTACGGAAAGAGACTCCTCCATAAGCAGCATCTGGCTCTGGCAGATTTGTCAAGCACTTCTGCTAATGGGTTTGGATTTGCCCAGGGGTCTTTTATGTGGTTACATTGCAGATGGTCTGTCTGTTCTATCTTCTCCTTTTGAATGCTTTTATTTAAAAAAAAAAAAAAAAAAAAGGCAAAAAACTTTCATCTGATCCTCAGAATTTACACTCCTTTCCAGCTGATAAGGTTCTTTATGGGTCTCATAAGATTCCTGTGCAGGCTTCTTTCTGTTAGAAATCGCAAAGCTTTCCATATATCCAAACGTGTGTCTTGAGTTTTGTTGGCAAATCTGGACTTAGGTCTCCAGTTTAGCTGCCAAGTGATATAATTTAGTGTGATCTGAGTCCGTATTATTGTCAAATTTCTTTGGGAATTACTTTATGTCATTTGTAGAGCAGAGGTAACTTTACCTCCCCTTGAAGCATGAAATATACTTGCCTTCCACTAGCCGTCCACCTTTGAAAACCAAAGTTCAAATCTGGATTTGTTTAAATGTGAAAATGAGTATGATGGTCTCAATCTAATTCATAGGGGATTCTTGTCTGCCATTTAAGAGAGGCCCAGGACTGAAGCGGCAAGTCTGTGGGAAGGTATGTTTGGCAGATCTATGGAGAAAGGCATACACAGTGCCCAAATAAATAAAGCAATTCCACGGATCGACTTCTTAGCAGAATTCTTTATTGTGTGGTGTGAGTGCAGAAGAGGGCAGAGAGGGAGAGCACCCCGTTTTGTGAATTTCATTTTAGTTCTGTTTCAATTTACAACTGAATCTCCGTCACTTTAATTTTTAAGGGGTTTTGGAATTTTATTTGCTTTTCAGTGTAGAAGTAATTGGCAGGTGACTAGACATAAGATCATGTTTTATTCCTATGTTATTTCAGGTTTATGTCTTATTTTCCTTCTAATTATGTATATTAAATTAAACAGAAAAAAAAACCTGTGCTGTCAAAGATGCAGTGCTTTTCGTTACTTTCTCAAAATAGTACTAGAGAAGGATATTCACCCCCCTTAGCATTTCACTATTACACCATATTTCACAACAGAAATATTTTAAAATTTCCTGAGAAAAAATATAATTGAATTATAAAAAGCAATCAAGTTGTTATTAACATCCCTTTAGTGCCCTGTCTCGCAAACCAGGTTTGCTAGGGAACCAGTGCTAAATGCAGTAAAGTTACAGTCTGAAGTCTGCAATATAGATGTGGGTGAACTTAAAAACCAACTCTTTAGGGTTTGTTTCCCCCTGCCATGCTTTTTCCTCAGGACGTTGACAGAAGTGGAGATTTAATGATTTCTAAAGGCTAGGCGGTCTGTCAGAAGTCATAGCGAGGTCAAACCATTTGGCGTAAGCCGGGCTTTTAGCAGAGGGAGCTATAAAGGACAGTTTCCACCAGAGCGGCTGGTTTCCAGTGCTGCCATGTGTGTGCGGGAGGCAGCGAGGGGCTGGAGCCGTGGCTCTGCCCGTGCCCCGCTCCCGCGTCTCTGCCCAGGCAGGCTGGTATCCCCCCACTGTGGCTGGGGTGTCGGCACGCAGGCTAAGCTGGAACTGGAGGTGTTGCAGATTTGCAGCTGGTACCTGCCCTTTCTCAAGGCTCAAGGGGATAATTCAGGGGTGAAT
Organism: Phalacrocorax aristotelis; assembly: GCF_949628215.1. Lineage (NCBI taxonomy): Eukaryota > Metazoa > Chordata > Aves > Suliformes > Phalacrocoracidae > Phalacrocorax > Phalacrocorax aristotelis. Next base: position 62,795,429 of record NC_134278.1, read on the forward strand.
TGTGCCCTAGAGTCCTCAGAAACACCTATTTATTGACTCTTAGAAAAATCACCTACTTCACCCCAAATTAAAAAGGTACATAAAAACCGTGTGTATGCTTTAAGTCTCAAATTATAAAATGACTTGGGGAAATCAAACAGCGAAGCAAAATGAAAGGTAATAATTTGATGTCAATTGTAAAGTTGGCCAGCATGAGTACATTTATCAGGACACCGTTCTCTCTCTTGTTCAGGATAATAGAAATTGTTTTGAATGTATTTAGTTATTAAAAGTAAATGCAATAACCCCCCTGTTCTTTCAGGTGTACAGGTAACAAGGTCTCCTGGACAAAACGAAAGGGATGTGTGCAACACACATAATGTACCTTGCCATGCAGAATGGTTATGCCCAGCTACACTATTACTTAACAGGAATGGTCAGATGCTGAAGCAGTTAAAGCATCAGGCAGAACGTTGCATATATTTTTTTTTTATATTCTAAACCTAGCTCGTTGTTGTGACTGCGATTAGAGAACAGAAATAATTGCTTTTGACACAAACTGTTTTGGAGCCAAACATAATGTGCTCCACATGAGGTAAACTACAGAATATTTGTCTTGGGAGCCAAGGTAAAGATTAAGTTTAACTTTTAAGGGAAACTTCACTGTTAAAAGAGAGATGCGTTAATGTTTCCCATGTTAAGACTGCTTGCCAGTAACTCTGTATTTTATATTTACAAAAAAACAAAACAAAACAAAACCCCCAAACCCAGAAGATTCAGAATGTTTGCATTAAAACGTGACGTTTGAATGGAGCATGAAAACTACAAGTTTTTGGCAACTCCTGTGTTCTGCCCAGTCTGTCATCATAACTCATTCTTTCTGGAGATGGATTAAGTTCTTGCAGGCCCCTGTACTGGTGGCTAAAGAAATTACATTGAAATGAGGTATGATCACTCTAATACAGCACACCTGAAGGAGTTTCTTTTCCCTTGGGCAATCCCTGACGAAGAAGAACCACTTTTCAATAACTAGTTTGAAATTTAACAGGCATTTCAATTCAGGGTAAGTCAGACACAACCCACCCTCTGTTGGTATGAAAATGTGAATTCATACTTACATCATGCAGTCCAGGCTCCACTGAAGCCAACAGAAAAATTACCAGCCTTTCATCCTTGATCTCCCAATTTTCAATTTGCTTAAATATTATCTTACATTAATAAAGTTGTGATATTATATTGCAATTAATAATGTTATTACTATATTGGAATTAATGAATGCAGATGTGGACCAGGCACCAATATCTGGACCCAGGTATCCCAGCTCTCCCATCTCCACTGGTGGTGGTGTTTATGTGGCAGGTCAAGGCAATGAGGTACCTTCCCCCTTGCTGAAAGTGTACCTCCAGCTACTGCCAAGACAAGCCCAGAATGAAGGGTACATGAGAGGGGCATCAGATGTAAATGGAAGAGCTATCCCATCGCAAAAGCAGGTCTCCAGCACCCTAGGAAAGCGCATGAGGAATTACATCGCTTTCTTTCCAAGAAAAAGTAGTTTGAAACTATCATAGTGATGAAGTTATCCCTAGAAAATCCTCTTTCTCATGTGTGAGTGAGTACCAGCGATTTGGAGGAACTCCTGTGCTTTGATGCTTCTGTCCATCTCAGCCTGCAGTTAATGTGGTTTGGAAGAGGGTATTTCATCTCATTAAAGAGCGAAGGTGCCAGAGCAGCCCCATACTCATTGTCCCTAGGACATCAGGGCTTCAAACAGCCCTTCCAAAACTTCTCTCGTCATTCCACTTAAAATCAGACTGTCGTGCCACAAGGAACACTGCCTTGTGTTTTCACAGAATCACAGAATCACAGGTTGGAAGGGACCTCAGGGATCATCTAGTCCAACCTTTCTAGGAAGATATTTTGAAATTCTGTGCAGTAAGCCATGTGGCTTCAAAGGTTATGTCTTACAAAGGAGAGGTTAGCAACAGGCTAGTAATTCTCAGAGCTGATCATCTCCACATTCCTCTGTATATATGAGAAATGTTCATTGTTGCTCAAATTAGACTTAAAAACACAAAAGAAAGACTTAGTGAGATTCTCCGTTCATTGGGTTTGTTACCTGTTCCTTACCTCCGACCAAGTCACCTGTCAGAGAAGCAGAAAGGACTCTCAGACTCCCAGCAGAGATTTCAGACGGGACTCTGAACGGTTCTGCGGAACTTGTGGCATAGGAGGGAAGGCCACAGGCTTGCTGTTTGCGTTTCAGCCGTCTCCACAGAAGTGTTTGTTATTTGTTTATGACACAGCTCATCATGTTGTAAGAACCACAGAATTTGCAAGTGCCGATCACATCTGGAAGTGATCAGAAGTGGAAATGGGAACTGTTGGGTGAACTGCTCTTTGAAAATGTGGCCCTGTGATCCAAAGCCTTGCATTTAGATCTTACGTATCTGTAAACTGGTAGTCTGTATTTCATGTAAGTTGGATACTTGACAGCTCCCCATGGAACCGCAGTGTCATTATCGCTTTTGATTTATTTAAATACTCACATAATGACTTCAAAACCTACTTTAGTCACCTTTTTTTAAGTAGCGGGTTAAACATGAGTTTAACCTCCTGTGTACCTTTACGTATTTTCTGTTCACACCGGGACTAGGAACCGCATAATGCAGCCTGCGGACTGCGTGGCCAAGCTTGTAGCAGCGTGTGAAACATGCCCTTGCCTGAGCCCGAGCTGTGGCAAGAGGTGATTGCTGCTGTTGAGGCTGTGTGAGGCATGGGTTTGGTGCGTGCCAGCTGGTGCTCGGGCACACTCCGGTACAGTCCTGCTTCACGATGGGCCAGACTGTATGTGGACTAAGAGAACTGAGCTCACTACCGTTCTCTCTGCTATTCCCTCAGTCCCTGCTCCTTGCCACATATTAGTTTAGATGTTCTCTGTCTGGCTCTCAGAGTGATTTTCTCCAACCAGCTGCCTTTTTCTTTGAGAAGACAGGAAATATCTGTTCAGACACCACATTACCTCTTTCCAGATACTTCCTCCAGTGCCTCGAGCATAGACTCTGAGCTAAAAATCGTATCACACCAAACCTGTGGCTGTCACATTCGTGCAGCCCAGAAAAGAGATCTCAAAGGCTGGGATCCAGCTAGCCGGAAGTTATCGTTTTGTGTTGCTTTGCTTTTTGTGTGTGCATCAGTTTATTACATCAGAATATAATAGTTTCCTGTATAAAACCATCATTTGCCTTTGTCAAAGCAAACCAATCCCAAACTGCAGGTTGGGGAGGTGAGGTGGAAGGGGAGCTATACAGAAAAAAAGGCTTCCTGTTGCCTACCTTTTCAGTGACAGCCTGTCTGTTTTGCTAGTGTAGACCTGTGTTTTATAACTGAAGAAATGTGAGCATAGAAAGGGTGAGCTGGAATTTTATACTGAGGTAAATAATAAGTTCCCCTCCCCGTCCCCACCTTGTCCTGATTTGTATCTATTCATTTTGATACTTGTTGGCTTTGGACTACACGTCCAACAGGAGAATCCAGAAAAGGTTCCTAGAAATTATTGTGTGTTTTATCTACAAGTGTGGAAATCCAAATAAATTTTACATTGCCTTTTAATTGTGTCAGGGAAATGACATTCATTCCCAATAAAAGTCAGAAAGCAGTGAGAAAATAACAATGTGAATTTGTGGCCAACTGAACTGCACTAGAATAGAGAGTTTTCTGTGGTTTTCTGGAAACCACATTAAATGACATTAAACTGAAATAAAATGTCTCAGTCAATCAGAAACCAGGGAAACCATACAGTTACTGACTTTTAAGCAAATAATAGCTTTCAGCAATTATACAGCATGACAATCCAAGCCTTCTAAATTTATTGCTGTGTTGAGTCATCACCAGAGCAAACCCAACCTTTTCACCTTCACTTTATTCCTCAGGCAGGAAAAGAAATCGTCAATTTTTCTTTTCCAACAAAAATAAACTTGAATTTGTAAGCAATTATTTTTCACAGTTTTTAGTCATATTTTCTTACAAGACCCACGAAGAAGAAATCCATATATCCTTTTCAGTAAAGCAATATCTGCTTATAACTATAACAATAGCTGTATGCAAGATTAACAAAAGCTGTGGCCTTCTGTGCCTGTTCATGTGGTGAGAAAAGAGGGAGGCATCAATTTAATGAAGACCAAAAATGTCTTCACACGTTGTTGTCAGGAAGCACAAAGAATCTCAAGGTGGCACAGGGTCAAAAAGAGAGAGTGATAGCAGAGGTTTAACTGGGGAAGTGGGAAGGGGGGTTAGGGAAGAAGCTGCAGTGCTGTTAAAAGAAACGTCCTTTTTCTCTAGCTGTGAACGGCATAAGGAGGCACACTGCGCTGCTGGCCTTTGTCACCGAACCTGCTTGCCCCCGTTATCAGCCAAGCCTTCTGCACCAAGTGCATCCTGAGCACTGACACTGGCTGCCTGACAGACAGCTCCTGTAAAGTAATACTGTCTGCATGAGGGTTTTTTCTCCTGGAATTAGATCTTGAATAGCCAAGAGAAAGACAACAGGCATGAGAGCAAAACTGAGATACAGTCACAACCAGTGCCACTTTATGTCCCAAAGGATCGCCTAAGGAGTCCCGTCCTCTGCAAGATAAGCAGTATTGTTGAGATCTAAAAAGCTATTTAACAAAATCATGCAGTCTTGAGTGTTTCTCAAATTGTTGTTTTGTACTGGAAGGATCCTCTCCACAGTGCGGTATTGCAATCCCTGGGTAGAAGCTGTTTTCCTCTGAGCTTGAACTCATGCACTGGAAAGCTGCGTGATGATATTCAGGCTTGTAATTAATCCTCCATATTCATAAGGACTCTACCGCAGTCCTTATTGTACAGTTCTACAAAGGTGAACTTCATTATATTTTTATTGTTTATCAACTGTCTGGTATTTATAAACATGGCAGAAAACTCTAATGTTGCAATTCTTCATTTCGCTAAGGCTTCCTCCCTGTGATACCCTCTATCTGACATCGGTTGTAGATTGACGAAGGAGAAATAATTTTATTTAATATCAATGTGGCATTAGTTTTGCTTCTTTCTGTTATATTTTTTAATGTGAAAGTTGACACCCTACCTACAAAACCATGAGAAATAGAAATTACGTAGCTAGAATCCACCTTCTCAAAAATGGTGGCCAAAAGTTTAGTACTTGTTTTCTAGATTGTTAAAAAAAAGTAATAATATAAAATTCTGAAGAGCATTTGCTGGTTTTATCCTTATACCATGACATTTTTTACTGCTTCTTAGCACTGTATCAGATCACTTTACAAGTTAGGAAATGAGGCCTCAAGGAGAGTAGAAAGGAGGTCTTGCTAGTGTCCAGCAGTATTATTTGTTTTTAACTCTCTGGCGGGCTCCCAGAATTTGCATGGAGGAGGGGCATGCTTTTGCGAGATTGTGCCTAGAATAGCAAAAGATTTGCTATTTTGGCCATCTATTAAGCTTGAGAAGATACACAGCAGGGGTTGATGAGCCTGGGAAAATGAGAGACAGTCGTCTCAATGGAGCAAATTTATCTCATCCGTTTTGCAGTTTCTTCATTATCTTTTACAGTGGGGAAAAAAAAGTGCCGTGCACAGCGTAAAAGCACCTGGAGAAGAAAACATTATTAACCTGTATTTCAGGGTTAGTGTAATGGTTGGGAATGTTACTCATTTGAGGAGTGCTCTTAGGCTGTGTGTTGTGTTACATTATTTGCGGAAGTCTTTGGTGGAAAGATGTTGGAAAGGTTTTTATTGTGTGTGTGTATATTTAGCACCAAAGGGTTATTAAAAGTTTGCATGTAGCTGTGTGCTAGTGTACATATATTTGTATGCATGTGTGTATTCCCTTGAAACCTGTCCATCATCCGGAGTCCCTCTCTCTCCACCTTCTTCCTTACTGCCCACTCTGGTCTTTGAGGACTGTTAAAGGGTTGGTGCCTCTTTCTTTTAATTGCATATTTACAGTTTGTGTAAGTGCAAGTAAACATGAAAAGTCCCTGGCCTAACTGTAAATGTAATGTGTAAAGTACAGTTTTCTTAAAAACCAAAACAAACAAACCCAGCCACCAGCAACAACAACAACAACAACAAAAACCTAGGAAAAACTCTATAAATATGATGTATCTCTTGTTATTGATTGTTATAAACTTTGTTGCAGATTTTATGTAGATTTTTTTTGAACGGATGATATTTGGGCATGTGCATCCATTCTGATTTTTATGTCAGCGCCCAAGGCTTGTATGAGCTAGTTCAGACTGCATGTGGAAGAGAGGTGGGCTCAACAGTCATGTCCAAAACACAACTGAGAGATTTGGCTAAAAAAAATTTTGTGGGAAATGGAAAAAAACCCACCCCACTTTTCTTCAAAACTGGGTAGTCAGTCAGAGAGCTGAGCTAACAGCAGTAGGAAACAGATTTAGCTGAGTGTGAATAGATCCCAACTTTCATATTGCTCTAAAAGTTAATTTTAAATAAAGGGAAATTCTCTGTTTAATTTGAGAAGCTCCAAGGTAGCTGACGTCTTAATTGGACAAGGCTCCTGGTTTCTGTGAGAAAGTCTGGGACATAGAATCATAGAATCATAGAATCATTAAGGTTGGAAAAGACCCTTAAGATCATCGAGTCCAACCGCTAACCTATCACTGCCAAGTCCACCAATAAAACATATCCTCAAGCACCACGTCTACCCTTCTTTTAAATACCTCCAGGGATGGAGACTCCACCACCTCCCTGGGCAGCCTGTTCCAATGCCTGACAACCTTTTTGGTGAAGAATTTTTTCCTAATGTCCAACCTAAACTTCCCCTGGCGCAGCTTGAGGCCATTTCCTCTCGTCCTATCGCTTGTTACTTGGGAGAAGACACTGACCCCCACCTCGCTACAACCTCCTTTCGGGTAGTTGTAGAGAGCAATAAGGTCTCCCCTCAGCCTCCTCTTCTCCAGACTGAACAACCCCAGTTCCCTCAGCCACTCCTCATAAGACTTGTTCTCTAGACCCTTCACCAATGACATGTAAGAACTGGGATTACAACAAGGGTGTAAGAAAAGCAGGGGAAAACTAAATAAAGTGGATTTTTGCCACAGTGAAGTTTAGTAAAAATTCCCAGAAAGAAAATTATGTGGAGAATTTCTTTTTAAAGAATTTTAAAAATAAAGATCCTTCTAAATACTTGTAAAGAACTTTGTTCTGATTAATTTATAAACTAAATTAAATTATTCCATTTTATATAGCCTTAAGCTAATCCTTCTTTCAGTTCTCTTTTGTTTTGGATTTGCTGCAAGTGCCGCACAATGAGGAATTAGTATTTGTAAAGTGTTCTATCTAGACTAGGGTTTAAGGTAGTTTGTTTTCACATTAGAATATTTATTCTTCTATAAATCTTTGATAAATTATTTCATATTTTCAAACTTGTTACTAAAAAGTTTGAAATACAGTAAAAGTAGATAATGTAGCAAAAAGTTTGCATTTTTAAACATCTCTTTAAAGAAGAAAATTAAATATGATCTACTTGTAAAATTCAGTAATAATCAATGGAGTTTTGAACTGTGGAAGGACTCAGCTCTTAGTCCACATTTCTAGTATCTTAATTGGAAATGCAAATGGATAATAGAGTTATAACAACTCAGAGTTTCTGGAAATAGATTTTAATTCTGCCGAAGAAAAGCAGTGCACAAATGTATATGTGATTGTAATGAGAGAAAAAAACCACATGAATTTTGAAAGCACAACCCTAGAAGCAAGGCTTGAACTTTTTACCTTTAAAATCGATGCAAACGAAAGCTATACAGAAATACAGTGATGCAGTTGTCAAATTGGGCAACTGTAATTAACCATGCTTAAACCTTCCTACGCAAGGTTGGGTTATGGTGTTGGGCTGTGCGCTCCAGAGGTCTGGGATGCATCACGAGTTCTCTTCGGCTGCCGTCATAAAGATGGGGAGGGGGAAATTATCTCTCTGGACGCTGTTCCTTAACCCATTTCTGAACATTGGTTAACCCTTGAAAATTTGTCTCTTAAAGCCAGTGAACAAAATGTGGAAGGCCCAGGATTCATGCACAGCCATATTTTTTATACAAACCCACTTCAATTTGTTGAGGTTGTCCCCGTCCAGGTTGGAGTTGAAGCCTACGGGGATCTGGGAGGCTATTCTATGTGAATGGGATGTTTTAGAGGCTTTTCCAGTAAGCCTCTAAAATGATCCACTAAGCATGTGCAAATACCAATTTTCAAAGACTTAAAGCGTAGCCAAAGCAGAATAAAAGGCAAATCCATCTTGCCAGCTTTCAGGTTTTTGCTCAGGAGCTTGGAATCATGCTAACATTCTTCAAACACACAGTCAAGAGAAGATTAAAACATCTTCTTACCAAGTAATCTGTTTCCTCTCAAAATTTGTCTTTTGATACAATTTAGCATTTTACTTAATTACTCTGAAAAGTACTCTGAGACAATGCAAGAGGGGGAAGAGGAAAGCTCAAACAGTTACGTGCCTGGCAGAGAAACAGAAACTGGAAAATAAAGTTGTACGGTGTAGTTTTTAAGCCTCTTTAACAATAGAATTTGTTCTGTCTAAATTGAAACACACTGCATTTACTAGAAAACAGCCTTTAATAAATAACTGCATAAACTTAAAAGTATTAATTGGTCCTTCGGAGATCACTCTTTTTTTACGTTTTTTAGTGCAGGAAAACACATACTGAACCTGAACCTGCTTTTGATTAAGTCAGTGAAAGCAGGACTCTGATAAACATTTAGTTTGACAAAATGAATTCAAGATGTTGGAATTATTTCATCCATTTTTTAAGCATTTTTCCTGAATCCTCCATTCACTGAAACTGTAAGATTTCAGTAGGTCTGTTACATCTTTCTGAGAATTTTGTAGGCTAAAGGTAAACTAAATGCATCCAGAAAGGTGAATTCAATGACATCTGTTACACAGAAGGTAGCGTGTGCACTTGCATAAATAAATTACACAGGGATATGTTAAAATAATCCCCTTACTTGTTCACACAGGATAGAGCACCCAGGATAAGTATAATGTATACACATGGTTTTGTAAAGCTTTTTATTGGTTTGGATATCCTTTTTATCCTTAACAGAGTACCAATAAGTGCAAGATGTTTTTTACTCATGCAGAGAAAATGTCTATTTGTAAATGTACTACTTTTAAAATAGTATTAGTTAATTAACTTGCCGTGTCTGTGGACTGGGGTGCCATTTGCTGCAGAAAACAAATATAAGGTGAATAAATTACTTCTCTGCACAAAAGGTTTCTTACTGGTATGGAACAAAAACTATTCCTTTTACAAAGTCCGATTGTTTATATTCTTTGCCAAGCAAATGCAAATCAGTGGACTTAGTTTTCTGATTAAGAAAATCTGATTCATTTGCTTGTGAAAAGTGCTGAAGACGGATACTTCTTAAATACGCTAGCTAGGTAAAGCAATGATTTTGCTTATGAAATATTGCTGAAGCATTTGCATCTGTGGCCATGGTATATGCCTGTCTGAAAAGAACCATAGAACCATTAAGGTTGGAAAAGACCTTAGATCATCAAGTACAACCATCGCTGACAAAATTATTGTCATTTTTGTACTAAACAAGAAAAAAAGCACATGTGAACTTTCTAAGCTAGTTCTAAGCCTGTTAGGTATCTCTGGGCTGATCATACTTGAACAGGAAATCATGACACTTAAACTGCTAAGTGAACACGTGGGGAGTATTACACTGTGTATGCAATGAACACACGTTGTTTGTTTTGTGTAGCATTCTCCTGCTCCCTTAAATATATACAAGATGGAAACTCACAGACTTTTTTTAACCTTTAGCTGCTACCCTTGTACAGAAACTACTAAACAAAAACTGACAGACTAGTAAACCACTTGAGTTCATTTTATTTCTTCTAACACTGATCACATTTCCAGTAGACAGTAAATATAATGCACTGCTGACAGATGTGTAGAAATGTATATACAATTAGATGAAGAAATCCAGGTCAAGGCAGTTCAAATCTCAGTTTATGCCTTTGCTTTTCCTTGAATATGGCTATAAAATTCTTACCTTCTGATGCATGACCTCCTGCAATATCAGTTTTCCCCTGCTCATCCAGGCTGCTGCTGGGGAGGCTGCCTTGCCAGTGGAGTATTGGTGCAGCTCAGGCTTGATTCAAGCATTTACTGGAGTAAATGAGATTCTTTGGCTGGGCTTCATTTGCCTGTGGGTGAGGCCTTTGTGCATTTGCCCAGCTGAGATGTAGTATCTATCTCCTACATTTCCTGGAAGATATTCAAGACAGGAGAGTTCTGCAATCTGTGTCTTGCCTTAAGTGAATGCAATGAAAGGCAAGCTAAAGCATCCAGGAGGTGAACGGAATTAGGAGCACAAAATGGGAGCCCATTTTGTTCTGTGGTTGTTTTGCTTTTCCTTATCTTGGGGAAAAAAAATAGATTCTGACAGCAGACCCGTATTTGATGGAAAGACGGTGGGTTTTTGGTTGGTTGGTTTCCCCCCCCCCCCGAGGAGGATGTGTGGAGCACAGAAGATAGAAAATTTCAAAGTGAAACTTGCAATAAATACTTAAGATCCTGGGTGTTGCCTTAAGTTTTCAACCGCTCTTCCTGCCCAGAATATCAATATACAGGAGCAGTGATTCTTCCTGTCCATCTCTTTCCTAGCCATTTCAGTTTTCTTCAGCGCAATAGGGCTTTTACAGCTCTGTAAGACAATCTTTCTGTTGGCCTTTGTAGTATACATATGATAAATGGTTCTCCAGTCACAGATGGGCTGGCAACTTTGCTTATACATAGCAAAAACGTTTCTTTGGGGAAAAAAAATCTGTGTAATTAATTTATAAATGAAGCAAGGAAAAGGTGAGCACACACTGCAAATTGGATTGCAATTACCTGTCTAACAGGAAATGCTCCTTATCTGCTTTGTTGCTTTGTCTGCAAAAGGCAGATCTGTTATCACTGAATGAAAGCCATCCACAGTCCCCCATGTAACTGTGATGCTGAAATCCAGTGCAGTCTAAATCCACTTTAAATCTTACAAGTTTCCTAGAAATTATTCAGAAGATGCAAAGTATCAAGTGAGCTAGTAAGAATATATGCATTTGTAAGAGTGAAGAATCTTCCAAATGCACATGAAAGTTCTGTTCATTCACCTGTATGGTCTGTTGCTATGATTTAGAGTGGATGCAGTGGCTGCTGGTGTTTGGAATACAGACAACAGGAGGTAGAAGCTCCTATTCTGACTTTCTGTGTGATGACTGACTTTTCACTGAATTTCTCTGTTTTGTTCTAGGAAATACCTATAGACATGCATTTAATCCCATCATCTGTCCATCCATATATATGCACTCCCTCATGCACATCTTTAACAAGTTCTTTAAGCACTTTCATAAGCCTGTGTCATTTACTTCATAATACCTAAAGGAAAAGTGAAAAATACTGGCCTTGTTTCCATTCACATCAAATTAGCTACTTTCTTAGGTTTGGTAAAAAGCAAAGAAGACCTTAAAGGAACCTGTACTGATTTGTTAATCTGGCTACATTGAAACTCTCCATGTAAAAAAGTTGTTATACAAGAAGTAGATTATTATAGGTAGAGTCACATGCATTTAAATACCACCACCTTCTTCTTTAACAGGTCTATGGAAATGCAAGATCTAGCCAGTCCTCATAATCTTGTTGGAAGTAGTGATGCTCCGGGTAGTTCCAAACTGGATAAACCTAATCTCAGTAGCACATCAGTTACCACAAATGGAACAGGAGGTAAGTGTAAGACACTGCTGGCACATAGAAAAATTTGGCTAGTTTTTCATCATATGCATTTTAAACATAATTTCAAGAATAAGCGTAAAGCCCATTTATAAACCCAGCAAGAATTATGAAAAAATGGCAGTTATACCAGTGTAAATCTACTAATTCCAACAGCACTTCTTCAGCTTGCACAACTGCAGTAGAAGGCACAACTGTGCAAAGGTGAAACAAGGAAAATCTTGGAGTGGTTTATTTGAACAAAGTGGTAAATGTTCGGTTATACCTGTTGGTAACTTGAAATTCTATGTCATATTTCATTGCTGAGTAATAATTTACTCTTATATCCTGAGCTACACAAATTTAGGTTGATTTAAAATATCTGTCAAAAGCACCTCAAAATTAGGCTTAGGTAATTTTTTTACATGAGGAATGTGCTAATTCCATTTCTTGGCTGGTAATGAAAGTTTGTCATAAAAATATTTTTAGATTTTCCTCAAAAGTAACTGGTTATTACTGCTGTATCTATTACTGCAGGGACAGCACTACTGTGCAGCTAAAACACGTATGTTCCAATGCTTTCAGATAATAGATTCTGCCATAGCTGAATTGGAGCGGTGGGAGGCAGGGTACCACATTCTGAGGTGGAGTCCTGGTCTCGTTAGTGTCCATGAGAGTGACACCATGGATACAAGTCAAGCTAGAGTTTCAGCCCTCTTTTTTGGAGTTTATATGTTGCTGTCTATTTTAATAGTTGGCACCAAGAAAATTTTTTTAGTTTGCTCTTTCTGCCCCCGAAGTAAAGCATTTTACTCACCTATACCTATTAAAAAAAAAATAGGTCAACATCAATAAAAAAATGCATGTGCATATGAGGGTAACAGAGCTCTGCAGGGAAAGGCTCAACTATTAAGGTTCAATCTATTTATATTTTTAAATAGAATCCTTACTCGGGCAGGAAGAGAAGGGAAAACTTCAAGCATACCATTAAAGAACACTAATAAATAGATGCCTCTGTATTATACTTGCATAAATAAAGCAGTTAAAATAAAGTTCATAAAAACAATGCAGTGAGTTAAAAGACTTAGCTCAAAGTGCAAAAACACTTACTTGTCTCGAAGACTATTCACATACCCTGAGCAGACATTGGGATGATGAACTGTTACACCATTCCTGTTCTCAGGAGACAACATGACTGTGTTAAATACTGCAGACTGGTTGCTGAGTTGCAGTACTCCCTCTTCTGCAACAAGTATGGGAGACCCTGGTACAGTGCATGTGTGTGGTGGTGTGTGTCTGTGACTGCTCTGTAACATCTCTCTTGGTTTGCTCTGTTCTTTTGTTATGCGTTTTGAACATTTTCATGGGGTCCCCCCCCTTTTTTTTTTCCACTCCTTCTCAGAGGCCTTTCTCACAGCCAGAAAACGGGTAGGGAGTTGCAATAAATAGATATCTTACCATACTTTGAGAGTCATTTGATGAGCAAGGAGAATTTAACCCACTTAAAATTAGCTGAGAGACTGGGAGAGCCCCGTGGTGATCAACATTGCTGGGAACTGCCAGTAGTCAGCATTGCTGGAAGTCAGACCAATGATTTTCCACAGAATGCCCATTTGTTTTTCTTTTATTTTTAGGTACAACATTGCATGATTACCTGAGCACAAATCAAGGTTGACATTATTGTTACTACTCCTACTACTATTTTCATGATTAATTAAAGCTTATGTCTAGTGTGCTACTGCATGTAACTTGCCACATTACAAACATTTGGCAAAATTTTCCAGGCTGTTTTCATTTATGAGTTTCCTTTCATGTATTATTAATTGTTAGGAGTTATAATGATGAATAATAATTATATATGTGACACTGTTGCAGTACCTACAGGATTAATTATAGGTGTAAACATGCGTCACCATGACTCCCTACAAGCCATTACACAGGTGCTTAAGCTATTAAGCTGTGCAGGTTTGGACTAAAGTTAGAAAGATCTCAAACAGTTTAATTTTAAAAGACCAAAAACCCTCAGAATTGGCTTGCCAGCTGTAAGCCACATATCCAGAGAGAATTTACCCCCAAAAAAATTCAGACTTAAGCACAAATATTGTTTGCATAGAATAACTGATTCCATGTGAATGCTCCTGCTCAGTTACAAGAATTTAAGTTTAAGGAAGGACTAAACTAACTGTTCAGCATGTTCAGATAGGTGTGGAAGGTAATAATTTAAGTACTAATTATCAGTAGTGAGGAAAAGTAATGTGAAAGTCTTTGCATTACTTGCATTAAATCTGATTTTCCATAGGCAATAGAACATCTAGATCTGTGCTTCTAGTTGAGTATATTCCTAGGAAAACCATTAAGGCTTGCTAAAAGAAAGAGGAAAATCATTGCTATGACAAGCTGTGTGGTTTATTGTTTTACGTGAGCTTTTAGTCAAACTTGTTTGCTTTAATAGCTGTTGCACTTGCTTGTCCTGTTTCATGCATTTCTTGCCCCTAAAACTCTGTGTTCACTTTCAGTCCTTAATGTAGAGAGGTTCTTTAGGAAAAAACAAAAGAGGTTGGCAGAGTAGTAGTCATGTTGGTCTGCTAAGTCCTTTCATCAAGTGAAGAACTTACATTGTGGAAGCTGTTGCCTGTTGGGAACTATATTCTGAGTTTGTCTTAGAATACTTAAGTTTGGAATGGATCCCTGGAGGTCAGTTGGGCCAACCCTTGCTCAGAGCAGGGCCAACTTTGCTGATAGATCATGTTGCTCAAGGCAGTGTCTAGTTGAGTGTTAAATATCTCCAAGGTAGAGGTGCCACAGCCTCTCTGGACACCTGACCCAGGCCCTGACTACTCTCACCGCGAAGAATTTTCCTCTTACATCTAATTGGATTTTTTCCCTTGCTGCAGCTTGTGTCTGTTACCTCCTGTCATTTCACAGGGCACCTTTTGAGAAGTGTGCCTCTGTTTTTCATCTTTGCACCTTCCCATTAGATAGCTGCAGGCAGCGATTAGCTCTCCCCTCAGCCTTCTCTTCCTAGGACGGAACAAGCCCAGCTTCTTCAGTCTGCCCTTGTACATCAGGTGCCCAAGCCCCTGAGCAGCATGATAGCTCTACTCTGTTCGCATATGCAGTCTTCGCCTTTAGCAACACTGAACTGCATTTCCAGCTAGAGATTGCTTTTCATTATGTTTTTACTCTTTCTATATATATATATAAAAAATAAAACAAATCCACACTTTAAAAACCAGAATATTAGATGTATAAAGTATTCACCCAAAATACTGGTTCAAACTCTTAGTCTTTGCATTATGTCTAGAGCAGTTGCCCTAGTAGTATCAGTACCATGCTTTATCTTGCATGTGGAAAACACAGGGATGATTCTGTGTTTTTAATTGGTGTCAATTTTTATTTTTATTTCAGCTTTAAATATTCCTGGGTTTTTGATCTGATGTTAGAATCCTTTTGTTTCTTTTTTTTTTTTAGTTAGCTTTGTGCTTTTTCCCCTTTTGGTTTAAAGACAGGCAACCTAAAGAAAGAAAGGTAATAGTCCAAATGTGTAGCTATACTGAGGAAAAGACGACGAATTCCTTACTGTGATAGAAACTGAATATAACAAAGTAGAACTGTTTAAAATGCAGCACATATAAAAATACTTTTTACACGTATTTTTCAACAAAACATAGTGCCAATATGATGTTTTTCCTCAAGTACTTGAGAGAGTGTCTTTTGGTTTAGATCCTTTTCCACTTGACAGGGAGAGAAAGAGATGGTGACTATTGGTGCTGATGGAAGTGCACTGCAGCTGGCATTAACCACAACTAGACACAACTCTAAAGTCAACTTTTCAATTCATTACTCAAGTTTTTGTAAAATAAAACAGTTAGGCACATACTGGAGTGTCTTTCTGGATGCAGTACTGAACATAGTTTTGTAGCTTGGTATGGGCAATAGTGGAATACATCTTTGAATAGAAACAGATAAAGGTACTAAAAAGTAGTTTTTTTCATGTAGGTAGATGTCCATACTCTGCAGAGAAGAGAGGCATGCATCTTACAAAGTAGTATATGACCAAAGATATTCAGAGGGGAGAATACAGATCTTTCCAACTTAGTATGATTTTTCATTCCCCTACTGAAGTGCATGCAGACTTCTGTATAAAGTAATCAGAAAACAAATCAGTTTAGTGACGTTTCATGCTTCAGGCAACAATACATGTTCCACATGACTGAGAGACCTGAGGTACAGTGCAGGCAATTGTTTTGTGACAAATGACCACTAGGCTTTCTCTTGATGTATATTTTATTGATCTGATGAAAATAAAATCACATCTTTCTCATCTAAATAGAGAAATGGGAATGGTTGATTACTTTTATGAATGACTCTGTTCATTTTGTGTAATTTTTGTCACGGCTATTTTTTTTTAAATCAGAAGATAATAGTCTGCAAAATGACAAGGAGTACACAGCAGCTTGAAAAAATGTGGCTAAAATTCTTCCCTGATGATTTCATATTGAACTAATATCATGCTGCTTGCAGGAAGAATGTATGGGTGTGGCAGTTCTATTAAAAAGAAACTGTAATGAAAAGAAGTCTACATTTAAAAGACACACACTCAAATATTTTTTAATCTGGGACAGTAAATGGAAAGATAGAACTGTATAATTTGTGTAAGAAAGTGCTACTTGGTTTCCGTAGCACTGAGGCACCGGTGACACCACAGGGCAGAGTTCCTGTCACAAAGACAAATATGTCCTGGTTCCTCAACTGTGCCCTACGTGACAAGTGTCCCTTTGAATTCAGCGTAGGTCACTTTTGCAGTTGTAGGTATCTGCAGCATCCCATATGACTTACTGAAGTAAGATCCCTCAAGAGGTGTGACTGGAAGTCAGGTGTGATATTGCGGGTGAGGTAATTCATGCAGGTATTCATCACAGGTAGCTGTGCTGGTAGCTATGCAGTTGCCTTATGAGCTCCTCGTGCTCACAGCCACAGGGAGGAACAGCAGTATGGTTCTGTAGGCGTTGTTTTCCCATGAGAAACCCAAACCCTTTATTTAGCTCACTCACTACCTTTTCGTCTACAAAGTGTAAGAGGGATGGTGAACTCGAGGGCAGCTCAGGCTGTATTTGGACTGAATTGCCTTCTGGAAGTACCTCTCTTTCTCAACTGGGCATAAAGGGAGATTAGTATGCACCTAATTTATATGCTTAAGTTAGGTGACTTGAATCTGAGCTATAGTTTGTTAAAACATTGCCAGCTCAGAACATGAAACTCCCCCACTCCCCTTACTGTTGCCAGTGAAGTCAAACATGGATACAGTGATGTTGACAGATGAGAGCTTTGGTCAGCTTAGCTGATGTCCCTGAGAGGCATCAGGTAACTAGCTGGCAGAAGATGCCTTTGCTTGGCATATGTTAGACCTGCTGGGGGGCTCTGCCAGCCCAGCTGTCACAGCAAAGGCTTCTCCACAAACCCCGGACAGCATCCTTGGAATTTCCATACCTGGCGTACGACCACAGTAGTGGCCCATGCAGGTCCTCAGTGCCACTTTGCTCTGTGCTCCCGGGCAGTAACCAGCCCTGTGGTATCTATAAGCAAGTTGCTGATCTATAGGTGATAAATGCTCACACACCCCCTAACTGATCTTCACAAAGCTATTGTGATAATATGTTGATTGTTTCCACGTTTGCCGGTCAAACATCTAATAAAAGCTGCAGTGTATTCTGTACCACTGTTTCTTACCACATCAATTAGAAGGGTGATTCCCAAACTCCATTACAAAAGTCCATGCCAGATGGCCTGTTCAGGTAACATATTAAACTATAAAATCTAGATTGCCCCTGTGGTCCTTTCAGTTATAGCTTGGATGGTAAAAGTGCATGATGATCTGTAAGAAATAATTTGAGTTCAGAGTGGACCCAAATGTTTGGTAACCTCTGAGTTAGAAGCTGACTTGTTGTGGCTGTTGTTTGTGTCCTACTCTAGTTCTTTTGCTTTTTTTCTCTTTTAAACTTCTCCATTTATGGGAAATTGCTTGCCGGTGACCTAGCTCAAAAAGCCCCCACAGACTCTGTAAAAGGGGAAGGGGAAAGGCGGAATGCTGGCACTGTGAAAGCAATTTGCTTCTATATGAGCATGAAACCATATTATTATTATTGTTTCACTTGTCAGGCAAAACTATTTTTGTTATGTGCTACATCCCTTGACAGCTAACGTTTCCTTCCTCTCTGCTGCTCTTAGGGGATTGTTAGAATCAATTAGATTTAGGTTGAAATCTCCCCAGAAGATATTCCTTTAAATAAAACCAATAGATAGACGAATGCACAGATAAAAAGCTATGTAGATGCATGGCCATTCCAGATGGAGCAAGTGTAGATTGTCTCTACGGTGGTAGAGTGAAGGTCGAAGCTTTTGCATCGCATGCTTGTTCTAGCTGGACTACTGCTAGGGAGATGGGCATGAAGACTCCAGTATAAATTTAGAAGTAAAATCTCATGTCTACTTATTCTTCTATGTAGTGTCTCTTCTTGCAGTCAAAACAGAACCCATGAACAGCAGTGAAACAACAACAACAACTGGAGATGGATCGCTTGATACTTTTACTGGGTCAGGTAAAGCCAAAATAAGATCACGTATTGTTAGATGTGCATTAATAGAGCATAACTTTCACTAATTAACATTTCACTGCATGGAAGCAATCTTTAAAAAAGTACAATGAAGTATCATTTTAATTAATAATAATAATAATAATAATAATAATAGTTTTTTCATTTTAGTAAATGAAAATCTACAACTTTCATGAGCTATGATCTTAGAGAAGCATTAATGATGCCTAAGATGATTACTGTATGCAAAAATCTTATAGTAATAATGTTATTATTGTACTGTAGACTTTTCTCAGTGTTAGTCTTGTACAACCTTAGGAAGAAAAAAATGGATTGTATTTGTAACAGCCATTCTAATTTGTAAAATTTAAAATCTTAAGGATTATATTTCAGTGCTAATCTTTTTATTCCTATGAGCAGTGTGTTAGTTTAAACACTGACCAGATTGCCATAAGCTACTTTCCTTCCATGAAAATAAAGTCTGTATTTTACTTTAAATAATCATAAGTTTCAGTTGCTTCTTCTTAAAAAATTCAAACAAACAGCAATTTTTAAGTAGATACCTATAAATTATTAAAAGGTGATGAACTGTGGAAAAGTACGGATAATCTGCCTTCTAATCATTAAGCTGAATCCTGCTAATAATAATTATTAACAAGGAGAGGGAGGAGAATAAATTTTGCATCTGAAAATACCAGTTCAGTGATGGCCTGACTGAAATGTCACTGAAGCCAGGAATTTCCGCTCCACGCTGATACTACTGTTACTTTGGTAGACTTAGGTAGCCAAGCCCTATTTAAAATACTTTGGAAATCACAGTGTTTCTGTGTAATGAAAATGTTTTAAAAATTGAGTTTACATTTCTTGAATTGTTTTTTAGGCATCAATAAATTCAGATATACTCCAAAGTTGGCTATTCAGAAGAGTATTAATAACAAATCTAGTGCCTGAAGAAGAGGTCTTTTGTGGGATGTAAAGCAAGCACATGCTATTTCTGATTAGAAAAAATGAAAACATTGTCCTCATTATGATTTTACTGAAAGGAACCCTGTCAACTTAAAATCTTACCATTTCCATAAAAAATTAATAGTCCTGGCTAAAAATTAGCTTTCCTATTTCTCTCTGTTGTTACTGTATCCTAAATTGTATTAGTAATGATTACAGATTATAACATATCCAACCGTATATATGATTTTGTCATTGTTGGTAAAGTTTTATCAGGTCCTGCCATGTATTTAAGACATACGTCTTGGATTCCATGTGTAAAACATGGCTAAGGCAACATTTTCATGAAGGGGTGCATTGAATGTACCATGAATTGCAGCCTCCAGTTCAGGTTTAGATAGCCAAGTAACAGCTCGATTTCCTCAGGTGCCACTCACCTGTTAGTTTCCACTGACTTCAAAAGAAGTGTTGAGACTTCTACACTTTAGAGATTTGGACACAATTGGTGCCTCCAAAAGAAGTCAGGAATTTGAGCCTTACACAATAATTTTTGTCTGTTAGCCACCTGCATACTCAAAGGAAATACGAACCTGATTCTCAGTTTAGGCCACAAACTCAAGTATTAAATGAGTGTGGTCATTCACAGTGGGAAATCAATAGTCTGCCTGTCTGGGACATGTGCAGTCTTCATCATCATCAGAGCGAGACACAGAGCTGCCTCGAGAACACACTAAGCCTTTCATAAAGAGTAAATCCATTACTTTCTCACTTGCCTTTTACTGGTACTTGCAAATTGGACAATTTGGTTGGCTCAGTTTTGTGGAAGAAGTGCTAAAGAACAATAAAAACTCATCCAAAAAGTATTTCTCTGACTTTTTAAACTAACTGGTTATTTGGGAAGTTGAATGGGTTGCAAAAACAATAAATACTCACTAGTAGAAAGATGTCGTTTCAGACAAACCGGCTGCAGTTGAAAATAATGCATAACAAAACCCAACACTGAACAGTTTGGTTTTTCCTAATAATCAGTTACATACATTATTCCCAACTGTGACAATGCTAGCACTTTCCTGCAGCTTAGAGAGCACCTGTGAGCTCATTTTCGAGAGGATGCCCAGACATATAGGCCACTAGCAGGGATATCACCCACTCTATCTTATACAAGCCTCCTTTGTTGAGTAGGGAAGGATTTAGGTATGTTATTAAATATTTTATTAAATGAGAAATGGGTGAAAAGAAATCCTTGTGCTGAGATCCATTTGAAAGTCTGCCATGCAGAAATCCTCTCCTTCAAATATTCTACCCATTAAAATTGATTTCCATGCTCCAAGGGCAATCAAAACCCGTGACGTGTCCTGGAGCTGAACAGAAGGCTGAACAAGCCCTGTGGGGTGTAAAGTAGCCAACTCTGTCCCTAATGACCAGCTGTAACACAGAAAGTGATGGTCCAAAGGTCTGTGTGAGGTACAGGGCAGGAGAGACAGATTAGGTTTCACAGGTAACTGTGATGAACCCAAATTTTTGATTGAAAAGTTGAAAAATAAAGCACATAGCGCTCTTTAACTTAGAGTGACAGTTGCCACAGTGGCCTTGCCCAGGACATTGGGTAGGCTACTGCTCAGGGCTGCAGCTCGTGTCGTGCAGCTCACACTCAGGGCTCTGGGTCCTCTGTCCTGCAGAGCTGCCCCAGGAGAAACAGTGCCTTTTAGCAAGCGTTAGCCAGGTGGAGAGTCATGTTGCGCAGCCCTCTTCCTCCTCCTTTTTCTTCAAAGAATGACAGTCGGTAATTAATATCGGTATACTCGATTTGAAGCTTTGCGGTCCTGCAACAGACTCCCATTGGGGTGGGTATTCACAGGATGTGGAGAGCTGAACAGCCTTGAACTGAGCATTTTCATTCTCTGTGAATCTGCTGCAGCTGCTGTACTGTGAGTGCATGCATTCTGGTGTTTATATTGCTTACAATGCTGGAGTAATTTGAGAACTGTTTATCATTTTAATGGAGCAGAGAACGAGACATTTGAAGTTCTCATCATCCTTTTCACTTAGTATTTATTACACACAAAAAGGATATAGAAAACGATTTCTGAAGGCTATAAGGGCAAAGTTAGGAAACACCACTGCTGTATAACCTATGTTTGGTTCCCTTGTGTGTAGACATTGTGATTTGTTACTTAAATGAGATCCTTTTAACCTAACCTCTTTGCACAGAATTTTCCAGATGCATAATGAAAAAATACAGAATTCTGGCCTGTGTTGATATACTGAACCCAACACATGCTATCAGAACAGTTTATGGCATTTAAATTCTCCACAGCCACCTTGGCAGTTGAGCTAACAGCGTAACTGGTAAGAGCCGGTTGTCAGCTTCTTGTCCCCTCTTTTAATCAGTTAGCGGGGACTGGAGTACGCCCTCAGCACTGTAGTGAGACTTGAGAAATCAAGGTTCTTATATCTGCCCTGAAGAGCATTCCTCTGGTAAATTCAAGTAGTCTTAGAAATATTTGAGTTCTTCAGAGGAGAAACAGTTTTGATTTGCTTTTCATATAAGCAACATAAAACAGTGTTTAGCGTCATTCATATAAATGGCTATATATAGTGGCATAGTGATAAAATCCATAACAACCTGCCTCCACCATCTCCTCCATTGCCAATAGTTGTCAAAACTAGGGTTAGGAGGCTATCCAGCAGTGAAAGTTGTTTAAGTTTGATAACCCTTAGAATTAGCAGTCTGATCCGCGAGATACAGGCGTGGTCCACAGGCTCTTCTCAACCATAATGTTCTCTTATGGTAGGTATTACATCCTGTGTTTCTTAAACATCTCACAGTCTAAAATGTAGTGCACAAATCAGTGGGACAAGCTACCAGAGAAAGAGTGAAAGGAACAGACGTGTAGTTTGAAAGATACACAGTCTACTCTGGCTGTCCTTACCTCTTTTTCTCTCTCTTCCCTGCAACCGATAGCGTCGTCAGGGAAATTGACACACACACACACAAAAAAAAAAAAAAAAAAAAAAAGGGAAATTTTAAACCAGACACATTCCAAAAGTATTTTATTTTCTTGTCTAAATTTATGAAGTAAGGTATATGCAGAAAAAATAACAACGCAGGCAGGACAGTTTTTACTGAAAAATATTAGGTTTTGATAGCGCAAGTGATTTAAATGAACAGTCATTTATTTTTTTGTAGTTTACATCAGGTGTGGTAGAATGGTAAATGTGCTTTAACTAAATGAATTAATCAAGTGAGCTGTCATGCAGCAAATGATCAGACAAAAAGTGGAGCAGTACAGGCAAAAAAGATCCGATAAGCCGATAATGGATCACAAAAGTTCCTTGCCCTGCAAATCACCAAGGTCACTCTGTTAACTATTGCTCGTCTTTAGAAAGGTCATAGAGATACAACAGGGAAGACTAATTACTCTTCAAGCTTTAAATAACGGAGAGCATCCTTTAGAGTCCTGTGGGCCTATTATGTTGATATATACAGCTATAGGTTTATCTAACTCTGGGAATAGCTGTGTGCACACCTAGTGAATCACTCTGCAGAATGAGCTTTAACCATGGAAAGGCGTTCTAAGAAAAAAAGAATATCCACACAAAATTAAATTCAGCAGACTTTCCTCAATATCTTTTCAATCAGCAACTCTTTTATGAAATCTGGTGGCACATGTTCCAAAAATTATTATCCAATTCTTCTTTATTTTCAAGCCACACTCAAGTGCACATTTAAAAAATAAGCTAATTGTTTTTCTTCTGTTGTATTTTCCTTTTAAGTCCTATGTGTTCTAAATGCATTGAAACTAGCTTTAAAAATACGAAGTTCTGCATATGTTCAAAGCAATAGATCTCAGAGACGTTAATTAGGCTTGGATGTAGAAATACATCATGTTTCATAAAATAGTTAGGAACCTAAACCTATTTGTCACTTATATAATTCTGAAAGTTCATTTCTACTGCCATTACGAACAACTCAGGAAGAGGGTACACTTTGAAGTAAAACTATGATTGATTAGACTAAAGAAATTCCAGTACTTCGTTGTGTACTACTTTAATCTTTTGAAAAGTGAATGAACAGCAGATGGCCTAATAAAGACACTCTGTATGTTTGCCCAGTATGGATTTGCTCTGAAGGGATTGGTTCAACACTTTAGGGTACATATATTTGGAATACATCTGTCTTGACTAAGACAGATGGCTAAAGGAAAGAGAAACTTCCAAACACTTGGAATTAATCCAGCGTGAGCACCGCTTCTGAATGAAATTTTAACGGGATGTGACTATTGTTCTGTTAGCTTTCTTGGAAGAATGCAGCTGTGAATAGTACAGACGTACACAATTTTGATGGCTACTGGACAGGACTGTTTATGCTTACTTTTGAAATAAAGCTATTGTTGTTAGTGGCTATGTTCTAGTTGGCCTGTTGATAAGGAACAGTATTCGTTTTCTAGTAGTCAATCCCGTATCTTCCATCACCTAAACTGAATAAAATTAACCACACCCCTATAAAACATATTTTTCCTACCCAGTATTAAAATTAAACTTGTTAATGTGAGACTTTAAAAGTACGTGTATGTTATTTCAATCCCATGCAATACCATATGTGAAATCAAAGATTATTTTTAACTACCAATTTTAATACAACTTGCAAATTTGAAATATCTATGGTGTGTGGATCAGATTATATATGAAATTGCCTCTGCCATATATTCAGAAACATGTCAGTCAAGCTGAAAAAGCATGGCATACCCATACCAATTAGAGAGTTCTGTACAACAGTGAATGATTTGGGGTTTTTTTGGTTTTTGTATTAAGATGTCGCAGTTCAGGTGACATCTGCTTTGTTGATAAGCTGTCCCTTTCAATAAACTTCTCTGCTAATGTTGCTGCATTGGTATTCAGACTGTTTGACTGCATTGGTCTCATAATGTTTCTAACTGCTGCACTCTTGTTTTCTGTTTTGCAGTAATAACAAGTAGTGGCTACAGCCCAAGATCAGCGCACCAGTACTCTCCACAGATATATCCCTCCAAGTTAGTGTCTGCACCTCTTCTAGTCTTTTATAGGGAATTGACCTTGGCTGTAGGCAGTTCTGTGGTTTGTTGCAAACAAGTGTTCATCAGCAGAAGAAACAGAGAGAAAGGAAAACACTTAAGCCTCAGTACTGACTCCATTATAGTGCTCTCGCCAACTTTTTTTCCCTCACATGGCTGCAGAGTAAGATCCTGCTCTGTGCAGTGCAGTATTGCTGCACAAGAAATACCCTTGAATATCTGCACACAACAGAAGATAAAAATCGGACTATTACATTCTCAGACATCAGCATCTTAACAGTGCTGGCAATGTATACAGACATATTTTGAAGAAGAGAGTTTATATTTAGAAATCACAATCGCATGTGCAAGATTTGTACTGAGGGGTAACCGTGTCACGGACCCTCCCAGCGCCAGCATTGCCAAACACTTCCAAACATTCCACAGTCATGAACCACCCTTTCCTCCTCCTTCTCCGATATCATAAGATTTAAAAATCAAATAAATTGGATTAGCTTTTTAAGCCAATGGGCGTTGTTAGGAATAGAAAATTTCTTTCACTTTTTTTTTTTTTTTTTTTGAGGAAAACAGACTCTTGGGCAATCACTTGAATCCAGGAGCGGGAACTTTAGGAAAAAGCACTGAAGACGTTACTTTAAACTGCTGCAGTTGGCAAGCTGTTAGTTTGCTTGTCCAGCGATCCTTGTGCACAAGGGTGCTTGATTCCAGTATGCCATCTATTTGTTTCTGTGTATTTGATACAACTACCTATGTGACTTTGATACAGAGAAAACATTGAGACCGTAGCTGATTGGGCTTTTTCAAGTTTCTTTAACAAATTTGCATTCATATCATGGTAGCGAATACGTATTGACACAGAAAGTAGGTGCCTGAACTAAGAACAGTCCACCTTATTCCACTTAAAACAGGTTTTGGCAAACTATATCTGGTACTTTTGGCCAAATACATTGCAAGGTTTAATAGAATTTTTAATCAACTGTAATAATTTACTGGCATCTAAATTAATGAGTAATCCTTTTCTGATAGTAACTGCTGCCAACTGTACTGAACTAATTAGAAAGAAAAAATTGAAAAAAATTAGAATATGAAATTTAGTCATGGCTTTTAATGGTCAGGTTTCAGTTAGTGTAATTCTGCAGGGTATGTTTATTCAACTCTTGGTCCATAAAGTCTTATTTGACTTACAAAACAATCCAAGACAAATGTTTCTCTCTATGTTTTTGCAGCTCTGGAGGGCAAAAATTTTAAACTTGATTTTATTCAATCTCTCTGTAAAACCCCAGTATTTATAAATAAAAGACCATTTTTATTTCCAGTCTATTTTCCTAGCCCATATTTTCCAAATGTTTAAAGCCCATCTGGTTACCAAAGTATTGCCGTCAATATATTTCATGCTGCTCTCAGTGGGCACGATCCATCTCCCATTGAAGCCAGAGGCTAGACGTCTGTTGAAGCAGAACCGTACACAGAGGACATAATGTAGTAGCTTTAATGTTCACCTCTGTATTTCCTTTATTCTTCTAGTCCAAGTTTCCACCCACCGGATTAAAAAAGCATGAGGGCTTTTCTGAGTTAAGGAGGCTGATCTTGGCTCAAAGAGGTCAAATCCATATCAAGCTGTGTAGCGGTGGCACAGTCCACCTAGAGATGGGCACAGCAGCTTGAGAATTAAATGGTAGTGATGGGACAGCACAAAATAGTCACCGTGCCCTGGGGAATGTGAGCTAGAGTGGTTTTCAGCTTATTTCAGTGGGTGATGGAATAAATCCCAAAAGAGGAACAGTTGGCAGAAAAAGGAACTGCCTTTGGACATCTTTAAACCTTTTTCTTTGCTTTATTGCTTGAATCAACATACAAAGTATTTGTTGCCACAGTAATGCTATTTTTCCTAATATTTAGGCCCTATCCACACATTCTTTCTACACCAGCAGCTCAAACAATGTCTGCCTATGCCGGACAAACCCAGTATTCAGGAATGCAGCAACCAGCGGTCTATACAGCCTACTCACAGACAGGACAGCCGTACAGCTTACCCACTTACGGTATTTGACCTCTTATTACTTCGCCTTACGTAGAAGTAAGAGCAATGCCGACGTGAACATTTTTTGCTTTCTTTTTTATTTTCCCAACTGTAAGAAAATATTTTAAAGAATCAGTTGAAAATTAATTTCTTATACAGATTTGGGTGTAATGTTGCCAGGCATCAAGACGGAAAGTGGGCTCTCACAGACCCAATCACCATTGCAAAGCGGGTGCCTCAGTTACAGCCCAGGGTTTTCCACCCCACAGCCAGGCCAAACACCCTACTCTTACCAGATGCCAGGTGAGTAGCCACCACCCTCAGGGCTCATCCCATCTCACTGCTGCCGATGCCCCTTCTTCCCTCATATCTGTGATGTATTTTCCATTCCTTTTTGTGAACTCCAGCAAGTACGCTTGTCACTGAGAGCTACTTTTACCTTTAAATTTAAAGCTAAATATTCTTTCCAGTACTTATATCTCAGTACTTATATCCATTACTTATTTTCCAGTGCATATCTCTATTCATTTTGGTTAACTGCTGATTTAGTTCTGCTCCTGCAATGCAGTCCCTATTTGCACCTTCATTTTCTACAAGGTGAAATCCCACGGCACAACTGGAAGCATTTGTTGTATTTGTTAGCATACACAAGTCACTTTTCCTTGTTTCCATGTGTCTGAGTATGACATCATTTGCTGCTTGTTTCTTTTTGGTCTAACATAATTTGTTAGAATTTCTCCTTAATTCATATTTATTCTTTCATTTGTTGTTCAATTATTAATTCACGTATTACCCTTTGATCATTGATAACCTGTTTTTATTTGGATAATTTTTAAGCTTCTTACGCAACGACTAATCTTTAAAATATTACACGATATGAATCATCTGATATGTTGGAAACAAGGACATGCCGCATTGCAGATCAATTAAAAACACCTGGAAGATTAAAATCCTCTTTGAAAAGATTTTTGTTTCATAAGTGAACATACACTAAAGTGTTAGAATTTAGAAATGAATGCAAATGAGAAAAACAATATTTGAGGAGAGGTGAGACGCTGCAATAAATTGAAAAATGCTTTCTCGGTCAGTGTAATGACTTACGGCCAGTACCTTTCTTGCATGGTGTGAAGAGGAATGTGTGCCTGTATGCGTGGAAGTAGCATTCCATTTCTTTTGAAGTTTCATTACAATGTTTTAGTGTTTAAACAGAAAATAAAAGTTGTTTGTTCTTCTGATTCGTCTGTATCGCTACCTGGAATATTGTATCTAGAATTTTATTTTGATTCACAAGCAAGTACTCACAGTTAATTGTATATTTTAATTTTAGGTTCTAGTTTCACACCATCGTCCACTATTTATGCAAACAATTCTGTTTCAAATTCTACAAACTTCAGTAGTTCACAACAGGTATGAATATTAATATTTTTGCTCGTCAGTAACCAAAGGATTTATATAACTCAAATGATTGCTTTTTAAATTATTATTTAGATCAGTTATGTTGAATTAGACTCACTGTGGTTCAATGCTATTTTCTGTGGAAAGTGATCAAAATCCCAGTGGAAGCCTAGTTGCATCTTCTGGCTCTTCAATACTTCAGCAACCTCCCTGTAGTCTTTTAGTAAATATCCTTAAAGTTAAAGATGTTAAATATCCTTAAATAAAAAAAAAAACCTCAACTAAACCCCCAAAACTCTTGCAAAAGCCATATGATTGCACACTTAGAAATACTTAATGGAAAAATCACTCGTTACTCTGCTTGAGCAATCTGCTGCGTTTGCTGTTTTAGGATTATCCATCATACACAGCTTTTGGCCAAAATCAATATGCACAGTATTACTCAGCATCGACATATGGTGCATATATGACCTCAAACAACACGGCTGATGGCACTTCATCATCATCAACCTACCAGTTGCAGGACTCTCTCCC
Source organism: Phalacrocorax aristotelis (assembly GCF_949628215.1). Classification (NCBI taxonomy): domain Eukaryota; kingdom Metazoa; phylum Chordata; class Aves; order Suliformes; family Phalacrocoracidae; genus Phalacrocorax; species Phalacrocorax aristotelis. The sequence continues at coordinate 62,823,719 of NC_134278.1, forward strand.
TGGCCTGACTAGTCAACCAGGTACAGATCTACATTCAGGTGAAAACAATTTTTTGTATTTTATTCTGTACTCGTATAAAGACAAGATTTCCATATCCACCTTGTTTGAACATTGACATTTTAAGCTCATGCCTTTCAGAAAAGTTTATCATGCAAACCAGCCAAAATAAGCTTTTTTGTTTGTTTGTTTAGTTAGGAAACCTGTCTAGTTTGTTTGTTAGTCAAATAAAGCTGTCTGCAGACTGAGATGGTTGTCTGTGGAAAGAGTAGCCTGAGAAAAGTTACAACAGTCTGGTAGGGATCTGTTACTACTGAAAACAACCATACCGTAACAAACCTGTAGTAAATTTTGAAATAAAAATTCAGTGAGCTCTCCTATTACTGACAGTGGAACATTCCTGTATCCATCTATGTGTTCTGAACTATTGCTGTAAAGAATTTAAAACAAGATACTGTCGTTCATTTAATTATGCCCAAATCATGCTAGCAAGAGTACATGGGCTTTATTCAAATGCATGCAAGATGTGCTTGCTAATTCACAAATTTAGGTAACTAAGAATAGAGCAATCAGTTGTCAGTACAAGTCTCTAAAAAAAATAGCATTGAAGTAGTTGAAGTTGCAAGAAGAAAGTTCTCAGGAGATATCGGGCGCCTCAATGTGCCTGCCCAACTCTGCCCCCTTGTGCACATCCACTACAACACAATGTTTTGTTGCACAGTTGCATTCCTAGGGCAGCACTGCTGGGTAATGGCAGCTCTTCATTTTTTCTCATTATCGTTATAACCCAGTTCACAGTCATTTGCCTGTTCCATTCTATGTGTTCTGCAATTACAGATGTTAATATGGGTTTCTTGCTTCTTTTTTTTCATGCTAGATTTCTAAGTTCCTGGACATCTCACCGATTTATTTTCCCCCATTTAATCTAAATGGGACTAACGTAAATAAAAATTAAATTTATGTATTTGAAATTATGCATGGTATAGTGGGGAGCCATGAAGAGCTTGGTGGGCTACTTTAGGAATTCACAGCCACAATCAGATGAGTGTGGTATCCTTACTGGGTGAACAGAGCCTGCTTTTTCATGCTCACTTTCCTGTATTGCTTCTATTGTATAGGAAGTTCTTAAAGATCTAGCTCAGTATTATGTCATACATTCATAACCTAAGTAGCCTACTAAGGCTGCATGTAGCATCCATGGGAGAGGTTATCAGTTGCCAGCCGCCTGGCTCAGCGCTCTTAGAGCAATCTCTTCCACGGATGAAAATGAAGTGTTAATCAGTAGTCTCAGAATGCAAATTTAGGAAGAAAAAGCTAAGAGGTAACTTGAAATCAAGTGACTTGAAATCAAGTTGCAGGACATCCATAACAGACACAAATCATATGTAAAGTATTTTTAACAAAGTGTGAAGAGTACTTACAAGTGTTTTGATAACTGCATGTCCTGTGTACTTTTCCTTGCTCCTTTGTTATTCCTCCATATACTTACTTGAGAAAATCAGACATAGTTTCCCATATTGTTTCTCCCTTGTGTATCTGTTTTTCCTAGAAATGGTGTATAAATTTATTATGTATTACAAAACCTCTTAGTATTGAATAGCATTGGCAAAGAAAAGGAATCTTACATAGCTTGAACAGGTTGAAAAAATATTGAAGGCTTCACATCTATGAAAGAGTAAGGATTTTTCTTGTTTGTGAATTGTTTAAGCATATGAGCTTGTTTTCCTGTTAGGTGGGTTGTGCATCTGAACTTACAAATCTGCCCACACGCTCCTTATTTCTGTGAAGTGCTGCACTGATCATGCGACCCTCCGCTGAGAGTGAAACACCCACTTTGCAAATACATGATATGCCTGTGCCCTTCTCTGTCACTGTAAAAATAAATTTCCATCAGTGAGGTGCAGTGTCTTGGAGATCACTTCAGATATAGTAGATCATACTGCAGAGCTTCAGCACTCACTGTGTTCACTTGCTGCCTAACAGGCCTTTATTGCTCGGTCCTTAAGACTTATTACAACTAAAGCCTGAGATTAAACACAGCAAGGCACTTCATTCTTCTGCCATCTCTGCTAGCTATTAATTCAAATAACTAATCAAAGCCTCTAGGACTCTCCACACATACAGCATTTCTTGTTTTCATAAAAAAGCCCCATCAGATCAAGAGTAAATATCAGTTACAATTTTATTTATTGACTGAGTAAAGAAAATGAGATGAAAATTGAAAATACTCTTTCTGCTACTCATAACAAGCAGTAACACATTACAAGCCAGGAAAAAAATAAAAAAGACTTGTAATGTTGAAGCCGTCTTCTGTCTGCTCTGTCTGATAAGAATATGTAACAAAAGTCAATCCATAAGGAGAGTATGGCAGGGCTCAGAAGTTCATCCATCCCACATCTGTGTAAGGCTCAGCTCCTTAACGTTCCCATGGACTTTCTTCTGAGCTTTTATTGTCCCTATGCTATACTAAGATTTTTCAAAATGCACTCGTTACCGCAGAGTATCTGTGAGACAAATAGGTATCTTCAAGGGCACTTCGTCTCAAATTGGGATATTTCAGATTAATCCTGAGATGAGGTCTCAGGAGATGAGTACATTTGAGTATATTTGATGAGTACATGAGTACATCTAATCTAGGGCAGATAAAATTCTAGCAGAGGAAATAGGCCTGGGTAAAAGCTTCACCTTTAGGCACCTCACTTTCCTATGTCCAGAGTTAGGCGAGGTGAGTCACTCATAGGATATTTGCTCCAATTCAGTTACTGGGATGCAGCAGAGTTTGGTCTCTTAATTTGGTACCCACGATGAAGTCACCCTTTGCAGCTTCTCCAGGAGATGGCATTAGGTCTATATGCAGACTGTGCCCGCACCTCTTTTCTCCTGCTTAAGCGGTACAACTGTGTTTTAACAGGGAGGAAGGGATGTTCACATCAAACTGGGGAACAATGGGGAACAATGTTCTCGATATGAAAGACTACCTCCATTTGTCATAGTGGTGCTGCAACTCCTTGTCCTCTAACTGGAGCTGCTGCAAGGTCTCCACAGCACGGAAGGCTTCGTGCTAGACATGAACCAGTGTATGAGTATGTGTATGAACATCTGTGATAAGTTGTCGTTCCATGTTCTGGTTTTAACATTTTCCTCTTGCTTTATTGGATCTCTGATGCTGCTCATAGTTCCAGTGGGAGGAGGCTATGCAGTGTATTTATTAGGCATGTGTTGAATATTGGAAAAGCCAAAAAATCTCAAACATTGCAATAAAAATCTCTGTCTAATATGAACTGCAGTAGGAACTCTTTATGAGGGTAATGTTTTCAGTACTCTTTGGTACTAGAATTTCTCACATTCTTTTATGTTACTTGGCTGAATTTTTAATAAGTTTTCCTTTTATCAGCATTGAACTCATTTCTAAAGCAAATGGAGGATAAGAAAATGCAGTCGCTCCTGTAGCCTGCTGTTGGTAAAAAGCAAATCAAGCAATTAAGCCTACAGTTGTTCAAAAAAACGTGCACTACTGACTTCTGCAGTTCTAAAATAGATGCATACCTTGCGTTCAAGTAAGAGACAGCTGCTCATTCTGATTTAGAGATTAGTGTAATGAAATAAAGTTGGCTTTAAATATCTAGAACTTCCAAGGTACAGTGATTAGTTACAGTACTGATTAATGGATAATTATGCAATCATGTACAGCATTGACCCAAGCAGAAGCCTGGGTCAACTGGTAATGGCTAATGCTGAATGAAAATTGAAGTTATTTACTTCAGTTGTTGGATACTTTCAGAGAAGATTTAGAACAGGGCTTTTTTTGTATTTTATTTTTGGTAGATTAGAGTAAACACAGTCATTGAGAACAGATGTTTTAATATATTACCGTAGAAATGAATCTTGATTTTGTTCTAAAATGTAGAAATGTTATAAATAAGAAGACTTTTGTGGTAAGAATGTAAACACTCATCTTCACTTACTTAATTTTTGCCTTTTCATTTCTGGGGTTTTGTTTTGGGACATTTTTTCCACTCTTTCAGAAAAATCTGGGAAATTATATTTTCGTACAGCACTCTTGCACACTCAGAACTTCTTTTGAAGCCAGTGTAGCTTTTTCCTGCATGAGGATTCTGGTTATGAAACATCTTTCTGTGCATTTGTACATTTACGAAAGTATATTTTGCTCTTCTTATGGGAAAAGAACTAAGATAATGTGGCCTTATTGATTGCTCCACTGCCTGCAGTGTCCTAACTGACATCAACACTGTGCTGGGAATAGAAATGATTAGTCAACAAGAACTCCCTCTCCGTTCTGTAGGGACAAGTGAAAACACCATGGGAACATTATTCATTAGTTATTATTATTGCTGCTTAATTTTCCCGTAATTTCTTGGCAAGTAAGAGTTTTAGCTGAAAGAGAAACTACTACAGAATGTATATGGTCCTTATCCAAATCAGGGCAGACCTATTTAAAATGGTATCTAGAATAAATTCTCAAGTGGCAGTTTTGAAAATCTCTTCTGAGCTGCTGCCTGAAAGTTTGTATCTGTTCTGCCTAAGCAGAGAACCACATTGGTTTTGTAACACTTGAAGTAGTTGAGTTAGAGAAAAAAGTAGTAGTGTCTTCTTCCAGGCAACAGCAGAATAATTTGAGACTTTTCCAGGAAGCAGGAGAGACAGATTTGATTTCTTCCTGTTTCATGGAGGATTCGTTACTTTCCACTTGGGGATACAGATTCTGGGCTATGAAAATGTCTTTATACTTCATATATATCAATCATACAGTCAAATAAACAAGTGTACCCCAGAGAAGGCAGTGGAACCTACATATGTCCTTCTCCAGGTAAATGTCCTAACAAATACACTAACTTTCTTCTTATTCTCCCCTTTCCTTGAATCTTAAATTCTTTCTTCACAGTGTCTAGAGCTCCCGTTCAGGAATGTGACATTATGAGCTTAAATTTTATTCTTCCAAGAAATACAACAGTATTTTTCCAGTCAAGATATATAAATATATCTCCCAGTGTATTTATTTTAATAATCTTCCATGTGTGGTTCAATGTAAGGTATAAATAAATGATGGATGAGATTAAGAATTTAACTATTGTGTTACATTATGCACAGGCTTTTAACTGAGACTACAGTCTATTTTTCCTTCTTGGAGCCTGCTAGGCCAGAACTGGTTTTTTTTTTTGTTGTGGAGGGAGAATGAGGTGGATGACTCAGGGAAGATCACAGAAACATTCAGTCATTCACATTGGAAGGGACCTCTGTGGGTCTTTTGGTCCAACCTGCTCGTGGATGAGCCAGCTTTGATCATGTTGCTCAGGGCTGTGTCCAATGGAGTTCTGAACATCTCCAAAGATGGAGAATGCACAGCCTCTCTGTGGACCTGTCCCAGGGCCTGACCACTCTCACAGTGAAGGATTTTTTCCTTGCATCTAACAGGAATATCCCTTGGTGTGATTTCCGTCTGTTGTGTCTTGTCCTTTCTCTGCATACCTCTGTGAAGAGTCACTCAACCTTTCCTCCTGCGTGCTCAGCCCCTTAACTGTCTTGGTGGCCCTCACCTGGACTAACTCTGGTTTGTCAGTATTTCCCTTCTGCTTGGGGACCCAAAACTAGACATTTTTCCAGACGTGGTCTTGCAAGTTCAGAACAGAGCAGAAAAATCACTCTCCTTGCTCTGCTGGCTACGTAGTAGTGCTCTTTAGTAAAAATGAAAAATGTTCAGATTCCAGGTGAAAATCAGATGCATCATAGATGATTCTTGGGAAATGTTTGTACCAAGAATTTATTCTGCAGGTGTGCCGTCATGAGCACTTCTAACAAATATTACCAAAGTGGCCCAAAACCGCACAATTCTATGCAGCACAAGGACTCCCTTGAATCAAACTCTGCAGTAGATGTCAGATCAAAGCTGTACCCTTTCCTTCTTTAATGGAGAAAAATCAAATCATTAATAGATGATGAAGGAGGATTTATGTCATTTATGTCATATGTCAGGAACCTAGCCAAACTGCCTGTATTGCTAGCAGTTTTAAAGGGGCACTAAAGGTACTGTGTTATGAACAAAAGGATATTTTCCACCTACTGAGCTGTGGCATAAAAGTACTTTGTAAAAGGAGGTTCCGTGCCATCCTTCCTGGAGGTGCCTTCTTCAGTCTGTCTGTCTTACATAACTACTGGTTTGTTACCACCTCTAAAGCCCTTTGTTACCAGCAGAGGCAAAATAGATTAAATGGGTAAGTCAGGGATAGGCCTGAGCAGGCAGTTAAGCCATGCTAGATCAAAGGTCCTTCCAGCACATCTTCTCTCTGACAGCAGACAACAGCTGACACTTAGAGAAAAATGATCAGAATACAAGAAGTACAAGTTCACCCTCTTTCTGTTAGTAACTGGAATATTGCATTTAATATTATGACTTTCCTCTGCTGATTTATGGGCAGAGGTAAGGTGAAAAAAAAAGTGAACCCTACTAAAGAGCTGGTGACATGGAAGGAGGAGATGAAGCAGGAAGCTGACTGGCTGTTCTGGTCCGTGGACGAGTGCAAAAGGGTGTTCTGGTGAAAGTAACACAGGACGTGGAAATCTAGCTGAACTCCAAACATGGGAAATTAACTACTTTAACTAAAAGGCACTTCATGATTTGAGAATTCATTAGTGTGAATTTAAAATACATATTCCTTGGATATATCAATATTTTGCATGGGCATGTATTTGTATCTGCGCGTGCATAAGTGTCATTTTAATCTTTCTCTTATTCTGCTAAGCTTTATAATGTTTCCTTGGTAAAGTCAAAAGTGTATGTGGCATCTGCAGATTCCATCTACGTAAGGCAAACCACATTATCACTCATTTTAAAACAACTTTTTTAGGTGCATCTTGTGGCTGAGTTTTCATACAGACATGTCTAGCTTTGAGGAAAAAAAGTTCATTATTTAAAAATCCAAGCACTAATTTTGCCATTAATGGTTGACTTTACAGGGGAGTTTGACACAGTGCAGAGCCCCTCCACGCCAATCAAAGATCTTGATGAGAGAACATGTAGGAGTTCTGGGTCAAAGTCTCGGGGTAGAGGGCGGAAGAATAATCCATCACCCCCTCCGGACAGTGACTTGGAGGTATGCCTGCGGTAATTGATGAATGGTAACATGGAGGTTTCTTCTGATGAAAAGTAAATTCTGAAAACTACAGCTGTGGAAATAGCTTAAAGCATTTTAGAAAATGCCATGGACTCAGTCGCACTGACTGAATATAACAGATATTAGTTGCTCTTTTAACATACATGTACAATGAGACATTGCTGTTCTGTATGAAAAAGTTAGGCAGAAAAGTAAATGTGGTTCAGCCTTGCACTTTTTAGCTCTGAGACTCTGTGTCTTTCAGTTTCTCATGCAATAGAACCACAAAACTGTGAGACTTCTGTGTTCAAAGCAGTTGCATTTTCTTCTAATTTTTTGAATAGGAAATCTCAAATATATTGATCAGCTTAATACATTTATGGATGAATGCAGTGTAAATAGGCAGGATCATCTGGCCATAGCCTTTCAAATACTTGTGCACAGGTCCTTGTGCTTGTAATGTCAGTGGATTTCAGTGAGGCAGCTTACATCAGTGAAGTTATGGCTGTACTTAAGTATGTGCAAGATCAGTGCCTTAGTGAAGAAATATATCTGCCTAATATATGGGGTGATGATTTAAAATATAAGTAACCTCTTGGCAATGGAGTAATTATAGTGTTACTACTCCTGTGTTAGCAGTGCACTGCCTTGCAGTGACAGGAGGAGGAGGAAGAGGAGGAAACTGGTAGCCTCTCTGTGTGTGAAACACTCCAGCTCTGGCATAAGAGGAACATTGCTGCCCACCGGTGTGGTGTGTCCCCTGCTGCCACCAGACCGGCAGCGGGAGCGAGCGGCCCTGGGCAGCCCCACTGCTGTGCCTTCACTGACCAGCTCCGGGTGCAGCATGAGACAAGACTGTTGCTGGGCCTTGGCTGGCCACACAGCCGCTCCTGGGGTGGCAGGGTGGGCTGCAGCTCTAGGCATCAAATCTAAATGCCATTGTGTTTATACAGAAACTGTTAACACATTTTTTGCTTTTCAAAGGATTTAACCTTTTCAGTGAAAAGATAATTTTTAAAATTTTTTACGTTTCAGTTTTCCCATTTCTTTTATAGTTTACCAGTGAAAATAGACGCCTTATCAATATAAGGCGTTTCTTTCTTTTTTTTTTTTTGAGTTAGAATAATCCATTTTCTCCTACAATACTTTTTAAATTCTGTATGACATTATATGTGGCATATAGCACTTTTACCCAAGACTTTAATTTTAGCTATGCAGGGGAAATAAAGAAGAATCACTAAGACTTGCAGAGAAGTGTCTGAGAATACTGTTTATCCTTAAGTCAACAATTATGTTTGACACCCATCGTGTTTTTGAAATCTGTGTTATGCAGCCGTTTTGAAAAGCTTTTTAGGGGACAGGTAAGAAATGGCTGAAGAGTTCAAAAGTTACTCTCCTGACTTCTTACCACGCATGATACACTGTTCTTGCTGATTTTCAGAGAAAACCGGCTTGGTTTAGTGGTTAGTCCAACTTTAGGACTGAGCTGACTCTTAGCCCCCCAGTGGGATGGTGGTGGGACTTTGATGTTATTTTTTTAATAATGCTGTCCCCACTTCTTTTTTCAGCGTGTATTTGTTTGGGACTTGGATGAAACAATCATAGTTTTTCATTCGCTGCTCACAGGATCCTATGCACAGAAGTATGGCAAGGTATGTGAGGCATGAATTCTGCATCGATTCACTGTATAGCAGCGATCTGGCCTGCACACATATGTGTTTTTCACCTTCCACTTTCATCATGGCTTGGGTGAAGGGAAAGGGAAAGCATACAGTAAACCCCATTTTCAGAGGGTTACAGTGAAAAAGTCAAGGCGAGAAATGAGACACAGACCCTAAACACAATATATGAGGCAGGGCTGAAGCAGATGCTGCAAATGAGGGGAGAGTTCATAGAGGAACAAGGATGAATTCCTGAGGTACGTTGGAAGAGATGTTGCAGGGAGATAATATAGGTAAATGGAAACAACTGACTATGTGGATGCGTAGAGGAAGAAATAAGAAATAAACTGGAGCGATGGGTGAATTTATGGGGAAATTGATGAATCAGAATGAGCAAGTAGGAGACAGACCTGCTTCATTGCCAGCTGCAGATGTTATTCTTTGACTCGCTATCTTTTCTGTTGAATCTTTGGTTCCCTTGGCTGGCTCTGGGGTGAGTAATGCTGGGGAGTGAATCACTTCCCCAAGCAGACAGTTGTCCTCTCCCCTCCGGTGAGATCCAAAAGCAGTTCAGGTCACAGAGCAGTGAGCAGGAGAGCAGGAGGAAGAGCGAGGGAGGCAGTTGCATCCTGCAGGAGCAAGAGCTCCCCTGCTGCGACAGCAGCGAGCCCTGCTGTGCTGGTGGTGGGAGCCCAGGGAATGCTGCTTGGGTAACGGTAGAAGGGACTGGTGGGAAGATCAGTGCATAGAAGCAAGAGCAGACTGCTGGGAGGAGGTAGAAGTAAAGGCCTGGATTAAACAAAAAATGAGGGCAAATGTATGGAAGGGAAGAAAATGGACAGGGAGTATATTGGTATGTAGATACGTGGATGTAGGTTTTCTAGGTGTTGTGCCATTCAAGTGTGACTAATATTGTATGTATGCTTATATATAATTTTATAGAGAGAATTATATACATATAACAGAATAGAATAGAATAGAATAGAATAGAATAGAATAGAATAGAATAGAAAACTTAATACACATATAAAGATGTATGTAATGTAATTACAAAGGTATTTCTTTTTAAGAACATAACCGTATACATACTGTGTCAGACAAAGGGCTTGTTTAGTTTAAGTTTCCTGCCTCTTTATTCTGGCCAAAATCAGATCCTCAAGAAAAGGATGTGAGGAACTGTACGTTAGAGAAATGCTCTCCACACATGCCTCCCCAGCCAGGGAGTTAGAAATGTCCAAGACCAGATCTGTGAATTATAACCACAGATGGGCCAGTGTTTTGAGACAGCTGTTTGTGGTTATTAAAAGAGAAAGCTAATAGGAAAACTCACAGGCCCAGACAAAAATCTGATTTTTTGGAATGCTAAGATAAGGGTAGTTATTCATGTCTTTTAAAGGACAGCCTTGTTTGTTTTGCAGCTCCACAGTGCCAAATCAGTGGACATTTCTGTACTCTTGTCAAAAACTCCTGCTGTTTTTCAAACACTGTAACAGCAGAGACTGTCAGAACCATTTCTGATGTAGTTGTCAAAACAAGAGAGAAACGTAGCTGAACATGAGCATTTATATCACTTTTGAGTGTAGCCCATAGACTGCCACAGAACTTGTTGAATCGCCTCGGTGATGTAGTCATTCCTTTCATCCTTTTTTGATTGTGCCCTTAGGATGTTTTTATCTCATGCACCAGCTCACATAATATATGAGCGAAGTCTAAGTCAACTTTAATACAAAGTTTTAAAAATCAGAGCACAATTTGTAGTCACAAACATCTGTGAATATCTTTGAAAACTGTCTTAGAGACAGCAACAGAAATGTAATTCGTCTTTGTTTCTCACTGTTATGAGTAGGGATACTTGAAAAAATCCCAATGCCACTGTTCTTTAAGAGCACATCTGCTGCTGTAATCAACTTTCCGTACAGAGTCTTTAGAAACAGTAATGGCGTATTAAAAGCAGTGGTACTAACAGCAGATAAAGTTGTCTTGTATAAACTAAGAATATCTCAAGGGCAAGTGAAATTAATGTAGCTATACTGCTGAGATCAGCATCAGTAAACAAATGTCATGAACAACCATGAAGCAAAAGGAGAGGAATTCTTAAGTGAAATCCTTTTTCTTTTGTACTGAGAGGTGGCATCCATTCAAGTAGGGAAATGTGTTCCTTTACAGAGACTGTAAAATAAAAGTAGTAGACTTTTTCCTTCCTGCAGTGACTACCTTTGCCATATTTATAGAGAACTCGTTGGAAAGGTAATGAGTAATTGCCAATGAAACTCAAATATATATACTTTTGACTGCAAGGAGGCTAGAGCAGTAGGAAAGGGAATACAGGGAGAGTTTATCATGAGTAGGCTTTATCTCTTGCACGTCACTGAAGTCTTGCCTGAACTTAAGATGGGGTATGTCTGAGCCTAAGTGCCTAAGGCGTTAGACATGGGAGAAGGGAAGGATAGCACAGCTGGACCTCAGTCGGTCTCCAGTACATGACCTGTTTAGCAGATGCGGCCCTTATCTTTTCTGCATATGATTTCCATCTGTGAACAAGGTCTTAATCTGGACTGAAGTCTGGATTGTAGGGAAATAGGTTGCTATGAGAGTAAATAGTCCATGAATTGTGAGGTTATCAGTGGAAGTCTTGTGAGCACATAAGTCTTTCAAAAGTGTTGAGAGAGCTGTTAACCCTGGAAAGGTGGTATAATGTTGTTATTTCACAATGAAAAGAAATTTCAAGGTAGTGTAAAATAATGGTGATACTAAACTATTTATTGTGGTGATTTGCTATCTGATTTAAAAAAATAAAGGCATGTAATGTTACGCAAGCGCTCAGCTGTGTATATGCACTGTTTTTCCATATGTATTTTTTCAGCCCATTCTGTATAACATAATAGTGGTTACTCCCAAAACAAACAAGCAAACAAAAATTCACAGGAAAAGCAGAGTTTTCCCCTTCCCCCATATTTAAATATACTAAATGAGGTTAGTGAGTCTTCAGTGTGACCACTGCTTTAAGGGAAGGCATTTTATAGCAAGTGTGCTGACTTCATACTTTCAAGGCGTGTGATATTGGGTTTAGAGCTAGTGTGAATATACAGACAGGCAAGGACATTCACCTTCAGTTCTTTCCCATCTACTCCTCGACTTGCAAACTTTCATCCCCCTTTTCCACTAGACCTTTACCCTATTTCTTGCAGTAACTGTGCGAAAACACAATGTTAAGAAACGAGTCTTTTAATCTCAGTGCTGTGCTGCAGTTCAGGCTGTGCGGGAAGTGCAGCGAGGGGAGGTGTCGCATGTGGAGGTGGCCATCACACCGTTATGGCCAGGTGGAGGGACCAATGTATGTGTGCAGGAGCACTTGAGAGCCACAGTGGTACCAGGAGACAAACAGTGTCTCTTTCAAAAGATTTCTACAGTTTAAAAAGCAGTTGAAGTAGAAGAGAAAAGGGAAAGGAAAACCAAGCATCCTCGAGGAGAGATAGGAAATGGGCGCATTTATTGGCAGAGGTTATGTGGGAAGGCCTGGATCCAGTAGTCAAGTTTCAGGTCATGTATTTGTCAAGAGCACATCAGATTTCTGACTTATGCCTGAGGATTTCTGAAGTTCAGAATGGAAACTCTGCTCAGTGCGTACTTGTCCAGCACTTTGCATGGTGTGGTATTTATTTCATTTCAGAATTATATAGGGCTGTTATAATAAAGATGTTAAAAACAAAACTAGTGATGAGGTGGAAGATTTAGCTTACTGGATGCAGCTGTAAGCATCTAATTTGAAACACAGGGCACATTGCTGCATCTTATCTAGGCACCAGTAGATTACAGCTGTAAACTCCACTGAATTGGGAGAGATTTGGCCAGTCAATGCATCACTTTGATATTTAAACTATAAAACTTTTCCAGAGGAATAATCTATGGCTTGCTGTTTTTTACCTGTGGGTGTTTCTGTCTGACTTTTGGTATAGTGGTAACTTTATTGGACTGGTCAGAGCTAACATAAAAAGGAGAATAAACCCTACACTACACTTTTGTTAGGTTTCAGGGAAACCATGCTGCTTCCCAGCAGTAAGAGTACCTCTCACTGTTCAGCTTGTTTGCTCATCTGCTTTGTACTTCATAAAACTAGTACATTTCTATTTTTAATTATTTACTGCAGGAGCAAATTATGAACATTGGCATTTGAGCTCTTATATCGAGACTTGTGTGGCTGGTGATGGTTTTTGCAGCTGAGCACCAGTTGGCAGATACAGTTTTCTACAATGCTGAGCTCTTAAGTGAGGATTTGTTGATGTGACAGGACATGTGTTAGGACATGTCATCATCTGTTAAAGTTTATGAGGTACATTCTTATTCCCTGTGAACAGTGTGTATTCTTTGTTCCATTACATTCCAGTTATTCTTGCTGATTTAAGGCTGATTAAGCTGGAGTTTTGTCTACCTCCAAGCATTTAGATTTCATTAATCTCTCCCAGGTCAATCCAGAGGGCAAGGATGCCCAGATAAATGCTGTGACTCAAGGTGCAACTGGTTAAAAAAGAGTGAAAGTCCCTTCTGACCTTAGATGGGGGAGAACGTGATTTCCAAGTGCAAAAATCAGAACAAATCCACACTCGATGATCACATTTGTACATTTTTGGTAGCATTACCAGTGACAGAAGGTTGCTGGGGAGGCCTCATTAACCTTGTACAGTTCTCTGGAAAGGCCTCAGAAGCTTTTTATTGCTCACTTTCTGCTTGTACAGTCATTAAGCAGAAAAACTTTGTCACCATTAGCACCCATGATGACATTCCCAAATTCACTCATAAAAATGCTTTTGTCTGCCTGTATTAATAGAGTATCTCTCATGATCTCCAGTTGTCCTCTCCATTCACTCTCTCATTGTCTGAGACCTCTGAGTCCATTTTCCTACCGCCTTCTAGACAGCATGGAACAGAAACTCGCTATGGAGTATGTGAGTTTTCCTTCATCAGCCACCAGATATGGTTATTAAGAAGAGATGTAATCTCTTCCTCCATTACAACCCACATGAAGCTCTCCTGGGAGCAAGTGTTGCCTGTGAGAGAGTGAGGGCTGAACTTAAGTCTGAAATTCCTACATAATGTAGGAAAGTGTCTTTAAGCTAAAAATATTGGTATTTAAGTATAACCATTTCCACTTTTTCTAGAGGTCGATTTTGCTGTAAGTCTGTTCAGGACAGACACATGTTGAACATCTATTCTTACAATATTGTTCATATATTTTGCTTGTTTTCTCACTTATTTTTAAGGCTTTATGCATATAAATTCTAATCACAATGAGTCCACCTGACAATCTAGATATCTGTTTGTTTTCTGAGATTTTTTAAGAAAAGGTTTTGTGTGTGTGTGTATTATTTATCCATGAAATTAAATTATTTTGAACATCTTGTGCTGAAACCTGACCTTCTAAGACAATATTGAATAGTTTTCTTCCACTAATGGACACTGAGCTTTTGGGGCTTTATTCCAGTCACTTTCCTCTTGGTCAAAACATTTAAGTATTGGTCCTCCCAGAATATTTTTACCTAGTCTCCTAGGAGGCATTCCAGTGGATGGACCAGTCTAGTACAGAAGTCCACAGACAGACAGTCTGGCTCCAGTTTAGTGCCTTCATACTAACGTAACTAAAGTAATTTGTATTTTGGTATACAGAAGTACCGTAGCTGGTCTTGACTCTTCTGCACGCTAATGATATCTGGCTAAAATCATGCCCCTGAGGGCCAAAGAGTTGTGCTTCTTTATTCTGCAAATTATCTGGGGGAAACTTCCAGATTTTTGTTTTTATTATTGTTGTTTCCTCTTCTGTGTATGCTTGTGCAGAATAGCACAAAATACCATTTTGGTAGAAGTTCAGTCTGCCTTTTATTCAGTTTCTCGATTTGCTGTGCTCAGATCTGTATCAGCTGCACGTTTCTTGCTTTCCTTTCAACGCTCATTTTTTTGTGCCACTTGAGTCAGCCTGCAGCTTCTGCTTCAAGTTGAAAGACAGTAGAACGATGATTGGGATGTTTCTTTGCATCATGCAAACATTATAAAACCACGAGACCCTGACAAATCTGCTTTCTCTGTCTATTTTTGTATCTGAAGGAATTAACTTAACATGGCAAGAGCTGGAACGTGATGTTTAGTCTTGTTAAACAGTTGCTGTGCAAGTTTTGGCCAATTTATTAAAGGAAGAATTGTTCATGTCCTGAGAATTCAATTCCAGTGACTCTTCTTAGCTGAAGTTGTTATGGGGAGATCCCAGACTGATTTTATGCTAAGCTGAAATGAATTCTCTTTGCTTTATTTTATTGTACATGTAATACCTAGCAATATCCTACACATGCCTTTGTCAAAACAGGAACATAGGAAATCTCATTTTAACAGTAATAAAGTCAGGCATAGTTGGTTACAAAAATACTACTAATAAGAAAATCATAAAAGCTTTGTCACATTTACGTCTTTCAACTATACTAGGCAAGGCAGGAAATTGTGATACATAGTTGGTAGTTTCTGTAAATATAAATGGGATTATAATGGAATATGTTATAGCAAATTTCCCTGTTTAAGTCTGCTTCTACCCAGGAAGGGGAAAAAAGGGGCTGAGAATCAAAAGTCTGAGATTCCAGTCTTGGAAGCACTCCAGTGAATAACTTTACTCACATAAATAATAATAAGTTACCACCTGTGCATAAAGTTATGCACATGCTTTAGTGTTTGTAGGACTGAGGTAAAGCAGCATATTGCAAATACTCTTTATTATATTGTGTCTAGGAAGAAAAATTATAATTTACTGTACACGGAAAAAAACGCTAGAGAAAGGAGAGAGCAACACATGTTTGTGTGTGATGACATTTTGATAAAAGCATTATGGCTTCATGAGGAATCTCATGAGCCCAGAGTATTTTGATGATTTGTGTTCTAAGTATCTTACATGAGTTTTTGCAAATCTGTTAACCTGTGTTCCTTAATCACCTCCTTGAAAAACTGACCTTCGCACTTGCTGCTGCCTTCAGCCACGTGACTTTCAGATCCAGTGAACGTGACTGCAGAAGCCATAGGGGATGAAGTTATGGTACTTATGCAACTGGTTTTTACTTCTGAAAGGTAGTCTAGACCAGGTCAAGGGTCAACTTAAAATTATTTCCTTTCACTGCCAGAGAATTTGGTCTAACTTCAGATCATTACAATTCCTTGTACAGTATTCTGCCTTTCAGGTCTGACTTTTTCGTGAGCAAGGGTCAAAATATGTCTGTGTTTCAGATTTTACTGTTAGGTCTTAAGTGCTTGAGAGCAGAAGCCATCTTTTATTCTGTCACTGTGAAGCCCTGGAGTAGAGGACGTCTGATCCTGTTTGGGATGCCTTTGATCCTAATACTAACAAATGATCGTGTGAAGTTTTGTGTGGTTTTGTTGCCAGATGCTGGTAATCTTTTAGACTTTTAATCTCCAGGTATTTAAGAAAGGATTTCTGAAGACTTGCTAGTGTCAATCAGTGTTTAAATGATGATATATAGATTTTTTTTTTCCTATTTTAATGAGAAGAGGATCACATCTATTTGAAAAGTCCATTGCAGTACATTAAGTATAAAAAAGTTAACTGAGCCCCACAAGCTCAGGCAGATGATTAAGGCAATGATAAAACTAGTTAGCAGGTGTCAGCTAAGCGTCAGGAGCTGTCCGTATGCATTCTTATTCTAAAATAAATATAAGGTAATGCAAATTGGCTTACGCTCTTGCCTAGGAAGCCTAGCAAGGTTAAATTAATTTTCTCACATTTACTGTACACTAAATGCTTTCAGACAAACTCTTGTTGCAGGTTGGTAGATTTGTGGTATCTTGCTGAGGTAGAGTGATTTGATAGCGTGGAAGCTGACCTACGAACAGATGCAACATTCTGAATGAATCTCATCCAGGGACAGGAATCCTGTATTTCATCAGAAATGAAGGGATCATCTGTAGCAAACAAACAAATTTACATATGCTTTCCCATTCCTGTGGACCACCTAAAGAGTTGTGCCATAGATTGTAGGCGCGCTGAAGAACACTTAGAAGGACACTTACAGGCACTTTGTTGAATTAATACCTGCAATAAAATCATAAAGGAGAGCCTGGAAATTCATCAGTTAGTGTCTGCATGGAAGAAGGGTAAATACTGAGAGGGAGAAGGACCAAGTGCAGGGTTTGAGGATACATGGTGAGCAGCAGAAAGTGTGGGAAATAAGTGATACAGGCTTAAGCATAGGCAAGGCACTGATGATGTATCTAAAGTGAAACTCAACTTGGGGAAGTGGGCATAGGTTCAGACTACCTTTTGTATTTTTACAGAGTAGAGACGTTAGAAATTGAAAAGGCCTCTTAAACCATACCTTCCTATCTCAGCATAGAATAACTGCTTACAAAGCAACCATCTGGTAGAGATGGCTACCTTTCCTAGTTCAGTTTAGCATGACCTTGGTGAGGACTTCTGTGGGCCCAAAAGCTGGGAAGAAAAACCGAGAGATCAGAGGAGTTGTGCAGTGGACTGGGTGTCACATGGAGTAATTTCATTCCTACCTCTGCTGCTGACTCATTTCATTGGGTCAGAAAAATTGGTTACTGCTCCATGACATGGCTTTTTTCTGCCCACAGATTGACAGGGAAGATAACATATATTTTCGTAGAAGTCTCGGGGATGACAAATGTTGTGTATTCTTATTATAATAAATATTGGTTTTCTTACATATATCTTCTGTGAGAAGTTCCTTCCCTGTTTACAGCCTTCCTTATGCAGGTTTACATATGGCCAGCAGGTTTTCCCCTGTCAGTTTAGCCAGGTTACAAATGCCTTGACTTTCAAAAAACTTGATGTTTCAACATCCCCAGCTCCCCAAATGTTCTCACACAGGTTCAGCAGTCTCTTCTTGTAGCGTTATATTAAAATAGTTCAATACTGAAAGGATTTTGGAGAAATCTCTTGCAGTGTTAATTTTTCAAAACACTTTGTATACAGCTGTTTTTAAAGTAAATCTGATATAACTTAAAGGTATTTAAGTAGTTAACCTTGCTTTCTGTTTTTTAAGGATCCACCAATGGCAGTGACCCTTGGCCTGCGAATGGAAGAAATGATTTTTAATCTTGCTGACACACATTTATTTTTTAATGATTTAGAGGTAAGAATCAAAGGAACATAAACACCGTTATGCCTGGGTTTGTAACATAGTGGTTTTGCTGTGCATTAGTGTTTGTTGTGTGTGCCATTTTCTGCCTATCTAGACTTTGGGTTTGTCATACTCTAATCAGAGAGAGGTTAGCCAGGTGGCAGTGACGTCCCATGGCACCAGAGTACTTCCATGAAACTAGGTGAGAGAGGGAATCTGCAAACTATCCTTTCCTCTCTTTGTCCTATGGCCATCTTTTCAGTTTCCATGGATTTAGAGCTGTCTGCAGTCTTTTCCAGGAGGGGGACATAAGCACCTCCCATTCTTTCTCTCTACATTCGCTTTCAATGGGTGCCATTTTCTGACCACAAGAGACTGTGTTCTTCTCTTCACACACCTGAGTAGCCTTTTGGTCACAGGCTCCCCCTTTCCTGCTCAAAGGTAAAATATTCTTCATTTACCTCTAAGACTGAAGCATGAGAGACCTGGGACTATGATAGGTGTACTCATCAGTGATGTCTTCCTGAGGTAACCGACCATATGTTTTGTCATGATGTACCCAGGGTATGCAATCTGGCATCCAATCAGAAAAGGGAGAGACATCTTCCTAGGGAGTGACCGCTGTGACTGCTCACCTGTCAGAAGTGCACAGATGGACTGCCACAGGGACAGTGGGCTGGGCTGGGCTTCACAGAATTTTTGTTTCACTCACGGAGTCGGGATCTGTTAACATGGAGAGTGACAGTCTTACAACCATGTGTGTCAAGAGGCAGGGGGTGAAAAACAGTTCTTGAATTAAACTATGGGCTTTTCAGACCTTCCCCTGGTCTAAAACAGTTGTTTTCTTACTCAGCGTGGATCCCAGAGTTCCCTCTGTGGACAGATATTTTGCCACTAATGGCAGTTGGAAGACTTTGAGGTTTTGTTTAAAATGCCAGAGAAAGGTCTCTAGTGAGTGAATAGAAAAAATGAGGATAAGTGAGATTTTTCCATTCACTGGGAGATTGATTTTTCTAGTGTGCACTTACTTTGTTCCTTCAACAACTGTAGGCAGTAAGAAAAGCAGAAGGTACCAGGATGCGATTGTCTTTCTTGTCTCTTGCAGACCTCATTTATTCTTAGCAATTTTTAAGTCAAAAAACTGGGATCTACTTCACCCTATACCTGGGTTGCACTTCCTTCTTCCAGCAGCAGAAATGTAAGAAACTAAAGACCCCACCAGTCGGTGTTTTATTGCAGTCCTAGTGAGTCATCACTTGACAATGCAAGTGCATTTGGTGAATGTTCTCCTGGTGTCCCGTACGAGAGATATATTCCAAAGCAATTTTTTCAAAGCATTGCTTAAATTTCTTTTTAGCAGACCTTTGCCCCTGTGTGTTCAGATTTCATGTGGCACCCAATGAACTTTAAGCTGTTTGGTAGTATATGCCCAGAGTTCTTCAGTCTTGTGCTGAGTTCAAGTGGAAGAGTTCAGCAAAATGGAGCTTTGCCCTCTTTCCATACCTCTTTATTCTTGCTTATGGCCACTGAATCTTCATGCCTTTCATTATTTATTTTCTTTCTAGATCTCGGGTTCAGCTGTCATAGGTGGATCATCACATTTTGTATATTCTTCACAGGGTGGTTTTAATATCCTGTCCAAAAATTCATAGTCCAGCTCATTCCAGAGCTTGAACAGTATCCAAGTGGTTTTCAGTTTTAGATAAATGAAAAAATACTGCTTAGGGACTCTTTTGGAGAATCTCATAACTCAATCAATTTGATTTGATTAAAACCAATTTCTATACGCAATTAAGTATTTTCTATCCCAGAATTCATCTTTGTTTCAAAACCAACTCTCATATAAGACTGTCAAAATTCCAAACTTCTTGTTCTGAAATGAGCTGTATGCACACATTCTGGCATATGCAAGAAGATCAACAATTTTCTGTCTTCTTAGCAAATAAGATAAAATTGCATGGCATCCTCTGCCAAAGTACAGATGAATAAATCTGCCTGTTTAAATGTTTGCAGAGCACGTGGTTGTTACTGAATATTACAGTGCATCTGCATAATGAATGTGTATCAAATTCTGAGAATTCCCCAATTCTGACTTGGGGTCTCTCTCTCTTCTCTCCCCATCTCCATCTCTCTTCCTCTGTCTTCTTCTCTCCACCCTTCCCCAGGAGAGGGGAGTAAGTGCTGAGCTGTTGATGGTCATGGCCATCAAGACACAAGACCTTCAGTTCTTACTGGAGGAAGTGAGGTAGGCCTTTATTCACTAGACAGTTTACTTATCCTTTCATCATCTCACTTTTTTAATGCTGAGCCATCAGGTCCCTTACCTTCTGTCTTGCTTTCATCTTCATTCCACAATAAACCTCATGGGTCTGGACATGATGACTGTAATGTACTAATGAACCTAGATTCCTGTAATATTGACTCAAGTCACTACATCCGCTAAGCTCTCTTCTTTTCACTGTCTTTCTTGGTTGCAAACTCTGCATACCAGGGTCTGTTAATAATAACCAAGTTATTGAAAGTTATCACATACAAAAATAAAGTTTTCCTTCCTCTATGCAAATCTGTCTCACTACAATGACTGCTGATGCAGAAATTCCGATGTGCTGAGACATTCCCCACTGACCCAGTAACCCATGTTCTAATCAGCCAAGCTGCACTTTTTATTTCAGGCTAGGCTGTTCTCCAGCTATTTCATCCTCAGTGTATAAATTTTAGTTAGCTTGAGAAGTATCGCTTGGGAGGGCAGTTGGTGTTTTGCCATGAACATAGGAGTCTGGTGCTCTAGAAAGTTCATGTGCCGAAACAATGCTTAGAGATGGAACTCAGCTCTGTAATAATACCCAGACTAACACATTCTGTTCTCAGCCTGGTTAGGAATAAAATTAAGTTTTTCTCCCTATCTCAGTATTAATTTTAAGACAGCTTTTAGAAATTTTGGTAGGGCATACTCTGCATGCAAAAAACCTCACTTTTGACAAATTGCAAGCAGGAATTTGGACATCAGTCTTTCAACCCCATTATCCCCCTCCACTTTCAGGATGATGAAGAAAAAAGAGTATTTATTTCAAACAAACTGAACTACATTTCCATTTTTATTATAATCTTACTATATTTTAAATAAGATTTTGTCATCATTTTTTCTTATTAGAAATGGAAATGAGAAATAAAAAATAGGATTTAGATAAGTCTCAGAATTTGGGAGGCAGGTCAAACTAGTTTTAACAGAGACTGAAACATATACCTAAAAAGAGGGGTTCTGTATAGCCTGAGAAATCATAGTGCTGAATATCCTCTCAGTAATAACATTTTTGTGTTCAGTGTGGTGAGTCAGTGTTTTTACTGGATAATGAAATTACTGTCCATTCCAGGAGGATAATTTTTATGGATGATTTGTTGATTCTCTACTTTCAATTTTTCAGGCTTTAAAAATTGCTGCAGAGAATTGACTGCACTCAGATATAATTTAAATTAGTATTGCTTCAAGCAAAAGCCAGTTCTTGTACCTAGATTCCTTTCCTGTACTCTCAGTAATAGGAAATATATTTTATCTGTCTTAGTTTTGACCTTGCACTGACAGTGAGCCACTGTGACTTGAGTGTAGCCAGTGCTGTATGTATATAGTACAGTACTAAGGTAAAAAGTCTTTTACCTTAACATTTAAAGTGACAGACAGTCTGATTGCTTTCCATCCTTCCTGTGACTGTTTGGTCTTTTTTATAAGCAAACTCAGATCTAGTGTTGTGCCACCAGTTTCCTGTTTCTTTTGGGAAAAGTAGAGAACTATCTCAAATCTGCTCAAACCGTCTGCTTTTTCCTTTTTTCCAGAAAGCTTTTTCACACCATATAAGTGAGTTTGTAAAATGTAAACATTTTACTTGAAGTAGATAAATAAATGTGAAAACAATATAAAATGAAGCAAGGAGTGGTGGGCACATGAGTGCTGTTGGTCAGCAAGTGTATATTGCCAGTATGGTGAGGAGGTGAGCCATAAATCCGAGAGCAGAAAAGGAAGGAGGAAAAGGAGGAGGCTCGAGAGTGCTGTTGAGTTTCATCTTCTGTTGCGGCTGGAAACTTAAGAACCTTCTTGCAGGGACAAGGGGCAAGTAATCGGAAAACTGCATGTTCCCCTCATCTCCTGTTCCCGGAGTCAACAAACAAACTGTGAGATAAAAACCCAAAAGTAAACAGCTGAACGTTTGCCACCCACTCCTATTTAACTTAATAATGAAACTATCAGCAGAACAATTATCTGGAATTTTCAAGGTCAGAACAATGTAGCTGAAAAGCTTAACAAAACCCAAACAGCAGCGACAGTCCTTATCCATCGGGGCCACTGTGTGCCCTCCATTTAATTAGTACACCTTCAAATCCACAGGACTGATTTTTAAATGTTTGAAATTATCTTATGCTTTGACCAGTTCAGGGAAGTCTGTGAAGGTGATTAGGAAGCCAGATATTGCTCAGATATTGCAAAGCATAGAGTTAGAATTTGTCCCACTGGGGCTTTTTGTCTGATTTTTGAGTTTCTGTCCTACACTGGGTGGAGTATAGTTGCATTATTTTCTGGAGTGTAAATAATAAAAAAGGATAAAGAAATTAATCTTTTGATTCAGCTGCCACGTCCCCTTTTCTTTCTCTTTTCATCTGCTATTTACATCCAAAAGCAGCTTCTTTAAAATATTCCACAGCTCAAAATAATGTCCTCAGACAGAACCAAAAAATTTTATTTCTCCAGTGGGGAGAAGAATGCTTCATTTTTTTCCTTGAATGCAGCTCCTTCATGCTTGTCTTAATGGATTAAGCCAGATGAGCAGAATTTGGCCACTCATTCGTTTAGTCTTGGCACAAAATTCTAAATTATTATTGCTTGTAGGATGCAATGAAATTATATATTTGAAAATTAAATGTATTTATACAAAAAAATTGCTGATTTATTTTTTTAACAGCTTACTTCATGTAGGTAAAAGTCTGTTAAGTTTTCATTCAGTGCAAAGCAAACAAAACAGAAAGAAGAAATGGTAATTCCCCACATTAACACTCTAGGAACTTGTGGCATACACATTTGGAAATCACTCCCCTGTTCAGACTTATTCTTTATCTGGACAAATTAGCACTGGTACAATATTGGAAATGCAGAACTGTGTACTCCTGCATGTCACAGAGAGTCTGAATTAAGTGCTGCTTGTCAGCAACTTTATTTGAAGTCAATGACTCAGACGACTCTTTATGTGAGGCAGAGAGCTGTGCATTTAGAAAGCTCAGCCTCATTTTGTCTTAGCGATGAGATTAAATTATCTGAAAACATTAGTTGGAGAGTAATGTTTGAATACGTCCTTGAACTTTTCATAAGATATATTAGAATTATGTTAACAACAGCTATTCTAAATATTAAAAATTTACTTACGTACAGGAAAGTAAAATCTCCACACGCTGAATTTCAGGTGTGTCTGTGGGTTAAGATGGTAATTCTAGCAACTACAGAAAACAGTAATACAATGCCTGTTCATATGTACTGTTGCATGGTGGCTTATTTATTTATTTGTGGTTCCCCCACATTTTCGTACCTTTCTGCCATGACCACTGTGCAGAAAAAGATATTTGATAGCTATCCAGTTATAAAACCAGCTTGGAGAGGAGTTCAGTTTTCGAGTGTATCTCGGTTCCCTGGAGTTACTTCCATCCCTTCCAAAACCAGGAAATAATGAAATTCTCCAGACTGCTTGATTATCTGTGATTTTCCAGCCAAAGGCATTTGGATAAATCAAGAAAAGAATCTGATAAGTATCTGAACTCCTAGAGACTTCATAGAAATTACAAGCCTGTGGAGGTTCATCATGATTAGCTTTTAGGAAGTGAGGAAATAAGGTTTAGGTGATTTTGGAATATTGGTATGCTAGAGAGACGATAAACAAAATTTAGAATTGTTGGCTTTTTTCAACTACAGTAATTTTATTCCAAAATCACACTAACATTACATATCACTTTTCTGAAGGCCTATTTTAACTAATAATTTATACAGTGTAGGAGGAGTTGAGGGTTGCATTATTTTACAGAAATCGATGGTAATAGAAGCTGTAAGTGTACATACGCTGCCATCTTCTGGTGGACTTTGTGGCCTGCACCGATCATTTCTTCATCTGTACTAAACATATGGAGAGCATAGCCTGTTATAAGGTAATTTATCTTTTTTTTTCCCAACAGGAGTGTGATCAAGTTCACATAGATGATGTTTCTTCTGATGATAATGGACAAGACCTAAGGTAAGATAGAGCATTTGTTTGATTTTCTTTTCTTCAAAGATTAAATAAATTGAGCATTTACAGGAATACATTGTATTTATTTTTACTGTATTTTGGGTGTTTGCAGTACCTACAGTTTTGCAACTGATGGCTTCCATGCAGCTGCAAGTAGTGCAAACCTTTGTCTGCCAACAGGTGTAAGAGGAGGGGTTGACTGGATGAGGAAGCTGGCTTTCCGTTACAGAAGAGTAAAAGAGTTGTATAATACTTACAAGAACAACATAGGAGGTGAGTTTAATTGTCACAACCAATTTAGAATGCTGATCAGGTTAAACTGCATGGACATGAACTCTCACCGAGGGAATGTGCCTTGGAAGCCACAGAGTGAATAGAAAGTGATGTGACTGGACCTTGGGCTATTGAAAGCTGCTGACTGTAATGGCAGAGCCAACAGAGGGCTCTTGCGCAGGAGAGCCAGAGATGGACAAACTGAGCAGGCTTCCACAGAGCCCATTTTTCTTCTTCAGACACAGCTTGGCGATACCTACCTTACTGATTAGTTGGGCCACTTGCTCTACCTCAAATATGCTGTTATTCTAGGAAAGAGATTGTATAGTTTCCCCAGTACAATTTGGTTGTGGCTGGCCAATTCCATCCTACATTTTCATGATCTAGTTGGTAACAACACACTGTCTGCCAGATTCTCTGCTGGGCACCTGCTAGGCTGTTTTCACCAGTGGATGCAGGAAAATTCCAGCCTGCCATACCACTAGCCCCTTTTGTTGACTCTGTAGCTTACAGAGTTAGTTGTGTTGCAGGAAATCTGAGTCTCATTTGGGCTGAGAACTTTCCTGTTACTGGTTTTGTTCATGGACTCACTCACGTCCATGCCAGCAAGCTCGCAGGAAATCAAGCAGTAGAACTGAAAGAATCTATCCTGGAGAGTCCTGTGTGACTTGCAGAGGCAGCCAGCCCTCTTCTGAGGAGGGAAATATCTCAACTGACTCCCTCAAGAAGAGGCTGCAAGAACAGGGAATACTTAGAAGTCTTCGAGCATTGCTACAGCCACAGTTGAGAATAAGATGAGGACAACCCTACCAGGAAGGAGTCCAAGTGAACACTCTTCCATTCTGTAGTATGGACTTTTTAAACTCATCTAAAATTTATTTCAAAGGAACCTGAAACTCAAAGTAAAGCTCACCTTTAGCAAAACCAGACAGTTTGGTATTCACTTCCTGCAGTCTTTCAAAAGTGGGAAACAGTAATACTAGTATGGACAGTGAATTAGTCGTTACCGTAATAATTTTCTAAACTATGTAAACCTGAAATATGTATTTTCTCTTAGAAGCTCAGTCTTTACTTGCCGCAGGATGAAGCAATAGGAGCAAAGGGTGATAGTAAATGATTGTCTTTCACTTGCCCTGCCTTGACCTTCATTGGAGTCACGAATGGAGTTTTTATATATTAAGAACACTCAAAACAGTAGTCCAATATCTGAAACCCAGTCCAAATGTTTACTGGGTTTTCTTATATCTCCTAATGCATCTAAGATTCTAAAGCTGCTGCATTTCATAAAACCTTTAACATTGGTAAGAGCTGAAGTCCAAAAGCACAGCACAGGGAAACACACTGAGAGGAGCAATATTGCAAAGGCAGAGTGCAGATATGTGGTGCATTGTATTGAGGTTTTTATTCTCTCCTGCAAATCGTGCTTCTGAAATACATTCCGTCCTTAGTGGGCAAGTTCCTTCATTCATCCTCTACTTTGTAGCTTTTTTAATAATCTTGTTATCACATATGTATCTCTGTATTTCAAAATAGCTGTTAGAAGGCAACAGAAGGCTAGATCAAACTAGATATTTTTAGGTTGCTTCATTTAGATTTTTGAAGACAGTCATCACCACTTCTTGGGAACATAGGGTGTGAAAGAGAAGAGGGATAGTAAAGGTCATGAAACCTGCTTCCCTGCTTTTCCAGGACCACATTTAAAATATCTTGGTTCCAAAGAACTCATGTCTCAACATTGAATAGGCTGGGTGTTTTTAAAAATCTGACCATTCATACCCAAAAGGAGATTTTAAGATGCTTTTAAGAACTAACTGAGATATGAGAATGTAAGATGTACATCTATTTCAGGGCTGTAAATGCTATAAAAGGAGCTATCATTACTAACTACAACAGGACATGAAGAGCAAGCCATCAGCAAATGTATTTCCATATGTGTAACCTGAGGTTCACCTATATACAGAGTCATAAGCAGGACAGTTTTAAACATATGCAGATACTGCAAAGGCAAGTTTATTCTGAAGTCTCTCTTCAGTGAGTGGCTCTGCCTAAGATCCCAATGGCATGGGTCTTCTTGTCACTGCCTCTGATAATTGGAGTCAGAAGTATGTAAGGAGTTGGTTTAAATGTGCATTTCTGAAAGATATGCTTTGAAACACAATAAAATAGTCTGAACAGATTAAAAAAATCAGAGGACTAATTATTAGTATCTGCAATACTCTCTAACATTGCTTGATATAGTAGAGTGCAAATAAAAACAGAGAGCAATTTACTGAGCCTTGAAGACAATAGATCTTCTCTTTCATGTGTTTTCAAGTTCTAGTGGAATTTAAAATAGAAACAATGACCATAAAATCTATACATTCCAGCTAATGCAGAATTTAATTTGGGTTTTGTTTTTTTTTTCTTTTTTTCTTTCCTTGCTTTCTTACATAAAAGGACTGCTGGGTCCCGCTAAAAGAGATGCATGGTTGCAATTAAGAGCAGAGATTGAAGCTCTGACAGACTCCTGGCTAACAAATGCACTTAAATCATTATCAATTATCAGCACAAGGTATGTATTTGAGTCTACTGTAAAAAAGTTTCTAGTTTTGTACTTGTGCTATTTTTTGACATTTAAGGTTACAATAAATGGGGCTTTAAAGAACAGAAGAGGTCTAATACAATTTTTGAATAGGATGTAGGAAAAATTCCATGGAAAGTCATTTCATTTTCAGTGATTCCAGCATTTACTAAAGATAGTATGAAGTGTCTTCTAAAATAGGATAAATGTCCCTGTGTACATTGAAAGGGTATTGTAGAATTCTGAGCCAGCCTTTACTTTATTATCTTCTGGGCAGCATCCTCTGAACTCCACGTCTCTCTGTTCTGTGCTTCAATGTTTGTGCCTATTCACAGTACTACCTGAATGCTCTGTAGATCCCAGGACACAAAATCATTCTCCTTCTGTCCTTCCAGACAAATCAGTATGCTTAAGCATATCTCTGTTTTCCAAAGAGCAAAATTCTGTTTTAGCTGAGTTAGAAGTCTGGGTTCCCAGTAATGAGACATGAAATATGTTGTTCCTTTGAAATAATAGAACTGTGAACACTGCCGTGCAATAAGTATCTCATCAGAAATCCTAAAAAATTCTGGTTTTAAACCATCAAAAAGAACAACGTTAAGCCATCTTGTCTTCTGAACATGTCTCAGAAAAGCTTTAGTGTCAAGTGGAAAGAACAAACTTGGAAAAATGTCGAAAACTTACTTTCAACACAACAACTTTTGTAATATGGTTATCTCCTTGTTATTTATTTAAGTGTCTTAAGCACCTCAAGCGAAAAAGAGTTTAAAAAAAAATGTGTAAGCCATTGTGTTTAGCTCCACATTTCTTTCCAAATTGCTAGTCTTCAAAAAGAGCTAAACATTACCTGTACATTACTGACAGGAAATTGAGATACATAAAGGCAGAAATAGTAGCCTAAGGTCTTGCCTGGAGTCTATGGAAGAACCAGGAGATAAAAATACAACTGTTTGCTCTCAGCTCCATGTTCACACCACGGTCACACTCATGTTCCAGCCTGTGAGTGCCTAAAGTAGCCCGGCTCCAACGTCTCTGTTGTGTAACTGCAAGCACTTCTCCATTCAAGTTTTCATCCTTACCATTCGATGCTAGCTTATTAAGATGATTATTTCTCTCTCTCCCTCTTCTCAGAAATGTTCTTACTCTTGAAACAGGAAGAAAGTGATGTCATTGTGCAGAAATGTGTATTGGCTGTTTATTTCCACTCAAGACAGGAGTAACAGACAATGTTTTCTCATTCTCCTAATTCTTTTATTTCGCTGGTAGCTACTGCCAATTAATTGCCAGCATGAAAATGATGCTTTCAAAGCATTCAAATGCCTATTTTTGGAGGTAGTTGGTGATCTCAAATGTCTGTATTTTAATGGACCCATCTTCAAGAACCTGTTTTATATAAACCAGTGTGGAATGTTTCCTACAAATCAGGCCTGCATATTTTTAAAAGGATTTTGCCAGAAGTTTTATGTACATTTTTCTGGAAGCGATGGTGCTGAGCAGCTCTGCTGTGTGAGTGAAAGTAAATGTTGAGAAATTCTGAATATGGTCTCCACAGCTGGTTCACCTCATCAGCCTTTGGGTAATGGTTTTAAACTATTTAAACTGAAACTATTTCTCTCATTTTAGGAGTAACTGTGTAAATGTGTTGGTAACAACAACCCAGCTTATTCCAGCACTTGCGAAAGTTTTGCTATACAGCTTAGGAGGAGCTTTTCCTATTGAAAATATTTACAGTGCAACCAAAATAGGTAAGAAAAACGTTCTTTCATCCATTCTGACTGTATGCATTACCAATATTTTTTTGCCAGTAGTGGATGGATTCCAAGCCACTTCCCTGACACTTAGGGTGTTAGTTATAAGATTTAGGCATTGCACATGTTCACATGTGTTTATGTCAATAAATTCCCCATTCAGCTTATTTTTAATGATGCCTGAAGGAATAAAGGTTCCCATACTGATTAAAAGTCTAAGAAAGTCCTAAGTATGGTGCAGAAAACAAAAAATGTGCATAAAAGAATGAAGAAAGGTGTTTTGTGAATTCAGATCTAAGTGAAACTTCTGTTAGGATGGTCTCTGCTCTGACCTTCAGCTCTATGTAAGCTAGGCCACAACTTCAGAAGCTTTTTCTGGAAGCATAGTACATCAGTGATGGTAATGACAACTGTTACCAATGCAAGCTGTGTTGATGGATGCCACAAGGACATCCCTGTTCTGTTGATAACTGTGTACCTCTTGGGTATTAGTTGGAAATTTATGGTTTTTGGAAATCACATCCAAAATTTTCTTGTAAACCAAGAAAAGTTATCATTCCTGTGAAATGTGACACAGCCTACAATGACTGATAATTTTGGCAGGTTTCGTGATTTACCAATTATTAATTCAGGAGTGCTTAATTTCTATACCTATGACACCTTATATAACATGGAGTGTGACACTTCATTGACAAAAGCATTACAGTTCCTAAGTGATTTTCACAAGTGCAAAAACAATGCATACTCTAACAATGTCAGGAGAAACTATTACCTCAGTCATCTTTTAATTAGCTGTAGCTGTCCTCTAGACAGAAATGCATCAAATACTTTAAAAACTTAAGTCAAGGCATGAAGTATCCCAAATACCACATGGTACTGAGCAGCCTCTGGAATTCATGTCATCTGTCATACAGCCTGTACATGTTGGATTCAGTCTCTGACATTGCACTCGGACCAAAGGAAGGAGCATTAAGAAATAGTGCCAAAAGCACAGAAGGGGGTGGTGAAGTGAAGCACAGTCTCTGGAGGCTCTGTTGAAGTAACTCTGCACCAGGAATTCCTTCTGGGAACAGTGTGGCCACTGTTACACCCCTGTCGGGAGCACAGAAAACTCTCTCTACTTTTCATCTCAGTGATCTTTGCACTGTGCTGAGCACAGGACTATAATTGCAGCTGTTGCTTGCATGCACTGAAATCTGGTCCTCACTCAACAGTTAACACACATGAAGCTTTTCCTAATCATAAGCCCTTTTTTTGTGGGACAGCTGAAGGAGAGCAAAGAGGAGAGCAGTAGGAATCGGAGATCTAGAAGTCATGAGCTTCTGAGAAGAGACTGAAAAACCTGGGGCAGGGATAGACGTAATAGCAAACAAGGTAAAAAGCTATTGCAGAGCAGAAAGAAATAGTCTTTCTCTACATTGATGGGAGCTATGACAATAGGTGATGATCCCTTTGCTATAGGGCACATGTAGGTTACTTGTCAAAGAGAAACTTCCTAATGGAAAGGGTTAATTAAATATGGAGATCGCTTGTGGAAACAGTGAAATCATCATATTAGGACAGGTTTATGATCAATAGCACAGGCATTTGTTGGTAAAACTGAACTCGCAGTACAATGAGAAGATCAGTAGATGACTTTGCTTGGTCCCTTTCAATCCTCTTTATTGTTGTTACTGGCTTAGCTTGCTTGCTTCCACATTTCTCCAAAATGCTTCATGGAAGTTCTCCCAGGAACTAATTTTATTTTGTTTGTCCATTGTTCTTTGAACACTTTTTCCATAGCTACATCACTTATTGTTGCAGATACATTAGAATTAAAATTTCTGCCTTCCTTGAAAACTTATTACTACTGTAATAGGGAAATATTTTAATTAAATGATTCATTTACTGACCTATTCATTTTTGCAGTGCTACTGATTCCTTTATCTTAGTGGTTTTCCTTTATCTCTTAAGAAAGAGATTTAGTTTTACCTGGAACAGCTTAGTGCCTCTAAGGGAATTCACTGCTTCTTACCAGTTTTGGCTCTAAATCCCAAGGCTGGGAACTTCTAAAGAGTACTAGCAACAATGTCTTACCACTGCAATAATCCTTTGTAGGGCTTCACCGTGACTCACTTGGTAGCTTGAATAAGTAGTGCATTGTTTTTCAGGCAAAGAGAGCTGTTTTGAGCGTATAGTGTCCAGATTTGGCACTAACATAACTTATGTTGTGATTGGAGATGGCCGAGATGAGGAACATGCAGCTAATCAGGTAAATTCACTCTGAACTCTTATCTCATTTATCTTCCAGGAAAAGAAAGTTGCTTTGAACGAATAATGCAAAGGTTTGGCAGAAAAGTAGTATATGTTGTAATTGGGGATGGTGTAGAAGAAGAACAGGCAGCAAAAAAGGTAACCTGTCTCCTGAAATGTTGGTGTGATACATAGCTACTAATGCAAGCCTTTCTGTTTGCATTTCTGTCAGTGTTGCACAATGACAGAATGACAAATAATTTCAGTCCACAGATGCAAGGCAACAAGAGCATGATGAGATCAAAACTTAGAGTAAAATGAACCATTTGGATTCTAGCATTTGCTTCACTTCAGTTTGGAAAGAAAAAAACATACAAAACTGTTTTAAAAAATAAATGAAAAACGTTTGCAGCAAAAATGTTTGACTAGCTTCAAGCAAATTGAAGATAAACAAAAGAGATAGAAGGGGCTATGACGTGATGGTTGAGTGGTGGTTTTCTTTAAATGGTGAAATCAGGGAGGTTTCAAGAGAAATGTTACAGAGAATGTGGAAAAAACATCTCAAGGACTCTGCAGGTTTTTTGCTGGTATAGATGAAGATCTGTAGTTTACTGGAGCAAATATGATGAACATATAATTTGCTTCAAGCAAGACAAATCTGCAAAATGGAAAAGAACACAAAGTAGAGATTGTTCAATGAGCCTGCGTTTCTAAAAAAGAACTGTATCTTTAGAAATACTAAATTTTCTCATTTCAATAATTCAAGTCTAAATTTCACCAGATAAGTTTTCAATGTTCAGAAACAGATCAAATTAGCAATTTGCACCATACTTCCCAGTATAACCTTGGAAGTGTGCAGAAACTGAAAATTTTTGCATCACGATGTCTGCACAGGACAAGTAATACAGATGTCTGTTGTGCTAAGAGTAGTAAAATAAAGTGCCATTTTAGTGTTGTAGCTGGAATGGAAACAAAATGA
The DNA here is from genome assembly GCF_949628215.1 of Phalacrocorax aristotelis. NCBI lineage: Eukaryota > Metazoa > Chordata > Aves > Suliformes > Phalacrocoracidae > Phalacrocorax > Phalacrocorax aristotelis. The sequence continues at coordinate 62,855,666 of NC_134278.1, forward strand.
AAATAACCAAAATGCTCATTCCAAATGGTTCCTTAATATAGGTACAGTACTGGTGATGGGTCTTTTATAGTTTGCGCTATACAAAGGTGGTTGGATTGTGTACTTTCCAGTTTGGCATGCTTTTTTCTTAACGTTGGCTATCTTGCATGGATAGATAGAGAATTCGGAGAGATGGATGAATATAGCACATTACAAATAGATCTGAACACAGCATGAAAGTATAGGTTTTTCTGAACCTTTTGCTGAAGGAGGACAGTGCATATATCTGCATCTCTCTCAGACACTGATGCTTTCTGCAACACAAATTATCTTTTTTTTTAAACCAGAAGTGTGTTATTTTCTTATCCAAAGAGATTTCTTTTTCCCCCCTAGATGGAGAAAAATGTAATTCAACTCAGTTTCTAAGTGTTGTGTGTGAAGCCTCTTCTAACGAAAGTCTTACAGCACTTTAAATGATCATTCAGTATTTTGCAAAGTCTAATAAGTGGAGCAGAAACGGATTTGCTATTAATGCTCCTTCATATGGGTTTGCATGCTAACAATGAGAAATTAGGCCTTAATAAACGACGAGCTCTTTTCAAAGAAACTATTAAGAAAGACTATGTAATTATTTTAACCTCAGTTGAAGTATTAAGCTCAGATCTATTTTGGTCTGATTTTTGTCAGTACTTTACTAGCAAAAATCAATCCAGAAACACAGTGGTGTAAAATACGTGGTGGTAATCTGACTATCCTCGTGTGTCATATACCACCCTGTGTCACCGTGTTCATCTTTCCTGACCTTTTCCCCCCTCTAACAAACACAGCACAACATGCCTTTCTGGAGGATATCCAGTCATTCGGACCTCTTGGCTCTCCATCAAGCACTGGAACTAGAGTATTTGTAACTGTGTTCTAAAGTTGGCGATCCTGGGGTTTTTTATATATATATATATATATATTTCAAGTACACTGAATTTTTATGTGTGATTCAATGCCTCTGGCTTTACACATATGAATTGTCTTAAGAAGGGAAGAAATATTTGGAATTAAAAATTCCAAATTGAAGAATTCAGATTGCTGAATGGAGTTAAAAACATTAGTGCTACGTAAGGAAGCTCTATGGTCTTATATATGCAACGTTTTTAAATGAATTAAAACTGTGGAGGTTGCTGGTACACACCAAGTGAGCCCTGACAGGAGTGAACAAAGGACTCAAACTGGCAAAGCACCAACACGCGTTTTTCAGCCGACGAGGTGGTGTTCAACAACATTCCTCAAAATGGGATATATTCTCAGCACTGAGGTTTGAACCAGACTTTAGCCTACCTAACCCAGAAAATCTGAATTGGAATGCACTCAGACTGTATAATGACAATCCTGTCTAGACCTGTAATTTGTGTAAATTATTGATGAAAATAATTTACTGTGACTTTATTAGCAGCTGATTTTGGAAGTGGATGCAATTTTTTCTTTCTTTTGGGGGGGAAGGGGAGGGAGAGGGTTATATAATATTGTCTCTTTTATAAGTTTGGCAAACAGAATGTGCATAATGATGTGTTGTGCCTTAAAGACAAGACTGTGTTTGTGTGTTATAATGTAATTTTGGTTAAAAACTATGTAGATAAACACAAAAACCTTTGTGATAATTTTTGACATGACCAAATTTGAAATTCAAAGAAATCAAAGAGCAGGGCTGCACCAAAGCATTTAAGTATTTGTTGCAGTAAGAAAAAATAATAAAGGAAAGTTTGTGTTTTTATTTGGATTCTGAATAATTCCACTGATTGTTTGAGGAAAGCTACGAGTATATTGGGAGGTTGATACTGGGGACCGCTACCTTGAAAGCTTTAAAAAAACAAAGTGTGTAAGACCTTCAGCATCATTTCTTGATTCTCTGACAAGAGAACTAAGAGCCATATTCATTCATTACTTAGTCCACTGAAAGCCATACAGTGAGTGCATCTGTTGTGTATAAAGGAACAAATTCCTACCCGGCAGACAAAGTGTGCAAGTGGCATTATTGGAAGGTGGAAATGTGAAGTTAAGCCCGGATGGGGAATAAAACACATTTTCATTAGGAATGAAAAATTACTAAAGAGTCTCTCACCAGTCAGATGCACAAATGATGCTACATTTAGTATGTCAGGATGAACACAAGCTGCTGAAATTGCTGGCATGATGTCATTGGCCATTTCAGGAGCACAGTCCACTTCAGTAAATATAACAGCATTTTGGTAGCTTTCCCATTCTGTTCCACATTCATGCGTCTTCTGGTTTGGGTTAATATGATTTTCCTCACCCATTTTTGATTGCACAGCAATATTACACATGAGCAACGCTACATGTTTTTGAATCAGAAATTTCAATAGCACGTCAGGCATCTGAGGAGAGGATAAGGAGAGGATTTTTATGAAGAGATATTGAGAATGTATTACCTTAATTTTCATCATTTCTGTTAAAAATTACAGTCCACACAGTGATAATTACCTTGCAAGTTTTGAACACGCTACCTTTCAGTTTGGAAAATGAGCAAGGTCCATATTGCACACAGGGTCCCTAGCACTCCACGTGCAGCTTGAGCACTCTGAAACAACAGCGAGTGAGTTCATCTCTCAGGCAGAAGGTGGAAACTGCTTTTTGATTTTTAACACTGTATGTAGAGACAGCTGAGTTTGCCTGTACTCTGACTGCATGAGAAGATGCTAAATGTAAACTCCAGGATGCCTACAGAAGCACAGTAGTCAGCACTGAGGTGAAGATCTTCCCTTTCTGTGCTGTGAAGTCACCATATGTCTAGTTACCAGGTGGTAACTTCGTTAATTTAAACATTGTAGGTTGTATGAAAGTTAATTGGTAGGTGAAAGCCTGGAGCCACTAAAAGTCCAAGGCAAAACTCTTCTATAAATTCATAAAAATGGGATTTCTTTGCTACGTTGGAATTGGGTATAAAGTCACCACACAACAAACTAGTGATGATTTGTTATCACTGGACAGTGTAAAGCTATCACACGAGACTTGCCACGTGTGAAATCAGTACACATCAGTTACTCTGGTGATAGATTTGTGTGTCCAACAAGTGAAAACGATGCATACCTTCTTTGTATTTACAGTACCTGGTTAGTCAAATTTGGCCTGGAAGTACCTTTTTCATAAATAGCTGTGGTACCAGCTTTTTGTTGTTTTTCAAGTGGAGGAAAAAAAGTGTTTCTACTGGAATAGGAAAAAAGGTGAAACAAAGCCCTTCTCAAGTTCCAGCGTCATAACATTGCCTGAGAATATCAACATAAAAGCTGTTATAAAACAAAAAATTGGTATGGTGAACTATCTTATTTTTCTTTTTTTTTTTTTTTTGGACAAGTCATAGTGTTATTTAAATGCATGAAGTAATATTATTTCTCAAGTTATTTGTTCAGCTTTTCAGTGTTCTTTTCTAATCAGATGTACGAACAAACATTAGGCCAGCAACAACCATCAGTTCTAATAAAAGGTTTGCAGTGCCTTCATTGGAGTTGTGCTTAGCTCTCTGTGGCAGGTATGGCTTAATGACTGTATTGGACTTCTAGAGAGGAGACGGAGGCAAAAGGAGGGAAGTTTTACAGAGCATGACAAAGTTCCGTTTTTAGACTGGATTCTATGTGCTACCATAGCAGAAGTCAGTTATAAAAATAAACAATCCACAAAAATGTAAATCCAAAGAAAATTCAAGGATTTAGCTCAAAAGCCGTTGCAATGCTAAAATTCTAAAGCAAAATTTCAGAGCACAAATACTCTCTTGCTAAGCACAAATTGTTATATATCTTTAAATAAGTGTAGTACATGCCTGCCTGGTAGAGAGAAATTACTCTGATACATTTTCCTGCATGAACAATACAGAGGAGAAAATAACCAAGGCAGAGACATAGTCACGCCAGACTGTTCCAGACGGGCCTAAGTGGATTAAACTGAAGGCCAGTCATTTTGACATTGAGTGCATTTTAATTCGACAGCATATGAATCAGAAACTGCCTTCCCTTCAGCCTCTCCTCAATAACCAAGACTGAGCACAATATCATGTTTGCACGTATTTTGGGCAAATGAAGTGCAGAATACAATGCCTTTTGCTGATACTCTAGCAGTTCTCAGTCAGCACAGAACGTGAGTGTTCATTAGGATTTGAATAGTCAGCTTGCAGAACACAGATATGGTGTGATCGCAGTCACAAGGTAGTATCTTAAATAGATAAAACTCAATGCAGTTCAGTATATCGGTAAAAGAAGACAGGAAAAACTAAAAAGGATGCTTCTTTTTAGATGCCTGTGGAGATTGCGCACAAAGATACAGGTGGCAGCCAACTCCCAGATCTGTTTTCATTAGAAACCACTGTGAGCAGCAGTGTTTGCATCTACAAGCAGATGCAGAGTGTGTTCCAGTGTAAGCACTGATGAGGGAGATGAAGCCAAATCAAAATCCTGTATACAAGAACACTTCATCTTGGGGCAGATGAAAACCTGCAGCCAATCGGAATTGCAGAGTTTATGGAGAATATGGGCTTGGCCCACAATAGGAAGACTGGATTTTAGCTGTGAGGTTGTATCCGGATTCAGGGTTTTGGTTCAAAAGTCATCTCTGTTTTACAAAGTTGACACCAGGCATATGGTCTAAATGAATATGGTATTTAGAATCTCTGAAGAGGAGCTGAAGTGACATGAGCCAAAATCCCAGCAATAGCAGCGTTTTGGAGATATAATTGAAGCCAAGGGTCTCTGTCATGTATTAGCAGATTATAGTTTAATAGGGCTTACGTAATTTAAGAAGATGTAAATTAAAATTAAAAGCTTGTAAAATTATGTACATCTTTACTATTTCTCAATAAATACACTTGGAAATGTCATTTTCTGCACTATACCATGTTGTAAGATGTTTGGTTTGTGGTTGAAATCCTCTGTACACAATGTCTCTTATGGGAACTCAGCGTGACCTTGGGATCTTTTTAAGTATGCCCTCACTGCCTTTGTGGTTCATGTCTGGAGCAACACGGTGCCCTGTGGTCTGGTAGAGACTGGCTCACCTGCAGGGTGGAGCCCCTACAGGGAACCTCACCAAGAAACCAGGTGCCGCACTCCATATGCAGCCTGAAACAACTAACGCCTTTGTTGCGGTGTCCTTGGGGCAAAATACAGATCAAACTGGAGCCGTAGCGTATTCATTTAAATTCCCTTACGAATTCAGTTACTAATATTATACTAATATTATTCTTAGGGACGTGGGTTGTTCAGGAGACAGACTGGGCTACTGAAGGGAATCAGCCATTCCAGTTGAAGCTGAGCCTCACAAAACTCAGAAATGTCTTTGGGAGCAGAGCTTCATGTCTTAGTATTGTGGTTCAGCCCCAGTTGTCAGCTACTCACCACGCAGCCCCTCGCTCACTCCCGCCACCCCTGTGGGAAGGGGGAGAGAATCGGAAGATCAAAAGCAAGAAAACTTCTGGGCTGAGATAAGAACAGTTAAATAATTAAAATAAAATAGTAATGATAATAATGATTATGATAATAATGATAATGTAATAAAAAGAGGGAAAAGGGGAAAAAAAAACCACAAGCGATACAACCACTCACCAGCCGCTGACTGACGCTGCTGGACCCTGAGCCGCGATTGCTGCCTGCCTCCCCTGGCCAGCCCCTCCCAGTTAACATACTGGGCATGACATTACATGATATGGAATATCCCTTTGGCCAGTTTGGATCCTCTGTCTTAGCTGTGCCCCCTCCCCTCACAGCTTCTTGTGCACCTGGTGGAGCATGGGAAGCTAGATTTTTATTCACAGGAGTTAGATTAAAGCACATCTGTTACAAAGATCATAGAATTATGGAGTCATTTAGGTTGGAAAAGACCTTTAAGATCGTCATCCAACCATTAACCTAGCACTACCAAGTCCACCACTAAACCATGTCCCTAAGCGCCGCAGCTCCACATCCTTTTAGATACCTCCAGGGATGTGATGCCGCCACTTCCCTGGGCAGCCGGTTCCAATGCTTGATAAGCCTTTCAGTGAAGACATTTCGCCTAATATCTGGCTCATGTTCAGCCGGCTGTTGACCAACACCTCCAGGTCCTTTTCTGTCGGGCAGCTTTCCAGCCACTCTTCCCCAAGCCTGTAGCGTTGCTTGTGACCCAAGTGCAGGATGCAGCACTTGGCCTTGTTGAATCTCAACGGATAACTGTTCTGTATGTACATTTGCCTTCTACTCCAATTTTAGGAATGAAAAGGGAGATACATCAAAAATAGGGTGGAGAAAATACAAAGGCGGCCCATCTGCTGAGCATACTAACCCATAGAAAACAGTAGTTTTAACACTCTGTCTCCCAGATGGGTTTGCATGTGACTCAAGAGGAACCAATATTCAGTACTATTCCAGGAGTGAGATAAAAGGTAGTCAGGAAATGGGTTTCCTCCCCATTAAAACTGTGGGAGATTTCAGAACTTTTCGCTTTTCACATCAGGATAAAAATTAGATATTGAGGGCTTTTACTTACAAGATTTTGTTGGGGATTTAGCACAATACTAGCTTCATTTCTCATTGCTGACAAACTCAATGCTATAAATGGCTGTCAGTGTGTTCTGCACATGACGATTCACAGCACTGAAGTAAAAACATTACACTGAGAGAAATTATACTGAGAAATAGCTTCCTCATTTAGGTGCAAAAATACCCCTTCCTCATTATCCATTACCTATAGTGAAACCCAAGGAAAACCAAGCAGAAATTCAGTATGGAAGTATGTGTCACATCCATTGTTTGCTGATGTATTATTATCTCCAGAGCATGCACCTTTAGGGTTGACTTTGATCTGTTTTCTTTTTTCCAAACAAATGGATTCAGAAATATTTTGCCAATATTTATAAATTTGGGGGAATCATTTCAGTTGCTAAAAGCCCAAGCAGTAGGGCGAATGCTGAGAAAGTCAAAACAGCTCAATAATTTGTTTTTGCATGTTAGTTTCTCTACCAATTTCAAGGCTTGGTTTTTCAAGAACTGCATGTCTGACTTGAAACCACTAATAAAAAAATTAAGAAGGATTTTTTTTTCTGGTTGGGAAGAAAAGGGAGACAACACCAGAAAGTTTCACGGATTTATTTTTAAGTGGACAAGCAGAGAAAATCCTTTGTTGCACAAAGCACCATTTCTCAATTTGCTGGATGCATTAGTCATCAAACATCCATCTAAACATGGGTTATTAGAAGTTCACATATGCACATCAATAAACATGAAGCAGGAGAGCAGAGAAGCATAAAGGACAGGATTTAAATGAACTATATCATATCAAGGAGTCAGGCTGAGAATGGAGGTTAATTACACTTGATCTTTCTGCTGGGCTCTCAGTGTCTGGGAAAACGAAGGGCTGCAGAGGACCAACAAATGGAAAGTGATTCATGTTTCCTAGGCTACTATACAACCTACTGTGACCTTCACCAGAAAGCACACGCTTTTTGTACATAGAAAAGCCCAACTGGAGCTATTTGGAAAATATTAGAAATTGTTGACTCATTGAAACCAAAATGTGTTTTGGGACTGCATACACCAACGTTGATGAATGGACCATTTTTAGTCCTGTTTAGAGAAAGACTGAATCAGGAGCCCGCCAGATCAGCCAGAAAAAAAGTCAGAGCCATTGCAGGAGTCTGGTGACTATGGCTCTCAGCTGGCCTATCAAGCCCCTGTTCTTTGCTTTCAGATTGTCTGGGTTAGGATCTTGGTTTCTAGCTTTCTGACTCAAAAAGTTCCCTGTTTAGTCCCAGTAGTACAGAGGAATGTTTCTGAAATCAGGAAAAAAAGAGGAAGGGAAGAAGAAATGAAAAAAAATAATTCCCCTCCTTACCCAGCACTAAAACCACTATGCCCATTGTGAAGGGTTCTGGAAAAAAGAAATCTTCCTGGAAAGGATTTTGCAACTGAGAAACTGTGGTTGATTGGTTGGCTGGAGGGTGAGGCGAGGCAGGCAAGACACAGGGAAAGACCAGCAACCAGAAAGGGCGTTTTCCCTAGACAGTGTGTGTGGATCTTGCCTGTTTTACAGCACAGCCTCATCTGTGTTGTCTGTGTTGTGACCTCCTACCCCATAGAGCTACCCCCTCCAACTGTTCCACAAACTCTAGTCCAGGGTTTTTTGCAGGCTGATCTCTCTGCTTCCTTGTTTTTCTCTCGTTTTACACCTTTCTGTTACCTCATTGCAGCTGCAGCCCTTTGCTGTCTGTGAATTTGCTAGGATCCCAAATAATAGCCTTCCAAGCATAGCAGCTCCTCACAGCTTTTGCAGGAAAAAGAAAGAGGGCTCCAGCAGTGTTGTGCTACATGGGCCACAGAGGCAAGTGAGTCCCTGCAGCCCTGCTTCCCTGCCCAAGTGGGATAGCAGGGAAGTAGGAGAAGGAGATCCACACGTGGGACCAGCCACAAGCAGCAGCCCAGCCAGACGTGCCACTTCCCTTGGTGGGCAGGGCTGCAAATGCTTCCCCCACTACTGTTTACAGCCAGCATGATAGGAGCAACTGTCGCTCTTGTAAGAGCAGGCAGGCAGGAGATGTCATATGCTTTTACAGAGCAAAAGGACTCACGGCAAGCAGAGTTGTCCTTCCAGGTGGAAGCAGAAGCAGAAAACTGAGAGCGAAGGCTTGTGCACAAAGATAAATGTAAGGGGTCGTGGAAGAAGCATGCAGAATGGATGTGTCCCTTCGTGGAGTTGGGGGTGGCACACTGAGTACAGCTTGCCAGGTTAGTGTAAGGAGATCATGTCTAGTATTGTAAGCCTCCTGGATAGCCGAGAAAACTCCTGGAACTTAGCAGCAGGACTTCTTTGCAGGGTTTTGTGGGGGGGAGTAGTGGGTTAGCCTTGGTTGGCAGCCAAACTCCCACCCAGCCACTCGCTCACTCCTCCCGTCAGTGGGATGGGGGAAATGGGAAGAACAGTAATGAGAAAGATTGTGGGTGGAGACGAAGACAGGAAGATTGCTTAGCAATTACTGTCACAAAGAAAACAGACTCCACCTGGAGAAAACTAATTTATTGCTGATTAAAATAAATATTGAACCACTGCATTGAGGTAGTGGGAAACAAAAAGGCAAATCTTAAAACAGCACCTTTCCTTCCCCCATTCCCATGCCCAGCTTCACTCCTTCACGGCCAACTCCTCTACATCCCCTGAGCAGCACAGGCGGGATGGGGGAGTATGGCGGCTGCAGTCAGTAAGCACGCAGCAGTTCCTCTCTGCTGCTCCTTCCACCTCACGCTCCTCCTCTGCTCCAGTCTGGGCTTCTCTCCAAAGGCCACAGTTCCTTCAGGCAATGTCCACCTGCTCTGGCACGGAGACCTCCATGGGCTGTGGTTCAGATATCTGCTCCACCATAGAGCTCTACCTCCTTCTCATCTGGCCTCGGTGTTCCCTCTGCTCCTTCGTACTCTTTGTTCCCTCCTCCTCTGCCTGTGTGGTGTTTTCTGCCCCTCCTTACACAGGCTTTCCCAGAGGTGCTGCCATTGTGGCTTCAGGGCTGCCCCACAGTGGGCCCACTGGAGCAGACTGGAACTGGCTATGGCCCACACGGAGCAGCCCCAGCCTCTCCTCACAGAGGCCACCCTGCAACCCCCTCCCTGTGCCAGCACCTGGGCACCTGCACCCAAAATGGGGTGGTGGTGGGGGAAGGTGTATCTCAAAAAAACCCCGACATGTTGCAAATCTCTAGTTCTGCATGGTTTTCGTTAATGGTAGAAGCCTGCTGGAAGAGGACAGGTCTCAGCAGGAGGAGACACACAGACTGAACTGCAAGCAGGAGAGCAGAGGGAGACACAGGGTTTTCTTCTGCTGCCCAAATTACCCACACCCTATGAAGAGGTCCCAGCACATCTTAAACCTGCTGCTGGAGAACTGCCGGATTAGGTCTCAGCAGCTCTAACTCCTGATGTCTGGCTGAGGTAGGCATGGCTACACCGTTTCGCCTCCTCCCCATCATGTATGCCCCCCGCTCACCTGCCCCATCCCCATCCCTTCCCTATCCTGCACCCCAGCCCCGGCCCCACTCCCAGTCCCTTCATGGCCAGCTTGCAGAGGAGCACCTTGTCTGCCCCAAGACACTGAGGCACGCCTGAGGTCCCATAAAAATTCACACATGTCCAAGAGACTTCTCATGCCCTGCACTGACACCAGGGCATCAGGATCTGAATGTTTAGCAGAGAACCTAGCAGGCTGTTTGAAAAGTGCCACCTGAGCATGTAAGAGCCATCCCAGTCATTTGGCAACTGAGCTGTTTGCTTTTAGGAACCCATGAGGGCATGGCAATTCACAGCCTCATGATGTCTGCCACATGCAGACAGTTAAATAAATTAATTCTCCAGAAAATAGTTAGCTGTTGTGTTGAAACCTTAGTAACAATCAGCTGCAGTTGATTAATCCATTGCTATTGCAACACACTAGTGGGCTAAAAAGATGGTTCTCATTTATTTATCTGTGTGTATATATATTATTTTTCTCCTGGAATAAACAGTTTATTTGGTGGGAATGGGCAGTAGTGAACAGGGACTGAAATGGATTTTTTTCTGAGTGTTGTTTTTAACAACGTAAGAATATTCTCTTTCACCCATGCAGAGTGCTCTCCCAGTGATGACAAATGTGTGCATATCACTCTGTGAAACTTGCTTCAGTATAAAAGCTGTTGCTTCTGATGGTTGGTTGCTCGTGGTTCTGCACGGCTCTTTCTGTGTCATCTCCTTCAGGCAGTCCTGACCTGTCACTCTGGGACTATGCTTCGCATAGGGAAGGTTTTGGACACGACTGGAGGTGCTGCTCAAGCTGCCAGTTTAGTCCCTCCATATACAACTCATTCCTGTTGGCAAGAAATGAGAGAGCACAAATGAAATGGTTTTTTCATCCTGTTTTAGCTTCAGGGTGTAGGAGCTGTTAGTGTAGCTCAATGTATCCCTGCAGTACCTGATCCCAACACCTCTATTCAGGAGCCCTGTTCAGGGAGGACAAGGTTGTCCCTGCCACTACCCCCAGCAAGCCCAGGAGCAGCTCTCCTGCCAGAGCAAGGCTGCACGTCTCCATACTGGGGAGGTTTGGTGCCATGGGAGGCCTCTGCCTGTATCTATCTCACCAGCATAGCCCATGAGCAGCCTATAATGCTATCTTTACAAGAGTGCATCAGCTTCAAATGCTATCTTTCATGTGCAACTTTTAGTTTGATTGAGTTTTACAGTACAAGCCATGACTGGAGCACGTATTACACTTCTGCAGCCCATGCAAAGAGGTTTTTACCAGAAACCCACAGTGACATCTGTGCCTCACGAGCACTCATACTTAAAGCAAAACAAAACATGGAAATAAAAGGGGCGGGGTGGGAATGCAGCCAAGCGTGGGGGCTGCTCTGCTCAAACAGCATATGGACACTGATTTATGAAATGCGATCCTATTCTCAGCAATCACCACAGGCCAGTGACGCATGGCGGCTGATGGAGGTAACGTAATTAGCAAAACCTAACTGCTCCTGTTACTCCCTGGGAACTAAAATGAATGGTTTATCACAAAGCCCTGAATAGTCTTGATGAAGAACATATTCATGTTCAACATCAAACTGCCTGGTGGCCAAACTGGAGGCTGTGTAGACACTGGGCCCCCATGGCCAGTTTAGAGGGGAAAGAGCCAAACTTGTCCAGACCCTTTCTCAAGGTGGGCACCCACCCCACTCACCTGGCCTGTCACCTTGCCCACTGCAACCTCACTTGCCACCATCCTAGTGGGAAGAGGGCAATGGCCCAGGCAACACTGCCTCTGGGGTTAGCCGTCAGGGAGCAAGGAGTGCAGCTCCCAGGGCTTTACTGATTATCTCTGAGTGGTTTTTACACCCTCCTTAGACTAGTTGATTCTCAGTGGAACAGGGGTCCCAGCTGGGAGGAATCTATTCACAGAGGAAAAAAACCCAACACCTAATTTGGGCTCTCAAGAGGTCAAGAACTGCTCAGCCCAAAGTGTAGTCAAGCACTTGCTAGTGTTTTTATTTTTTCACTTTACCTAAATGCTCCGAGTGAGTTTTATTCTCTGGTTAAATTCCAGTTCCTTAAAAGCAGTTTATTTATAATGGAAAAGCTGACTCAACCTTCACTCTAATAACCAGGAAAACACAACAGTAAAATGAAACAACAAATCATTGCTCTGACAGTAACGAGGCGCTTGCTTAGACATTTATCTGTCCTTTTACAGGGCAGTAATTTTATGGTTGAAAAGCCTTGTTTTTAAACTTCATGTCTGGGAAGAAATTGCCAAGCCCTGGCCAAAATTGCCTCGTTTAGCAGATGGTAACACTGTACATAATTAATGCATTCATTTTCATTCTTAAAAACTAGTAAATGCAGCTTATTTGAATTTCCTCCTGAAAGCTAAATTTATTAGCTACAAAACATAGAGACTGTGCCAACTGTTTCAATGAGATTATATCCTGTAGTTCCCCCCATTTCCTAACTGTTTTCCACCAATATCACATGGGTGGCTCTTCCCCTCTCTAGCGGAAACTTCAGAGTGGGCGACAGCTTTCTCCTGTCCCTTCTATGCCTCCATATGTTTTCATGATAAAGGTTTCTTTCCTTCACTTCCATTTAAAAAGCAGAAAGGCTACCACTTGTTTGCTGAAAATGACTTTAAATTCATCAGCTCCCCCAGACCTAATAAAGTGACATGTTTACAATGTTAAAGGAAATCAGGTGTTTTAATGTTAAATGAAAAAAAACATATTTATGTAGTGTTATAATAATACCGTTTGCCTGGCCTTTCTCAGTCTATTCATCATGCAGCAATCTCCCCACAAGATGCTGTGGAGCCTGCGTGCTGGAATGCCATGCAATAATAAGCCCAAATTCACTATAAATAATGTATTGCAGCAGCCTCCCCGCTTGCTGCTGGCAGCCGCGGCAGAGGGGCACATGTAGGGAAAGAGTCGGCCCCCAGGCACATGGCAGCATGGAGGGAGCAAAGGAAACTCACTGGCAGGTGGGTACTGCTGCTATAGGCCCCTTGTGCTGCTCAGGCAAATGCCCTTCATGCTTCTGGTCCCACCACAGACGTGCTGCTGGTCCCTTCTGTGCTACTGGTCCCTTTCACGCTGCTGGTTCCACTGCAAAGAGCTGGAAGCCGAAAGCCTGGACTCTTGTTGGGCTCCTGGGTCACAGCTGCTGCTGCCCTCTTCATTTTGAAGGCCAGTGTCCAGTGCTGCCACTGGAACAGGGGCAGTTTGCACAGGTGGACCGTCACATTTTTTCTGGCATTCAGCCATGCCAGCCCAGCTCCATGTGCACTGCTAGCCATTTTGTTACCTAAATCCACGGTGCTAAATAGCATTACTGCCCGAAGTGAGAAGTGTCCGTGCTGGTAGAGATCCTTCCTTTAAAGGACAGAAATCTGTCCTGCCCTGGACAGTGATGTAGGTGATGGGAACCTCCAGTTTTATGATGGCTTTTTCTTGAGAAGAAGAGGTTTTAATCTCCTAATCCAGTTTGTAAATTCAGTGGTTAGGTGTGCACATCTCAGTGAAAAATCAGTGGAATGCAGTCATTGCCATTAAAGTGGATAACAGCAGACTCTCTTTGGCAAGTAACGCTTGCCAGGCTATGGTTTATATGTGGTTTCCCCAGCCAGCTCCTACCTCCCTGCAGCTGGGCTGAATGCACTGCTCTCCGGGCGTAGCTTTGCAAGAGAAATGCCTTGTTTACTTCTTACACGTCACTTATTCCCACACTCTGAAAATACAGCATCACCCATCACCGTGTTCACGGAGGTCTGCTCAGAGGTGTTAATGGCATGGGTGAGTTTAGCCTTTTCCTGGCCCATTTACTTCCTCCTGGGTTCCAACATGGTTATTCTCACAAGTCTTGTAGAAAAAAGCAGTCAGAGTAGGCAAGTAGAATCTTAATGTTTGTATTTAACCTCCAGAATTTTTCCTTTCTTTTCTTTCCCTTTGTATTAAGTTACCCTAAAAGGAAATCCTCCAGTTTCCCAACAGGCTGGAGCCCTTCATGGGACTCCCTTCCAAGAGGTGTGGTGCTCTACTACTGAGCAAGCCTAGAGAGAGAGCTTTCAGGGTGAGAGGCACAGCTTGCTTCTTCCCTGCTGAGTGGAAAGGCACTGTTATTCTGTTCTAACACATAGGTAACTGAGGCACTAAGTGATTTATGGTGGCACAGCATGGCAGGATATGAATCACATGTCCCAGACTAACCTCATCCCTATGTCCTTGCCTGTTGCTAAATCCAGTATCTATTCTTCTCTGGCCAAAGCCCCATGTAACTTCTTTTATCCTGTTGAACTTTACTATTCTGCTCCATGTGCAGAGATTGGCATAGGTCTATAATAAAAACATTCTGTTTTTTAAGAATTGCTGAAGGAGATACTGAATTTCTGTCTAGTAATCCAACCACTTTCATAGAGGTAGGTAGAATATGTGTCTTTAATTGGTAGCCATCTCTTGTTCCCCCACCTGCTGAACCACCACCAGACTCTACTCTGTGGTTTTATGCTAGAAAACATCTGGAGAACAGGTAGAACACTGGTGGTCCTGAGCTTAATGTCTTTCCTTGCACCTGTAGGTCTCAGAGCCAGCAGTTTCTGCATTCAAGTATGCAAAGCCACAGACACTTGGCATTCAAACTGACTGTGGGGGTTAGTAAAGGAATCTTGTCTCTGCTATGAAGACTCTGCAGTAGTGATCTTTGCAGTGACACAATAGCAGTGATCTCTGTGGTAATGCAATAACACCAGGGAACAAAACATCTGGCTATAGAAAGCAGCCACTAGACTCTGTGACAATAGTTCCTTTTAAATGGTTTTAAGAAGATGGAGTGTGTAAAGAAGTAGATGACATTTTTTTGGCATATTTCTGAGTTAAAAGAGGGTGAACCTCTTTATCTCTGGTAAGCATTGATTTCAATACTGAGATGTACTACAAGGAAAAACGTGTCATGATAAATCATCCCATAATACTCCTAGCCTTATAACTGGAAGCCTTTTTTGCCATTACATTTTCTTTCTCAACTATCGCAGTAGTAAATTCACAATCAGTCTCCATGACACTTTTTTATATGGAGAGGCAAAGTTTTCAGAGCTTTCAGGATAACATAATGAGTAGAAGAAGCCAGAACTCTCGTCACATTGTTGGGATTTATTAGAACGGTCAGGAACACACCGTCATTAAAAACTGCAAACTGAATAACAGAGCATGCAGACTCTGTAATGTGATGCTGGCTGATACGCTTCTTTCCTGTTTCTCCACCTTTGTACTTAATCCAGAGTTCCTCGGTGGTTTTCAGTGTATAGATTACTTCCAAATGCAGAGAGCTTTTCTCATGGTCCAGCTTACCTTTCCATGACTGATCACATACCTCCCCTTTCACAGCAGCTTACTGCTATGTAATGTTAATGCCTGGTTTGGAAAAGCCACATTCAGTCATGTATGTTTGGCTTCTTCAGTGTAATAAGGCTGACCGAAGTAAAGACGACTGCCTTGTTTTCTACAGATGTAAGCAGATGCTTGGAGCACCACCGGCACTCCCAAACCAGTAGTTGCGGGAACGGCTGCTCTCCACTTGCCTACTTGAGGCCATTTCTTCAGATAAACTGATCTCCCCTGTAAAAGATTCTTTCTGTTACTGCTCTTAAAAACAGAGAAATCATTACATCAGTTGTCCATCGAGAAAACCATCTTTAATGAGCCTAGCAACAAGACAAGTGAAAGGCCAGTTCTGTGGTTTAAAACCCAGGGCCAGCAATACTGAGAGCTGCACTTGCTCACCAGCTTCTTGCAGTCTGCTGTGGCCCGGGTGTTCTAAGCTTGTCCCCTGGGCATTTTCCTGCTTCAGGGCTCTCTGGTTGCTTTCACAAGTGGAAGTCTTTTCAGTCTTTGTTCCAAAGTTATTCAGGAGAACCTAGGTAGGTGTCACTTGTTTTATGAAAAGTGGTATCAGATCTGATTAGACCAACTGTCCATCAGGTCTAGCCTGTCTCTGACAGGGATGAGCACCAGGTATTTCAAGCAAAATGAAAAACTTTCAGGAAAGATGAAGAGTCTGTGCTCCACCTCAAACAGGTTTATTCCAGTCTTTCAGCAGCTACTGGTTTAAGAAAGCAGGCGGGCAACTTGTATAACTAACTGCCTGCACTGATGGAATTGATGGTATTATTATTCACCATCTTAATCCCCAGCCTTTTCTGAAACTTCTCATGCTCTTTCCTTCAAAACTTTTCTCAGCAGTCAAAATTCCAGGTCTGCCATAACTGTTTTGAAAACATATCTCTTCCTGTTATGAATTTGTTGCCTTGATTTTATTTGGTATTGCCTGCCCAATATTATGGGGAAGGAAGAATTGTGGAATGTAGAGAAAGTAAAATAACAATAACTATTGTCTACTTCTGTCACGTGGGCATGGCAGGACAGTAGTACTTGGCGATGACACTGTGTTTTTTCTGGCCCCTTCTTCCTACTCCCACCTTTTTTGAGGTTAATTATCTTGTATAGTCTGTAGTGCATAGCTGTACCTTCAGCAAAGATGCCTGGGATAGCTGAAACAACATTTAGATATTTCACCATTTCTCTGCCCTTGCTGATGGAGCATTTCTGTTGATACAGTATTTTTACAATTCATTTTGTTGCTAATCCATAACACACTTTCTAATCTGTTTTGTAACTATTGTGCATTAAGCATTATCTTTCTACTTAATTCTAATCAAGTACATGTGTTATTTCTGAATTACTGTTTTCCTTTTAAAAACAATGCTAACCATTTATTTCTATTGATGTGTGTACTAGCTGCTTCCAGTCAATAGAGAACATTAGATCCAGGGATTTAAACAGAATTCCAGCTGTCTGATGATGGCCCTTACAGTCTAAGTTTGAGGGACACCAAGGGATAATACAATGGCTGAGCAAGTTTGGGGGCTGAGGGATTAAAAATCCATTTTGCCTCGGAATTTGTCCACCTTTGGGACTAGGTGGACATCTCCCTAGGATGTGGCAATAATGTTTTGGAGGCCATTTGAAGAGAAGATTATGCTGCATGGCCCATTTGCTGAGAGGTAGCGAGTGTCTGAGAGAGTTACTTGAGAAAACCTCCTGGAATTGCTATCTCTAAAGCTGAGGGTCATCCAATAAACTGAGGTCACACATGTGTAACATTACTGAAGTGTCAGCTTCGTAGCATGCTATCTGCAGCGAAGTTTTCTCAGAGTTGTGTAAGCAGTCTTGTGATTTGCTTGAGAGATGAGGGGGGACATGTGCACCATAACATTTGGCCTCGGCCGGAAGACAATGACTTCAGTGATGGTAGACAATCCAATAAGTACATTTGTTGTTACAGTACACCTCTCGGCCAGGCAAACACTTCTGCTGTAAGCCAAATTTATGTCTCAGACGAATCGCATAATTTATCAGCAAAACAGACCAGACCTATTATTGCCTACAGAAGTAACAGAATGAGCCTTCAGAGATGAGAGGAGTGTGGTCCAAAGAGTTTGCACTGCAGCGTGTGGGGCTTTTCCAGCTCTCAACGTGTTAGAATAGGCAGAGATAAATGTGCAGATTGGGATCTCTGTAACTTTATCACCCCATGCTTAACAAGGCAACAAGTTGGCCACAGAGACATTCCCAGGAGACATTCCATAAGATCTCTGGAGCCAAGACTGGATTTTCAAAGAAGCCAGGAGAAAACCAGTATTTTCACTGAATGAGTTTCCTTTCTACTGAGGTCATAGCATATTGAGAGAAGGTAATTCAGCTATCTGCAAAATGTTCCTGCACTCTCCCTGGCTTAAAAAAAGAACCAGCATTCCCATGCTCTTCCTTGTATAGAGGCTTTGTGCAAAACAACTTGCCAGCAACCTTAAGCAAGCTGTGTCCCTCTCTTCTTTTAGATGCCTGTTTGAGCTCACAGATTTTCTCTGTATTGATTCATTCTAGGAGAAGCAAGTGAAATGGAGCTGGTGTGGCAGTCTTGTAGGAATCTGATACCCTCAAATTCCCTTATGGGAATGGACCTCAGCCATTTAAATAGTAGGCTTAGTCATAGCATTATTCACAGTAGTTGGCGGTCTCCAAAAGGCTTTGCCAGTGCTATCACATCTTTCAGCATACTCCAGTTCAATTGATTGAGAGCATCTGTTGGTCTGAGGAGAGATGTGGGGCTAGATATATTCATTTCCTGAAAAATAGGGTATTACTGAATGCTCTTCTCCAAAGGTTTCTAGCTACAGTGACTTCTTGAAGTCTTTCCTACTGCTCAGCATTTCGGTAAAACTGGTGGAAAGAACAGCAAATGAATGTGGGCTGCAAGGCTGCAATGGCAATCCTTCCAGGGTTCCTTAAAAAAACTGATACTGTTGCCGCATTTTTCCATTGCGTATTTTATTCTCGGAGCTGACTGAAACTTACTGGCAATAACAGAAATCTAAATGTTCTGAAACATAAGATAGAATTTGTATTTGTAGGCTATAACAAACTTTTCAACAGCTGCCTCAGTGGAAGACATGCAAGCTTTGGATGAATGTTTTATGTTCCCTACATCCTTTGGACTCACCGCTGTTCGGCCCCTGACAGAAACAGGTTGACACAAATGGCAAGCAGGTTATAGCTTTTCATTTTGGAAGTAGGACTGATCTTAATAACATGATGCTTCAGCACAGGAATTTGTGAAATGCTTCACCACCTCTGACACCAAAATCATTAATGGAAGCACTGCCTAATGCACCCATTCACTTTTTGGGTGGACTAGTAGTCTCAGATAGATGCCTTATTAATGTTGGTCAGAAAATGCCAGTTCTCTTTCTCAAAGGTGATTTGGACTATCTGTGGAAGAGTCCTGAAAAATCTGGGGAGAGAAAAGGGGCAGATAAAAAAGACAAATCCAGAGATCGTTCTCCTGCTTTTGAAAAACAATTCCAGGAAGGAAGGAAAGACCTTTGCAGATAGCTTTTTTTGATGTTGTTGTTAAAGAAAAGAGAAACTAGAGGGTCACAAGGACTCTCCCACCTTCACCCTGGATGTCCCTGGGACCTGGGGGTGGTGGAGAGGAGGAGATGTGATATGGGACTGGCTAAGGGAGGAAAGATGCTAAGAGGGAAGAAGAGGTTGGGAAGTGTGGACCCTCCTCACTGCCAAATTGAACCGGGTGCACTGGGCATGCAACTGGGATGAGAGAAGCACAGAGAGGAGCCGGGGCAGTGCTGGGGGCTGATACAGATCAGGGCTTGAGATCTGTATAGTGGTTATTGCAGCAGCACTCAGGGTGTGAGCTGCTCCTGAACTGCTGTGCCACTGGAAAGTAGTCATCATCTTCTCCAGCCATGGGCTGGTGCTCAGATGCAGAATGTTGGCCTCCCTTTCTGCCTCACATTGAACCCCCCTGGAAAAACCTAAGTTATCTCTCCTATCCCTCAGCTCCTGGTAACAGAGATAAACCATTACAGGTGAAGGTGAACAGCTATGTGATTGTTCTGGCCTGCAATAGTGATGCCCATGAATATTTACAATGCACTATTTGTCCACATTTCCCCTTCTTTCATTTAGGCTGATCCCAAGCAGATATTGCTGCGATTGCTGAAACTGTGATTCTCAATACCCGAACTATGGGAATGTTTGGATGGAAATGTGAAGCTTCTGCTGCTTAAGCGCTTATCTGGTTGTATGTAGTATTTACAACCAGTTTCATTTTGCCTGCTGCGAAAGACAGGAGGTACTGCCCGTGTGCCCGCCTGCCTTGCGCCAGCTTCTTGTTTCTTGGTGCCGTGTGCAGCAGCAATTGCTACCTTCAGCTCACCAGCCAAGGGGAATTTCTAAAGCTCTCTGCATTGGTCTGACAATCAATACCTTGGGCAGACTGGTGTTACCAGCACACAGCTCAGAAGGAGCCATTTCAGCCTGGTTTTGGGCCTGTGTAGGTCCATGAGAAAAAATTTCTTTCCTGTGAGGGTGACAGAGCAGTGGCATAGGCTGCCCAGGGAGGTTGTGGAGTCTCCTTCCCTGGAGACATTCCAAACCCGCCTGGATGTGGTGCTGTGCCCCTTGGTCTTGGTGTGCCTGCTCAAGCAGGAGATGATCTCCAGATGGTCCCTTCCAACCCCCACCATTCTGTGATTCTGTGATTCTGTGTAAGGAGCAGGGAGCTGAGGGTCCCCACGCTCCAGCAACCAGCCCTTGCCCCCATCCCACAGGCAGTGGCAGCAAGGTGGGCAGGCAGCCTGAAGGCTGGAGAAGAGCGAGAAATGCTCTGTCGTGTGGTGAAGCACAGGCTGGTCACTCCAGCTCAGCGGGTGCCATAGGCTGGTCCCGCTGCCGCTCCCCAGGCTCCAGCTACCAAGTTTCTCCTCCAGCGCCAGCTTATCGAGCATGGGTTGTCCAAACGCGCAGCTGAGCATATTTCAGGGGAGAGCAGGACGAACGTGCCCTGTGGCTGTGGTTTGTGCTGCCACAGCCGTGTTTGATCTGGCTGCTGTTTGAGACACCGTGCAGCTGGAGGCTGCAGGGCAGCCGTCGGCAGGGAGACACTGCCATCTCCCGACACCGGGCTCCTGGTGTATGGAGCACTCTGCACGCACATCTCCTGGGGAAGCAGCAGGTGGTAAGGTGGCTGGGGCCCTAAGGCTGGTTCACGCTCACGTTTTGGTTGCAGGGGAGTTCTGGAGACCTGGCCACAGGCAGCCTGGTAGCCAGCAGTGGGAGGTCACGCTCCAGGCTGCCGAGGCAGTCACGGGCTGATGTAAAAGTTAGCACGGTGAGCCAGAGGTGGTACAGGGAGATAAGCCCAAATGCAGCATGGAGCTTGCGAGACATACAAAAGTGTCGGTTGATGAAAACTGAGTAAGTTGTCCCAGGCCATAGCTGGCACCACGGCTAACAGCAGGGTAGACAGGAGTCAGTAAATGGCCTGCGCCTCTTCCTGTCTGCACCCTCTAACCACACACAGTGACCACTTTCCTGAAGAAGGAAGGTATTTAAAGGAGGCAATAGCATAATTGTTTTCCTCCAAAACGACCCTAATATGGGTTGGAAATCAGCAGAAATTCATGCACCTCTACATTTAGATGCTAAAAATACCATTCCCAATCAATCAAACCAAAGCTTGGGAGGCAGAGATGCGAAAGAAGTTCTGCTTTTCCTGTGTGTGCAGCCTCTGTGCCTGTCGCGGCTCCAACACACTGGACCATCTGTGGGACACCGGTGGAAGTGCAGTTCGGTGCTAATCTGAAGACCAGTAATTCCCAGCCAAAGCACCAGGGGTCATTCCACTCTTTATCTCCACTTTAGCTCAGCTTCTCAGCACAACAGCGCTAGCAATACCTCTCCCCTTCTCTTCTCCCTTCCGACTGCCTACGATAAACCTGAACTGCAAATAAGGTTGTGTTTAGACAGGAAAGTGGTGGGAATTTTGTCTGAGTAAAGACAGGAGGATCTGTCCCGGTGGAAAGGCTTTTGAGTGGTTTACAGTATTTGCCTGTAATTGTACACATTCCTTGAACAAATCACGTCCACTCATTTATTATCCATGCTAAACAGCCCAGTAGGTCTAGAACACAGGTGTGTCACTCACCCTGCTTTAGGCTAGAGACATCCACAATGGAATGTAATTTTTCCACCCAGAGATTAGTTATGTTAATGCAACGTCAGAGGTGACTGCTTTGGGGAGATGGGGAGAGAAGGGAATACGGGAGGAAAAATAAGTTGAACAAAATGTTCACACAAACTTGGAATAAAATTACCAAGAACAGGTGTTCGCTTTCTCCCCTGACATATGCAAAATGGTGATGGATTTTTGGTTTTAATAATAATCCTTATTTAAAATTTAAGTAATTCTTAGCTGGTGATGATTTGGTCTAAAAGGCATGGAAATCAATGGGGACTTTGCCCGGGCTTCAGATCATGCCACATGTGACAGCTGGATTTAATTGTCACGGGAGTAGTAATGAGGAATAGGTTGTTTGAGGCTGGAATACCTAGGACTTTGCTTCTGGTTAAAGCAGGTTACACATCTCATAAATGTGCACCTCCTGTCAACTACTGTGAGTGTTTTCTATGTTAAATGCAAGGTGTTTGAGGCATAGAATCCCACAGGAACAGAGGTGCAAGTTTAGAGGAAAGTAAAACCTGCACACACACACGTTGTGTGCCAGTTTTCTCTGGCTGAGGATTTCATCTCATGCACGAGCAGTGCAGTACCCAGGACTGATGTGCTTTCGGCAAAGAACAAAGCCCTAAAGCCGAACCAAACCCACCAGAAAGTTAACCCCTTCCTTCCTGACCTTCCTCTGTACTTCACCAGGTAGGAGTAGGTCGCTCTTCACTCTTCCCATGAACCTTTTTTTTTTTTCCCAGGGAGAATGGCTAGAAAGAGACAGAGTTTTGCTGTTCTCACAGCCTTAATATTTATTTGCTATAACAGGCTCTGGTGCCTCAGTCCATGTCTGCCCAGCACTTACACAGATAATGTAGCCTGAAACCTTTAATGCATGCCTAAGATTGCACCATGTCGGCACTCACTCCCTGGCTTCTCTGAAAGTTTTTCATCATCTTGGCCAAGAGTTTCCATTCTTTTTAGCCCCTAGAAACAACAGGCAACCCCTGTGCAATTTATTGCAGTTTATAGTTTCTCCACATGGACGTAACTTCCAAAATATTCATTAGAAAAATTAGTCATTTACAATAAATGTTACATTTTTACAAGAAAATGCAGCTATTATTTATTAAGCATCTGGACTTTTTCAGCACCACTTCATAATGGGGATGAGCCTGAACTGGAACACCTGATCTAAACCCTCTTCTGGCTTTTGGAGAATTTCAGATCCAAGTTCTTGAGGGCTGGGATTGTCTTCAGTTCGAGTCTTCTACAGCTCTGAGCACATTGTTGGCACTTAACAAATAAACAATAGTAATCCAAATCTGGACCAGAAATTAATGGTTAGGGTGTATCTGTACTTTATAAAAAATGTATACATCTTCCACGTTACCCATGCTACATCAAATGCAATGCCTTTTTTTCTTTTGTAACCATAAATGATCGCAATTAGGAAATACAGCCTCCAGCCCACAGCTCACAGTGTTGCCAGGGAAAAACACAATCCTTCATGGTAGCTCCAGCCATGATCCAGAGGTGCAAACTGGGGTGATGAAGTGGCTTTTAGACAGGTGCCGCAGGGCAACAATAACTTGAACTACGGTAGCACCAGCTGCAAAGTCCACCCAGGCTGGGGCCCGGCCTCTGGCCAGCAGGCACACCTAGCAGGGAAGGAGGAAGCAGCATGTGATGGCACGAGGGAAACATGAACTAGTGGCTGTGTCTCATGACAGAAACTGAACCAATTCTCTCATTCACTCCCAGCTCTCAGAGAGGACAGAGAAGGTGGCTCACTCAGGCTGGATTTACAGGGATGTACCTTCACATCAGCACTCCTGAGACAAAGAGCACTTCGTATACGGAGAGAGATCTTGGGGAGCTGCCCCTCACAAAGTTATCATCTGCCAAAGCCTTCCTACTAACATCACCTCTGCTTTACATGAACAGTGGACCTGGGGTTTAGGCCACTGTCTGGAAGTGTTCAGGTTTGTAAACTAAAAAAAGAATGACTGAAAAGCATCTTACATTGTCCTCCCTCAGGAAAGAGAAATGCCTTTATTTAACAGGGACAGGCCCAAGTGCAGTAAGTAGTACAGTAGCATTTGTTGTAATCAGTATTGCTTTGGTCCAAAAGCTATGCTATATTTTCCTTAGTGTCTGCTTTTGGATATTTGGCCTTCTATGTGCTTCACAGTGGAAATGAAGAAATGGTGAAAACTTCTGGCAGTTTGCAGAGAACAGAAGGAGAGAACATAGATGGAAAAGCGTTCCAGCAGAGGTGGAGTAATGGCAACTGATATGCAAGGGGAAGTCATAGGAAACAATGCAATCTAACTTGTTCCAGCTGCCTAAGCAATCACAGGGACATTGCCAGATGTAATATAGCTCTGGTTAGCATGAGCTGAAATGTGGGATAGCCTCCAAAAACAAGGACGGGGAGAAAAGAAGCAGCAGCTTGTTTGTGAACAAAAGACTAAACTATTTGGTTGCTAAAATACATGCAAAGGAGGTATCCCCTCCCTTTGTCCTATGTGCAAATCGTATCTAAGCTGGGGAAAAGACAAAAGGAAAAAATATCCAGTTTGCGGTTGTGCTGAATTCATACAGTAAACACTGGTGGCCATGCTAAATGGGGAGGAGAACTTGGGGAGTGTTATTTTGGTTGTGCAGCAATTGAGTCCAATGTTTCAACAAACTACTGCTGCTCTGTTAGAGAAACTGCATTTTTAAAATGTGAATCAAGAGGGGCAATTTACAACAAAAAGCAGCTCTGAGAGCCTCTCCATTAGGTGTAGGCTATGTTGACAGTCAGCCTGTCCCATGATTATGTTATAGGATGGAAGGCCTGAGTTACCTTGGAACTAGTTACCTAAGGACTATGGTAACTGAGCCCAGCCTGACTGACAACCAGAGCAAATATGCTTATTCCGCACTCCCTTCTACTGATATTTAATCTAAATCCATCTTAAATCACTTTATATTATGTTCAGTCATGTCTATGTTGAGTTTACCTTTCCCCCAGGACATTAGGCAATGAAGAAAACGCAGGAGGACCATCTAGATCAGATTGCCTCGTCCATCCCACCGCCTCCTTGAAACTGTTCCCCAACCTGCGAGGGCATGGGCAGAGCACAAAGTGGGCCAGACAGGCAGCAAATTCAGTGCTTCTCTAAACAATTCTTCCTTGGTTTCCACAGCACATTAAGAAACACCTTCAAGATGTCTTTCCATTTTTAAATTCCTTGTGTTTTCCCCATGAGGGGAGGATCCCGCTGTCCAAATTGCTCAAAGTAGCAAGTCACTCTCTATAATGTGGTTTGAAGGAACGGATGCTGTTTTGGCTCCACTGAATTTCAAAGCAACTTGGCAATGATTGCAATTATTGGTCTATATTAAAGTGACAAAATAGCAGAAGACAGGAAGCATTATTATCCCCATTTTACAAAAAGAAAGGAGGACACGGGGAACTCAGACAATTTACTTACTCCAGGGTCTTGGTCCAGCTCCATCCTTTAACGCAGGAGTCACAGCTCTAAGGAAGGCAGCAGGCGCTGCACTAGCATGGGCCTGCCACTCATCACCATTCTCAGCTAGGAAAACAGGGCAGGACCAGATCGCTCAGCTTCACAAGACGGTGAAAAAAACCTGAAAAGCAGAGTTAATCCTTCAATTTAACAACAGAATGAGCTTCAACAGCAAAATCTCTACTCTGTTCGCAGTTTTTGAGCACTGCTGTGGTTGTCCTTCCTGCAAATATGATCCATTATCATATACTTGTTAACATTTATAGATGTTGCCACATAATGTAGATATGGCTGTTCCTTCCCCCACAGCCACAGTTTATTTGAGGGATAAAAGCTGTTGCTTTCTTACAGTCAAAATGCCATCACTCTTATGAGTATCAGATCGGCGTTGAGTTCTTGTCACAGAAATGCTTTACATTTATCACCTGGCATGTGCCACCTCTGTGCCCTTTTTCCCAGGGACACCACTTCTGTGGAAATATTAATAAATGACAAATTGCTTTTGTGTAATCTTGTGAAATGTTTTGACTACTAAAGTCGTTCCATAGCAGTTCATTAAAGGACACATAAAGTATTTAAGTTTACATTTTATAAAAAGATCAGGAATGCTCTGGCTGATCGCTTTCTTTCTATTGAGCATCTGTTTCCTATTTTTGTAACGGCTTACAGCAGTGGTTGGCCAGTTCTGTACTAATAGTTGATCTTAAGTGGATCAAAACATTGTAATTTCTTAACAAAGGTTAGAGAGTGTCCGTCTAACACAGCTTCCTATGGCTGCAACCAGCATTGTCTGTGCATCAACATCTGGTTTCAAAATATTAAAAATTATAAACACTTCCAGATACAAACCATCTGGCCTCCCAAAATTCTACATCTGCATAATTTTGCTTTCCTTTTAAAAACCAAACACAGACTTAGTTCGGCCCTGCTACATTACTGAAGAATCTTCCTCCTTCTAAGTGCAGGGCAAAGCCTGTGGTCGAGTTTTGCTGGAAGCAGCCATCTGTATCTGGCCGGCTGTTGTGCCTGACGTTGGCTGTATTAGTAAGTGATAAGCCGAAATTCTTTGCTTGGTTAGCATACGGTATCTGATTGAATCACAAGGGAGGCTGCAGTGAAGAAATCATGGTGAATTGAATGAGCAGTGAAGTCTGCAGTGCTGGCTGCGATCAGGGTTTTGAAAGCTGTTTGCTTGCTGCCCATCTGCATTGTGTCAGTCCTCTCCAAGACAGCACCAAGCCTGCGGTGTTGCTGCCACTGCAGATGCAATCATGGTGTGTGATTCACTGCTTCACTCCAATGTCTCGGGCTTTCTTGAGCCACACATTCCTTGGCTCTAACACCTGCAGACAGGTCTGCAACACTGCAAGGGTCAGAGCAGTGGAAGGAGAACCACCCCTCTCCCTTTTGGCCAGAGAAACTTCCTGTGGGATGGCTGCTGCCGCTGTGACTAAACAACACCGAACTACTTCCTCTGGCCTCTTTCCCCTTCCTTTTCATTTTCCATGCCAATTCAAGGAGCTCTGTACTGTTGAGTCCCTGACTGCTTTACCCAGATGGAAAGATCATTTGTATTTCAGATGCAGAGAGAAATAACAAGTCGTTCTTACGCAGATAGCTGTGTGCAGAGTATGAAATGTCATTGGTTTCATTAGCTTTTAATTAATGATGCTACTTATTGTTCAACATTGTGTATTTAAAGGAATGGTGAAATTAATAATAACATATGAAAATTAATAGAGCTGTGGGAGATAAGTATTCCAAGTTCAGTCAAAGTCAGAAGTTCATCTTATCATTTTTGTGTCCTTCAACGGTCTAATTTGCAATGAAACAGTATTTTTCCCTGAGCTTTTCAAAAACTGAACAGGTTCCAGTAAGCTCTGAAGGCAGGACACTGAACAGGCCTTTCACCCCAGCTGGAGTGCTCCAGCTTAAAGCTGAAGAGGTAACCAAGATGGGAATTAACACTTCTTTCACTCTTCCAAGATTTTGCGGGCTCTAATGAGAGCACCTTTATGATACAAACAGAAACAGACAGCATCTTTCAGACCAGGAGAATGTCCCAGAGAAGTCACTGCAAGGACTCTGCTCTTGGTTCATAGATACCTGGTATCCCACACAGTCTGTTGCACATTACCCCAACCAAAAATATGCTGAGGATCATGGCCAAATCCTGCATGGGATGGTTGATTACAGCAGCCATGAACCACATAGATAACAAGATCAATTACAGGTATTCATTTCACTATGGAAAAAATTCCAGTAAGGCCAGCCAGTCTAAATGTTTAATTCCATTTTTATGCTCATTAGTTGCATATACTTCTACTTTCAGTTTGAGACCAACTTTTCTGCATCAACCAGAGACATCAAATACCATCCTAACACTGTACCTGATCTGTCATGACTGATGTGGCTTTTGCTAATGTTTCCTGTAGTGATGATGGCTTGCCAGGTGGTGAGGAACAAAAGCACAGTCAGACCATATAGTAAGCTGAGTAAAACAAAGGTCTATGGCTGCACTAGTTATATATGCTGCTGTTGTCATGTCTTAAATGTAACTGCATCTGTAAATACGTGCCAAGTGCATCAGCCAGAAGATACCCTAAAAGGTTTGGGAATGTCAAATCAATGAGTAAACCCCATAGCAAACTACTAGCAGTTGGTGTCAAACAACCCCCCAGTCACTTGCAGCAGACCCTAGAAAGCCAAAGCAGAGAAGGCAACTCATTCCTCTCTTGGCTGAGATCTGAGGCAGCTCCTTTCTTCACTGTTCACAGCTAAAGCTTCCTTCCTTTTCCGTCTGTATATTGAAAGAAATTCAAGCAATGTTTACCCTCATTCTGAGAGACATGATAGTTTTTTCTTTATAATAATTCTTTTATTTTCAACCTAAGCAGTCAAAATAGAGTTTTCTCACCAGTCAAAACTTCTCAGGAAAATATAAGTGCTGTCTGTGTTTCTGAATGACCCTGAGCTGCCAAAGTCACAAAAGACAACCATCCCAGCAGTATCCTTGCGCCACACTGGAATTTAATTAATTCAATCACTTGATAACCAAACAATTTGATAACCATACATCATTCTAAGGGTGGCAAGTAACATCATAGAATCATAGAATCATTAAGGTTGGAAAAGACCCTTAAGATCATCGAGTCCAACCCCTAACCTATCACTGCCAAGTCCACCACTAAACCATATCCTCAAGCACCACGTCTACCCTTCTTTTAAATACCTCCAGGGATGGAGACCCAACCACTTCCCTGGGCAGCCTGTTCCAATGTTTGACAACCCTTTTCGTGATCATCACGTGCATCATCCCTGGTTTTCACCTCCTTCAATGAACACCTTTTAATGTTAGTCTTCAAAGTCTCTCTTTCCTTCTTTCCTTCTCTTCCCTACTTGCATCTTCCCTGAGTTCTTTTGTCTCCACTTTTCTCAAAAAGAACTTTTTCCTCCATTTCAAAACCAATAATTTTCCTGTGATAAGGGCAAGTCGTTATACAGAGATGGTCATGACCCTTTTGTTTCCCATCAGCAATTGAGGAAAAAGAGCTCTGGAGATGCCTGGATTAATTTATTAAAAATTTTCTGTAAAAGAAATCAGAACCAAATTACGTTCTTTGTTTTGGTTTGGTTTTTTTAATTTTATTTTATTGTAGGAGGAGGGAGTAGCTAGCCAGTATGCTCTTAAGTTGTGACTGCTGCTTCTAAACACCTGCTATCCCACCTCGCTCCCACTGCTTGGAGGTGCACAGGGCTCCACTCTCTCTGGCTTGGATGTGAAGCCATTTCAATGTAAGGGAAATTTCTTTTCCTGAGCAAAACTCCTCTGGGCATGAGAGGCTAGCAAGGAGTGCAATGGCTGTCAGGGAGGGATGCATCAAATCCCTAAAAGGGACATACAGAGGGCTGAAGCTGGGGATGAGGCTGTGAGATGAGTCAGGGTGCAGGATTCAGAGGAAACCAGATTTTTAAGCAGTTATTTCATTATAGCCATGAGGCTGAAGAGCCTGTCTTCCCAGGCAGAAAGTAAAGGTTTCACCCCGTGATTCCTGAGAAATAACATCGCAGTGGTGAAATAGTTCTTTCCCTTTCTTTAAGACACTGTCACTCACTGGAAAGAAAAGATTTCGAGAAGCATTTAATGAATCCTAATACTTCTATCTGTTTTAAAATATAGGTAAAAATATTAAAAATAAAATAAATAAAAGATGAAATTGAATAATGTAGTCTTACCTCAAAGTCTGCCTCACAGACACCTTTATCTGGTTGGCATGAGTTCAACAAAACATGATTGACCTGCATAGAGGCATATGCCCTGTGTTGAGACAGAGGGAGTACTGCCTGGAGCTACAGACTTACTACCAATTAGTTTGCTTGTGTAGACACTTAGATAAAACTGAACTAATTTGAGATTAAGTTTGGCCGACTTCATGGTCATGGTTTTTCAGCTGAATAAATCTGGATTTGAATAAATTTGCTACCATTCACCGAGAAAAGGATGTAAATGCAATATTAGATATTTTATTTGATATCAGAGAATAATCAAGTACACTGCATATTTGATTGTGTCAGCCGTGGAAACAGGAGTCCGAGAGTTATTCATTGCACCAAGACAATGAAACTTTGCATGATCTCTGTAAGAAAAATGTTATCAACACAACTTAAATACTTCAAAGAAGCTCTGAGGCATAAATAATTGCATAATTTAATGTAGCAAACAAGCTAAGAAAATAAAATAGCCTCAGCAAATAATTTGTTTTTCCTAGGCAGTTCACAAAAAGGAAAAGAACCAAACCAGATAATTTGCTGTGACTTATTCTCTAGCCCTTAAAAGGTTTTTTCTCTTTATTAAACAGAAATAGTTGAGTCAGAATCTGGTTTTGTTTCTGTTGAGACTAATAGAAATATAGCATGATTTCCATAGTAAGGAAGCAAATCCATTTTGCAGAGCAGTGCTGCAAGAATTTATCCACGCTGTCTGACATGTAGATAACATTAGCATTTACTTTTCCTATCTGATAGCATTATTTTAATATGAACTTCTTATTGTTTTGGAAGGTTTCATGGTCTGACCTCAAGATCCCTGAAGAGTGATGGCCTAAAACTATTTCAAATAAGGTTGCCTGAAAATATGAGCAAGGGAAAAGAAAATTATACTGGCTTCAAATTCATCTGCTCAAGTGCCCAGGTTGCCATAAATCAATTTTAAATTGTGCAAAAACATTTTAAAAATAAATAAATTGCCTCTTTAGTTTTGATTTCCACAGTCTGCTTTCACTCACACTTTAGTCAATAACTAAAGGCTGGGAGGCAGAATAATATCAATATATATCAGAAAAAAATATTTCCAAGCTATAACTCAGAAGAACAAGTTGTAGATGCAAATGTATAATCCAATTGCTGGGAGACTTTATGGATGCTGATGGGTATGAATGCACAAACCAATATTAAGAACTTAAAGGCCTTAGTAGTTCAGTGGCGCACTTAATTAAGCTCTCCAGTTCCCATTTAATATCATTTTTCTGTTCATTCCATTTGTATTACATGTTCCTTCAATTGTACACGTTCAGTCTTATAATAAAGGAATGTATTTCCTCCTCTGGGTAAATATGTAACCTCTCAGGGAGCATTTACATTTGAAAATTAGCTTGGCACAAATGCAGGTGGGAAACTAAACACACTATTTCTGTGTAATTCCACATGTAGACCTTGTTATTGCACATTAAAATTGTCTGCTTATGGGATTATTTAGGAATGCTGATCCAGGATTGCTGTTCCAGAAAAACTATTCAGGTGCAACACCACATTTGGAGAAGTCTTTCTGATCTATATTCAAGTCACATAAACCAGAAGAGGAGTCAAGACAGACAGAAGAAATTCTGATGCCCACATTGGCTAGGCTGGCAGAAAATCATTAACAGAGATGCCCATAGCCCAGCCAAGTCTTAATGCTTTAATTCAAAAGGATTTCACTCATTTTTGGAGATTTACTGCAGCGAGCATGTACAATGATTCCTTGAAACCAACTCTGCCCTTGCCTACTTGCATGTTATGTCTCCTCAGAATAGCTAACAGAGGCAGATGAGAAGGTAAAGTGCTTGTACCTCACACAGAGAAATTATATTGAGCAGTAATCAAGGGCTGCAATTTGATCTCATGTTTAGAGGCAATTGCTTAGAAAGGTGAGGAGGGAATCATCTTGCAACACTCAACTGGTGCCAATTGCCCGTCATCTTGTCCAGAGGGAGGGCTTCCTATTCCTTCCCCCCAAAACATTGGATGCTGAACTTGTCTGAGGGCAAGACAGCTGACTTAGATCAGCTCTCTGCGATGGGAAAAGGGTTGCTGAATCTTGATCATGTGCTTGAGTTCAACACCTAGACCAGAAGAATTAATGATCCCTTCTGATCTTAACCACTTGGAAACTATGCAGCTCTCAAAATGCTCCTTTCTTACAGGGATCCCAGAGGATGGTGTGTTCCACAGTGTCTTCTTCAGCTTGTAGCCATTCCAAAAACCTAACACGGACTTTGGGCCTGTCCTGGTGACTGCATTGTTTGCAGACATCAAGTTAACTACTGAGAAGTCTTGAAGAGTTGCAGGACTGTGACAATTATGGAGGCACAAGCGTTGAACTGAATGGGTTACAAGACCATGAAGTAACTACTGGCAGTTAAGGCTTTACAGCTTATTGATGGTCACATGTACCTTTCTTCTGCCCATTTCAGGCAGGAAGAGTAACAGGAACATTTATGTGTTTGCTTGCCTAAAGACAAAAAACTCTTTGTAAAAATATAAAATCTGGAAACAAGCTGGCTGGTGAGGTCTTAAAATATTGGCTACAAATCAAACACTAGAAAGGTATTGGTGAAGGCCATGTCACACACAAAGAAGAATGCAGTGATATTCAGCTTTGGAACCTTCCTTGGGCTGTGGAAACAAATCAAGCCACATTTAGTCAAAATACCTTCACAACTAGACAGAGTTATGCTTTGTTTTTGTATCTTAAATGTAAGCATCGATGTAAAAGGCCATTGATGAATAAATGAAGCTGTATATTTGTTTTTTGTACAAAAGGACTGTATTTTCCTAAGGCCTATCCCAACCACATCACTCAACAAAACCCTTTACAAATACTGTCTCCTCTTAAAAATAAAAAAGGATGCAATAATATTCATATGGTCACTCTTGCTGAAGATACTTCTTGCCCATACAAAGGTTGGACTACATGATCCCTGAGGTCCCTTCCAACCTGTGATTCTGTGATTCTGTAATTCTGTGATAGACTTATAAAGCTAAGAGTTGTATAATAAATTGACCTTGACCTCTAAAGGTCAAATTCATCATCAGCTTAACTTCTACAGAGAACATGCTTACACCAGCTATTGTTCTTCTCACTGAGTGCTTGCCTAGGCTGAGACTGTGGCAAATCTTTAAACATCAATGAGGTGACTCTAGGATTATTACATCTCCAAATATATGCCTGAAATGTCATCTTTACTCTCCATTAAGAAAGAGTTAAACAAAATGTTTGAATGGAAAGTTTAATAACAAAAGGCATTTATGATGTTTACTTAAATTTTCTGGACCATTAGGTCTAAATGACATGAGTTATAGGATGCTATATCTGGCCAAAAAATCTTTTTGACCAGTCTAAGTTTTACTACATGCTAGGCTGCCAGCATCCCTATTGGAAAAAAAATAATAATAATAATAAAAATAAAAAAATCTGTGGTCAAATCCTAGTTTTCTCAGTGAAATCTGGATTCAGAATAGCCATTCATGCCAGAAAGTACCTTTTGAAGTTTACATTAACATGGATATTTATTTATTTTCCCTCTGTAACAATGACAGTGGTTGAGATAAACTGTTTAATTCTAAATAGAAAACACATCTGCTGTTTCTGCATTGTTTGTGGTTGCTGGAGGGGTGACAATTTAAACCAAGTAGCACACATGACATTTTAAGTGAGATGTTGTATGAGGATTTGCAGCTGCTGCACTTTCTTATTTTCCTCTTGCCTGACAGCACTGCTCCATTGCAGGGCCTGTAAACCTTTCCATCCCCAACACGGCTCTCAAAGGGAAAGTTTATACATATCCTTACATATGTGCATGCATACCTGCATGCATGTGATATTTCTGACACACTCATTTCAATTTCTTTTGAGCAGAAGAGCATTTTCTACACCAACTGAGATTTTGGTGGCCAGCACAGCCCCGAGATGATCAAATTAGGCCAGACTTTGCTAAAAGCTAGGTGACGAGCAGGCATCTCAGGTCTCCAAAATTAACCTTCAGTTGAGTCCTGACCCACTGGCATTAGACATCATGGCCCACTTAAGGACCCAGCGTGTTTGAATACGGAGATTTGTTTGGTGCTGGAGAGCCCCGAGGCCAGGCCCAAGCTGGCCCCGTTCTCTCCAGCAACATCCCCATTATCTCAAAGCTGCTGGAGAGCATTAAGCAAACAGAAAGGGCTGTGGGATTGGACTGAGCAAGGTAATTGGAGGTTAGAAAGGCTGGACCCGCTCCAGCCAAGGGAGCTGTGAGAGTGGATGCAAGTGCTGCCCCAGCTCCCCGCTAGCATTCTCTCCTGCCTGCGGAGGCTTTAGTGCAGGGCTTTATCTATTCTCCACCCCGGTAAATGCTGGCTGAGTAACAGACTTCATTCATGCCCAAGCAACGCAGAACTGTAAGCCCTATTCACAAAGGTGGGCGCCGCTGAATGGCATGCTGCAGTGCTGACACCTAAGCTAGGGTTAAATTATCTTTTTTTGGATCCCTATAGTGGCTTACTCACAAGGACACGCTGCTCCTTTCAGGTTAATCAGCTTGGCCCTAAATAAATGGGGGTTACATTTCTAAATCATTTTGATAGTTTGGCAATTTTGCCTGCTTACTAGGCTGAGACAGTGAAACTCCCTGCTTCCTTCACTTCAGCATTTCTACACTGCTTTAAGCTATATAAAGCCGTGGGGTTTGACGTGCAGCAGTGCAATCCATTAACCACAAAAACAGTGTGTGCTGATATTATTATGGTGATATTATGACTTTAGAGACTAAAAATCTCCTGAGCAGTGTGAAAAGCTTGGGTGAGCGTCTGAAGGAGTGATAGGGCCATGAGCTCTTGGTACACAGCCTCCACTGCATTTCCACTGACTTTTACTCTTCAGTTCAAGCAAGGGTGCTGTTATTTTATTTTGCTATCGCTTGCTAGAGAAGAGGCTTCCTCCTTCCTGTCTTGAAAAATCCTGCCTTGGATCTGAAGGGAAAGTTATGACGTTCTCTCTGCCATTGTGTGATATTGCGGTTCCTACTCTCTCTCATCCCATCAAAGCAAGAGCTTCTCTTTGAAGCTTATAAAATGCATTGAGTAGAGCAAATTATTTCCTTTGGGAGGGACCAGATTACAACAAACTGCAAATATTAAAAGAAAAAAATTCCCAGGGAGGAGCCTTGGTGTCAACCTCCAGGTCATCTTCCCCCACAGCCCTCTTTGCATCGTACAAACTGAACTTTGTCCTGAGCTAGTAAAGTGCCCAGTGCAGCTTTCAGAAACAAAGCATAAACACACCCAGCCAAGTGCAAGGTTAATATAAATGTGCTGCCTCTTCCTCTGGTTACAGTTGTGAGAAATTGCTTGTGTTTTAAGAGGGAGGATGGAGAAATCAGTTCCCAGGTTGGGCCTCGCTGCAGCCACGCAGGCAGGGAGGAGAGAAGCCAGATACAGTGCCAGGTGCGCGCACACGCTCGCCTTCAATTGCTGCTAGCAAGCCACATGCCGACGGGATGTGCAGGCCAGTGTGCTTTCACAGGGTCATAGCATGTTTGAGTTTTCTTACAACCATGTGGCAGCAGCCATGGAGAGTGAGGCTGTGGTTTTCTGTCAGTTCAGGGAATCACTGGGCTGCCAAAGAAACCACATAACAGCTATTCAGCAGATGAACTCAAATAATGCCACAGCACTTGGGTGGCCATATTTATACTGGGCTAGCCAGGAATGTCAGGATTTCAGCATTCACAAAAAATGCACTTCTGGCACAAACTACCTCTGTCATTTCAGCTCCACTCCTCAGTCTCAAATGATCCATATTGTTAGAAGAGCCTCAGTGTTTGGACTAGCATGTGTTTCCCCACTCCATAGGCTTCGGGAGTAAGGAAACAAGCCCTTCCCAGCCGTCCTCCTCGGCAGTTCTGCTTTTCTCTAAGTAAGCAATGGCAAACATGAGATGGGAGAGAGATACATCTGAACTCATGCAATCCGTCACAGCACAGCATCTCCCAAGCACAGGCTTTTTACCCTTGGATCTCTCCCATCTCTGTCTGCACAGCCATATTTCAAGGATTTGTCATGGGTCACATCTGCCAGCAATCATGTGGAAGAAACAGAAAAAGAGCAACACACATTAGCTCCACTCTCTTCCTCCTGCAGCCCTCCTGTGCTCTTGACAAATGGACAAACTCCCATCCCCAAAACAACCAGCCTAATCCCCACCCCAGAGAAGTGACTGGGAAGCTACCACGAGCTTCAGCAGCCTTTGACCACAGGATCAGAAACCTGTGAACCCCCCTTACACAGGAGGAGGTGAGGAGCTGAGGCACAGCCCCACAGCTCCCCAGAAACTTCAGTCCAACAAGGAGGTTCTGAGCACTGAAGTGGACAAGGTCACCATGAAAACCATTTTACCACTCAGAAGTGTTGTCTAGGAAGAATAGTAGGGTTTTTTAGACTTGTTCAGGATTCCTGGGCATCTGGCAGGCCAGGGGAAGCAGCTCTGTGCTCCTTCCTACCTAACTGCTACATGCTTCAGAGCTCTGGGCCTCCTTGGCAGTGGAAGAGCAGATCAGCTGCACCAGTCCTCCCTGTGAGTCCAACAGCTCCCGGCAGTATCAATTTAATTGCACTTGAGCTATACAGTTCATTTACACTTAAGCACAAAGACTGTTATAGTTGGAAAGCCTCAGATTTAGTGCACATGTGCAACCTACCTGCAGATCAGACATCTCCTGGGAGGAGCATATTCACCTGTACATAGTTCCTAGTCCAGGAAGTCCTAGATAGCAAGATAGGAGCCCTGACTGTGCTTAAAATGGACAAGTAAAGATAGCCCTGTGAATTGAAAGAGGAGTGGCAACAGCCTTTCAGAAGCAAAGGTAGATGAGAGTATTCTTGTGGATCTTCCAATCTCAATGCTCTGTCCACTTGGACTATGGTCCCAGGAACGTTTTTTCAGAATTATTCCAGCTCTCTATGCTGTCCATACACTAGGACTATGGGACAAAATAACCAAGGAAGATCTGTTAAAAAAGAAAAAAAAAAATCTAAAATCCTGCTTTAAAAGAACTACAAACTTAAATATTGGAGTACCAAAAGCAAGCACTTCCAAGTTAGGATTAATTAAGACTTTATAAGTGAAGTTCTACTATTACATAACACCAGCTCCATAAAACAGTACTGATGTTCCCTTTGATCATTTAGGAGCAGTAACCACATCTGCAGAAATCTTTCACTGCAAAGTTTTCTAAAGTATTAGAGGACTTCGTAGGATCTTTTCCTATGTGTGATCAATGAACCACCAAAACCAGGTGGTGCTGACACAAAGATATTTTGAAACCTGGAGGTCTGACACACAAACCCGTCTCTCTTCAGCCAAGGCAGTGGGCCAGGTGTTTAAGACACAGGATTTGCCAAAGTGCTTGGAGCTGAAATGGGAGCAAGACCAGTGAAACATTCAATCTGTTTGCAGTACTTTAGTGTCTCTTTTACAGGTTTTCTGGTTTTTTTGTTCTTTGATTTGGTAAATTCAGTGCAGAAGAGAGGCTTGCACAATTTGCATTGAACACCTCCTCAAAACAAGCAAGAGTATCTTAAAGAAAGCACCAAGGCTTGTTGAAAGATTCATACCAAGGCATTATTTTCTATTAAGACATTCCATAAATATGCTATGAACAGGAAATATTGAACAAAAATAATATACAAATAAAAAACCCACAAAATCCCAGCAATGGGAAACTGATCCCAGTTCTATTCAAGTCAGTGGAAAGTTTGCCAGATATTTCCAAGGAAATCCAGATCTCACCTGTCTCATGAGGGGTCAGTCCTGAACTACAAAGGATAATTCACTAAACACTATGGACATGAGGAATAATAAATGAAAATCAGGGAAACCCATACACTGTTTGGTGTCATGTTTACAGGTGTTATTCTGCAAATAGGGCAAGGATAGGAAGGCTGATTGATTCATTCAAGCCAACTATGTTCGCTAAAAGCCAGTGTAGGTGTGCTCAGTGGTAACAGTCACAGGTCAGCCACCCATCTGATAACTGACAACACAATTTGTAATTTGTGTTGTTTGCCCCTTTGAGGTGGCTTCTTCCAGTCAGTAACAGTATATTCAAAGAGCTGGTGGGCAGGTGTTACAAATAGGGACAGAAGCACATCACACACACCAGGAAGTCCCTTAAAAATCAATCCCCAAGAGCATTCAGGGGCTGTACATGTTACCCAGCCCCACAGGCTTCTTCACCTGCACATTTCAAGCTGCTCTAAGCAGAGCCGCACCACTAGTAATGAATGTGGCATGCAAAGCTGGAAGATTTTTGAAACATGTGAATTGCTATCAAATCTTTGATGATATTTAGATTAAAGCCCCTTTGAAGTATGGACAATATCCTGCTGTATTTATGCAGTACCTATGAGAACTTGGGAGGGAGTGGAGAGAAGACTGAGACTGTGATGACTTCCCTGGGTCTATTTCAGTGAAAATTTCTATTTCTGTTGCTCCTACATCTAATGAGGGTGACTCAGACTATGCTGAAAAAAGCCTAGGAGCAAAACTGGTTATCCATGGTCCTTTTCCATATATAGGTAGGATACTAATATGACCTAAATTTTACAAACTCCTCTGAGTAAAGAGGTATCAAACAGAGTGGCTGCATGGCACCAGGATTAGCCACAGGAACTGCCTCCACATGCTGCTTTTCTTTTCCCAGGGCCCTGTAAATTTGGGGCTAAGCCAGAAGGACCTATTGCCTCTTTGCACTGGATCCACAGTGCTGGTGAAGGCAGAGAAAGCCTTGGACCTTCTTTGTGGTGCTGCTCTGGTGTAAGCAAATTTCATGTAGGACTGCAGTCAGTGTTCCAGGTAACTTGACTAGGATGCAAAAAACCCTTCAGCTTTCAGACTCAGCCTCCCTAGTTTGGTACTGTGAAAGTGGGTTCCGCTCTGTGTTACAGAGGGTGAAAAGAGGGGGTGCAATCCACCTTGCAAACTCCTCTGTGCCTGCTGCTTATGCGTCATGAAGAGAGCCTTGCTGAAAGGATGGAGCAGTCGTATGCAGCCCCATGTAAATGGGAGCTCAAGGCATGCTATGGAGCAGGCAGGGCTCCTTAGCCTTTAGCCTTTCAGCTTAATACAGAGGGCTCCAAGAATTATTTCAATACACCCAAATGCTTTTAATCTCTTCTCACCCTAATACCTCCTCCTTAAGAGCATGTCTTCTTTGAGGGGTGTGGAAATACACTCCTCGAAGTCACATCAGTTGTTCTAGTGATTTCATAATTGTTGTAGAAGCGGTAATCCCCTCTCTTACAGATGATGAAACGTCTGAGTGGTACTATATGATTGGGAGGATTACTGGATTAAGAAGTTTGTAAACCTCAGATTTTCTAAAGCCCTTCAGTTTTACCTACTCCTGCCTCTATCCATTTCAGATGATAATGTGTTTTTAGGCTTGGCTGGATGAGTTACTGAGGTGGGATTCGTGGACAGCTGCAGTGTCATTTGTTCAGATTATCCCCAGTCCTGTCCACTTGTCGCTTGTTCTGAGTTTTCACATGTACATTACACTAGAGACTGTAGAGCCAGTGAGACTCAAAAGGTGTATGCAATTGCTTGGATATTATTTGCATGGATGTGCGTATGCAATTGGTTAGAAACGTGCTCCCAGATCTAGGCACTGCCATGATGATTAAAGGGGAGACAAGACTCCCAACAGTGGGGTTAGCTACCCATCATTCTTTTCCCTGATCTGACTTATGTCACAGCAAAAATGGAAAAATTCCTTTGCACCAAGGTATTTTCTCTGGTAACTACAGCACTTTTACTGTACAATATACATTTCCAGTCAATGGAAGACATTTGCTCCTGGATGGATGCAGCTGCCAGAAAGAAATAATGATACATGGAGGTCTGGGAGAAGACTTTAAATCCTAACAGAACATGCCCAGGAAATATCAATCAATTCATATAGCAACTGATCATCTTCACCCTTAAAAATCAAGCTAACAGCTGTGCATTGTCTCTTCTTCCAGAAATCAGTCCAGATCCCTTTTGACCTGGTGTACACTATTTATTTCTATTGTAGATTTTGGCAGTTTGTTTCATCGTTTCAATTATACCCTCTGAGCAATGAAAGTCATCCTGAATAGTTTACAGCCCATGCCTCATCTGCAAGCTGTAACCTCTTTCTTTGGAATTAGCAACAAGTCACACAACTTTTTATTTGAAACAACCCATTCCTTTTCTGCTG
This sequence comes from Phalacrocorax aristotelis, assembly GCF_949628215.1. Lineage (NCBI taxonomy): Eukaryota > Metazoa > Chordata > Aves > Suliformes > Phalacrocoracidae > Phalacrocorax > Phalacrocorax aristotelis. The sequence continues at coordinate 62,895,314 of NC_134278.1, forward strand.
TATACTGTACTGTATTTCCTGAAAATTCCTATCCCTTCCAGCTGCAGCAGAACTTCAGTCTCCATTGACTTGAATGCAATACAGTCATTTACTTCATGGTTCCCAGATTTTTAAGGCCTGAAGGAAAAATTGCAAACTAACTTCCTGCAAAATTAAGGCCATAAAATTTCATTTAGTTACTGCAATGTGAAGCCTAACACATTGCACTGACTAGAATGTATAGTCTTCTATTTTTACTAAAAGTTAATAGGAAATACAGTGGTCCTGACTGCATTCCTCAGTTTTATATTCCCTATACATGCCTGGAAATTACTCTACAAGCTATTAGGCAATGAAGAATCAGAACAAAATGGTCAAATGGCCGTGATCTTTCCTGATCAGTTTTCATATACCCCTATGCATAACGATTTCATTATCTCGTTTCAGGTTTCAGCAGTGTTTTACTGCAATCTGTATGTACTTTCTGGAAGAGAAAATTAAATAGTTACATAATAAATATGATTATCATACTATCTATGGAGCTTGGAGGGGATCTTGCTACACCTCATTTTCAGTAAAAAACTATTTTAGATGGAGATTATTTTTCTGATTCTTTGGTTAAACCAGTTGCTGTTTATTGATGAAAATATTCACCTTCAGATGGCAGAAAGCATAAGAAATAAATAAGTTATTGGGTGTGAAAAAAATTTAAAATGGTTCCAAAATTAGAAAAAAATATATTGGAGTTGCTTCTGAGGAGGAATTTCATGTCCCTCATCTGAGACCTTGCACTGTGAACAGCATCTACAAGGGTGGCAGCTTCAGATTCTTGGGCTGACATTACTGACTTCATGAGAAATTTCAGAATGGCTTTTGAAAAGCTATCTCAGTGTGAAATATCTTTTCCTAAAAATGCAGAGACAGTTCATGTGGAAGACAGAATTGAAATATGAGAATGATCACTCCCTGTCCTGTATTTAGATCACAGTTCTCAAGTATCCAGATTGAGTGACAGAAACAAGTCAGAGGAAAACAGTCAAAAGCAGGTTCTTGTAGGACTTGGTATTTTTGCGATATTTGCCATAGAATTAGAACATAAAATATTCTTCATCCTCCTCTATCCCCCACCCCTGGGTTGTGTGTCCTACTTTTGTCTAAAAAACAAATGCTTAGATATCTGTTGAAGTTCAAGTTTGATGTTAAAAGTCACTTCCATTTTAAAAAATTTTCAATGCTTGAGAAAGTTGTCCCAACACACTGGAACTTTGGAGATTATCTCCAGCACAATTTAATACACAGAACCGCAGCATAAAAACCTGCTTAAATCTGCAAGAGAAGTAAATACACCATTCCAGCGGAGGGACCCGGAGGGCTTATTGGGTGTGATCAAGGGAGTGTATTGCACAATCTATTTCTATATCTGAAAGACACGCTTGTCCTAATTTGTTTAGGAAACTTGGAGGGAGTAGGCAGCATTTTGGTATGGATTGAGGCATAAAAACCTTTACAATTCTCTCCCCAAAGCTGTAGAAATCTGACACAGGAGTGGCTTAGTCATGCAGTGTTAGAGCATTCTCTTCCCCAGAGGAAGCATCAAAAACAGCGTAATCCCATATAAAGATTCTGTAGAACAACCATTTGCAGTCCTGTTATTTTTCTTCTTCTTTTCTAGTACTGATATGAACTGGTTCCCCAAAATTATCATGTGATTAAAAAAGAAATGTAAAGAATTATACATTATTAAATGATTATAGACTGACTCTTGCCCTCTATCTTACTTGTTGTAAGCTCTGTTATGCAACCGAGTGTAGTGACATAAATAGTATATAGGCCCTCTTTATCTTTTTGGAAGAAGTTATAGTGTATTCAAAAGATTTTTGGTATGTGTGTTACTTTATCTTCATTGGAAAAAAAAACTTGGATGTGGGCTCTGGGGAAAATTTATAGTCTCTCCATGACACAATTAAATTACAAATGTCTCATTAGAGACTGCCAGTGTACCTCAGATAATGACTCTAAAGCATTCATCTCAAAGCTCATTTCCAGACTGTTTTTTTCTTTTGAACTCATTGTACTTGAGGATTGTACTAACTTTATTAATATGTTTTTAAGGGGCACTGTCCTTTAGGGCACACCATAAATACTGCTGTGCTCGGAGTAGAAGTTGTTAATAGTCCAGAGAGGAGAATAAGAAGGGAGGCTGCAGAAGGGAAGCATAAACCCAAATAAAACAGCTAAGCCCAGTTATGAAAACTTTTATCAAGCACATGATCAAGAGAAAGAAGTCTTGAATACACAGATACTTTGCCCATTGCAAACTACAATGAAACCACAATTTCAGAGGATGAAACAAGTACGAGAGAATATATTTGCCGGGATTCACTTCACAAAGGACGTTTGACACTGGTTATTTCCGATACTGGCCAAGCTTTACAAAGTAGCCCCTTTGGTGAACGCTTTCTTATACTTTGGCTTTTTGCCTTTGGCGCTAATAACACACTTGATTACTGAAAAAGTAAATATCAATGAATTGGAAGTTATCTCTTTTCTCCCAGCTCTGACATTATGTAATAAGTCTAAACATCTAACGGGATGAATTTAGATTACCTGTTGGTCTTTTTTAATTTTTTAGTTCTTACAAAATACCAGAAAGCTATATTATTCTGGTTTTCATGAATTCCAGGAAATGGAAAAATCAGATCAATGCATTCTTTGTATGAACACTCAAGAAAGAATTTCTGTCTCTGTTCATGTAAAGCATCCTTTTTACAAAAACCAATGCCTTGTTTCTAAAGAATGAACTACTGTTTAACATTAAGTAGAGGTAACTTACTTAAATTTAGTTCTCTTTAATGACTGCACTGGTGAGGGAAGACACTGGTCATGCTGAGCTGCTTTCCCTTCCTGTGTCTCTCCAAAGAGAACATAACGTATCATTTGTGTAGAAAGGAAGAAAGTGGTTCTGGCCTCTGTAGTTCACCTGGCAAGTGGAAGAGGTTCTTTATGTCCTAATGTCTCTGCTCCCTTCCTCCTGACATCAAAGACTTGAGCCCAGTAATAGTAAACTAAAGCTTCAAACACAGAGATGGAAGTGCATTTCTCGTTGAGAAACAAAACGTAGCAGCCAACAAGAAGCCAAAAGACTCTTCTGCCCCAGTCTTCCAAACAAGTGATCCCCCTTTATTTTTGTCATGGTCTCATGAGGTACAAACAGAAGAGTGTTTGGCTCTTCTCCTGCTTCTGACTTTATCTCTTAAACTGGATAATACTATGCATACTTCCCACTTCGGAAGAATCAATTGTAGCACAATCTATGTCATCATATGTTTCTTGGAACAGTCATAAATGAATGTAAGGAACACTATGTGTTAAAAAAAACCCCTGTAGGGCACATAGAGTTGTTAAGCTTATGATGTCTCAATTGTGTCTGAAATTTTCCCTGAGTTCATAGACTCTTCAGAACTCATGGGCTGGAAATTTTATCAAAATTTCCTACTGTTAACTTTAGGTATCATCTTTTTTATGAAGAATGATTAACTATAGCTGTGAAAGAACAGGCACTAATTTTTGCAGTGGCTTATGACCTCTATTTTTCATCCATCCTTTCTATTTTCAGGAACACAGCAGGACACAAATGTTCAACCAGTGTGCCAGGAGAGCGCGTCAGCATTGCTTAAACTTATCCAGAGTGCATAGATATGAAAATAGAAACTCAGAATACAGATATGTGTGAGTGGGGAAATGATTCATGAATAGCTAATATGCAGCACTCTACTGTCCAGTAACTCTTCATTTCTGGTGCACTCAAGCCCACATGGCTGTGGAGAAGAGCTGACACATTAAAATCTCAGAAATCAGCAGGCAAACGGAAGGAAGTAAAGGTATTCCAGGCTCATAGTCATCTGTGAGCCTGACATATGAATGCTAGAAGTGAGCAATACTGTATCATTATCTCTTAACAAAACGATAGCTTTTCCTCCCCTCCGCTGCATTTGGTAATTCCAAGGGAGGTTGCATGTGTTACATCAGATTGTGGCTAGTAGTGACAAGTGTGATATAGCAGTAGGCTTTATTAAGGAAGTTAGGAATGTTTAAAAGTGCTAAGCAGGCCAAAAAGGCATTTAGAATATCCCAAAGGCAAGCTAAGAGAAATGGCCTTTTAGACGCTTCAGACCAGGTACTCCAAACAGCTCAGTATCTGACAGCTCCTTCTTAGGCACTTAACAGCGAGGCTGGGGTTTCAAGAGTACTAAGTTCCACAGCCCAATCACTGCAATTAAGAGCCCAGCCCAGGTGGAATTGGGACTTTAATTTTTCAGCCCCGGATTTCTTTGCAAGTCCAATCTCAAAACCTCAAGGAAATCTTTTCCTAATTTGTTTTATTAAAAAACAAAAAAAAGCCACTGTGTTTCCTGGAAGTCTGGCAGGTCTCACCCTGTAATAGTAGATAGCTAAACATCTCTGCAGCTCAGGTCATTCACTGTAAAGTAAAACTAGATGAGGTAAGAGTTACCTATACTACTCACGGCAGTTTGATTACCTGGATATTGTATTCAAATATTCACATACAAGCAAAAAAGTAATCATTTAAGTAAAGGAAAGATTTATACAGCTATAAGTGAAACCATTCTTCTGGAATGAATATGATCCTGAAGTTTAGAAATCCTCAGACTATTCTTTAAACAAAGATGTGGGAAACTATTACTGTTTATATTAAATATTCCCATGTGGATCTTTTGGTCCTTGAGGAATATGAATAGTAATCTTTTGTAAAATCCCTACTGGAGCTGTCAACACTTTTTATATGAGGTATCCCAGATACAGAGAGGAGTGGAACATGCATGTGGGTGGGTGGGACATACCTGTTTCCTTAGGAATTGCTCACTCCTCTGGTGGCAGACAGGTTTTCTGAGGCTACCTGGATATCAGAGCAAAGACACTGAAGTGATTCTTCATAGGGGAGAGAATGATACACTCTTCCTATTACCAGCCTGGTGAAACAGGTTCTTCATCAGAACTGCTCCTGATTTAATGCAGAGGAATTTGAAACTAAAAGGATGCTCTTGTGCCACAGAGTGACTCCCCATTCTCATAAGCCCCATCTCCTACAGTCTGCACACACTCACCAGGCTCCACCTTGAACCTTCCCATTTTTACCTGCTGCCTTCAAGGAAACCTGACCTAGAAACAACCTTCTGCCTTGAAGTTAAAATTAATTACTGGACTGTTTATAACTATTTCTCCTTGTGACAATATTTCCCATCTGTTTAACCTTCTCCTCTTCCTAGTGTTTCTTCTTCTATTCCTCCTTCGTGTATTTATGGCAAGTAACCTTGTCTTCCCTCAGGTTTCATTGTATTGCTGAACCATGCCAAGCTCTTCTGGTCTCTTCTTCTAAGATGGGATCCCCAGTGGGCACTTTGGTAGACCTGTTCAATGAGCTCTTAATCACAACATGAGGTCTTCTCTGATCTTATCTCCTGTGTATTAGTCTGGTTACAGATAGTAAAAAAAAAAGATGGGTTCAAAGTATAACAGAGAATCTCCTGCCACTACCTTGGAGAAGGCCAGTGCCTATCAGAAATCCTTCAACCGATAAACTGCAAGCTTGCGTTCTTGTGGTCAAGACCCCATTACAATTTCCACAGTATATTTTCATTCTTTTATTATTTCCAGATGATGAGATCTGACTTTATCGCTTATAGCACTTATACAATTAAGTGAGAGGTGAATCAGGGCCAGGTTGTTTGCCAAAAAACAAGTAAAACCCAAACACTTCGCGTCACTGTTTATTTTCACACTCCTCTTGAAGAAATATCTAGGTCAGCTACACCAAACTTAGACTTCAAGATGCTTTGAATAAGGCTTATGCTCAAACTAGCTTGTTTACACCTTTCTGAATGATTTCTCCAGAAGTATTTGTAGTTCAAAGTATACTTACTAGTGAGAGTTAAAATAAAAATCAAGACTAAAAGTTCTCTGTTGTTTCTGTATATGGAGAAATGAAGCAGTAACTATGCATATCTGCGACTAGGAAAGAGATGTTAACTTTATTTTACACCTACACAAAGAAAAGTTATTATTTTATAGAGATACAGTGAAAATGTTGCTCCCTTGAAATCAATGGCAAAATTCCCACTGAGTTCAATGGACTAGGATCTCTTTTACAGAGTCTCATTTACTACTTTGCTGCATCAGTTGTATGCCAGGGTAACTCTACTGAAATCACTGTAATTCCCTGGGCATGAAAGAACTGAAATCAGGAAAAAGCTGAGTACAAAGAATCATAATAAATTTATTGGAATAAAAGGATTGCAATTGAGGGATAACTGTTTTGGTAAACACCAATTAACTGAGATGTTCTCGACTGGCTTGTTAGACAGTTGCATACTGCAATAAAAGCCAAGTATAAATACATTTCATGTATTCATATTGTTTTATAAAATCAGAATCTTGCATAGACAAAACAGGGAAACTGCAAAGACTTACATCACTGCTAAATGAGTTTCTTTTTAAAAACTGCTCAATGTGTTTTAGAACAAGAGCCAAATTCTGCCCCTTGATATACACATGCAAATTCCATTGAAGTAGCTGGAACTGTGTATTCATACTTGTGGGAATGATTTGGCTGTTTAAAGGCAATTCTGGGAGCATTGACTGCTAGGGCTGCTCAAGAATTTGCCAGTGAAATGCTTTTTTGTTTTATTTTGTTGTCAAAAACTGTTGATTTGTCAAAACTAAACATTTCTGCACAAATATATATAGCGTGTCTGACAACGATCGTATTTCTGGTCAAGGAGAAAGAGAAAGCTAATATCCACAGCACAGCCAACAAGCACTTACGCCAAACTGAGGGCTAGTGTTCATATTTATGTTTTCCCAGTCCTAATCCTTTCTCTCCCAGTCCATGATGAATCCCTTGACCGGAATAAGTCATCATCAGTCTCCCTCACTGGAGCTATTTCACACAGTTTTATAAATTCAATATTAACTGGGCAAAGAGACTGCCTAATCATCACTTCCCATCTGGTAGCTTTGTGTTCCTGTCAGGAAAAGCAATTACTTGAACCCCTCCTCCTTTCCAGGGGATTGTCCTCTTAACAGACACTGTTGTTCTTGATCAAACAAAGCATTGACTTATCCAATGCCTACCATGAAAGAAGTAGTGGGAAAACTTTTGACTCATCAGAAATGGTCATGAGATAGGAAATTTGTTTTCCTGTAAGCTCCGCCCACCCCATAAAAATACTAGTGAAATAGTACTTGGTTTTGGTTTTACTTTGAAAATGCATATTTTTATCTGTACTAGTAACTTTTGATATATTTCCTTCCCACCTCTAGTATTTCAGACGTGGTATTGATACTTCATTAATACTCAGCTTTCAAGGTACCTGGGGATACAAACTAAGTGACAAACTTTACATGCATATGTGTAAGACCACCAGCAGGAGAAACACCATGCTTCTGCTATACTGTTTGCCAAAGCAGCTGACGACTTAGGTAGGAGGACAAGTTGGGAAGAAGGCAATTTAACACTAATAGTGCCTGTCATGGATGGCTTACCTGGCTGGCTTTTGGAAGGCAGCATGATAGAGTAAAACACAACTTGTCAGAAGTGCAGCCGGTGGCTTGGGATCTAAGTCCATCCCCACCTCAGGGAGTGAATCTAAAACAATGCCAGTCCTGCTTAGTCCTTTCTGCGGGACTTTTCCAGTGTCTGAGCCTCAGGGTGGTGATTTTGTGCCCTGCAGGTGGGAATGCCCTCGGGGAAGTGCAGCAGAGGTTGTTATGAGACATGAATATTGTTGTACATTGCAATACTTCTTTGGCATGAGAAATAGTGGTGCAATCAAACCTGCCTCCCATTTCTCAGTTCTGGCAGCTTAGAAAGGAAGTCTTGGACCCTGTGAGCAGATTTTGCTGGCTGGCAAACATAGGGGACAGGGCTTACAAGATAAACAAGCTTAGTGCTAGCTCTTTGCTCAGGCTGAATTTCATTCCATGCCATTAAAAGTAGCACTGGTGACTTCTGACTACCATTAACCCCTTTAGGAGTCACTCCTTAACTGTTTTTTGACAAATCCTTACTGCTTGTAAATGAAGTTCAAATTAAACATTTTTCCCCTCTCTGTTTTTTCCAAAACTATTCTCTTGCTCTGGAGTGATGGAGCTGCTCTTTTGTACTTTGAAGTTCATTCATTCTTCTTTCATTCTTTCTTTCTCTTTCTAGCTTTCTCCTTCTGCTTGTTCTTTTCTTTCTTTCTTTCTTTCTTTCTTTCTTTCTTTCTTTCTTTCTTTCTTTCTTTCTTTCTTTCTTTCTTTCTTTCTTTCTTTCTTTCTTTCTTTCTTTCTTTCTTTCTTTCTTTCTTTCTTTCTTTCTTTCTTTCTTTCTTTCTTTCTTTCTTTCTTTCTTTCTTTTCTTTTCTTTTCTTTCTTTTCTGTGTGTTTTCAGTATTAGCAGTTTTACTTCTAACCAAAGTCCAGAGCCCATAGGGAAATGCTTTCCCTTCAGCTGGGCCTCTTCCTATCTTATCAAATAATATTAGCTTGCACTCCATTTATACCACATATAGCCTTAGAAACTCTCATAGCTTTTAACCTGTCACATAGATTAAGACCTCATTAAATTCCATACTACCTTCAGCATGATCATGTTACCTAATGCTAAAGATTTTGGGGCAACATAATCAGTACTGATACAGAATGAAAGCAGAGGGATCTTTCATCATATGGCTGTTTGTGGCTTCATTTGCTAGAAAGAGAATTTACTGTATGGTAAATTCAGTTCAGTCTGGTCTGCTTTTCTGCATGTGCCTTGTCTGGACAAAGCATGCTTTGCTTTTCCCCTCATGAACTGATTGTGTGACCTATGCTTCTGAATTTGAGTGAACGTGTCCATGCTCATAGATTAAACATGGATATTTGAGAATCAGTGAAGTCTGTGTGTATTTACATATACAGAAGTGCATACACCTATGCATGTTTATATAGGTACAGGACGAAAGAGCATGAATAGGTACAGGAATAATGTTCACCTACATTTTTTCTGGCACTTCTCACATGCTTGCAGAAAAAGTTGTTCAGAGAGGAATAACTGGAACCAAAAGAGGGAATACACTCTTCAACTGCTTCACTGTTTGCAGCACAACAGCAGCTATAGGTGAGTTGTATCCCAGAGGCTGGAATTTTTTGGTGTGAGCACTGTATACACAGTGTATACACCAGCCCTGCCGTAGGACCTTTACAGTTGAAGCAGGTTAAATGATAAAATGCCGTTACTCCACTTTTATTGGTAAGAAACAGAAATACCAAATGACTTGTTCTCAGGCATGTAGGAGATCAATGATAAACTCCTGTCACAGCTAATGTCTCTGCTACTAGTCCTGTCTCTGAGCTCTGCTGTCCTGGAAACATTTCTAGTCCCCTTTCACAGAAATAAAAAATCCTGAGAAAGAGAGAAAAAAAGATGTCTCGGTCTTACACAGCACACGTCCCTCGAGAATACGAGTATCTCACAACAGTTTTGTGTTTGCCCTAATAACAAGCCCCTTTACGGAGATGTAGCCCTCTGCTGATGTACAGATGGGGAGCGGAGGCAGGAGCTGCCCATGGCAGCTGAGGGAGTGCAGAAGCTGAATGCAAGTTTTCCCCAGATTTGACCTGGAGATCTAGCATTTTCTTCACCCCTTCTTGCCTGGGTGCCTACCTAATTACCCAGAAGTCCTTATCAGGGCATTACAAGACCTCCCTACAGGAAAGCATCAATTTGCAATCACTTTGATGAATTTTTCTACTTATTTTCTTTCACTTTTAAAATTGCACTTGCTCTTGCAAAGTGCCACACAATGAAGTCGTATCATTTTCCTCTCAAAAGTACACCTTGTTGTTCTGTGGAACTTGTTTAGGGAGAAGGAAGGGTGGGAGAGGAATAGGAGCAACGCCAGCTCTCTCCCAGTGCTTGGTGCAATCCCCTTTCTGGTAGAGGCAGGACAGACTGCCCCTCTTGACCTGCCCCATCTCCTCAACATCAGTGGCCTTTGGACCAGGCAGGATGAGGCCCTCCCTCTGCCAAGCCCAGATAGCTACTCGAAAGGCTTCCCCATGTCACGTCTGTTGTAACTCCACCATGCTTTTCCTGTGTCTGCACAACATCTCAGCTCATTAGGAAGACATGAGATAGGAGAAGGCCCGATACGGCGCGTTTCGGATCCCCCGAGCCTGGGAGATCCTCCTTCCTGTACCACGCATGGGACCCTTCACTTTAACCCAGCCGTGCCTTTTGTCTGAAGGGGAGAGACTATTTATGGGGAGTCATACAAAATAAACACAAAGAGTTCACCATAAAATATGACAACCACTTTAAATAATGTTGACTTAATTAAACTTTAAACTTTATTTATATATTTTATGGCCATAGTGTGAGCTCTTCTCGGATGTTTACTTCAGTGAAAAATCCATCATGTGAGGGCCTTGAAAGGAATTAATCCCCTTACCCCTGGCACAGAACTCAGCTCCAACAATTCAGATCTAAATATTTAGTGATGGATGATACATGTTTATAGAACAGAGGGCAGCATGACATTTAAATGGGATCCGGGGTTGCTATAGTGAGCGGACGTTGTTGAAAAGAAACTGGAAGCTGAAGCTATGCCAATTATCGGAAGCCAATAAGTCAGCCCCTTTTTGTCTGATTTTTCCCTTCCGTCTATCCCTTCTGGGTTTTTGAAGGCTTCTTCACAGAGGGTTACAAGCAATTTTCAGAAGGAAAAGTTCTGCTGACTCTTGTACATTTGGTAGTGCATCCCATGGTTAAACTAATAGCCTCGTTGGGTGTCAGCCAAAGGTTACAGGCCTCTCAAAATATTCTTGGAAAAAAAAAGAGTTTATCACTGAACTGAAGTTTCTCATTAGTAACCCTGTGTTGTCTAATCTGTGAAATTACATGATTAACTCTTTTGCAGAGACAGCTTCAGCCAGAGTTTGCAATCCCACAGGAAGTTATTAAAAGTATCACCGAGATAATTTCCCTGCTTTGTACTTGGCCCTTAGGGTAAAGGAAATACATCATTAGATGAGTACTTTATAATAAAGCTATAGATCACTAACAATTATTAAATGGCTGTCAAGAATGATTATTATTTTAAAAGTTGAGCACTGTGCAATTTGAAAAACAAATAAAAAACCTTGAAAGAAATTACTTCCTTTGTTTTTGTATAGAAATTAGAAACATGCCTTCCCCCCATTCTCTTTGAAGTGATTATTGGAATATCATCTTTCTCTGTACACAGCGATCTTACCTTCAACATTTCTTTCTGCAATTCTAAAAACACTCTTACAGAAAGCAGCCGCTTGCTATTGACAGAATATTCCTTGGTGACCCAGAGGACTGTGGAGTCTTTTTGCATGCGCTGAGAATGACACCTTAACACATGAGCCCCTAACCCCTGATGCTTCAAGTCACTGAAGCAGAGGTGGTGGTCTTCACCCGGGAGCAATCCTTGCTTTTGGTGAAAGTTGAACTCAGGGTTATCTGGGACACAGAAAACCCTCCCATGATGTATTTTAGCTGAAGTCACTTGCAGATGTTTTCCATGATTTGTTGCGCTTGGTTTTGGCTTCCTAATGAGTTCCTCCCAGATCAATGGGTGGTTTAATTTGCATTTTTTGGGAGGAGAGGTAACAGTTCAGATCTTTATTAGCTTCCCTAGCTAGTTACCAAGGCTTTCCCCTCCACCCCCTTTTTTTTTTTAACTGTTAGTGAAAAGTGGAGTAGTGAGAAGAGGGAGACACTAGCAATGCCTGCATGATCAGCCAGTCTGTGAGCCTCAGCCGGTGACACAGTTACTCTGCAGGGATGGCAGTGGAGCATCTGGCTGGATTGTCTAAAAGACAAATAGTCATGAGAGGTTTGACAAAGGTGAAACATGGGGAAGCAAGAGTCAACAAGCACTCTATTGGTCCTCAAATCATATCCAGCCAAACAATTTTGCATTATAGGGTTCAGCTATAAGCCAGCAGAAAACGGAGCTGGAATTTTTAAAATATCATCAGAATGTTCCTCTGTGCATTCAGAAAAGGAACACTGCTACCAGACACCTGTACAAAAGCTTATTTGTGTTCCTGTGATAAAGCCAGATCTTTCAAACAAGTTGGTTTTACAAATTAACCACGCAGCTCTAAAGGCCCAGCCCTGAAGTGCACTGTAGGACCATCCTTGCAGCACAGCTTTTGTGATTTCATCTCATTACAGTGCTTCAATATGACTAATGCTGGTTGATATTTAAAACTTCAAACAAAATCATAACAATTAAAATATGACTAATTCGGTACAAGCTAGGAGTTAAGAAACAGTGCTTCAAATCAGGAGAGCTGAACTCTAGTCTCAGCTGCATAAATCTGCTACCAGGTCAAGAGATTTGCTCTTTCTAGGATGCTTTTTTTCTTTCTCTAATAACTTCTTCTTGACCTTAAATAAGCCATGGTCTCCTAGGAGACAAGTCATTGAACTGTATAAACATGATACATTTCTACATTTTCAATAAAAATGCAGTTTCTGAAGAATAAAGCACTTAGAGCTACCTTGTTGCTCACTGCCCTTTTTCATTCTCTATCACTTGCACTGGTTATAACTGGTATCCTTTTTAAGTGTTTAGAATAAAATTCACTCTGATCTGCTCATTCTTATTTTTGAAAAGTGATCTGAGAATGGCCTGGATTAATCCTTAATCCTCTTAATGCTTAACCTAAGATCTACATGTCTAACTCTTTTTGAAAAGCTTAAATAGGGGAGGAAAGTTTGTCTAAATTGGTGTATGCATATGATAATATTCTTATTCTAGTTCTAGTTTCTAAGAATAATATGACTGGAGTCATTCTGAAGTGCAAGATAGGATAACTCAGTCTCTGCAACCTTCCATGATCCACAAGTGACAGAGAAATATTTTTTACTGTATTTTGTAGTTAGTTAATAGCATTTTCCCTAATGTTTGTTAACCAATCAAAAAGTGACGACCTATTCTTTCCTCAAAAACTTCAGACACAAAAGGTTCTGGAATATATTCAGACTCATGGCGCTTAAAAAAGTGCAACCTAAATCTTTTGAAGTTTGTTTATTACTAGTGTAAGGCCTGAGTTTTAACGTGAGGTCAGAAAACTCTTGAAGACCATGGTGAAGAAGGTTACTGTGGGATCTGCAAAAGGTAGCTACAAAAACAAGCCTATAGCCAGATAGGAATAGTTTAAGCTGTGCATGCAGGTACCCGCGTTTCCATGGGAAAACTTTCAGGGGTCCACAAACTGGAAAACATTGAAAATATTTATGTACATGCTACGTGCATACCTTCAGAATGGAAAAGCATTGCAAGACAAAAGGCACAAATGTTAACAGAAAATCTCTCATTCATATCTCTTACTCTGAACTGGGATTTTATAACAGAGAGCTCTGAATCTGCAGGCGATAACCAAGCATGTGCTCCAGAGCTGATCGCGAAAACAGTATCAACACAATTCTGACTTGGGAGATGACTGCAGAATGCAGTGTTTTTGCTGTAGTTTCTCATTCTCAGGAGATGTATTCTGGCTGATATTAATGATAAAACACTGATTTATACAACCAGAGAGATCTGCAACTGCATATAACAATCAATGCAATTGGTGACCAAGAAAATGCCAGTTCTTGCAGAGACAGGTTTGCCATCATCGCACAGAATGGCAAGTACCTCATTTTGCCATTCATACCTGCTGTGCATGGGGTATGTCCAGAAGATATATGAGTCTTCCTTTGGTTTTACTGTGGATTCTGTCTTTACACCTCTCTGAACAGCTGTCATTTGGTTTTCATTTGAAAAACAGCTTGTCACAGATAGGAACTGAGCAATATGCTCCTTTCCGCAGTATTGACTCATTTTCCTTCTTGCGCTACTGATTTTTCTTATTTCTGTCATCCAAGAAAGAGATTACTCTTTACACATAGAAAATATAACTCTAGCTTCTGATCAAAGTTGTATTTTAAATCACCACTGCTCCTTTTTCAGAAGTCTTGTGTAACTGTCCTTTCATTAAATAAAGTATATGGCCCTATTAATTTTAAATTGCTTTTGCTGGTCCCCATTCTGTTTTAAGAGATGTTGTCCCTGGCTACTCTTGTCCTAAATGCAGTTTTATCAACCAGTGAAGAATCATGTTCTGTTTGTGTGCAAGGCATTTGCAAAAAGTACTAATATCTCTCTGTTTCTTCTGCTGGAAAAGGAGGAGGAAAGCTCTCCTCTGACAGGGATGGATGTTTCCAAAAGCATTTCCTTTTCTTTCACCGAGTGGCTCTTCTGCATCGCTGGAGGCAGCAGGAACACAGCATATCCCAGCTTAGGGTGATCCTCCCATATTCTAATCATGCTGCTTCAGGTAAAGGTGAAAATGTCATCACACCAAAGGCTCATTCCTTAAAGTGTCAACATCCTCAGTCCCAGAGATGTAGGAGTGGAGGGGCTTTCTTCTCTGCTAGCGTGTGCTCGGCACTTTTTAGTGCCATAATTTGAGTGAAACATCAGAGATGAAGAGCAGTGGAGGAGGAAGATTCAAAGAAATAACAGCTAGAACAGATGTGCAAAAACCTCCCTTCACCAAGTATTTGTTTTACATGCTACCCATTTTTTAAAGCAAAAGTATCAGTTTATTTCTGCACTTCATTGCCAAATCGGGAAACAGAATCAAGCAAAGCATTATCATTACTTGTATTCATATTTGTAATTGTTCTTACACTTCAGATGTGGGGAAAATCCATTCATAATACTATGTTTTAGTTGGTAGAGCACCAGACTCACGGATGATTAGTGATAGCTGATGAAATGAACTTTCTGTAAAGTTCAGGGGTCTTGCATTATATAAAATTGAATTTCTAAACTCAGTGCCTTTGATGTCTTCCCAGTACAAATATTTTAGTCACAATTAAGTACTTGGGACAAAAGTCTGAGAGAAGGGGGAGAGAGAAAGGGGATGGGGAGATGTGGTTAAAGGCAATCCTCAGCAGGACAACTTAAAAATATAACTATGATTTCTCAATAGCTGCTACTGACTTTCCGGTTTATATGAATTTGCCAAATGTATTTTCTTTGGGTCAGAGCTTACTTGTCTTGCTTGCACAAGTATTCTTATTGACTACCCCGGAGAATAAAGCAACCCAAATTTTGCTTACTCTTTCTGTTTTGCTAATTCCCTTAGGATCAGTTCAAATAAACTAGGGTCCTATGTTACTGGATCAGTTAACAGGCTGTGAAACTATACTAATGTTCATGTTAGCTAAAATTTTTCAGGGGAAATACTTGTGCTATTTTCCTTGGTTCTCTCAGAACAAAAACAAGAAAAGAAGAAACATTTGCCTGTATTTACAGTGGAAGCCCTGCTACCCACAGGCCAGGCTAATCCACACACTGTGATTAGCCCAGCTCTAGACAGATGCTGCCTTTGCAGTTCCTGCCACTTTTGCTGCCATAATTTTGTTTGGAGTTTAACAGATTTTTTTTCTCTTTTGTTTAGTCTTTGGCCAAATTTTTCATTTTCAGTGCGAAAGCCAACAATGGCCTATCTGAAAGCTAACGCTTTATGCTGACAGCCACAAAGGTGCAATGAATTGAGTGTTTGCAAGTCCCAGCACTCATGCAGCCTCACAGTGCACTGAATAGCTATCACTTGCATTTATACCTGAATCTGTATGTGCACCTGCATGTCTATCTGTACTTGTATTATCAAAGCTCTTTTTCTACCTCTCTATGCTCTATTTTGCACATAACACCCATCTCAGATAGTTCAGGCTATACTCCTGAATCTCTTCGGGGTAAAAAAAGAATTTGTAAGGACATAATGTATAGCCTTCATTGCAAAGTAAATTAGGAGCAAGCATGATGGATGAATTACAGTGTAAGACTGCAGAAAGCTGTGAGTCTGGTCAGGAGGGAGCTGGGCTGAGATTCCCGCACACGGGTGTTATTTCTAGTGCTTCTCGCAGCCTCCTTGGGGAGGCTGGGTAAGTGGCTTCCCACATTGTTTTAAATCTTACTTCGCATGGGGACTTGACTATCTCTTACTCTATAAGCCTAAAGTAGTGTCATGAACACCCAAATTCCAGTGCGTGTCTTAAGTGACGCTATGATGTAATTTCTTCCCCTCAGTATCACCACCTTCTTTCCAATGCACTGCACAGTGTTTTCAGCCCCTGCTGACTCTTCACTAAAAACTTGTGATTTTTTTCTAAAACTCAGTTGTTTTCCATGGGTTATAAAAGCTCATTAGCAGGAACTTTTCCTCCTTAGGTAGATATAATGCTGAACTGGTTAAGACATCTATTTATTTCAATTTATTCGTCACTACCTGCAATTGGATCAGACCAAGGACTTTGACCTTTACTTGAACATGCTGCCTTGCCCTTGCCTCCCTTGGCTAGTGAGTAGATCTGCTGCAGACGAGTGCATGTCTAGAAGAAGGCCTCTTTATCTTGGGTGGTAGGAAGTTTTCCCTTGACATCACACGAGTGGCCTCATGGACATTGTCAAAATCCCACAAAACTTGTCCTGCAGAAGAAATTAGTTCAACTCCCAATCTTTCTCCTGGGGAGCTGTTACTGAGCTCAGGGCAAAATAGTTTTCAGTCTATAAACAGAAAGTTTGACCTGCTCATCTTAGCCAGCTTGTGTAAACAGATCAGTTCTTCAGAGAAGTGATGCAGGTTTCAGTAGGAAACAGGGCACCCTCTGCACATCTGGGACAGATCCTGCCTTGATGCCCTGCTCTTCACCAAGCAAGTGACAAAGCCCTTGAGACACCTCCTCCTTCAGGTCACCTGGTGCACAGTGGGAGGGGAGAAAAGAGGACTCCCTGCGGGTGTCTCTGGGTCAGTAGGCACCAGCTGACTAATGGCAGGCAGGGGAACTACCTCAGGGTACTTGGCTTTCAGCACACTCAGAGGGGAAATAGTTACAGAAGATGGAAGAGGGGGAGTACCTGTTGCCAAATGGCTGTGATTCCAGCGGTGGCAAACTTCCAGGGAAACAGAGCCTTGGTTCTGTTTTATCAGGATCCTTTGTAAATTGCTATTAAGAACTATTTTTCAACAATTTCATTTTTATTAGCCGTTTGTGCCCATTACAGTTTTCTAGTTGCTAGTTTGTTATGGCTGTAACATAAATAAAGTTCTAAAAATGTCTCATTTGAGGAATTGCAGAGCTGGGCATGCCATGTAGACACAGATAAAAGCAGATGCAAAGGGCTTTCTTTGTAATAGGTCTATTTTATATTAAATAGAACTGTCATATAAACCTATACTAGCATTTAAAATGCAGTTTCTAGGCTATAAAATAAACACCATTTCTAATATCGCTGTTGGCTTTCACCTATGGGACACAGTTCGTTAAAAGCTCTACAAGGCACTTGTGTGGGGCTGCTTTATGATTTACAACCTAGGAGCCACCCCAGGCAACAAATGTATTTCTCTCCCACCTTAGGAACCAGTTCTTCAAAAATATTAATGATACCTGCAGGATCACCCAGCCAGGCAGGACCGGTGTGATCGGTGGTGCAGTGTTGGGGGGGAGGGGCGCACCTTCTACGGCAGGAGCTCGAGGTACAGATGCCTCCTTCACGAAGACTGTGCAGTTCTTCCTCTTTGAACTTCTGATGTTAATAGATTTCCTCAAATCTTCAGGGGAAGGAAGTCTAGGGAAGAGGAGGAGTAATCTGTGTCCCAATTCTGTGTGGAGTGCCTTGATTGATCCCCAACGGGTGTGAGCTGGCACGCACTGACACCGTGCTGCTTGCCACTACAAAGCAGCAAGGAAATACCTACACTGACACATGCCTGGAAGTTGCTATCCCCTGTGGGGACAGCCCACCTGTTTGCTGGCCTTAAGGGGAGCGTTACTGTTATCAGAGGCGATGCTGTGCATCTCCTGTGAAAGTTCCTGGGATCTCTAACTCTGTCCCTAGCTGCTTATAGCTTTGTCAGACTTTAACAGGCTGTATTGTTGTTTTCCATGCCTCAAGCCGGTCTTTATTTAATGGAGCAAAATAATTCAGCCATTTCTGAGCCAGGCGCTGGGGGAAAAAAAAAGCATTGTTTCATTCTTTCTTTCTTTTTTTTTTTTTTAATGTTGACAACCTCTTCCCCAGATGTCCCCATACTTTCCATAAAGCACTTTAGACTTGGTAGGGAAGGGGTCCTTTGTGCTGATCAGGTGTGCACCATTTTCTGTTTCAACTCAAATCTAACTGGATTATATTGCTTTGAAAAATCAGACTAAGTGTACTGAATACCTTGATTTTAGCAGCTAAAATTTTCTAAGAAATCCATTCTCACTAAGTAGTCTTAACCTCTTCCCAGCAAAATGGTCACATACACCCATGCACCTTGCCCAGTAATACCAGGAACTTGCCCAGCAACGCTGCTCCATGCCTGGTGTGACCTGAGCTGCAGGTGGGATCCAGATCTGCAGGGTGGCACTCAGTGTCTCGGGATCTCACTGTCACAGAAAGACAGGGTGAGGACCTTGGAAAGGTAGCCTGAGACTCAATGGACAGAAAATTGGCTGATGAGGTGGGGGGAGCAGGGCCTGACACAGTGCATGAGGACTATTTAGGCAAAGAAACTGGGAAGCGAAAGGAAGGTCTACAAGATCTGGACTGGGCAGGTGCACAGAATAAACCTGAGAGAAGGATGCAGGCACATACAGGAGAAAGAAGAGTGTCTATCAGGAGGGAAGTGGCATACAGGAGGAGAGGACTTCAGCAGCTGGGGTGGAATCCAAGCAAACTGAGGTTTACTATCCTACTGTCTTAGATAAATATTTCTGAAACCCACTGACAAGGCACTTGTCTCATCCTCTGCTAATAGTGGTCCACAAGGAAAATAAAAAGCAACAAGTTCTGTCTGTTCCTCTGTTAACACAAATAGCTTAAGTATACACAGTGAAAGTAGTCTCCAAAAGCAGACACATGTCAAACTATATTGGTCTCAGTGCGGTATTTCAGCGGTTTTGCAATTTGAAGTAGGAATGCCTCCCTACTTGAACTTTATAAAAAGACTTAGAAAATTGTTACTGTATCAAGCAGTCAGAAAGTAGAAAATGCTAGAAGTAAGGTGGTCCATGAGACTTTAGCTAGGTTCCCCTGTGCTTGCACCTTGTAACAGGTTGTTAAATACATGGTAGTGTTTTAACAAGCTTTCTAGGTGAGCCTGGTGGGTGAGTGCTATGTACACGTGCATATGTGTGTACATGTGCATATGTCTGTGCGTGTGCATCTGTCTGTCTTTATGCAGGTCACTTACCCTGTTACCCAGTAACTTTCCAGTCCCTTGGCTTATTTGAGCTATATTTGCCTGAGGGCCAGTACCCCTGAGATGTTAGCTTCACACACATTTTGTGGTAGCATGTGACTTCTGCCCTAGCCTCTAGCATAGGACTGCCTGAGGAGACACTGCAGGTCTAGCTACAGGTGGGCTGAGCAATTTTAGTCTGAGGGAACTCTGCTGTGACAGTAAAAAAAAAAGTGAGAAAAATTAGGACTCAGGTATTTCACACTAGGCCCTGAAGATGAGTGGAAACTCATGAGTTTCATCCCCTGGGGCCTCAGTTCCCTATCTGTCCATTAGGCCCTGTCACTGAACAGGAGTGTTGCAAGAATAATTTAATATTTGTGGGACAATAAACAATCAAGACAATAAGGATTTAAGTTAATTCACAAAGGAAGCCACAAGGGGAAATTAATAATTTTCTTTCCGTAAGAGTATTCAGTGTATTCAGATGTGGAGATAAATAGTTAAAACGCCCATTCACTTAATGTTAGACACTTCACAGCAACCCATACGTTAGGATCCAAGTTGTTTTCAGCTCCCTTTAAAGTAGGTGATGATCTCAAGTGGCCAGAGTCACCCTCTGGAGATATGTTTCTCCTCCAACTACAGAAGGAGCCTATGGTAACCAGGCACATCTCTGGAGTGCCTGAAGTGGATGGAATGAGCTCAGGATGCAGTGGCCGCTCTCCAGGCTCTTCTTTTAACATCTCGCAGTGGTATGGGAAAAGCCTGGACAGCGGTATTCGCTACCAAGCGAGAGGGATGCCAAAAGGGTTTCCAGCAGTGGTATTCATCCTGCCACAACTTTTAACCTTTTTTCTTGGAAAGGATCTTCTAATGCCATTTCTTTACAAGTGATATTTATATTACAGAAGTTCCTGAAAGCCTCCAGCTTGGTCACACCAGGCATTGAACAAACAGAGTTGTGAATTATTTTCCATTCAAGACAGCTGCATAGAAGTCTGAATCTGTATTTGGATTAAGTATCTTAATCAAAAATGGCATAGAATTCACTATATCAAGCACTGTGAAGGCTCAGAAAAGTTAGCTGTCAGGATCTTTCCAAAATCAGGCCACTTTTATTAACAATTATATATGCCAGGAAAAGAAGCACGTGTCACGGTTTTGGCATATCCTTAAGTCACATTGAAGGCAATGCATGATTAAGAGCCGTGCTTGAGGTCTAACGCAGGACTGCCTGGCAACCAGGACAAATCGTGCAGAAGCCAGGAGCGCTCATGAAACCGAGGAAAGCTGTAATGACTTCCTTATGACCCATCTCCAAACTGCACTGAGTGGAGCTCTGGCACAGGAGAGAGTCTGGCCTATGGCGTGTAAATAAATAACAAATGAGCAAGTCAAAGCAAAGGCAGAGATGAATGAAGTGGTTCACACAGCACGGCTATAGTTTTACGCTGTTTCCTGGCTATGGAAGGCAAGCCATCATACTTTGGTTCAGGTTCTCAACATAATTTTTAGTGCCATAAAGGGTGACTTTTTTTTTTTTTTATAACTGACAGCCCATATTCTGGAGCTGTTTTCTGAAGATGAATAGAGCCAAAAGGGATAGTACTTTTCAACAAAATCATTAATAATTGACTATCTCTACATGGATAAGTGTAGTTTTGGACTGAAAGCAAAGTATAATTAATTTTAAATCTACAGGTTAATCTTTAAATTAATTAATAAACTTCAAAACCAGCCTGCACATTGGATTTTTCTAAAACCTATATGAAAGTCCATTTTCTATCTAAAGAGATCAGGAATACAATTGCCAGCAGGATGAAAGCAACATTTATAAAATGGTAGGTTTTAAAGCAATTACAAATCAAAGTTGGCAAATTGTTCTCATGGGTTGCATGAATTGCTTATCATATTCAAAAATTAAGTTCTTGGACTAATGGAATTGGGGTGTTTAACTCTCACTTGCCAGCAATGGACAAACTAGGTCCAGACACCTGCTGTAATCTCACCAGCATGTCCAGAGAGAGGTGATGATCAAGGAATACACTTCATAATGTTATGAGCAGGCTGAAAAATATGGCTGGGGACAGATGGCATAGAGCTCAGATGGCAGATGGCTGGTATCCTTCAGTGTGGAAAGAGGGAATACATGTAAGTGTCTAGGAAGGTGGATGGTGGGTTTCTCTGCATAAGAAAAAGTCAATTTAAGTATGTGTTACCTCAGTAAAAAAAATACTGAGAGAACATGTCAAGTCTTTTAATTCTGGCTGAAAGAGCATCAGGGCGATATGGTGCTCCACTGAGCATCTAGAAATATCTAATCTGGGCTCCAGGCCTTCCAATGTGGAGTCCACTTCGGTGTCCCTTTGGCTTGCCATGCCACGTCTGCTTACTGTGGAAAACTGGCATGTAGATGGGAGATTACAAGGACAGGGCTGATCCTGCCCAGGCCTTGCCATCCCAATCGGGAAACAAACTGTCAGGCCAAGGACCCAGTCCTTGAACTTAGAACTGACCCAGTAACACACAAATAGCTGCACAGAACCACAGAAAACAAAAACGTGTGTCATCCAGTAGTCAGAGGACCCCAAATAACTGAGACCCCTGAAATGTCAGCAAGTTATTAAATTTTGCTGCCTGGTGGCTGGACAGTGAAATAACTCAGAGAAAACTATGATGGACGGGGTAACTCTGGGGACCGTGTTTATAGATCTTCACCCTAACAAGCCAAAGCTGAACAATGTTTTCAGCCTCTACCAGTTAAGGCAGTGGTGACAACTGAAGCCTATCTGGCAGTAATAACTGAAACATTGGGTCAGAAAGGAAATATCCCAATAGAGAGATTAGCGAGGCAGCGTGTGCCTGCTCAGGACATTGCCAATCAGTCTGCTGAGGAAGATGGCTAGGAGGATCCCCAGATCACGATGCCCAAAAGAGACCCCCCAGCTGTTCCCTCAGCTCCCCCAAGCCTAATGGCAGCTCGGTAGCAGAGGCTGCCATGGGAATGCCACGTGATCACTTAGGAAGCAAGGGACCTCAGGAAGGCTCTGGTCCCACCTGCAGCTCAGAGCTGGCTCAGCCAAGATGCAGACCAGGCTGCTGGATCTGCTCAGACTACAGAAAGGACTGTCTCCTTCTAGAGGGAGGACATGCAAACTGCTGTCTCCAGGGAAGGCTGCAGATGGTCTGGACAGGAAGAGGAAAGCACAGGCACCAGCTGGCAAGGGGATGCTGATGGTGGGACTGCTAAATTCAGGGGGAAAGGGAATTGCCTACTGGCATAGTAGATTAACATATTCACGAGCACATATTTTGTGTGTTTACTGAAGCATTACAATCTCCTTTCCCAGACTGGGTGGAAGGCAGAGAGTTTATATTTTCACCTGGGCTTTTTTTGAGGAAGACTAGGAGAAATTATGAAGAAGCTTAAAAAGACCTTCCTCTGTGAGCTGAGGAGTGAGGATGAATGAAAGGCTGGGCTGGGAGAGGATGTCTCCTTACCAGAAATAATAAGAATAATGAAACACTAATCTGACTTGTCTGTACAGATGGATTTCCAGCATAACATAGCAATGAAATAGCATGCACCCACAACGGGAGCTCCTGAGCAGTGAAGCATAATTCTTGCCTGAGAGTTAAATCTTAGTATGGCTCTGTGCTGTGAAATTACTGTGCTGCTGAAAATACACACACAGGCACACATGCATACTGACACTGGAAGAAAAGCTGTGTTGGCATTTATAAGATTGTAAGGTCAAAGTTAATTTTGTCAGATTTACTAATTGTTTTCAAACCATGTCTTTTGTTTAACCTGATTTAAAAGTAAACTCTGACTTACTGTGATTTGGTTTTAAATACCTTTTGGTAACAGTCATTCTGAATTATAAATAGCTTCATCCTTCTTCCTTCTTATCAAACTTTGACATTTGCAAGATAATAAGAGGGATTTTAGAAATATTGATGCAAACCAGCCACCCCTGAATCATGTTAAGTCAATAGTCCCTAAGAGTTAATGTTCAGATCACAGAGGAAGTGTGTAGTAAGGGGTTGGGGAAGGAAGAGAGACTTCTGTGGTTTTTGAGCCTGAACTGATTCATTATTCACTCCATTTAAAATTGTCAAAGACAATTCTTGTAAGCATGTGTCCATTTCCCTTCTGTTTAGAGAGGTATACGGTAGTACGACTGCAAGTGAGCACAGTTAAAAGAACAGTCATGGCTTAGTGCATGCTGTAAGTGGATTGCTGTCATCACTAAAGCTAAACTAGGGGGACTAGGGGGAAGATGAGATTTCGTACTAGCATTTGTCCGCACTTGTGTTCCTGCGGGTATTTCTGTGCTCTGCTTTGTTCCTTGAGATAATAATGTTTTCATTCTCTAAATAAAGATTAGTTAGATTTGCTTTCCTGCAAAAAATCTTCCAGGGAGTGGATCAGGGCCTCCCTGTCTGCTCATGTCCTTGCCCTTAGATATACTACACCAGATTCAGCAGAAAGGGGTGGCACAAGAGGCAGGAAAATTCCAGACTCCCACTTGGGTTTTTCATGGTGTTTTCTCTGAAGTAGCTTGGCCCAAATCCTTCAATCACCAGTTATGCAACCAAATTCTGTACGCGTGAGCATGATCATTGACTTCAATGGGAATGCTCCCATTGGTAAAATAGTTCATATAACTTAAGTATTGGAGGGACTGAATCCTGTGTAGTATGTTTCATTTTCCACAACTTCTCTGCCCTCTGTGTGTTTTCAAGTCATGCTCTGTCATTTTATTGGTATGTCAGGCTTTTCCTTCAAGAACCAATGGAGCTATGAGACAGCAAGTTGATTCTTGTCTATTGCAAAAAGATGTGACGTATCTGCAGAAGTGTAGTCGAAAAGACATGTAAAATAATTGTCCTATGCTACCTCAGCACTGATACAGTCTCAGCTGGAGTACTGTGTCCAGTTCTGGGCATCATACTTGAAGAAGGGTACAAATCAAGTAAACAGAGAGTCCAGAGGTGAGCAAGTAGAATAATCAGAAGTCTAGTAGACATCACTATGGATGCAGAGGATGTGGAGATGGCACAAAAGGATTTTCTTTAATCTAGAGAAGACAAAGAGGGAGACATGACAACAGTCTGCAAGTATGCAAGGGGCTATCACAAAGAGGGAAGGCTTAATCTATTCTCCACGCGCATATGACAAAAAGAGACGAGCCTCACTTGCAAAATGGGAGACTGATATCATTTAATACTTCAATAACTTTCTAGTTTTAGAAATAGGACAGCAGTCAGCTTTTTTGCCTGGAGAAGGAGGGAGATGGTGGAATCTTCTTCACTGAAGGCCTTCAGACAAACATCTCCAGCTATGAATAGCTAATCCTGTGTACTGGCAAGGGGTGGTTAGAAGACCTCATGAGGTCCTCTCCAGCCCTATCTTTTACTAATGTAATCAACAAAATTCACAGCTACATTCTAAGAGGGCAGGAGTCCTATTACTGGGAGTAGAGAAAGGGCAGAAAGGACCAAAACATTGTTTTCAGACCTCAAATAGAGCTCGTAAAGCATAGCTAATGTTCTCTTTTGACTAGTGAAAGGAGAAACAATTTGAAAAGAATAAGCACAAAGCTGTAATATGATGCTTTTGGGGAAGGATTTTCTTCTTGCTCCAGTATCCCTTTATAATTTTTCATCCTGATTGTTGGCTTTTTTCTCGAGGTGGAAAAATGGAAATGTCATCACCAAGATGACAGTAAAGCAGCTTCTTACTTCAAGCCCTTTTTGTCAAATTCATTTAAAAACTATAATTTGTAACAACGATGTTTATAAGGATGAAATTTATATTCTTTGCCATGTCCAAAACACAAGTAACAGAGCTGAGAACAAGCAATACCCACTTTCATGCTGTACTAATTTGACAGGAATAATATTTTGCAAATTCCAGCGGAGCTCTTCTCAAAAGTGAATGGAAATGGGATCTAATGACATTCAAGTAATCCACTCAGGTTGCTGAGGCTGAGTGAAAGACACTTTTCATGGAAATCTGAGACTGAGTGAGTATATAATAATACAGAAATGAAAATGTAATTTTCCTTTGTTATCATGTGAAACAGCAGCCCCATATTGCTTATGGAGGAAGAAAGCTGTAAAAAACTAGGGAGAGAAATTGATGCAAAAGACTATAAAGAAATGAAGCTGTCTTTCTCCTTAAAAAAAAAGGGGGAAAAAAAAAGTTCAGCATGGATCCATATGGTGTGAGATTTCTCTTCTGTGACATTTTTATTAAGGTTATGTATATGACCGTTCATCTTCATTCTGCTGGTGCTAATTGCTGTCTATTGGACCCTTCGCTACTGTGTACAGAGAACACATGCTTCCCCTCGACACTGCCATCACTGCGAGTGCACTGGATTGTTCTGCTGTCCTCAGATAGGAACCTGCTGCTGCTGCCTGACCGCAACAGCTGGGAATATTCTGCTTTTAAAAGCTTATCTTGTTGATACTTGAGTTGAGCTATTACACAGTGGAACAAGCAAACAGAATGAATGGACCCTCTGCGGGCAACTTATGGTAACAAAAAAAGCTTCCATGTGCTTTTGAATGTGTCTCTTGTCTTGGAATTGACAGTGATGTTTAGCATAGATGTTTCCTGCGAAGAAAACATGATGGTATAGAGCCAGGAACAGGCTAAAAAGAAACATGCACAGAAGACATGTTCAGCACTTAAGCTTCTTTGCAACTCTAAGCAACATTTAGAGACCAGTTTTGCAAAGGTTTACTCATGTGTACAGCCCCACTGAAATGCAAGGGGCTGTTTTTTTTCTCTAGAATGGCTAATTTGATTAAGAATTACTTCTATGCACAAAATGTGTATGTAAAGCACATCCCCTCGATCTTCTATGGAGCTTTTAAGCAGACTGAGAATAAGGTTATTTATTTATCAGCATTAAGTCCATGCGCATACATCTATATTGCATGTACAAGCAGATCAGAGCAGAGAAACACAAATATTCCCATGTTACGGATGGACCACCCAGAGAAATATAGAATCTATTAATTTTGCTTATCACTTAGGCCTCAATTGAATGAAACTTCTAATAGCGTCATGAATTTTTCTGTCATGAAGGAAGTGTTACAATCATCTAATCTGACTTCCTATAATACGCAGACTTCCCCAAGCAATTCTGACTTGCACGTCCATGCATTTTAGTTCAAACTGTAAAAGTTCATAGCAGCAATAAGCATAATTATCAGATTTAGGGTCATGCAATTAGTGAATCTTAAACTGTTACCTTCTTAACACATCGCCTTTTGTGAATGGTGCTGTGCCTAGCCATGCCCCAAACTACACACCAGCCTGACTAGAGACTCCACATGACCTCTAGGCAGGAAAATCTCTCTTCTGAAGCCTTAATGGAGGTGTTGTCTGAGCAAGCACAGACCCTGAATGACATGTGCATTATTCTGTGCGTGGACGAACATCTGAGAAGTTGGCTTTCAGACCACACTGGGCAATCTGTGAGAGTTGAACTTGACACCTAACAGCCAGACTTACTTGTAACTTTGGTCTCACAGCGGTGGTGATTCTTGCTAAACGACCGCTGTTTTAACCCATTAACCTTAGTTAAGTGGCCAGTTCTAGTTGGTGTAGGTGACCTGTGGATACACGGTTCCTTGTGCTGCATTCTTGGTGGCAATTCTGGCTTAAGGAAGAGCTATTCTCTTCCCCTTCCCCACCACTTCTGCTTTGTGCCACTTTCTCATTTGCACTTATGCAACTGCTTAGAGTGTTATGAAATAAACTGGATGAAGCTTAGGAGTAAATCCATCTATTTATATGTTCTGTTACAAAAGTAAGAGACCTTCAAGGGGCATTGATACATTCGGAAAAAGAATGATTATTTGGAGTCAATACAAAAATAATTCCTATTTTCCGCCTTTTTCACTGTAATGAAAACTTGAAAATTATCTGCATCTATTGAAAAATAATTTCAGTAGGTGTAAAGCCTGCTTTCACTCCCTGGCACTATCTAATCACTTTATAATTACTATATTTAGTTGATATTTGAAATGAAACTGTTTCCAAAGAAAGCACTGAGAACACATAATTTTGAAAATGGAACATCCTGATCATCCTGCAATTTCTTTTCTTAGCTAAAAAAATTACTTCAATTCAATGAAAAATTATTAATTCGGTTGGACACTTTGTCTGAAATGAACCCATTTTCTTCATTTATATGATTATTATGACTACTATTATTTGCGTAGACCTCATTAAAGTAAGTAGCGCCTCAAGTCAGCAGTAACAAACAAATAAATTTGTGCACATGCATATATAAAGTCAGGCTGGAGATGGCTTAACAGGTTACTCTGAAGAGGAGCTTTCACTTACTGGTCAGAGAGATAAATTTCTGAAGGATACCAAGGTTACTAACAACTCCAGAAATAATTACCAAAACAAAAAAACCACCCCAAACAAAATAACAACAACAACAACAACAACAACAACAACAAAAACCCATACTTTCCATTTTAACTGAGAGATAAAACTGCCCCGGTCAAAAGACTTCCTTGTCACTTTCTGAGTGCTGCTGTAGGGTCCTGGCTAAATTCCTTGAGGCATGTTTTGATTTTGGGGCTGTAATGCTGCCGGGATGGGGCTAGATGCAGCATCCCACACATTTTTGCCAAAACCAGTTGTTTTGTGCACTCTCCATCTTCAGGTTTGCCCCAGAGTTGGCTGCATTTTAGATGACCAGGGAAAGTGGTTCTTGTGTTCACCTTTTTATTTAACTGGTCAAAATTATTTGCTGTTTCTCTAGGACAATGCTATGTAATCTTTAAATTTTCGGGGCTACAAATGCACCTAAACGTTAAGCTTCAGTAATATTTTGCTGTCCTTTTCTTCATCATCTTTTCTTTCTGGTCCCTACCATAACTCTGCCTTTTGTTCTTATTTGAAAACTTCTGCCCCACAGACTTCTGGCATGACAAGTCAAATTATTACCTTTCTTTGTTCCCATGTACAAGAAAACAAGGATGGTGTCCTTACTTGGGGAAGCGAGGACCAGACAACACATTTGGATAAATGCCTTGCCAGCTTTGAAATGTCTTGTAAAATTCTGTTAATGTTTCTCTGCCATGCATGAGGCTTGCATCAAGTGCCTTTTTCAACAGCATCACTGTAGACAACCATTTATCAGGTGTATATTGTATGGCAGCGCGGTGTTTGGAAATTCCATTTGCCATATGTTATTCATGATCCTTGCTCACAGCCTTCATTTGTCAGGGGATTTAGATCTCAGCTGTGTTTAGTTTTTGGGGCTTGAGAACAAGTTGACCCACAGGCAGACACCTAATGATATAATTTGTTCAGTGCAAAAGGTTTGACTGCCCTCTATCAACCTTTATGCAGACAACTCCTTTGAATACAGTAATGGATGACAATATCAAAAGCATAAATCTCGGCAAACTTCAAGGTTTCCTGGAAAACATGACTCTTAAACTTTAGGCACATAGACATTTGGCACAATGTCAGAAACTTTCTGGACTATTCATTTATCCAACCCTGGCCAAAAATAACCAAAGACTCTATGTGTCTGTTGATTTGTTTTGAAATCCATTCAAAACGGCAAAGAAGTTAAAAAGTAAGAGACCGGCAATTGAGAAACAAGACTTCTGAAGTATGAAAGATCCTTTTCTGTATCTTACAACATGTGGTGCTAACAAGCCAGGTCATGTCCCTCGTACAAAATGCTTTCTGTGAACTTCGTGTGGTTAAATTAGCAAGCAGAAATGACACAGTTCAGGTTCCTTATGGTTTTAGAAAGTAGTAAATAAAGGCCTTGCTGGAGGAGCCGCTGCAGAGAACAACGCGCTTACGACTGTGGGCTCGCCCCCGTGGGCAGGACAGCACATCCAGGGTAATGGTCATCTTCTTAAGCCCTGTTGACTTCAAAGGTGCCGGTTTCCCTTTTTTTAAATCTGTCCCATTCTTAACTTTATGCCCTCTGTGTGACATCCCCATGCTTTTTATTCTTCCTCTTCTATGCATGCTGCTGCTGCTTTCCCCTGCACTACCCCTACTAGTGGGAGGAGGAGAAACCCATCCTCCTGTTCTCTACTCAGCCCCCTCCTTGTTTTTCTCTTTGGCAGGTGTCTGCTTCTTCTAAGCAGAGGGGGTGATCAGGAGACACCACAATGCTGCACTTTCTTCTCCCATTTTGTCTTGCGGTTTAGGCCTTTTGTTGCCCTGCCTGGCAGGGCCTGTTGCTGTGCCAATGAACATCCTCAGCTCCAGACTGGAGACATGCCCTTGACAGCACAAGACGTGTTGTCACTGGTTGGTTGGACCTCAACCTTTCCATCACTATTGGGTTTCATTTTAAATTATACGGAAATGGGAGAAAATTAGGCTTTTTTTTTTCTCTCTAATTTTTGTCAACACATTCTCTTTAGGCAATGTTAGTAGCATCATAGACACATGAAGCTGGCTGCTCTGTTCCTCATCTTTCCTGCTACATACCCAGTATCTCTTTTAACAGTTTGAGGTTTTCTTCATTAAATCCTTCTTCACTCATGCCAGAATGCTTACATATCCCAACAGGAGTGACCAGAAAAGAAGGGCAATTATTATAATTTATGAAAAAGTAATTTGCTTTGTTACTGCTTCATGTTATTCCTCTTGTTTGACTAGATGAAGGATTTACAGTATTTTGCATGTACATAAGCCTTTTTAATTTTTATCTGTGTAATGTCTACTGAAGAAAAAGAAAAGCCTTTATTTCTGTTTGGAGCCCTTGTATGCACTTTATAATCCCTGTAATAGCACCAATAGCAGGAATAATACAACGTAACATAGAGCAGTTTTCCAAAAAACAAAGCACACAGACTGCACAAGTTCTTGCAGGAGATTTGTGACAAACTGGCTGGCAAAAGGAATGGTATCTTCTGAGTTTCAGCTGCTTCTACAGATGCAGATCTGAAGATGCAACAAGGCCCCTCTCTGAAAGCCAAGCTGCCTGTGAAAGAGGAAGGAAGAGAAACTGTGCTCTACTCTTGGACAGAAAATACTCTGTACACTGCAAACGTTGGAGTATGGTGTTTAGGTACCTTAAGGGAAATCACACTTTTTTCAGCGTGACTGTTCTACATACATGAAACAAAGGTGGGCAAGGAAGGCCAGCTGGCTGTGAAGAATAGACAGTGGAGAAGTAGTAAAGACAGGAACAGAACAGATTGGAAGGGAGATATGGAGAGAAGAGGGAAAGCAGGCAGCAGGTTTTAACTTTCAGAAGACAGGACAGTAACTCCCAGCCTGTACATAGCTTGTAGACTGCTGTGTCTGTCTCAGAAATACATCTTCACACTGCTGAAGAAGAACTTCTGTGTTGGAGAGTTTTTAGTTTTCTCCAGCTATAGGAGCTCCTTTTCTAACATTCTAATAAAAAATACTTATTATTTCTCCCAATAAAAGGTGCTTAATGTTTTAAACAAGCAATAAAGGTTATATAAATAAACATACAATGGCAATACACATGAATGAGAGATGGCTACTCTTACTTTTCCACATCAGGTGCTTACTGCAGCTGCTATAGCTGTGTTAAAAATTCACGAACATAGCTGGGCTTGTGCATGAGGGTGACACCTTCACTAAAGAAATGGTCTGGTACATTAGGCCCAGAGAAGAAGCATCCTGTTGCCAAACAAGAATATCCATCTTGCTGTGTGGTCCTATCAGGAATTCACTCTTTTACCAAAATGTCAGGTTTTGAGGTGGGAAGATAGTGAACCCATCAGCCACTGTGAGAATAAATCAGTTGTCAAATGCTTTCAACGTGTAAGTGGCTAATTAAGAAAAAGCATCATTGCTGCATTTTGACATTTGCAAATGGGAGATGTAGACCTCCAGAATTTGGCACATCTGAAACTGCAGAACATGTGTGTAGTTTGGCTCTGCTCAGTGCACAAGTTAGCCCAATCTTCTTCTGTGGATTATTTGGCAGGCCTCCTTCCCCTGCCCCCACAATACTGTCTATTTTCAATAGTAAATCTCAGCTCTGAATCATATACTCCATCCTAATTCTACATCCAGGTCTGATATAAATTAACTAGTTTCCTCCAGTGGACCTATGGTAGTTTCTGCCAGCTCAGCATCCGGCTCCAAGTATTTCATCATATGCATTGTTCTTTCTGTTTTGACCAGCCCTTGCTCCTCTCTCTAACTAGGCAGAGTGATAAGTTGTAATAGGCATGCCCTGATTTCCTTATTGCAGAGAAACCCCTTCTTTTCCTTTCAGACTCCCTGTACAGTCTGGCACCCTACCCTCATTCATCTCTGTCTCATCCTGAAACCCCCACTAAGGCACGGTATTGCCAGGCAGTTTCATATGTTATGGGGAAACCTTAACCCAGAAAACAGATGACACTGTGGTAATTGGTTTTGGGTAAAACAGTTCTCCCTAATCAGTGTCAGGGCAAACCTGAGGTACACCGAGGGGTCCATTGCAGAGCAGTGGCTGCTAGCCCATTCTCATGTAGAAGGCTTTGGTCTCTTCCAGAGGGAAGGGGAAAACTCACTGAGAAAAAAACCCCATTTATTCTTGTAAATGTAAGTGGGAAAGCTCTAAAGTGAATCAAGATGAGAGCTGAAAGACTCTTACAGTATCTGGTTCATGAAAGGTATTAGAATGTCATATTCATTCCAGATATCAAATACTGAAAGCTGCTGGAGTGACAGCTGGCAGCAGAAGGGATTGTAGCTACTGCCATTTATGGAGATCAGGCCAGATCCTAGCCCCAGCAGCACTTTCTTTGTGTGCTGACTACCTTTGCCTTCAAAGAGGAATGATGGAAGTTGCCACCTGCAACCTATAAGAAGTCAAAAGAAAAGAATCTTTTTCTGAAACAACCTTTGGGAACCCCAAAGTGAGGGGAGTGGGCACAGAGGAAGCAGAGGTATGAAAGACAAGAAGTACAGTCCTACTCAACATTTCTGCTCTGGACTTAGTCTGGTTAATAGGCCTAAAAACCTTGGGTTAGGGCCTATTTGCAATTCTAAACAAATATTTATTCGGTCTTGTCAAGTTCATTAACTCTTCACATACGTATCCTAACACAGTGTACAGCCAAATCATCAGAAACTGTTGGCTGAAGACTGATAAAATGAAGAAAAAGCTTGTTTTTAACATATATTTATATATGTCAGGAAAGTGTAAAATTTTAATTTCACCCAGGTTTTATTTAACAGATTTGGCATCTTTGGACTATGGTCTGTAAGTTGGCACACCAGCACTGCAATCAATGGACCTAAGCCCAGAAGTTCTTCTGAGTAATGCAGGCTTTGGCTATTTACCTTTCACTGTGTAGTTAAACAATTTAAACTCCTGATGCCTACTGTGTAGTAAAGCCCATCAAACCTTCCTTTATTCTTCAAATCGCTAGGATTGTTACTTTAGGTAAAAATCATAAGTCATGACAAAACAGAAATGCAGTAAATGTGCCATTATAAAGTAATCTATAGAAAATCACATGAAAATATTATAAGAGCCAGAAACATGCAAATTTAACACCTATACATTGAATGGGAGTGCCTAGTAATGGACTATTACATTGGAGCCTAATAAAAAAGTCCTCCAAAGGAAAGTTTTCATAAATCGTGCCCTACCTTAATGACCTGAATCTGGGAAGAAGTGAGCATCGGGAAGCCTTGCTTCAGTTGCTAGCCATGAAAGGAACTCAGCACCTCACCCTGTGGAAGGACTCTGTAACAGAAGAATATTTTTTTTTCTATGTACTTATCTAAATATTAATTCAGTTGCACGATAATTGTGTGCACTGTGGAGGGGTGAATATATTACGCATTTAGTATCTATTGACCACTAGCATCTTCTGCCTTTACAAGAACCCTCAGCTTCAATTTTTCTTCTGATTCACACAAAACCGAATAATTCTTTCCCTCAGAGGTTTGCTGCAGGAAGGGTGCTGAGGCAAATCCTCAGGGCAGTGATACGCAGTAGTTTAGAACCACCTTTACTAAAGCAATGAACTATGGGCAACTTAGATTTCATATCCTTCCAAGGAAAGTTTGGAGGATATTCTGTCTGGATGACTGATGTTTTCTCTGTCTCTTTTGACACAGAGATCTGAGCTACTTTTTTTTTTTAAATTGCTCTTCATTTTGTTTGAATTGGCTAATTCTGTTGGAAACTGCAAGGATAGAAGATGCTCTGTCTCCTGCTGTCTCCGAAACCACACAAGTAACAGGATATGCAGACAGGCTGTGAACAGTTTTTGAGCAATGGTTGTAGCCACTCTAGGAAATTTGGTGCGGGTTCCCTCATGAAGAAGACTTTCAGTGGGACATATAATAAACAACTGAGCTTTTGTGATCAAGCTTGCTCCTCTGCTGGGAAGTCCCTGTCTCTCTCTCCAGCTGGTGCACCCCGCTTCTCCTTCCCTCACTTTTTAGAGGACAGCAAATGCACTTTAGCACTAGTCAAGCCTGTAAGAGGAGATCTGTGGGGAAACGGGGAGGGTCTGTGTGTGACGGGACAAATGGCTGTGATTCTTGAAATGGACCAGTCCTCCGCAGAGGGAGAGGGAATATAACCAGTGCAAAGGTGAGTAACCATAACTGTGTCCTTAGGCACCTTAGGCAAGGCGGATTTTTTTCCTCATGCCTTCCCCTAGACTCTGACTGCCCCCTGTATCCTCACAACCATCCCACAAGAAGGGCAGCCACCCTGCCCTGCCAGGCAATGCAAGCACCACGGGCTCTGCCTCCTCTAGACAGACTGAAGGGGTGGGAGCTGGGAAGACCACATGCTGATCCAGGGGAAGCAAAGGAAAACAGAGGGAGAGAAATGTGAAACCTGATCCATTTAATAACATCAAGACTGATAGTGATTTTCCACTCTATCTACTAGGTCAAATGATCTTATACTGCAGTGTTAGAGAGAAAGAAGATGGAAATATTTTCATTTTCTCTCAGAGTCAATATTTCCCTAGTTGGAAATTAATCACTGTAAAAGAAGTTTAAGGGGAGTCTGTCAAGGTTTATTTAGGCTTCAAAATAACTTCTTAAAACACTGGCTTTTGTTGTTGTTGCAGGTTTAGAGGTCAGAGTTTCCCTCCACAGCATTCTTCTCTTGACAAATTATCTCGGCAGCAGCCAGCCAGGTATTTTTTTATTTTAAAGTGACTTCTTGTGTGTCCTGCCATAAGCAAAACCATGCAGATACAGCGGAAAAGGTAAAGCATCAACAGCCAGCTCTATTAATGTCTCATGAATCAAACAAGATGTCTTGCTTGTTTCAGATTTTTTAAAAAAAAATCGTTGCAGTGAATCTTCATCTACCAACCTGCCAACTGATTTTGAAGCAACTAAATTTTGAATTTAGGTAATGCCTTCTGAAGTTACTGTTATTAACTCATGGAAAAGTCCAGCAGAATGCCTGGATTAATGGCAGCTGGCCGTTACCTGTGGATGTGCAGGTTATTGAAGTTTGTCATCTGGAAACTAGTTGTAAATTGCAAGCTGAGCCTGAAAAAATAGATCTCAAGAAAGGGTGAGAAGAACTTTTCTATCTATGAAATAGTATTTTTCAGTCTTTTCACTAGACTCTTTGCCCCTTTCAGACACAGAAATTCTAGAAGAAAAAGATATACCAAAACAATTAGTCTCTCCCCATAAGTGATGTCTAAACTAGATTACTCAGGCAGTTTGGGCTCCATTATATGGCTACTTTTAGAAGCAGCCTGGACCTGAAAATGAAGGGAGTGCCTCAAGGAAGGACCAAATAGTGCAGCTTTCCCTCTGTCACTTCATTTTCGAAGCTGAATCAGATTCTGCCCCACACCCCAGAAACAGCCCCCAAAAAAATGTGAACAATTCACCAGGAGGGCTGTTGAGATCAACAGTGGGAGCAAAGCTGGCTGCACCTCCCTGTGACTTAACCACCATGGAAGGCAGGAGCCTCACTGAGGGCCTGGGACTCTGAAATGTTATTTCTTCTTATCATACATCAGAACACATCTGTAGAAGCTTTCTGGCAGAGATGCCAGATGTTTTGGTTCCCTTTATCATAATGGATTGTTTACTTCTTGTTTGTTCAAGGCTTGTTTATGGTTTTACATTTTGTTTCTTCAGTGGCGACTTTAATTATTCAGTGATAGGCACTTGTTATTTTGCTATACACTTTTAATATTCTGCTGTTATACTCCAAGGGAGCTTTGCAAGTTAGTAATAACAAAAATATTAATGAGTAAATAACATTTTAACTCCAGCTATTGTTGCTGCAATTTTTTGGCACTCCTTATTTAAGGAACAGCTTCCCTTGAAAATCTACCTAAGAACTACAGATTTTGGTCCATGTCTATTTTAAATTTTGTTCACTGTAAACATATTGACCTTTCTTTATCCTATACACACTGGAAGATAGTAGATGTTTCTCTGGGAGGCAACGGGCAAATCACTACGACATTCTTATCTGGAGGCTCAGAATCAAACCGGGACACAAAGTGCCTCCCAGACTGCCAGAGGCTCCCTTGACAACAGCACTGGGCAGCTTCATACAGGTTGATATAAAACCTGTTTTCTACAACTGACAGCCACTGTTTTACGCTGAGGGCTTAAAGTCTAATCTACCAAAATCCAGACACACAAAAGATCATTGCCTGTGCTTCCGTGTGTGTCTTGTTTGTTTTGTAAATATTCATCTATCAGTGAGTTTCTGACACCCGGCAAGGAGGGCTCTCTGTTTCATAGACTTCAGCAATTATTGACTGCACGATGTATGGGTGGGCTGTTTGCCATAAAGCACCATTACTCTATAGGGAATATGGTTTTGCCTCTCTATAGTTGGATGTGGGCAGGGAAGGGTGAAATGGGGAGCAGGGGAAGGGTTGAAATGGAGGACCAGACTTTGAGTTCTCTGGAAACCAGGGATCACAAGCCATGAATCATGCAGTAAATACAGAGCCAAACGTTTGGATGAACAGAGCCCTTAACAATTAATTAATTGTTGACTTTAACTGCCTGTGCTGCAGATGTGCTATCATTTCTACAGAGCAGTCCCTCACCAATCTCTTTAAGTTGTTTACAAAGTAATTGGTAAATGCAAAAAGGAAAAAAAAATTCTTGTATGAAAGTCACTTCCACAAATGCACGGATGCGTAGGCGTGCACACAATGAAAATAGGAGAAAGGTTGAAGTCTACATGACGTTTGGTTTTATGAGAGTTTATGAATGTCCCTTGGAAAAGATTTCATGTCTTATTCTCCCATGCTTCTTGGATTTTGATGTTTCCCATAAAAAAAAGCAGAATATCCCTTCATTTACAAAATGAGTTGGATTTAACTCTATAATTTGTAAATATTTATACATATTTCCAAAGAATACATGGGCTGAACTGCATTTTTTCCTGATTACTTATATGCCTCAATATATCATCTTAGCTCCCACATCTTGTACTTGCAAAACTGAACTTTCAGATGAAAAGTCTGTACAAGATGACAACAAATTGGCAGACTGTTGCAAGAGGAACAATCTAAGTGGCATGCAATTCAGACCTGAACAAATCTGTTGTGAAGTTATTTTCCATTACAGTTTCTCAGGTTTGTGGCTGCAAAAGAACTTTCTAATATTACCCCCAAGTCCTACAAACACTAATGCACACGCTTAACATTTCACACTATATTTAGAGATAAAGCTGTCCCACTGCATTCAGCAGAATTACTCTTGTGCAAAGTGCCTTCAAGATGCTCAGGTGATTTGAAGCTTACATGCACACGGACTACAGAACAGTCATTTCATTATTATAGTATACATTTCTTCCATTGATATTTCCTATGCCACTACAGCATTGAGGTATAATTGCTTTTTTTAACTTGTAACACAATTATGCAAACGAAAAATGTTACAAACAATGGCAAGAGGAAGTTGAAACACGCAAAACTCTTTGAAAGGAAGCTGAGGAAGGTGTTCAGAATCAAAGACATCATGTGTGCTCAATCCAGGATTTGCATATAAACTCTGTTACTTGAGACAATGTCCGCTTACGGTACTGGGTAACCTCACCCTAAGATCTTAAAGTACTTAATTCCTTTTTCACTCAGTCACTTTGCAAATCCTTCTGAACAGGATAGGATATGGTAATCAAAGCATTTACTGAAATGCAAAATCATTTCACTTTGATTTTTACATCATCAACCTATGACTCTTCTTTCACTCCAGGCTTTCTGTTTCACTGCATTTGTGTGTTTTCCCTCACTCTAATCATTAAAAGGGTATCAGTGTACATGTGCATAAATGTGCATTTCTGCTAGATTACTAAGAAATGCGTAGAAATCTGAGGAGTTTTGGTTGTTCAGCTTGAAAGGTGTTCATGAGCCTGACTTAAAGGAGGTGTGATTTAAAGAATGCTCATGACATTTGGAAAGTGAGATCATATTTGCTAGTCAGTTTGAAGACATTTAAAAATAGATTAGGACCCTACATTTGTAACCATTTCAGAGAGCACCCATCATTATCTCCCTTTTTCTCCCCCTTTGGTACATGTGCGCAGAGGAGGACACGTCTCATGACTCACCATGCTTGCTCCTGCAGCTCTGGACTGCAGAAAAGTTCACTGGTGTTTATAGGATGTTTGTGGTGACCCCTGGGATACACTCTCGTAATGAATTTCAGACTGTCTACCCAAGCCTTTCGACTATCTGTCCAATCTCACTGAATTCTTAACCTCACACTTCCTCCTACTGCACATCCTTCTGGGAGACACTGGATACTTGGGATGAAACATTTTAAAGCCTGGGCCCGTGGCCTTGTCAGTACGTCCAACACAAGACCCTACTTTGTTGTTTATTTTAGAGTAAATCTCCACCCCCTTCACTTGCTCATAGGAAGTGCTTTTTCTTACAGATCGTAGCTCTGCACTTGAGAGAAATATTCCTTCCTTTCTTTTTCTGGGTCTTCTTTTTTTTCTCACCAAAAGAAAGAGAATACTGTGTAAGAACAGTTTCAGATCCTGTTTCACTGGGGTACAGGGATAAATATACTTTTTCTGCCACTATGTTCATCCCAATGTCAATTATTATAATTTGAAAAAGGAACAACCCCTGCAACCTTACTTATTCAGAAAGCCAGCCTTTAGTAAGCTGACCTAACAGAAACTGGAAGCCCTAACTAACCCCTTGGTTGATTCATGAGTTATCTATGCCAGGGTGAAGTGCTCCACATATTAGCTGGAGGAAATACACTTTTAGTTTGTAATCTTGATGAATAGTTACTGAATTTATTTATTTTTAATGCTCATTTTAGCCATTAATCATTATTTTGAAGACCTTTTACAAATATTGCCTTGAAACTTCCAATGAGTGATGTATCTGCAAAAGGAAAGCTGCACAAATGGGCAAAGTTAGAAAGAAAACTCCCTCAAAGAAAAGAGCTGATGCCATCCCACCAGACAAATGAACACTAGCGCTTGACAAAACAGACTGCACAAAAAATACATTAACATTGCAGGTGGTTTTCCCTGGTCATACTTCACGCTACATGCTTATTTTGCAAGTGTCTTATGAAGGGTTAATGAGCTACATCAACACCAAGCCAATGTAGCTTCCCCCCAAACCCAAAGCCAGTGAACAGGAGGGTCAGTACATGAGAAGGGAAGGTGAGTGCCTCTGGCTTTATAGAGGAGACTCATGTAGAAATTGTTAAATGATTTCTATACCCAGAAATACTTTTTTTCCTTAATGGCTTTATTAATAAACATTCTTAGAGCATAGACCAGCTTCACCTGATTTCAGCAGAGTACTATAAGCATCAGTAATCTGTGTGATCAACTAGCAGGTTTTTTGAACCCTTAGAAGTGCATTGTCTCAAAATGCATAGTTATTTTCCTGTAGAAAAACACAGATTTGAATCAGGTCTACTACCCTGTTGCTTTTAAAGCAAATAATGCAATGTGAAAATGCTGAATGATCCAGCATGATATTTAGGTCTCTGTCAAAAAGTCAAGCTTCACCTATTTCTGGATATGAGACACAGAGTTTCTAAGCAGAAAGTGGTGGAGGGGTTCTCCAGCCATTATTTTCAGGGAACACTTTGCTACCTGATATTTAAAAGGTGGTGGTAAATAACTCTAAATCATTCTCTTTTAATCAACTCTGCAATAATAGGGAGAGAAGCTTAGATGTTAGGAAGGACTTTTTTCTTCTCCTCCGAGAATAATGAATTGGTGGAATGACCTCAGGGGCAAAGTTGTTGGGACAAGGCAGAAGGTCAGTCAAGGAGCAATTAAATGCTGTCCTGTGGGAAAACAGTAAGTGCAATCCCAAAGAGTGGGCTAAAGAGGGGCTAAGAGGAACAGAGGTAGAGGAGAACATCCCCCTGCCAGCACCATTATGTATTCTCATGATCTTTCAGGAAGAAGCCACAGAACAGAAGGTCTGTTAGGACTGTAATAAATACTGAGTTATCAGAGTAAAAGGGGATTTGGATATAAACTCCAGATGGATTTAAAGCACAGGCTCATTACTCTCACCTCTCACAGACTGTAAGAGGCCAATGCACATAAGTCCAGGGCATCAGTCAGCTCTAACTGTTCACATCAGCATGCCACAAGCAGGTAGCTGCCTGCGGATGCTTGGTCCGTCACAGTCCCTTTAATCTCAGTGACCCTGCCAAAGACAGTATCCATAAATCCAGAATGAAAAACCATAATGTAGTGGCAGACACTGCTTCTGCTGTGAGGAAGAGGCTAAAGCAAGTCAGCCTTGTTTACACTGAATTTGCTTGCCCCGTGTTACACACCTGTGCAGGGGTAAGGAACACCAGAGCTATACAGACCAAGCACAGGAGGACTCTGCAGTCTCTGCCCTCGATTATGCAGCCATATCTATATTAGTAAATCAATGCCAAGGACGGTTCCTGCAGACATGAGTCTGGCCAGCCAAGCTGTTGTTAGAGCTTTTTCTGGCCATTTGCGGGAGCCTGATCCAGCTAAAGCTAGCCCTCTCCTCTCGTCTTGGGCATTACCTGGAAGTCAGTATGTCGGAGAGCACTCCCAGGTACCCTGGGGGTGTGTGCGTGCGTGAGGGAGTTCAGACTTCCCAGTACTCCCTGTTGGCCCCATTGCCAAGGAGTGGGTTTGCACACTTATAATCTACCTGTGCAGGCACAGTCAGAGACTTTCTAGGAGATAAGGCATTATGAATCCCAGTCTGAAGGTGAGATTAACCTCAGTGAGAATGGAAGGAGTGCTCTATCTCTCTGTGATGAGAGACACAGTGCAAGACCCAAAACTTGACCTGGTCTGGTTTTTTGTTTTGGGTTTTTTAAGACTTTTGAACCACCTGCAAATCTTTCTGACGGGTAACTCTGGTACAGCACTGTCTTTGAAAAAAAAAAAAAAAAAAAAGACAGCCACACAGCATTACTTTAAAGCTAAGGGGTAGCAGGGGGGGTAACACCATAGCCTCGTACCACACCGTACCACCTCTAGGTGGACAGCAAGTCTAGCTCAGTCAGCCACCAAGTCTAGTTAGATCCACAAACCAAGATTTAGGTTAAGAGGAACCTGCTACCCAGGCAAGGTAGTACACTATGTTATCCCCAGCCTAGCATAGAGACATTGGTCTAATAAATAGCTGCAATAGCATAAAGCTTGGTATAAGCTGCAGAGCCCACCTGGGAAGAAGCACATACACAGGAGCTGTGACTAGTCCACATACGAGCAGCTACCAGGGCCTGAACCAATCTGTGTCAAACCAGGTCAAGAACATCTCCATTAAACTGCAGTACTGATATGCCTCAAAAGCTCTGGATTTCATCAAACCAGTTGATACTTGGATGGATGAGTATAGACACACATTGGATGAGCAGAACCCTGACAGCATATTTATCTATGCAAATATTAACTTCCTTCCCATTTCTCCTTCCCACCCAAATAAAAACTAAACAAAAATACATGGCTCAGTGTTCCCAGAAGGCTTCTTCCTTCCCATGGAAAAGGATAAGGTAACCCAGGTGTTATCCAATTTAACTGCTCACTAAATTTTCCCACTAGAAGTTCAGGGGCAGACAGGCATCTGAAGAGGTACATGATTACCTACATGCTGTTAAAACCCCTGCCATGTTCTCCATGGCATATGAAAGCAAATAGAAGAGAGAATAAGAGCTAGAACCTCCTCCAAGCACAGCTGTGGAGACCTACCCTCAACACCTTGCATTTTCTTTCCCCACCATTTTTCTGGTGAAGGACATCTCAGCCCATACCACTACAATCCTTCTATATCAGACCACCCCACTATCACTCCCACATATGACCTAGAAAACCCTATCCATAAGATTTACCTTCATACTTACACACCTAAGTATACATTTGCCAAAGCAGCTTCAAATCTCTAGCTCTTATAGATTTCTGGAATTTAAAACCAATAAAAAGATTAGCACAGAGAGCAGTCAACAAACAAATCCAAACTACCTCTATTATCTGAAGTCCCTACGACAGCCTAAAGAAGAGTCCCCCTAAACAAAAATCCAGACTCTCCCTACCAGCACTCAATCTACTTCCATCTATTTCCTTTTCCTTTTTCTAATCCTCTTTTATGCCCATCAGCTGGTCCTGTTAGTCTAACATGGCCCAGCTGCATCTGCACCACTGCTGTTTAACTCCTCATTGTCTGGTTCCATACCTCAGTATGTACAGCAAAGAGGACAGAAATAAAAACCTGTGGGTTGCTATGGGCAATCTTATCTGAATTATCATTTTTTAAAAATATGCTGAAAGTATAGGCTATTTTCTCTCACATTTTGGCATTTATAGGAATTAAAAATAAGCATTATATTTGGGCATAGATAAAAATCACCTTAGGTCTGAACCAGGAGCATAAGAACTGGGTGCCAACCTCGCCAGTGTTTACTCCCGGGCTGGTGATGCCCTCAAAAACGGGAACTTAATCACAGATTTTGCTGCTTGAGGTTATCGTTAATTCAGTTTGTTAGTCTTGATGTGCTACATACTTGCTTACAAATTTCTGCCCTTCTTTGTCTACGTTACAGATTTAACAAGTAGAAAATAATCATAACCAGTCATTAGAATATACTTGGATAATGAATTTTAGAGCTTTTCTTCTCTTCTGAGGATTCACTAGGAAATTTAGGTCCAGTTAGGCTCCTTCCTGGGAGGAACAATTTGAATGGTTGTTTGAAGCATCCCTGGATTTGACAAGTTAGTGTG
This sequence comes from Phalacrocorax aristotelis, assembly GCF_949628215.1. NCBI lineage: Eukaryota > Metazoa > Chordata > Aves > Suliformes > Phalacrocoracidae > Phalacrocorax > Phalacrocorax aristotelis. The sequence continues at coordinate 62,937,814 of NC_134278.1, forward strand.
TCCAAACTAACAGGGAAGTAAACATTTCATATATTGTTATAAAAGATTGAAATCTTCTCATATAATTATTGCTTTATCATAAGGATTTTATTAGTAATTTAGCAACACATGCTACAGCTAACACATTTAATACCTGTATTTAATTAACATAACAACCAAGTCATTAGGTGAGGTGAGATATGAGGTTTTCTGGGATATGAGTATTAAAACTGATCCCAGATACTTAAGGGAAGTCTTAGGTAGTTATGTGATTTGGAAATCTTTACCACCAAGTCACTTCACACCTGAAAGTGATTCACTTTGGCTTGCAGGGTTCATGCAATCCCAATTCAGGGAGCAAATTTTCTGGGTTTTATCATTATCCCATATTGTACCTCTGTTTTTGTATTTGACAACACTAGGATTCCATAGCACAGTTTAAGAAACATTGAACAGAACCAGAAACACAGTCCTGGCCCTGGGGGTATTAGTTTGAGCTCCTCCTTGTATAAAGATTCATTCATTTGCTTAAGATGTGGGATATGAAAGGTCATTTTTGCTCACCACAACACTTCTCCTAACTTGCACAGTAAATCCAGGTTTGAATATAAGCAGGACTCTAATAAGGTAGCCAGAGCTACTGACTGGACTGAGCTCTAACCAAAGATCGGTGTTGGGATCTGCATGTTTTTAACCATCAGGCTATCTGAAGCCAGGGATTATTTTCATCAGATTCCAGCACCGTTCTCAGCAATCTAAGCTGAATGTTCTCAAATTATTCTGAAAGCTAGTCAATGCAAAAATGTGTTTCTCAGGTATAGGTCCTGACCTACTGATTTTTAGGCACGTGGGTGTGATTTTTTTCACATGATTTTTCCCTTCTTTGCACTGTACAAGACCCCATACAAACAAGGGAGAGCTGATCATCTTAACATGTATAACAGTGACCTTTCTATACACAAAATGCTCTCAAATGTATAATACAAAGAATTTAAGAAAGATATTTCTTAACTATCTAAATTATACTTATCAGCTTTTTTAGTTGTAAGATAAATGTTATGTTTGTTATGTTTATCTTGTGTTCTAGATAACTAAGGAGTTATACTAAAACCTTCAAATAAACTAAATTTAATCCCAATCAAAAAGTCATGCTTTGAGTCAGATGTGATGTCAACTTTGAAATAACAGCGTTTCATTATGAGGTATTGTTTACGTTTTATAGAGTTCATAGGATCTTTGTGAAAGCAAAAATCATGAAAGCTCCTTTCTGAAAGCATTTATGTGTATTATATATATTTAGAGTTAAGCTTTGAGTTGCTTTCCGCTGCTCTTTTCATCAAAAAGAATAGCATGCTCTGATTTGAACAGCAAAAATACCATGTTGCCTGAAACGCAGGCTCTAGTTCTCCGTTTGGTATGAGTAGGGCAAAGTCTGTTGCAAATGTACTTGTACAGAGATTTAATCAGCTCTTTCACTGTAAATTATGAAGAAAGATATTCTCAACAAAGCTGAGATACAATATTAGAGTGTGATCCACCCACTCACAGCTGTCTTTTAAACCATGTTTCCTGTCTAGAAGCTACTGTTCCAGTGAGTTAGCATGACTTGATGTGAACTACCTCTTGTTATTTGCCTTTTGTGATTTGTTCTGCATTAGAACAGAAGTGGAGATAGCAGAGTCAGTGGAAACCATCCTGAAGCCCGCAAGACGGCAGTACTGCCACTGCCCCTGTGTTAATAAGGACTCAGTATAGGCAGGACTGTTACAGAACTAACATTTCCCTGAGTTTCTGAAACAACCGTCTCTTTAGACAAACCTGAGTGTTACTCTGTAGAGGCAGTGAGTGCCCAAACAGTTGTGAAATCTGAATGATTTAGAGCTATTTCTGAAAACTAAACCTTGAAGAGAAGGTGTCCTGGAGGTTCTTGTAAGCAGAACGGTATTACATGCTATGCTGCACAGAATACCAGGCTTTGACCAAAAAAATCCCACAAGATCAGCATATTTTAAGGACTTTTTTTCTTGCTCCCTGTTTTTTTTTTCCTTCTAGGAGCAGTAAGCCAACCACCAAGCACTGATATTTTCGCTTCTCTGCCAAGGAACGCCCCTGATGAGGAGCATAGAAACAGAAGAGAGCTCTGAAGATCTAAAAAATAGGTGAATTTACTTTAGATATTTAATGAGCTGTGGTTGACTGGGACTTCATTCCCAGGCCTAATTAATCCTCCTCAAGAAACACAATGTGTTTGTTATGCTCCCTCTAACTACCACTTCCAAGAAAGTGAAAATAAAAAAAGCAACAGCATCCTCAAAGGGAGGACTATTACGTATTTTTGGCACTAATCTGCCTCCAGATTGCATCTCTTTTTTAAGTATTTTCAAGGTCCAAGAGTATGGGGACTCCCAGATCCCACATTAGTTCAAAGAGTTAAAACATTCAGCAAGCTCAACTCCTTGCTTTGGCATGTCTATCAAAGTCTTTGAGCCTTTAATGTAATTGAAAACAATTGTCCCAGTGGGGAGGTCTAACAATCTGACCAGTTGCAGTTAAATGCTTGAACTGCCTGAGAAAACTAGAGGGATTATAAGAATTCAAGGGTAAACTACATGACACGGTTCTGGTGATAATAATGTTCCAGAATTTATATTTATTAATATTGCCTTCTTTTGGTCAGACTCCCACAGGAAATCCTGAGGAGTACATGTCTCTGGCATGTTTTATCTTAGTTAGTCCCGTCGTTGCGGTATTGCGTGCTGATAGCAGGACAGAAGGATACCTTTGAAAATCTCTGGTCTTTATAGAAGTTGCAGATGACAACAAACAGGACCTTCAACACTCTGGGAAGACAATCCATCTACTTTCCTTAGTTATCATTAAAATGTCTTTTAGACATAGGTCATAACTGGAAACCTATAAAGGATGTCTGTGTATTAGGCATTTCCCACAAAGCCTGGTCCCTTGCGATTAAAATTTATCACATTGTTCTTCTGGTTACAAATACTGCTGATATGTGTCATTACTGCAGAGCACTGCTCATAACATTTTGACTTAACTCCAAACATTTTTTTAAATTCTGAGCTTCCCATAAAGAACCCACTCCTGAAGTTTCTTAAAGACGCCCATTACTTTAAAGTTTTTAAGCCTATTTTAAAGGTTGTTAACTCTTTCGTTTTACTGTTAAACACTCACTTACATTGACAAATAGCTTGATGGGAAGCTTCACGTTCCCCTTTCTGGTCCCTGGGATGTAGCAAAGAGCAATTATGGTGCATAAAATCATACAGCCTTATCAGTTTATAGGGCAGTTTATAAATACTCCATCTTCTTAAAAGCCCTGTCTTGACTAAGACCGGTGTCACTAACATTGTATCTCAGTGGTGTTCTCTTTGAAAGACTTGTTAGTTTTGCTCTTTTAAAGAATTCAAACAAATTTTTCATTTGCATGTTTACTGGAGAGGAAGCACAGCATAGTTATTGTTTTACTCTAACCTTCTTGCTAGAGTGAGCTTCTTTGCTGTGAGCAATGGTAGATCTTTAGCTGTGGGCTCTGAAGACCATTTTTTGCCAGTCTTTCTGAGAAGAAAATGTTTACAACATCACACCACATGTTGCTTTTCTGCCTATGGGCATGTTCAAGTGTGTGTGCCTCTGCCCAACCCCTTACCCTTAGCTGTTGAACAAAATTATAACAAAAATTAATTTTAACAAAAATTGACCAGGCAACAACAGCCTTAATAATAATAATAATAATAATAATAATAATAATAATAATAATAATAATAATAATAATATCACCCTTCAAGTTTCATGGAAATAGTCATCTAGGTAGAGAAAAGAAATTGTGTTATGCTCTTCCTGAGGGGAAGGCTGACACTTGGCCTTGTCTCTTACGGGACATGGAAGAACCCACTTCACAACACAAATCATCTTTCTCTCTGCTGCCCCAGACCTTCTCCATCTGCGCAGCTGGAGCATGTAAAGAAGCAACACAAGTGTTCCCTTCACCTGGTTTGTTCTGCTGGAGACAGAGGGGTGTATTTCAGTATTGTTTACTCTAATTAGTACCAATTTATTTAACTGCACAAGTGGGTCACAGATTTCTACACCCACGCTCTGGCATTAGAACAGGTTAGGCCTGGATGCTATTAGCATTCAGACTATGCTTCTGCATCATGCAAAGCACAGATCTTCACAAAGCCACCCCTGTCCTGAGCTCATAACTGAGGCATAAAATACTTGAGCATATGCTCAGGACTATGCATCAGGATCAGCTGGCTTTAGGGGCTCTGCACCAACGTGTCTCAGGTGGGGATGTGGACAACCGACACCTTGCTTCCTGGGACCTTGTTCCACAGGCCACTCTGTAAGGAGTAGCTGAGTCTGCCAAAGAACAGACACAGGACAAAATAAGGACTGACACTGAAAGGGAACATTCATTTCAAGAAATATCAGTTTGCAGGCATGAACAAAGCAATGTTACATACCTGAAAAACTGATGTAGAAACCAAGTGAAAAAGGCCATATTTTGCATTCAGCACTCACCATGTTATTCTGAGAAGCACTATAGTCAATTGATTTCTTAGAAAGCTAACTTCTTTACTTGTCACTCACCTTCTCCTATCTGCTACTTGCTGTCTTATCTGTCTTTTCTACTTCTTGTTTTCCTTCCTTCGACCAAAAGAAGTCACAGTTCCCATCAGAAAGACATCTTGTCTTATGCAAGTTAGGGGGTACTGCACGGGAAAGAAAAAAAAAAAAGCTGAAAATGACAATGATCTCTGCCCCATCTGTCTGATTCTTTTCACCAAACAATATATTTGAGAACTAGAAAAAATGAAAAATGAAAGAAAAAAACTAAAGATAAGCTGTGCTTTCAGATATTCGAGCAGAGAGAGAACTGTCTCTTCTTGCATCTTTGGATTTCACAGCATCTTAAAACAAACAAGAAAAAAAACCCTTCACCTATGCTCAGGAAATGGAAATATTCCCTCTCCTTGTTCCCAGATGGCACTGCAGCAGTTTCTGTAAAACTAGTGACAGTAAAAAAAAATCGTTTTGTTGATGCGTGAATATGCTGAAGCCTGATCCAAAGAACTTTAAAGCCCCTCTGGCAGGACTGCCAGTGCCTGTAGTGGGCTTTGGATCAGGCTCCACAGGATACTCGAAAGCACTCAGAAGGAAATTATTTTCCCCTGTCATGCCCTCCTGGCAGCAGTTCCCACAAAGAGCACAGCTCGCTGCCTATTTTGACAGAAGCCCTGGAAACAGCATGTATAGTATTAGAAAGCCAGATGATAGAAGGTGCTGGATTTTGCCCTTTGATACATTTCCAGTAGAAGTGTGTTGGTTCCCTTCCCCTAAATGTTTTTGGACCAATTTCATGTAGAATTGGGGGCCTTTACAGGGACAAGCAGCCCCTCTCCCTTTACACCAAAGGTGCTCCTGTGCCATGGCTGTGCTGAGCTCCGTTGAGAAACGCGGTGGATGGTGCCTTGGGGACAAAGGCTGTGTGATGGCCAGGAGGTCCAAATTTCAACTTCACCCAGAAACTCTCAGGACTTCCAGTAACTCAGGCTGGAACAGGACTGCTTCAGAGGGAGAACAAAATAAGGTGGATGTAAAGAAGAGAGGGAAACTCAGATCCAGGCTGGGTTGCATGGGGGCCCCCAGCACATGAATACAAGAATTCCACTGGCCTTGTGATGTTTTGAAAAGTAAACTATGGAAGAAAGACTAGAAACTTCAAAGAAATTCCTGATTTGGAAATTGTCTGATGTAAAAGGTGTTAGCATAGAGGAGGGCAGAGAAATAGCCTGTTCTCAAAAGCACTCTACAGGAGGTCAAATGTTGGGCTGGCTCATATGGCCATTTTTTCCAGTTGTACAGTATATTGTGTAAACTAAATATAATGTAAAGATGCAAAAGCTTCCAGAAATGTCATCTTACAGACATTTGCTTGGATGCAATCCATGATTATGTGAAAACATTTACTTTGAGATCTAAAAGCCATGGGTTATGTGGGTGTTCTGTACATTTTGCGCTAGAACTTGCACTATAGAGCCAGAAAAAGTCCAAGAGTCTTAATTTGAAATTACTTGCGTTGGTACACTGGCCTGTGCTGTACCCGCATAGTAAATGTGGGTGAATATATGTGACAGAAGAGGATAGTTCATGACCTATTGGAAAGAACTGACAGAAACCTTTACATGGGATGGGACCTCAGTCAAACCTCCGCTGCCAATCTCATACTTGCAACTGCCCTCAAGAATAGGCTACTAGGAAACCTCTAGAGCAAGATACAGGTAGATTTTTCAAAAAGGGTGATACTTTCTGTCTGACTTTTGAGCTGGACTTACCAATAAGTTCTCATACGACAGGGCATGCATAACATTAGGCTTAGGTGAGGTTGTGCTCTTCAAGGGACAGAGGCTAGGAAATGCCTTTTTAGAGACCACAAATTAACGGCAGAGTTATTCTATTAAATCATTATCTTGCCTTTCCTGCAACAAGTACCAAAACAATCTGCAATCCAGACTTCACTGCTTTGCAGTCTTAAGCATATACTTGTGATAGGCTGGACCAAGCAGCTGTGCTGCAGGGACAGCAGGTTGCAGGGCATGAGGTATGTACGTATCAGGACTCAGTGACTCATCTGGCTCTACTCTTGAGACTATTGAATTTCTCACTTATAAAAGTACCTTAATATCCCTTTACTGTTTTTAATTTGCTTTATGTTTAATAAAAGAAAAAAATAAGGAGCCATCCTCCCCATGCATTCAATACAGAGGTGCCCTAGAGCTGACTGTACTAGTTCCAGAATTGCAAGCTGTACAGCCACCTGTTTTAAAGCTCAGCTAAATAGATTGTGCCGTTGTGGTTAAACACACTCTCCGGGGACCTCACCTAGGGTGATTATACAGAGTTGTACTGCTCTAGGTAATGCAACCGTTCTCTTGTAGCCAACTGGAACATCTACAGCATCTGGTGTAAAGATGCCCTGAAAAGCACTCAGCAGTCTTCCACGCTGGACAATAGTATGTCCTTGGTTCCCCAGTGGTTTTGGACCTCAAATATTCTTAATGTAATAATACCCACAGATCACCTGTGCAAATCCTGAGGTCTGCTCCTGTGACTGAGAATAAAATGGGTCTGAGGGCAGTTTGTACGTCTCTCATCTTGAATGAATACCAGAGGTACTGGGGAAAGAGAAGATATCTTCGGACAAAATGTATTTCATCATTACATCCTCAGCCTGGAAACTCGCTGGATTGCTATGAAGTCACTGTACCCAGCTGTGGCATGGGAGAAGAAAGAGTTTAGGGTTCTGGCAGTTTTTTGAAAGACTTCAAATATAAACAGAATTCCCAGACACAGATTTTGGGAGTAAAATTAGCACAATAGTAATTATTGAAAATTGAAAGCAATTAAAGAAATGGGAGGATTGAATTAATTTGCACCCATAAAATATCCAGAAATCTCATTTGGATGAGGTTTTGAAGCCCTTACTGCTGGTGTCAGTGCAGCTGTGTGTGGGATAAGCTGCTACACAAATTGAACCCAGGGTCTGGGTTCTGGCCCTTTGCTATCTGCGTGCATGGGGAGATGAAGTTTTAGCAGGATTCAGAGTCCTCCAGGCATCTGGACACAAAACAGATTCAAAAACTGCAGTCTCAATATCCTGATAATTGAAAAATTAAAAAGGTCACATTTAATCTATTTATTGAAATAATAATATAAAAACATCAGGAATAGATTTTGGCTCTCTTCCAGTCAAAAGATTCTTACCATTTCTGTTAGTAGATAGGGATTCACACAGGAACTTATTTCAACCTAAGAAAGTCAGTCACATGGCTTGGCCAGTGCATAGTCTTTCTCTTATTATTGTTTATGCCAGCCAATTATGAACTGAAACTTATGCACTTTGTTTCTTTCAAAATCAGAAAATATATTTTCCAAACAAAAACCTGAGCAGCCTAAGGAATATAAAATCAATGAGCCAATATCTTTCCTGATGTCATAGCTAGTATTTATATTAGAGGTATGAATTTAGCCAAATAGCTTTTCTCAAGCTGATGAAATAAATTAAATAGCATGTGACATAGTAGAGAAATTTACTGCATAAGAATTGATCACCTCTTCCAGTGCTGGTTGTCAAGAATTCCTATTCACGTCTTACTTTTCCCTTAAAAAAATGCCACTGCATTGCAGATCTCATCAAAAGCACCTCTGCACTTACTGGCAGTGCCTGTACTGTATTACAGATATCTGTTTGTGGAGAAGGAGGTCAGAATTAATTCAAACCCCACAGGCATTGCTTTAATGCATTAACCACTTATCTTCACAACACACTGGGGCAAACATTGTTTACTTCACATCCTCAGAAATGGGCCCGGGATTTCCACTGGAGGCTGTGAGAAGATTTAATCATAACTGTGAAAACTGGCAGCACAAGTGTGCCCTTCCATTTAGTGAATGGACTTGTGACAGGGAAGGGAAAAAAAAAAGGGCCCAACTGGCACAAGTGAATGTTTTGAACTCCCATTACACTCAGGCATATATGGATTTGGTTTCTAATAGAGCAGGCTAAAATCTATACCGAGGCCTTCGTTTTATGTTCACTTCAACATATTGAGCTAACATTAGCTGAGGTCGCAGCTGAAAATAAAACAGTCCTGTTCTACTTCTTCATGTCCCAAGAACTTCTTCACCTTTTGTACGAAAGATGCAACAGAAATCTAATCAAAATTAAAACTATTGGGTTTTTATCAAGCAGCAGGGGCAGGACAGCACAGGACTGCTGGCTTCTGTGGTAGTTCTGGCTTATTTTGGTTTGGTGTACATGCAGCTACAGCCTCTGTTTCACCAACTTGAAATCTCTTGATGTCACAGTGCCTGCAGGGTACTCTCATTTGCTGCACACTCTGGTCAGGAGCCCTCCTATTTCAGGAGCAGATGACTGCTTCTCAAATTTGATATATGCTGTGGAAAACGTTCTATGTAGGGGAAAAATATATTACCTCTAGAAATTAAGAAATTAATTAATACCTGAAGGGCTCACTCACTCTCCACAAGGAAAATAGGAAACTGAGAAATAAAATTTGATCATTTGGACTAACGCTAGCAACACTGCTGACGGACATGAATCTCAGAGGGAAGTCACTGCACCTCTATGTCTAGTCAGGACCACTGGTAGCAACATACGAAAAAAAAACAGGGGGAACTGGGTGTTATTAAAACTTTGATTAGTTGAGGGTTTGTTTAGTTTCAGTTTTCCAAAACCACAACCCCCACTTGGCTTTGAAATTACATCTGGATCTCAGTTCTGTGTAATTTCTTAGCTTCTTACTGGTGCCAACCTTGTGTTTTCACTACCGGTATTGTGAAGTTTGGCACTGCTATCAAAAACTCAGTTCTAGAGATAGCTTGCAATAAGAACAGCTTACATTAACACTAACCAAAATAATTCTTACAATTGCAAAGAGTAATTTGGAGTCCAAATGTATCTTTGAAGCTCGAAGACCTCAAAGCATATAAGGCAATGCCACCTAGTTATCACAACCAATATTTCCCTACAAAATACAGCAACTCAGATAACTAATAATGTTTCTAAGCTGGATTGTCTTTCTAATTTAAAAGTGGAGTAGCAAGATTACTCTTCATTTTGCAGTTGATCCTTTTTAAATACTATTAATTAGGTGTTTTTCATGTTTATTTTACAGTTATATATAAACACTACTACTTTGTGCTTTTAATGATCTCTTTGCAGTTTCTATATTTTCATGCATTTTACAAGATTTCATTCCTGGCATTTCTATCTGCTTCCAGACGTACACTTCTATTACTAATGCTAATAAATCTTTCTTCTTCCATTTACACCATGGACAAGTAGTAAATTCCTTTAAAGTGGGCAAGCCCAAGACCTATGGACCACCTCTGTTCCCTTATTTTAAGGAAGCTTTATAGGTTATGCAGTCTTGCCCTCTGCCTTGACCCTCTGCCTAAGGTTTAGATCCACACCTAATATTCAGCGCAAAAAGGCTGCATTCATGTCAGTCAGCACAATCCCACTCATGTCCACACTAGCTGATGAATGCAAATGTTCCCTTTCTATGATGGCATCATTATGCTACAAAAAAAAAAACCCACCAGGCTTCTTTCTTATTCCTCAGTTACAGGTCTAGACTTACAGTTTACTGCAGGCCACTCAGCTATGAGAGCTCTCTGAAAGAATGACTAGGCTATGAACTAATCAACGGCTGGGAGATGAGGTCAGGGTGGGCCCCTGATTATCCATACTGCTTAAACGCTTGCTCAATCCCTAATTTTACTTTTCGACTGCTCCAGGGAGTTTTCTGCTGGGCTGTGCTCTGGTACAGTTATGTCATTTCTTCACTCCAGGGACCACTTCCAAATGCCTCAGGATATACCACCCTCACTTTTATGCTCTAAAGCACCAGTCAGGTGGCCATCACAACATTTTGGACACCTGAAATGAAAAAGCTTATTAAAAAGGACATTTGTATTTTAGGGCCATAGAGGACCCACAGAACTGTTACATCATGTGGATGTGGTCTGTCTAATCCAGAGCAAGTGAGCCCTGAGCAGGGCAGACACAAGCCTGTACATACTGCCTGGATCCCTGACCCTCTTTTACTTAGCAACATGGATATGGCCTACAGATGATACAATTCAGTGCTGAAGCTCTCACCTTGGACATTTGCAACATTAAGAACTAAGATTTCTTTTTGCACCGCGAAAGAAAACATTTTTTCCCCCTTTCACTGTTTTTTCAAAATGGAAACGCTCCCTTTCTATCTACTTAGGACTCTTCTACTCCAAACCCTTGATTTCCATGACTCTGATGGATCATGTTTTTCTCAACTCTTTCCTGAGCTTCTGTCTTATCAGGCTTCAGTGCAGGTCATTAGTGTCTAATGAATTTTATAGGTATTCTGGAGAATGTTTCTAATATGCTACAAAGATTCTGATAAGCTCTTTATTCATTATCTATCCTAAAGCTTGACTCTCCAGGGTTGAAACCACTTCTCAAGGTTGTTCAGTTGTTTAATGTCCATGTATTTATTTCTTAAAGGTCAATAAGAGCAAGCAGGCTAGCCTGTAAAGAAGTAACATAATTGCACCCATTGTTTAAAACCTGATGCAATGCTGATTGTAGTCAATAGAAAGACGGAAATTGCCAGCCCTCTTTCAGTGAAGATATTCTGAGAAAAATAATGAGCACAGAGAGCTTCGCCTAAAATAGTAACTGCTCTCTTTTCAGTGAGATTTTCACTCCCTTGTGTTACATGCTGTACAAAATTGACTGAAGCAGTCAAACAATCCAAATGACAATAGGTGATTTTTCCCTAAGTTTTTTTTTTCAGAACAATCTACATTGAAGTGGGGCGGCACCACTTATTTTCGACCCTATCCAAGAAGCTCTCTCTGTGACTTTTTTTTTAGAAATGTTCTGAAGCTTGAAGCTGTGAATTGGGGGAAAATATAGTTAGTAACAAAGAGTCTCTAAGTGATCTTGGTTGGGAAAGGAAAAGTTTTACAGAGTTTGTTCTAGTGAGACATCTAGCTGCTCTTGTGTGCTAGTATCAGTGTGAAGCAGAAAGAAAATTGTTGCATCCAAAGCTAAAAGTTTCAGATGCAATTAGGAATAATCATATTTTTATTTATCAGTGAGAGTAAACTGAACAATCACATCACTGTTGGGGGCCCTTTAAGTCTAATACATGCCTAAATTCAAATGCACAGGTTCCAGCAAAAATAATCAGATTATTCTCATCCTTAAGAGTTAAGTGCTTTTCTGGAGTAGGATCTGTGAAGAGAAAAAGGGCCAAGTCTACCCAGCTGCAAGCCTAGTGAGCTTACGCCAGGTTTGAATCTGCTCCAGGAAAGATAAATGGCTGCATATCCATAATTTACAGGACTATAAATATCAAGAACACTGCTGATGTCACACTGGAGCGCGCAGTCCTCCATCAGGTAACATTTCCGTTGGCTATGAGTGCCTTTTAGAAAAGGACTACAGGACTGAGCTGCCACAGCTTATTTTAAAATCTTCTCTTTAAAACCCCATATGTCCCAGTTACTATCGGTTTTCCCATTGATGGGTTTTAGTTTATTCTAGCGGTGCTTTTTTATTAAATGGTGTGACTGTACCAGCTTTAGCATTCAGAAGATTAAATGCTCTCTATCCTATTATCCACATGGATCTTTGCACTGGACCCTTTATTGAGATTGCTAATGGCTAAATTTTGGCCGGACCCATTAAGTTGTTGGGCTCACAACAGAAGCGTGGCACTTGGAGGGGAAGACAGGCACAAGAGGTGCAAAGGGGCAAGTAATATTTTGAGCTCATTCATGGTCTGAAGTTACTAAATCTTAATTAGTTAATGACTGCTTTGGTTCCAGTTCTTGGCATGTTCAAACTGTGCCTCCAAAAGAGAACATAAGAGGTCAAAAACCTAGACATTACTTCTTCATTGTAAGGATGAAGTTTTAAAATGTCCAGGGCTTTTATTCTGAAATTTATTATGCATTCTTTATTTTGGCAGGTCTGAGATAAACCAGCAAACATACTAATGAAGACAAGAACTGTCCTGAGGAAATACCTCCTATTAGTTAATAAGCAGACACAGTGGCCTGGATTAGGAAGGAACATGACAGCATTGTTGAAAATGAAGATGTGTATCCTAAGTGAAGCCAATGGGTTCACAGAAGCCAGGGCTGTGTAACCTGCTGCTGCACATCAGGATTCCAGGAGAGGAAATGAACATTATGCATGGTGAGAGCAATAATACACCAGGGTGAGATAAATTTACGTCTTAACTGCATTTCATCTTAGAAGTTTTAAAGTAGCATTTCTGTACTGAAAGAGGCCTCAGAAGATCGGCTGCCCAATGCATGCTGCCTTCCAAATGGAAAGATGATTGTCAGCTCTCTGGTTCGCTAACTTTTATCTTCACTGATAAATGAATGTTAAGCGGTCAGTTGTTGACAAAAGCCCTCTTTTTAATTGGATATGTGAACTGGACCTTACATAACCTGGCAACGTACTATCATCCCTGGACCTTGTCACTCAGATAAAACCATCTTGGCTCCCTCAGGAATGTGGGTGTTCAGTGTCTACATTTTTGTTTTTTGGAGGGGAAGATCACAGATATATATGCTCTGATCTAAAGACAAAAAATCTTCCAGAGTTTTGGTTCAGTAGGAATTTGACCAAAATAGGCAATAATGAAGGAAACCACATTTGAACCCAACTAGATAAAGTTGCATAGCTCCCATGTTGTCCCATTGGAACTGATTTGTCCATAGGTCTGACCAAGCACATGGAGAGCTGTTTGTAAGAGACCAGGGAAAGGCTAAGAAGCCCCTTAGCTGGAGAACGCTGCTGTCACTCAATCTCTCCATAGGCCTCCTGGGGAAAAGAAGTTCAAGATATCCCTAAAGAGACTGTGCCAACAGCTGCCCAATCTTTCTTCACTTGTGGTGGGTCCACTTGTAGAAGGCACTTGCCAGCAGTGTCTCTTTTTTGAACAGAGCTCCAAGATATATTCTAAGAGAATCTCAACTGCTGTGAAAGCTGGAGTTCATGAACTGCATACTTTATCTTCCTTTTTGTTGTGTCTTCTGGATTTCTTTTTAGCTGTTGATTTATCTCTAGCTGGTAAATCTCCCAGTCTTTTTAAATACTTAAATTTTTGTTGTGGAATTGCTGCAGGTCTGTATGAGGGTCAAAGTCCCCATCACAACAGATAATACTGCAGACATTCCTCCTTCAGCCTCAGAACAGCTTCAGCTGTTCCCCACAGAGATGACAGTTCCAACCTAGCCCCAAGTTGTTGCCATCACCCCACTGCTACCAGCCCTCAGCCCCTACACAGGAGGCAGCAGGCTGTCCAGTGAGCTCTCCTCACCCAGAACTACTTAGGACAGCCAAAATAAAACTGCTAGTTTCACTTATATGTCATTGCTAACTTAGCTCATTTCATGGGAAGCGTTCACACAAGATGGGCCACCAGAAGACCTGAAAGAAGCATACCTTCTAGCAGAAGGATGGTGATGAGCAGCTGGGAGATAGTAAGGGAAGATTCCATCTCCTTTAACATCGCTGGAACTGGAAAGGACCTACGACCATGGCCAAATTGTCCCCCTGTTTGAAACAATGCTAAGCATTCACTAGAGAGAGCTGAGCCTGTCCCTCACTCACAACATGCAGTTGCCTTTTCATGCCTCGTCACGATGTTTTTGAGCTCCTCAGTCCTCTATCTGTAAGATATACTTCACAAATTAAGAAGGACTGAAATAGAACCTGGTTTATGGTTTGTGTTTATAGTCCATGGAGTTCTGAAAAGACAGCTTCTGGGAAGGAAAAGTTACCAAATTCTGCTCATCAAGAGTGCTTTCCTGGTGTCTCTTGCGTCATACCATTGCTTGATGCAGTTCCAGGAGGCAAAATCATCATAACCAGAACAGAGTTCAAAGAAGGGAGACTAAAATAGAATAGGAATTAAGCAATGCAGCTATCAAATCAAGACTAGGCCAATTATCAATGTTAGTTTTAATGGCCGAGACTGAGTGATAGTCTGGGGTTTCTTTGCTGGGTGTTGATGGATTTAAGTTGTTGGGTTTTTCTTTTTGTTCTTTTTATCTATTTTGTTATATTTCAGTTTGTTTAACTAACATATTAAAGTTTATTAATAAAGTTTAATCATTTCTGTCATTGAACAAAACAGTCCAGAACCTTTAAAGAACTGAGTAGATATCATCCAGCCAACTTAAAAGCCTATATTTAAATCTTACTTCGTAAACTCATTTAAATCACATGTTGTTACATGTTCGGTTGCTTGAAAGTTGTTTCCTTTGAAACTTTCCTTTTTATGCTTCCATGCAGGAAATATGATAAACTTGTTTATTTCATTTGTCAGTTTTGTGTTTCTGAATTTCTTCATCAAATCTGTTATCTTCCTTAAGTATCCAATCCTTGCCCAAGTTATGTGCAGAGAGGGGAATGGTTTTACTGCTGTACTTGCAGTGCTAGAAAGCAAGACAAGAAAAAAGCAAGCAAAGGTGCTGGCTTCTGAGAACTACAGGAAAAAGAAGACATTAAATAGGCATTTTATTTTGAGGACAATCTTGCAGGATGAGACAGCCAAATGTTTTTAGGATCATGGGATAATTCAGGTTGGAACAGACCTCCAAAGGTCAAATGGTTCAACTTTTACAGTCCAGTGATGCACCGCAGTCAAATACTTGCTTTTTACTTACTGCTTTTTCTGGCCTTTTATTTTCTTAGTTAAGTCTACCTTCTATAAATTTTTAATTTGCAACTTAGCAAGTCATTAGCATTTGCATAACGGGAGTACATTTTATTTATCAGTGAAGTGGAAGCAGCTAATTAGAAACAAACAATCTGTAGGTTAGAAATCTGCTGAAATCACCAATAAGGCTAGTTTTTAAAATGTGCTTGTGAAGGGGATCCCAACACACATAGAAACCTCTCTCTTCTTGAGCAGTGTGGAGCTCTTAAAATTCTTCAGCATTCACAGAGGGGAAGCGGGTGGTAGGACTCACAGTAACAAGCCCAGATGAAGAACAACAGCAGCAGCTTTTCATAGCTCCAGTTTGAAGGGGAGAGAAGGCTAGAAATCCCCAGGCTCTCTTCAAGCAGAAAGAGTTAGGTTAAGAAGCAGTAGATGACAACTGGTGGAGAAATATGCAATTTCAGAATGGTTTTATCATGCCATTGTTCTCTAGCAATGAATCTCTCCACTTACTGCCCTGAAGAGGGGAGACATTTTCTACTATGGAAATGTGGTAGGGTTATCCATAACTTTTGTTCTTTGGAAAAGACAAGAAATGCTATGTATATATTTTAAAATGCCAGCCAGCTGATGCTTGGTTTTCAACAAGTATAGGTGCCCTTTCTTTCCCAAGGTCTACTTTACTGGGACCATTTCTTCTGCTGTAACGCCTCTGGTGAGTTTTCAGAGATGAATACCAAAGTTATCTCTATTTTCATGACAGTAGCAGGGAGTGGGTACAACTATAGTGTAAATGAAGTTATCAAGCTTACTGTTGACCAGCGCTAGGAAGAAACGTGCCAGCAAGTCTGTGCTTGAGCAGTCTAGGAGCAGATGAAAAGGTACCAGAAGTGTTCAACAACATGCACTGTCCCTCAGCTAGTTAGTGAAGCAAGGCTGTCAAGCAAAACTGGACAAACAGCACCCCCATGATTTTATTTTGTATTGTGTGGGTCAACCTTGGTGCTACTGTTTATGTGGCTAACAGCCAAAAATGTTTAAAAGGCCTTTTCAGACTGTAGCAAGGAAAAAATATTCCCTTCCCTGCTTGAATGTGGGGGTCTAACAGACTCACCCTTTTTGTCTAGATGGCAGAAATTTGGGATTAGGACTGCTTGTTTCCTTAGTGTTTGTACAGCTTGTATCGTAAATACTTATTGATTAATGCCTAGGACTCTACACACAGAACCAGTCCAAATTTAATAATGATTGTAACAGGATTTTAACAGTCATTAACCATGAGTATTTATTTCTACTATAAGTTTTCTTTCCCATGCAAAACATACATACATGTGGATGCATTCTTAAGAGGTTGGGAACTATTCAAAACAAGAGTTATTTTGAGGGTTAGGAAATAGCTTGTCTTGCAGCTGCCAAGTGATTTTGGAATAACTCTTTGCATGATGGAGTGGAGGGAAAAATGGAGATAAAAACATCAGTCCTTCAGTTCAAAGAGACTATATGCTTAAAAGGAAAAGAAAAAAAAAAAGCAAGCAAGCATTTCACCTTATGCTTCTGCATCCAGTTCCCCTTTTCCATTGTGAAGCTGGGCAGAAGAGGTCCAGCCACATTCTCCTGACTGTGCCCCTCAGCAGGCTAGACAAAAAAGGCGGGCAGACTCTCTCCTCTATTTTTCCCTCCTCCACCTTGAGCAGGTTTGAAAGAGAGAAGGAACATGTTCAACGATGGGCATGTGGAAATGTCATTAGTCACATTTAGATAAGTTTATAAATGTATGAAGTAGTCTCAGGGCCAGACCATAGGGTTGAGGTGAAACATCTGAGCCTCATCCAAAACTAGGGACCTTCAGCTGGTGTAAATCAGGAATCGTGATACATCCCAGCTGAGGCTCCAGTGCCAGGACTCATCTCCGCAGTCGGTAAAGTTCCTGACTTAGATTTAGGGTATTATAAAATGTTCATAAATAGCTGCAATGTGTGACGACTGAATAACAGTGAAATGCAATCCTTCCTTTGACTTATTTTCTGCTTGCTCTGTATTCTAAAGCAGGAAAAAAGGATCCTTTACCTTCAAGCGCACTTTATTCTTTCTCAACAGGGTGAGTAGCTATCAAATTGCTCACAGGGTCAACTGAGAAACGAAAACTCTTAGGATGAGCAGTGCCATCCATGCTGAACACTTGCTGTCTCCAGCCTTGCACACCTAAGTTTTCATAAGCCTTGATGCTGCTTTAACTTAATATCTTAGGATAAATTAGGAGATAAAACCGCTCATCACTCTTCCTTTCCTTTCTTCACCTTGAAAACCAACAGGCATTTTTGAGAGAAGGTATGATAAAACTTGTGCTTTAGTGATTCCTACCTGAGGCCAGGACAATATGTTGGAACTTCCCCAGAATAATATTTTCATCTTAAAACATCTAAAATATAAAAAAAATCAAACATTAATACTTATAAATATTACAGTATAAGATTGTTAACAGTCAAAGTCATGCCATCTGTAAGTCTTTTCCCTTCCAGATATTATTATTAAATCTGAACAAAATCTTGGTGACTTCTTATCTTGATACCTGATATGGTATCAATCTTGTATCCCAAAATTATCCTTTTCTCCCAGACATAAAAATATACTTTCTGAAGGTGGATGATATATTTAGGATTGTTAAGCCAAGCAATCCTGTGGACAGGTTAATTTTGAACTACGTTTTTAGGCAGTCAGATTTTCATATAAATTGGTTTTGAAAACACTCTCTCTTTCCTCCCCCAAAATCATCTAGAAAATTAAGCTCTGGGATAAAATTTATCAGTATAAATTTTCCAAAGTTTTTCAAAGGAGAAGGGAAGAGGAGGAAGGAGAAAGAGTATGTGACTGAGAGAAGAACAAGCAAGCAAGCTTTTTAAAATTGTGCTTGGGTGTTGGGTGAATGGCCACTGCTACATCTCTACTGGTTCTTGATATCAGGGTGCATAGTTTATGGTGAAATTAACTCCTTTGCTTTGCCATTAATGGGAAACATTATCAGTTTACCTGGATGTTGCTGCAGAGCCAAAAGTTGGAGAAGAGACATATTCTAATTCTGCAAGCACATAGGAACAGGCATGTAGGGCCTCAAAAGAAATCTCACCGAGTCTTTTCACCTGGCATTGTGAGGCCAGGGGAAAATGATATGCTGTGGGAAGCCCACTGCATGGCATTTCATGTTTATCAAAACCAGGCCGCACATGTAAAATCTGACCTGTGCCAGGCAGAGCCCTGTCAGAAATTGTGGGGACAGGCAGTGTGGGGTCTCACTCAGCTCCACTGTGCTGCTTACACAGTGAAGCACTCCTAACCTTAGCAGCTGCAGCCTATTTTCATAAATATCTGATAAGTTTCTTTGGCTCCCTGCCAGTTTGAGCTGTACCCAACACTTCTTCTGTCCTTCCCTTATCTCTACAATCATTTGTAGCTGCTGCTCAAAACTTAGACATGTACCAAATGAAACTCCTTTCCTCCCCTTAATGTGCAGGCATCCCACCCCAATTAATTAACCCAACAGTGGCTTCACTTCTACGAAGCTGTGACTTCCCACACTTTATCCCCCTCATTCAGCTTAAAGACATCAGCACATTCCTGACTTCATCACTTGTTAACTCCCTTTTGCTAATGGCCAGTGCACCCTCTCTCGCTGGCCTGCTTTGATTTGATATGACTTGAACTCTCGCGCAAAAAGTCTTGAAGGCTGTTTATGTGCCCGATTGTTATGACGGCACACAAAAATCTCTAAAGCTGTGTTTTAGCACTACTTCTGTATCCTGAATTCAGAGGCTTTCAGACCTTCTCAGACTGTGTTGCCATGCTGTCCATCTTGCAAGTACCTGATAAAAAGCAGCAAAGCCTGAGCGAGAGCAAGACCTCTGCTGTTTTCTGTTTGATTACCAAAGGTTAATCCTTTGGCAAAGTGCCAGAGGATTTAATGAAGGTGGTAACAGCATCATTATACAAAAACATCAAGTAATAAGCTTTCTTCAGCAGCCATTAACAAAAAGAAAAAAAGAAAAAATCATGCAATGTAGCAGAATTATGTATCTCCAAATAGGTTTTTAGCTATGTAGCTATGCTACCAAATTCTAGAAATTATTTTTAAAAATACTTATGGAATTTAAATATTTATATTTTAGAATGATAGAAAGTATTTCAAGAATCAAAGGGATCTTCAGACATCATCTGCAACACTCCTCTGCCTAAGAAGAGGTTCAATTACATCTGTTTCATTCCAGACACTTGCTTGTTCAACAGCTCCTTAAAAACCATCACTGATGAGGCTCCAGTCTTCTTTTGATGGAAGTCCCCCCTTCTCTTGCAACAAATAGTAAAGTGTTTAGCATTGCATTCAATAGAGGGATTTTAAGCTGTTTGCTTGAAGAAGCTAGTGTGGAGGTAGACAGAGAGCAGCAATAGCTGCTTAGAAAAGAAGTCTGGAGGACAGGGAGCTAAGAAACTGTAAAGCCATCAAACATTGAAAAAAAACAAGGTAATAGCATTCTACAAAATGTCAGGCATATCCAGCTTGGAAATTCAGAGGAAACACACAAATGTCTAGCTGTTTGACTTGAAACCTCTTTGACTAAAAGTACTTAGATGATCAGACAATAACAAGCATTCCCATAAGATTTCTTTTAGCAACCTTCACATCCAACTATACAAAAAAAAAAAAGTCACCTGAAGTATTCAAAATTAAAGTTCTTGGAATCAGGAATGTTTTAAGGTAAAAAAATGAGTTCTTGGTCCTTTCCCCACTACACAAAAATATTCCAACCATTTCTTCAACTGATATAACCAAGCATATTTTGCTCTGACTTAATGCATACATGAGGTTGTTCTAGGTGATTTTTTCACCTGTTCACAGGAAAATCTAAAGAAGCCATTGTTTGTTTCTGAATCAATAACCTTGAGTTAGCACAGCTACACAGCCCTATAGTCATTGAAGGCTGTACTTAAGCAACATGCTTGCTTATCTCATTTTCTCTTTTTATAGAACTAATTATATTCACACTTGAAAGTCACTTCAGAATCAATTGAATAGATGGCATTTTAAAGTGGTTGCTAGAGCTTAGGTTTAATAGGTATTTTAGTACACAACCTGTTCATCTCCAAGCCAAATGGTCCACGCTACTCCAGTGCTTGTCATCCCTCCCTGAGTTCACAGGACTCTTCATTTCATACAACATCACTCACTGTATTTCTCAGCTCTCAATATTCATTGCCATTTTGCAGGTATTTATCACATCAATGTTACCAGGTGAAGTTGGTAATGTTATTAGCCTTCCTTTCTGCTGTGGGATCTCTAGGCTGCTTGAGGGGGAACAAACTGCCTCTGAACAGGATCACCTCAAGCTCTTCCCCTTCTTTCCTTTAAGCCTTAGTTTCTGCCAAGGACTGGATTGGAAGGAGGAAGAAACACATATGGGAAAGCTAGCAGTCCTGCCTGCTGGTTGCTAGTAAGCCTGCAGACAGCTGTAAATTAGAGCAGCCTCTGTCTGTTGTATATTACAGCAATATTCCTTCGAGCAAGCCAAACCACTAAGATGAGATGGTGCTGCTCACTTTGGGTTGTGAATAGGGGGGCATCACAGAGCTGTAACCTAAAGACCCCGAGCCATTTTTTTCTCCCTTCTTTTAAGACAAAAGATTGCCAGGACAAAGCTGTGAGGGTTGAGTGGTCGAACATTGACACCTTTCACCCCAAAATTCCATCTGTTTGTAGCATCTGCTGTGACATATCTCAGAAATGGTTGTACTCCTGGTGCCACCAGTTGTGACAGGAACTAGGACTGCAGGAACAGGTCAGGAGCTGCCATGCAGTTTGGGGAAAGCTTCTGAAATGGAGAAGCTATGTTCAGACTGAGGTCCACATCTCAGCTCCTAGACACTAGTTTTCAGGCATTGAACATGGATACACTTTGTTTCATGCTCCAGGCAGCCAAGGCATTTACCCCTCCAGCCATCCCCCTTTTTGAACTCCTGGAATATTCAGGTTTGTATGTAGTTGCTAAAACCATATCTTCCATGTGATACTGCAGAGAGCACCAGTCAGAAAGCTTTTACTGACGAGTGTTTCACATCTCTAGAGTGAAAATGAAGCCCATGGCCCCAAAATGCTTACTTACAGTCGAGGTAGATTTTGCCCTATGAATAGTCCTTCCCATTTGTACTTCATTCTTCCTTCTCTGGAACGAACAGCAAAACTTCTAAATAAATGAGACCTGCATACTATTTGTAACTTGTGTGCCTTCTGTCAGAAACAACTGGGCTCAACAGTAAGAAAAGCTTTCACCATACCTGTAACTAATATATTTGCTAGGAAGCAAAAGCTGAGTTTGACTTCTGATGACCAGTATGTTGCCTTTTCAATGTAAAATGTAAGTAACAATAACATAAACCAGCCCTGTTTAAACCCTTGTTTATAAAATTCAAGTAGTATTACGTTTTTTTTTAATAGCTGGCCTAGAATAAGCATTAAAGTAGCTTTCATACAACCCATAATGCCAAAAAATAAATGCAATTCTGCACATTCTTTCCTGAGAGCATCCACAAATGACGTGCAAGGCATACACATTGGCTGGAGGCCATAAGCAAAAGCATTGTGTTAAGACTTTGTATGACATCAAGCCAAAAAACTACTTAGCATTTGTATCTCAGATCTCAACTGAATTATGAATTAAATAACCAAATCAAAACAAAAAGCATAAAGCACACTACATCGCGCAACTTTGGTTATATACACACACATGCGCATAAGTGGTGTGGATCTGTGGTGGTTGATATAACGTCAGTGTGTGTGCGCGTGTGTGTGTGTGCATGTGCGTGTGTGTGCGAGAGAGAGAGAAAAAAAGATCAATATTTGGAGGATATATTCAGAATAAAGAACACTCCCTTTGCCAACAAGTGGATGATATCCCAGATGAGCTCCCTCTGGTGTTGAGAAGATTATGTATTTCCCCATTCAACCTTTTATCTTTGTGTCCATCAAAAAGGGTATTAAAAAGGGCCAAATGTAATCATGGTATTATTATGGCAGAGTCCCTTATTCCACATAGGCTCTTATGGATGGGATAGTATAGCTTTTCTATTACCTCTCATCCAGTGGTCATGAATACTATATATAGCGTATGCATATATATACACACACATATATGTATATATAAATCTGTGCATTTTATTACTCTCCAACAGCTTTCCATGCATGTGCAGATCACTTCTAACCCTGAGAGACACTGAAACATCATACTGTGAAACTTGTAACCCATAAATTGGCAATGTAACTATTCACAGTTAAAGATGAGAATCCTAATGCCCAGAGAATGGCAGGCCTCTCAACAGCCAGGATCCGATTCTCCAACGTGTGAAGCATTTTTATAATGCCTCTTAAGCTCAGATCATGCCAAGACTCTTGCTGAGATCTGTGCACTTCTGCAAGTCCAGCCTAGGAACCATGAGTGGCACCCCGGCAAATGGTGGAATACACAATTATCTATTTAACTTTTAGATTCTTGATTTTGGAAACCAAGGATCCAGCATTTCTTAGGAGCATTCTGGCACAGGCAATGGGTGGAATAATTTTTGTCATGAACATTAACTAGGCACTTTAATCTTCTCCCACCTTATTTACCACCCATTTACCACCTTCTGCCACACTAGGTCCTGTAGACTACCCTGTCCTGTGCTGCAGAGCTATCATTCAAGATGAGAGTGTACCATCCTTTATGGTATTTCCTGGATGGAAAATGCTTAAATTTGTCATCTGGATGCCCTTTTAACATAAGTCTCTTTGGTTTTTGATGCAATCCCTTCCCTGGAAAAATATCATATCTGTTTTTGTCCTGAGATGCCAGGAGGTGGAAGAAGGGTGACCCCAGCTTGGCCTGCTGGAAGAGCATGACCCCCTTGCAGTCACAGCGCATCTCTCCCCTGCTGAAGTTCACAGTAGAGCCGGGAGACTCTTTGCAGAATGAAACAGAAGGGAGAAGGAGACGAGAAATACACATTTCCAGTGGGTGTTTGCAGATGTTTACTGACAGCAGAGGAGTAAGGAGACCATCCTCAGCTCCCAGCCAAAGAGATAGTATGTCGTCATGGTTCCAAATCTCTGCTCCTGCTCCCAGCTTGCCCAACTTCCCCTCTCTTCCTCCCCAGTTCCTGCGAGCCCTCCCTCTCCAATTTTTTCCTCCCTTCCAGCCTGCGGTTCATTCATTGCCACCCACGCCCTGGCTCCTGCCTCCTCCGTCCTCACACCCTGAACTGATACGTGTTAGCAATACAACGCTTGGGCCAGATCCCAGGCCTGGTAAAAGCAGGAGAAAAACTCACTTTTACTCTTGTGGCCTTCTTGGACAGGGTCCTGAATGCACAAAAGTAAAGCTGGTGTTAATTTTCCTTTCCCTCGGACAGTGCTGTTAGAGTTGGCACGTTCTCCTTCGACCGGTGAAACAAGAAGCAGGGGGTGGGAGCTGGGGGAGCAGGAGCAGGGGAAGAACAGAAAGCATACGTAAAAGGAGGAATGATTGCACACATGTGCTCTGAATTCTTCAGCCCAGATTAATGTTTTCCTGTGAATTTAATTGGCTGCCTTCTGGTTTCAGCCAGATGACCAGTTACATTTCAGGACAGCTATAAAGTTGACTCTAAATGAAATATTTGGACAATGGGAGCCAACGTCTGTGAACTATTCCAGAAAATTATTAAATAAACAAAAAACACTGGAACTTCTAACTGTAGAGCATAACAATTATTATTGTTCATTCACATGTAGTATTAATTCCTACTGCACCAACTTGACTGACAAAAAAAACCCCAAACCATCCCATTGTAACTTCAAAAAGTAAGTTGTCCTTGCATCTCTGTCACATCAATGGCAACATGGCATTTCTCAATGGATGATCAAGCATCGTTAGCTGGAACATCTACAGGGTTTCATTGCAAATTAGCTATATTTAAATTTGCTTGTTATTTAAATGTTCTTCACCCCAGCACCAATCTGTTGTCAAGTAGCACTGAAAAAAACCCTATACTAATGGTTAGAGTGGTATGACTATATTTCAGTCCCAAGGGTGACAACAAGATATTAACTGCTGTCTTCACTTGAACGCAGATTTAGTCCTTTTCACCAAGCTGTCTGCTCAGTTATGCTGGTGGATTGGTTCTGGTGTAGCCGGTTTCCTTCATGGAAGTAGCACTGAACAACCTGTGGGCCAGGTTCTCCCCTTCCTCCCTACCCCTGTCTGGGCTGATCTTAAATAGCTACTGAGAATTCATCATCTGCAAAGGAAAACTCCCAGTTGGCATCAGCCCAGTACAGCTCCCTCCTAGGCCAGCAATTCTCCTTGCTCTGCATGGGAGAGGACACATGGCACAGCGCATTTTCTCATGCCTTGCCAATTCTTCACTGGCTTGTGGCATAATCCACTGGGGAAAACTCCCCTGATCCAACTCACAGTCTGTCCTGGCCTCATGAGCTAGCAGGACTAAGCAACACAAGAGAGAAATGTGGACAGCAGCTGTTCCTACCTGGGGACAACTATGCATGGGAGTAAAGAGGTCTGAATGCCTACTCCTGCATCTGTTATGAAACATCCTATCTATCTACCCTGCATGCTATGTCCCCAGCAGTCTAGCAACCGAGGCAAGGCAACTGACCCCTGACAACTCTTTTGTCCCTGCTCTGGCCCTCACAGGACTGTGGCTTTTTGAGTTAGGAAAATAGATCAGAAGAGGTAGTGCCATAAAGGGTTATGGAATTATGTTTTGCTGCTTAAGTACTCACACTACCACTTCTGTTCCAATACGTCTTTTGAAAACCTGTCTTCAATTTCCAGATCTCCTCCCCCAGTGGAAGATGCACCAGTGCCTATAGCAGAAAGCAGTTCAGGGATCAAGCACGCATGCTTTGTTTCTTTCTCCTGGTCTTTGATCTTCGAGTCCCTCTTTTTTCAGATTTCTCAGGGACTTCCCATCCAAAGACTCTTAAAGAATCAAGTCTCAAGAAATACTCAGGGAACTCTTCTCAGTGCCAGTTTAGTTTCTGTTACAGGAATGATACACTGCAGGCTCAAAACTTTGTCTTCCCTTCACCTCAGCTGAGGACAGAAGTAAAGGAGCCTTCCCACAGAGGAGATTAGCCAGATCAGTCACCAGGCAGTGGAGGTTTCCCTGTGTTCCCCCAGATTTCCCAGATTACAGGAAAAAAAGGGCAAGAGTATTTGTGATCAAAGGGGACAAGGCTCAGGAGAGAAATTATTGGTGTACAATTGGTGTACAAGATGCGGCAATAGCCAAATCCATAGCTGAGGAGCAGAGGCCAGGGAGCATAACAATAACTAGGCAATGAAAATATTATACGTAACTAGAAAATTAAAATATTATATGTAATCAGATCAGAAAGCATCATCTGAAGTAAATATGGTTCAGTGCCAGTGGATGTTCCCCTAGAAAGAGTAAGGTTACATAATACTGTCAGAGAGAATAATTAAAAAGGCAAATTATGGGTAATTGGCTGTTCTGGATCCTCCCAATTTACCTCTGCCATCTTCTCATGCTTCCCTGGGTATGGACAGTGTTTGAAAGAGCATCCTTGGGAAAGTGGTCATCACATCAGAGAAACATCTTGTAATATCATGAAAGCACCTTTCAGAAACAGATCTCAAGTCCCTTTATCAACTGTAATTCATACATTCATAACACCAGAAGTCTGATAGCTGAATTCACTTTGGTGAATTCACTTGCTGAATTCTCTTTCCAAATAAAATATTTTGGTCTAATTCAGCTGACAACAATGGCAAATGTGGGTCCTCTGCAATTCTGGGTAACAGGCCACTTCTCATTTAAAAATTCACCTAGCGATCCTTAAAAGCAACTGCTGGGAGTTACATGTCCACAGATATTGGAAAATCATATGCCTGTAATTCAAATGACAGCAAATGTAAACAGTATTTGGAATGATAATAAATTCTAATCTATTTCTCAGAAAACCTTTAAATTACTCCGTTCAGACCCCATTGCTGCTCAGGAGGCAGTCTGACTGAAAATATCTCTAAGTGATATATATGTGCCTAATTACCACCCCATTCTCTGAGCTGACTCCTGATGGAAATCTAGGGTTACAAAGGCGCAGCAGGGATGAGAGCCAATGGCTGGGAATTGAAGCTCAGCAAATCTAAACTGAAGTACATGGAAATTTTTCTAACAGATGGGGTAACTGACCATAAGAACAGTTCAGAGAGTTGTGATGAATTCTCTCCACCACTCACAATCCTTAAATCAGGACTGGATGTTTTTCCAGTAGATAGACCAAACAAGAATTAAGTCAGAGAAAGCTAATGGCCTGGGTTGTAGCAGAGGTCAGACAAGAGGATACCAAAGGCCTCTCTCGGCCTTATAGTCTTTGAGTCTCCTAAATAAAGAGTTCAGGGTTTGCAGATCATAGCATAAATCCTATTCTATTTCAGGCTGCTTTCAAACTTGGGCAATGAAAGAAGAGGGAAAATAAACAGATTCTGCAAGACAAAATCATCTGAGTGATGAACAAAAAGCCCTATCCATGCATCAAGTGTGGCAGAACATCTTCCCAGGGGTCTGTCTTATCAGTGATCTGGTTTACTTTGGCCTATTTGTCAGTGGCAGAAAAAGAAAACAGCCCCAAATCCTGATAACTATATAGGACTGATTGTATCATGCAGTGATAATGAATTTGAATAGTTCTATTAGAATAGCAGTGTGGCCTGAAATATCCCTCCCCTTTTCATGGACTGTGGCTTTTCTGGGTTGCTCCTTATCTAACAGGAGGGTGTTTTTCCAGGGCATGAATTCTTTAAAAGCAGAGAAGTGTTAAGGGATTCCTTCCTTGCTTGACAGGGGTTACCTCCCCTCGGTCAAGCCAAATCGATGGCTGGGGTAGCTGAACTCCAAACCAGACCTGGGGAATGGTCTGTTTAAAAAAAAAAAAAAAAAAAGAAGAAGTAAGAAAAGAGGCATCTTTCTCTTCTGTTTTGAAAGCAGACACTATGACGAATCTGGTTGGGAGCACAGCCACCCAAACAGTTGACTCATCACAGTGGAGCAGACCGTAAACTCCAGCACTGCAGGGAGGAGGATGGGAAGAAGCAGCAAAGACTCTCGTCTCTTGGGGATCTTTTCAAGTGGGTCTGCCACCACAGGGTTTGGCATGTGGAAGAACCACGTCTGGGGTAGCAAAATGCACCGCTTTATAAGAGCTCCCTTGGAGGAGGACTCATTTTGGACTTTTGTGGAGCCTTAACAGTTGATGTGTCATGGCTTGCTTCATTGACGTTTTCCCCTCCTAAATTCCCTGCCATGCCTTTTCCAAATGAGAAGGACTTTCTCAGAAATGTTAAAAAGGCTGGGAAAAGATGTGGATGTTTCACCCAATTCCCTGACATCCTCTGTTATTCTGCCCCTTGTGTTCCCATCTCCACACCACCAGCATACACAGTGAGGAACTGTGACATTTAGGGGGGTGTTTGGGAGGGGACCTCTTGGAAGACAGCTTTCTGAATGTCCCTTAAGTACCTGCTAGAATATAAGAGGGAGAAGGAAGAAGGAGATGGAATTTTACACTACATGGAACTGCATTTTCAGGATCGTTTTCACTATTTCATCCCCAAACATAGTGTCTTCCTTGAGCAGTGAAGACATTAGTAGATTGGTGCCACAAACAGGCTGGGCGTACCTCTGAAAGTCTTGTAAAGATCAAAATTAAATGAATTGATTGCAATGGCGAGTTGCATGAGCAAAACCCAAAGAAATTCAGGATGCAAGCTGTGTCTTTCTGTCAGATACTGTATAAAATTACTATAAGAGTCCTCACCTAGACAAGCTAAGATGGAATGGATGACACAGAAAGACATTGGATGAAGGAAAGCCTATTCTTACACTCATTTTGAGAGGGGAAGCTAATGTGTAATGCAGCTATGCACGATTTACTCATGATCACATTGCAAATGTCTGGGCATTAGGATGTGAACCTATATTCCTTAAATGCCAGTGCAGTGCCAGAACCACAGCACTCACAATCAGAAAACTTTATAGGAATAGTAGATCAACCTCATTACATTTTCATTACAAAAATGACAAATCACAACCCACTACTGGCACCAAACCTTCAGACACGTCCACAGGAAGTTCCAGTTCACATCAAACCTTTGAAATATTGCCATGGTCTTTGGTGGGAGCAGATACAAGCAAATAGTCTGGTATCCCATGTCTAATGGTGCCCTGTCTCTTAGGTGTCTGAAGAAGGATTAAAACCACCTATCAGCTAACTAGGCAATTATCTGGTCTTTCCTGTGTCCCAAAGGGGTTTATTCCATGCTGTAAAATATGAGGTTGGATTACCATTATAATGATCTTCATTTGCATAGTTACAGATATTGCTGATGATCATAAAGTTATCTAGCTCTTTTAAGAGTCCAGCCACAATATATTATCTTGATGACCACTTCTGGCAGTGAACTCCACAGATTAGATAAATATTGTGAAAAGTGGGGATTTCCTTTTATAGGGACAAAATTTACTACCTTTTAATTTTATTGGGCAGGGGTATACCTCTCACAGTTTAGATTACATGAAAAGGTACGTCTCATTTCTCTGCTTGATCAAAAATAGTTTCAGAAATCATAAATGCAGATTGATACTTATCAGACCAAAAAATGCACTCATTTGCCAAAGTACAAACCAGAATGAGACTTACAGCTCCTCACATGCTGGTGGCCTCCTGGAATGGGTTTGCGGCTCTGACACCGCAGCCCCCCTGCCCTCTTCCCCTCACCGCCATCCCCCCCGCCTCCAACCTTCTGCTTGTCAGCACTAAGCTCTGTCCAATTATTCACCTTTTTGAAAGTGATTTATTTTCAGGATAACCTAATAATGTCAAAACCAACACTGTTATGCTCTATCACCCACCAGGATGGGCCAGAGAGGGAAGGGGGCAACTGTATTGATTCGCTTTGCCTTGCACTTTTTACCTGATAGGCTGATGAATTGTACGGCCAACAACTTAGGAATCATTTGGTCAGGTTATCGTAAACAACTCCCTTCTACTCCTTCACACTTCCTAATAACATCGCTCTATAGCAGTTGCAGCACTGTTCCCTACCTCCTGTTTCAGAGGTAATTATTTTTTCATGCAACTCCATGGCAGCTGGTAAGGCATTATAAAAGCTGACTAATGTTTTGTGCCACTGTAGCAATTAGGTGCAGTTTGTCAGATTGTTTGCTTGTCTTCCAAAGGTTTTGTTAACAAAAATGAGAGCCCTCTTGGAAAATTCTTCTTTTTCATCTTACAAGGGACTGGTCGAGTCTCAACTCTAAGATGTGCAAACTGAGAGTTTTACCTCCCAAAAAGGTGATTCAGGAAAATCAAGGACTTGCAGAGGCATGGTGCTGTCTCTGCTCCTGTTTTCTTCCTTGGAAGGAATAACTGCCACTGCTGGTACAATCTCTGTCCATCTCTACCATGTGCATTACCTGGCTGATACTGTCAGAACCTAACTCAAGGCTGTTTACTTCTCTCTTTAGTTTTTCAGCCAGTGCTCACCCAGTTGTTGAGGGGTGAGCTGCAGCACAAATGATGCAGCTCATGCTCTCTCTGCTCACTTCCCAGCTCAAACGTGGTACACAGAGGAAAACTTTGCTTGCCCCCTCCTCATAGCTGTGTTAAAACCAGGCAAGACTCTGCACAAAGATATGTGTTGCTTTTAAAAAAAATTGTAACTGCAGCTGAAGGAAGGCTGGGAGAACTTACTAATGTTACATTCATTTATATACACAGGCAAAATCTCATAAACTCTTGTTCCCTGGCTGTTAATTCCTTCTTCGGTGCAACAGCCAATTCACACAGTGGCAAGAGTGTCCTTAAGACTGCATGTATATAAGGGCTTGCAGCTCCTGGGGAACATGGAGAGATCCCTGTGCTCTGTTTTAAGTAGGAGTCAGCAGATGAATTGGGATAATCTAATTTGTGCAAGGAATATATTTCATTTACATTTTGCTCTCAGAAAAAGCAAAAGCACAGTAAACAACATCTTATCTATACCCATATATTCAGCTCAATTCCATGGAGTTTTGCCATTGACTCAATTGGAACAAGATCAGTCCTTAATCATTAAAAAAACACATTTTTACTCTTGTTCTCCTGCACTTTATGCAATATATTATGTCAGGATGGAAGAGACTTTTTAAGAAGTGAACAAGCATTCTGGCATATTCTCCAGGACTTTGGATGACAAATTTCTAGTGCAATAAATTGCCCACTCCATAGCAAAGTCTTACATGCAGCCATTTTGTAAAAATTTCTTTTATGGGTTCTTTTTTCAGTCAGGGACAAAAGAATATTTGTTTGTGTATTACTTTTTATTTAAAAGATTGAAAGGAGAAAGAAGTCAGCTATTCTGTTTCCTTCATGACGAAAATTTAAAAAGACAAAGTTCCTTAAATAAAATTAAGTTGCAATCCAATTATAGGGTCCTGAAATGAGTCCTTGTTATTTTATCCTTGCACTTAGCATCATTAAACTTACATAAAAGGCAAGATTATCTATTTTATTTAAGTAAATATCTTTATTATTTTTCCAATTATTATCCTGGAGGTATTGCCCATATTATGTATTATAAGGCTAAATGAGGAAATGAGCACCTAAAATGACACTTTAAAAGAGTGGTTTTTTTCACTCCTTCCTGAAGAACTCCTTCTCATGTATCCCATATGATGATTAACAAAGCTCATTATATTGCAACACATTAAGATAAAGCAATTTGCTCATCATTATATAAAGTGTATGAACAGCCAGAGAGCACAAATAAAAACCAGAAGTAGAACGGGATAAAGTGTCGAACCAAGACGTTCCTGATCAAATTCCAAACACTGACCCACTTCTTATTGCCAACACAATTCCCTAAAAAAGTGATGAGGAACCACCACAAATGAAATGTCTCTGCCTTTTTGTTTGCACGAGTGATACTGAAACCTGCTTTTTAATTAACTCTTTTACTTGGGACTGGATCCTGATGCACTCACTTACACCCTACCACTGAAAGATGCTTCTTAACGTTGTCAGGCCTTCATATTAGGTATTATCCTATCTGAAAAGGTGTCACCAGTCTGATCATTATGAACACTTTGGGTCAGGTTAAATTACTCTCTTTCTCTCTCTTCGCTGAGCTGTGAGCAGAGGTATCTACCCAGCAGCCTGTTAACCTGACATAAATTACTGGACGAGGCTACCACAATGGGAGGAGGAAGCTGAGGAAATGTGTGGGCTAGCAATCACCAAGTCTATTAAACCGCTCCGAAATCCCAGCCTTCAGATTCCCGATTTCTCATGTTTTGGCTTGACCAAGAGGCAGGTTGGTGAAGCAAGAGGATCTGTGGGGGTGTGAAAGGGATGACCCTGGAAACAAAATATTGGTTTTACATCGCAGGGTATCCGTTACAGGAGAATTTCCTCTGGCGCCAGCAGGTATTTGAGTAGGCATCTGGATGGATCCCAAAGGGGGGAAGGAACTGGAGAAGGAAGTTTTTAGAGGGGATCAAGATGTTAAGCCTTAAGACTGTTTGAATGACCCACGATGACTACCCTGCAACGTTTTATCTGTGTGATGAGTTTTAGTGGTGGTGGGTTTTACAGTTGATTTCTTTTCTTTTCTTTTCTTTTCTTTTCTTTTCTTTTCTTTTCTTTTCTTTTCTTTTCTTTTCTTTTCTTTTCTTTTCTTTTCTTTTCTTTTCTTTTCTTTTCTTTTCTTTTCTTTTCTTTTCTTTTCTTTTCTTTTCTTTTCTTTTCTTTTCTTTTCTTTTCTTTTCTTTTCTTTTCTTTTCTTTTCTTTTCTTTTCTTTTCTTCTCTTCTCTTCTCTTCTCTTCTCTTCTTCTCTTCTCTTCTCCTCTTCTCTTCTCCTCTTCTCTTCTCTTCTCCTCTTCTCTTCTCCTCTTCTCTTCTCTTCTCTTCTCTTCTCTTCTCTTCTCTTCTCTTCTCTTCTCTTCTCTTCTCTTCTTTTCTTTTCTTTTCTTTTCTTTTCTTTTCTTAAGTTGGTGGGGAGTTCCAGCCAAAAGTGCAGAAGGGCACTAGTAAAGGAATGCGAAGTCCATCCCCGATCACTGATGAGGAAAATCAGCTCATCCATTGCAGCCTCTTTTTCTCTGCACTGAGCACACTGATCATTCAGATACTGAGAGCTCTTTGCTGAAATCCCAGTGCTCTTGAAAACACTGTTAGTGGTTTTGGTAACTGCAATCACAAAATATCACAGGCTGGATTGATAGAGTTTTACCCTGTAAGCAAATTTTGGCACTTATTTGTTCCCCTTGGGCTTGGGAAAGAAAATCTTCCTTGGGGGTCTGAAGGCTGATTCATTAAATCTGAGCTGTCTGCTGAAGTGCTCAGTAAAAGTGACTCTGATTTATTTGGATTTGTCACTATAAAGGTCTCTGGAGACAGCTATTTATCCTATGGGATTCTTGACAAATTGGCTGTGCGGTCTGGGCAGTCCAGAGGGAGGATGGGCTTCTCTGACCCCTCACATGGCCAGAGAACAGGTAATCACTCCCCCGATCACAAACATGCACAGAAATCACATAGTTGCCAAGACTTCTCTACCCACCCAGGAGCTGGTCATCTGTGGCTTAGACAAGCACTCAAATCTATGCTTGGTCTCACCAGAAGGCAAGTCTGAGTCTATAGCTATAGGAATAGGCAGGTAACAAAGAGCTCATGGGACGGATTTATGCTGATGAGGGTACGTCCCACTGAACTGCAGCCTGGCAAAGGTGTTTGTCAGTAATGCTGCAAGATCGATTAGGACCCTAACTTTAACTCCCTCACAGTAATGCAGACTAGTTAGGCATCCCTCCAACTGCAAAAGAGAAGAGATTGAGCATGGAAAAAAGCAGAGGAGGGAACCTGCTGCTGTTTTCTTCCGATTCCACCTGTGTGACTTCCCCCGTGCCGTAGTATATAAGGTGGTGTAGCGTCCCATGTCAGTTCTTCCCTTTAATTACCCGCTAGTCTGCCTAAGAGCTGTATAAACACATTACGGTCACCTGCAAGTAATAGATACTGCAACTGCAACCATCTTTCCCTTTTAACTCTTTCTGTCTGTCCTGCCTTTTGTGCTCCTCTGAATTTTATCACACAGTTCAATAATGTGCACTTTGGCCCAGTTTCTCTGGAGCTGACTTAAGCTACGGATCCATTTATAGTTGTCACAGGGAAATAAGCACCATCAGAGCATGATTAAGGCCACTTAAGACCTATGTTGCCTCTCAGATGTAGATGGAATAAATTCAGGATGTCTTGTCCGGAAGTATTGTTCCAAATGACTGGAATGGAGGTGATATAAGAAAAATACAACTAAAGGGAAGTGCAGGAAAAACCTGGGAGAATGACAGCCCACCTTGGAGTTAGCTTGCCATTACATAGGGATTTTCTCTTCTGGCACACAGTTCCTCTCCCCGTTCACACCCATGTAGTGAAAGAGAGGTTTGGCTGATACCAGTATAGTGGTGCTGGCCTGAAAGGTGCAAAATGGAGGAAACCAAGTTCAGTGGCAGCTGAAAGAAAGTAGGGGGGAGATTAAACACAGCACAAGTGGGGATTCTGTGGCAGTGACTGCCGTTTGCAAGGGATGCACAGGGATGAGCTGGTCTTAGCCTAACAGCAGAGGTTTCGGGCCCCAAATGAATCATTCCAGGTTGCGTTGAGCAAAGAAATTGTGTGAAAGTAACTAAAGTTCATGTTACAACCTCAGAAAGAAACACCATAGACTTTAAAAAGGCACTGGGGGTGGGGGTGAGTCCTAGAAAGGTAACAGCAATGGTCTCTTTACTCTACTTGGTGGTTGGATGACTTCAACCCAGGGGTTTTGTCTGGCAATCTGTCTTGCTAAAAGTCAGGGTAAGATAAACTGTACTCTGTCTCTGATTTCTGCAAGAAAGAAAACAATTGAACGACTGGTCATTCATCACTGAACCACCCTCCCCCCTCTCCAACACCTTGTATAGGGTTGTATATCCTGGAGCTGTTTAGCTTTCCTCATCCATTTCTTAAAAGGAAAACAAAAGAATTTCAAATAGAAAGATATGTATTTTACAGCTTTCCTGTAATAAAGATAGGTCAGAATTGGAAGGGACAAATCAATAAAGAAATTACTTGGGTGTTGTTACAGTTGCTATATTCAACAAGTATCAGCACATGCCACTTACGTTAAAGTAAGTTTAATACCAAAGGGCCTCCTTTTTTAGCCCTGCCTGTACAATTGTGCTCATAAATACATTTACCTATTCATAAAAAAACGCATTCTTTTTTGTGTACCGAGGAGCTCAAACTCAGCTCAGATGCAGCTTATGGATTTACACATGTGTGCTTTTACCATTCAGTTGTGGAAAATAGAGAATATTATTTGAGAAGTTCCTTTAAGAGTGCAAGTTATATCAGCTATTTAAATCACTGAGAAACAACCCTACACGGAAGAAACCTCAAAAATTTCAAATCTGCTGTGAGACAAGCAGACTGAAAAGGGGAAGGGTGGCATACAGAGATGGGAAACAAAAGTAGTCAGTACCTCGGGTGAGAAGAAACAGCTAGACTTCCCCTGAGGAGCTGAGCGTATGCTCTGCTATCAGGGAAGAAAATGAAGCTGAACTCCTAACAGATTCAGCTACATGCTGCTTGTGGTACAAAGCAATTTGCTTTGGGTACTGAGCCTGCCTGGCTGCCTCACACGCCCGTACAAAGAGATGCTTCAGAGCATGTTATCCTGCACACAGCTACTGCCCAGCTAAGTACCGAGGGAGTCTTAGAAACCAGTGAGGTGAAGCGGGGAGCTAAAAAAGAGGACACCGAAAGAAGATGGGCTTAAAAGATGACTTTTCTGCAGCCCCAGTGCACCATGACAGTCCGCAGTGGCTCTTGATTCAAGGAAGTAAGGCCCTTCATGGAAGAGACAATCAGTTACAAAAAGGCATAAAGAAGCCTAGTAATGGATTTTAACTCTCCTAAGGGAATCCTGTGTTTTTACTGAGGAAGGATTACAGGAAACTAAAGTAACACTTTATTTTTCTTCACAGAGAGCCTGGGGACTTAGGAGTAATTTAGTCAATGGTGATTTGCTACGTGTGCTATAGTGGATGGTACTCATGGTCTGTTTATTAAACTTTCGGTTTGTCACTCATTACTAACATGATCAAAACTCATTGTTTTTCTTCCTATAAAAGCAACATTTCTGTCTTTCAGAATTACTATGAGGTTGAGGGACAAGCGCTTTCATCTAAAATCAAAGTCAGGCAAGTATCCATTTTGTAAGACATGTGAGTGTAAAAATGCGCCAATGTAAACATCAGGTATCTGAGTGAAAAATGTTAATTGGCATTTCAAGAAATGGGGAGACATCACAAAGATATTTTAGGCTTTCAACATAT
This sequence comes from Phalacrocorax aristotelis, assembly GCF_949628215.1. Lineage (NCBI taxonomy): Eukaryota > Metazoa > Chordata > Aves > Suliformes > Phalacrocoracidae > Phalacrocorax > Phalacrocorax aristotelis. The sequence continues at coordinate 62,973,535 of NC_134278.1, forward strand.
TTGTAGTATTCTAACATCAATCATTTTCTTGCAACTATCAGGTTATTTATCTTAGCTACCCTCGGTATCCATTACCATAGTGCCTAAGCCCCTCATAATGTTTCTGTAGGGCAGGGAAGTGTTCTCATCCCGTTTTCACCACCGAGGCGCTGCAGCAGAAAGGATCCCCCTTTTATGGTCACCTAGAATGCCAGCAATATAGCAGAAAATCAGCCCAGATACCCTGGGTCTCTGGCTGGCACCTTAATCAAAGAAGAGTCTGTCTCTTTTAAATTAGCCCAGTTTGCACTTCATTAATTTGCACCACAAATTGTAGAAGCAAGGCTGTGTTACATGTATCAGTGAGCCATTAGCTGTAAGACTCATTCCACTGACATCTAGAAACACAGGAACGACGTAGCGCTTGCAGCCCAGAAAGGGCTCTGGCTACATCCTGCCAAGGAGAGGTGAAAGATTACAGTGAGCTAGGGCATGGGGAGTGGAGAAATAGAAAGATGATGTGATGTATTGGCATGGGTGCTGCACCAGGCAGTTCACAGAGGATTTACCTGGAATTTCTTGTTCTTCAGGACAGAACATGGCTCTCGTCCTGGGAAGACCAAGCTGGGCCCAGATGTCCTGTGTGCATTGGCACCCTGTGGAAGTTTGCATTGTGAATCCCCTTAAAGCCCCTGTGCTTGAACAGATTGACTAAGCAGCTCCTCAATGAGGGTTTTGCATACATTGAAAGCCTTTCTGAGGAATCCATCCTCAGTATTGAGAGAAAACTTGTGGATTCTATGTCACATATATATGCCATCTTTTCCACTCTGTGGAAGTTACAGTCAATACAGCTCATAATGATCATATGCACATCTTTGTTCAGTCCTTACAGAGTACAGATCAAGATAGTTCTGCCACCAGGTTTCAGTGTATGGTAAATGGCATGGTATATGAAGTCTGGTAAATTTACTATGTAATCCAAATGGCCCATGTGCAAAATTTGGCTAACAGAGACCTATTGTGCATCACAGAACAAGCTGAAATGATATGGAGATTGAAACAAGGCAGCAAAACAAAAATCCTTCAGCTAGACACAAAATCCTTTGTTACTGTTTTAAACTGGGAGGTTCTGGATAACATATCTCTCTTCACACCACCCTCAGCCATCATCCCATCTGATCTTGAAACACAAGCAGGTACATATCTGAGTCCCATACCATTCTTTCTGAAAAGAAGAGGCTGCTTTAATGGTTGGTCCCTTGGAACAGAGGCCTTATCTTGCCAACAGCTTTTAAAAACTTGGCCTTTCTGCTTTGGATGGACTCAGAGCAGCTATTAGGCATTGTTTTCCATTTCCCCTCACCAAACCGCACAAGCATGCAGGGCCTGCTAGTCCTGGCTAGCAGCAGGCCTGATGGCTCGTCTCTCATTTTTCTCCTTTAACCAGCTTTCCTTCTGGGTTAGTCACACCCCCAGTTAAGAACCGAATACGAGGCACCCTGAGCATCACCCCAGATCTTTACACACAACAGAAAAGAGAGGAGTAGGGAGAGAAAAGCAAGAAAGACTGCTTTCACAGTCCATGATTGGGGCTTTTTCTCCCCTCGCTTCTGTAGTTTCAGTTCTTTGGTACCTTCTCAGTCTCGGGGGACTCCACCGCAACCCACGTTTATGGTCTTCTTTTTATGCTATCCCGTGGTTCATTGTTAAAGCTATTTTATTTCCTCCAAATTACTTAAATAGACTTTTATTATGTGCTTTTGCGATACCACTTTCTAAAACAACACCATTTTCTACATGTATTATGAACTACGATACGCACCATAAAACCAGAGGACTGTGCTGTGGCAAAGTGCCATGACCCCACTTTGGGGATGTTCCAGGAGCTCTGAGAGTCACAGTTTGTGAGGCATGTATAAGGCCTGTCAGAGGCAAAAGAAATGCACAGTTACTGTAGTCTTTCTATGTCACTTGAGTAGGATGTGTAATCTGCTTTCTCCCTTGCCTTGCCAGCTAACATTCCCATTTTAAGATTCATCTGCAACACATACTATCTTCAGCATACTACTGTGCTGGGTGAATCCCTATGTGCAATCACACATGTGGATAGCTGAATAGTACCAGTTTGCTGTTTTCTTATATCAGTATTTGTGGCCCAAATATTTTAGCAGCTATGTATCGTCACTCCTTTTGATGTCACTGCAGTTAGGCATATGTATTCAGAGGTTTAATGTGGCCACCTATCAGAGCTTGTAAAGTGCAAAGCCCCCACAACAAATGGAGTGCAGGGAGTCCAACAGCACAAACTGTGGCCAACTCGATCTGTAAGAGCATAAAGCAGCCCACAAAGAGTCTGGGTCCCAGCATGTGATGTTTCATTTGGAGGGAAATGGAGGACACAGGCCAACCTACTGCATTTAATGATGGATGCTGTGAGAACCCAACTTTCAGAAGCTGAGAGTACTTTAAGTGAATAGGAACTTCAGAAAATCTGTCTCTACATGCATGTATATCATGCCATAAACAGTACAAGTAATAAAAGCTCACCAGAATACTTGACATTCTTCCTGCCACTCCCCCACAAAGTGTTCGTCTTTTCCAAATTTCTCTCTGAAGAAAAATCTTTTATTTTTCAAAACTTTATCCAATGTGCTAATTATTGGAAAGCAAAAGAAAACTTATTTCTTATCGACTAATTTCATCTTGTCTGAAAACCACAAAAATGCAAAGGATTAGCCAACAAAGAAACATCACGGAAAGTTATTCAAAATAAAACAGTTATGTCTGCATTTTAATCCTTCAGTGATAACTTTGCATATGATATATTGGCTTTTTTGCATATTTCTCTTTTGACCACTTCATAAAAGAGTCTGCAGTTTACAATGTCAACTATTGAGTAATATTTCAGAGATGCATTCTGGAAGCAGCGGGTAGTAGTAGTCCCTGCAATAGAGATGGAAGAGGATACCTCTCCTCGCTGTCTGTGAGTCTCCTTCTGTATAGGAATAAATGTGCATTATAAACCAAACATGAGTCTGCCACTTAGGTTTGCTTCCTACAAGCACCTAGCGAAAGGAGATTCACTTGCATGTCTGTGAAAAGTTAATTGAAAGTTTGGGCTCAGTGCTCATGTCGAGGATTAGCTGTCTTGTCTCTGCTTCGATAACTTCTACAGCTTCTTGCTTCTGGTGTACTCCACTTCTAGCTGACAGATCCTTTGCAGGACACTGCTTAACGCAGCAGCAGTACCAGGAACCCTCACTAGAGACTTGGCATAGGAGAGGGAAGTGACTCACACCAGGATTTGATGCATCCTCCATGATTAGGACACTGCCCTTGTTCTCTCTCTCTTAGGCATTAGGATATTTAATCATGACTTTGTTTTCACACAGTCAGCTTTTGCCATTCCTGTTCTTACAGTCTGTTTTGCTCTGTGAGCAGCCTTTATGAAGCAAAAGGTACCAGATGGTCAGGGTGGTAGAAATCATCCAGTTGTTATTATATATACAGGTACTTCCTGAGGTAGACAAGAGCACTACTTACATGTGTCATAGACGTTATCATCAATGTGATAAAAAGGATTAAAATATAAAATCTGGTATTAAATATTTTGAGTTTCATAAAATATTTTTTCAATATCCACTGAAGAAATTTTTTTTGGAATTCCATTTCCCAGAGTTTCAATGTTTTGGGGTTTGTGACTTTTCAAGGTTTAAAAAGTCATATGAAATGGAATTATGGTTGCTGCATAACTTTCTACATACATTTTCTTGAACCTGCAGTCTATTTCCTTTTAAATTTTCTAATCTGTAATCAATAAGACTGAAATTTTTTCCGTTCCAGGTATCAGAAACACTTTCAGATATTTCTAAATGAGAACTGAAGGAAATATTGTTGGGTTTTCCCCCCACAACTAACTATTCCAGAAAACAGTTTCTCAAAAAGCTCTGATTTATCAGGGCTTTGAAGCAAGACATTGGGATTTCTTGGGAAGGGGTAGTGATGCTGGTGTCACATACAAATATGTGCCTTTTGGGCCATTTCTCCAGGACAGCTGTTTTACTGTCTTGGCAGTGACATTATTCCTTTCAAACCAAAACTGTGACCAGAAACAGATACACAGCACTGGAAAGGACACGTGGGAGGGTTTCAGTGCTCTGGCCCTTCCGAAATGCTACAAACAATTTTGTACGACTGTTACAAACAACTATGATCCATTTCCCCAGCACTGTCCATCCTCCACAATGGACAAGAGAGAATCCTATTGCAAAAATACCACAGGATTATTATATTATTAGTAGTATTAGTATTATAGTATAAGCTATTATTAGTGTTCTTCATATATAATAGTATAGCATTATGTCACTTCAGGTATGTAAAAGCACGCTTCTGAAGTTCCCCCACCATTTTACTTAGTTTCCAGGTGAGACCAAGAGTGAGCAGGAGAAATCTCAGTGCAACCAGACTTTTTTAAAAAAAAATTGCAGCTTCAAAACAGTAATCTGGTTGTACTTTTATTCCTGATTATTCTCAAACCTGGCTGAACACGATTCGTTATCAGCTTGCTGCCTGTGGGTGACTTCCTTGGTTATTCTCCAAATATAGGAAAACACCTGTATTATACTTGGGCAAAGAGTTTTAAAACCAGCTACTGATTATGTTTTCCTCAGCTGTGAGTGATGTGAGGTTTTTCTTGGGTGGCTCTTCAATGCACAGTGAAAATATGGTGCCTTGATAAATGACAAAGAACATAAAAAAAACCCAAAGCCAAAACAAAAACCCAAGCCATGCCACACAACATCATGAGACACTTGCAGAAATCTTGGCCTCGAGTTCCAAAGCTGCTCTCAAATTACTGTGTTATTCCAGCCCAGGGGAGGGAAGGTTGGAGGCATAAAATGTGGGGCTTTTTTTCCAGGGGGAAATCTGTAACTTGCCATAGACCAGCATAAGCCTATGTGTGACATGTCCCCCATCTGACACCCTTCAGACCAGGCATCCTGAATCTCTGCCCCCAGCAACCCTGACATGTCCTAAATGACCTTATGGCTTAGTGAGCCTCAATTAGAAGTAAAAGAGAGATGCACTTCCCTGCGTAGTCACAGCAATGCAGAGGAGAAAGTCACCTACAGGGCATATTCACACATTTGTACTGATGTTCCCCATGCCAGTATTTCAACTTCCTTTTTAAAACATGAATGAAGAAGTGAATGTACTGGAAAGGCCAAAAGGACTTCAGCTCCGCCTTTCCCAGCCAGTTATTAACCCCGTGGCTGGTCTGTGGTTACAGTTGTTTAACTGGAGAAGTTAAGTGGCCACACCATTGGGCTGGTCTCCACCCCATCGGTCTCTACCCCAAACTGGGGTTGCAGTTCAGAACAAGAGTCAGGAGAACTGGGCAAGGCAATTCAGGTGAGAGGAGAGGGATCGAAACTGGGAGCCAGATCAGAGGTACAAGCCCTGGGCTTGTCAGGAGGGACACAAGGAGCAGGAAGGTTGGAAAAGGGGAGGTTCAACTCATATAACAAACAAATAAGGAACCAGGCATTGCCCAGAGATGAGAGGATACAGTATTTTAGGTCTGCCTTTGCTGGCCCCTTTGGAAAAGAAAAAAGGGATTATTATGTTGTTAAAAGAGTGTGTAATAGTCTGTATGTATGAAGACTCAAAGTACATTATACTACATGCAAGCATGTATCAGGCACACACTCCAGAAAATGAATACAAAAATGTGTCCTGTGTCTCCACAAAGGTGTGTGGTCTGTATTAGATCAATTTTACGGGCTCTGAGGCCTCAAAAACGTATTTAAGTCAGTAAAAGCTACAAATGTGAAGCAATTCTAAAGGCTTGTAATGCACAAGTATGCATACCTTCATTTGCAGAATGTACATATAGCAGCATACTGAAGGTATTTATAAGAAGTCAGATCATTCCTTCTGCTTTTTACAACAAATTTTTAGAAATTACTAAATTAAAGTTAAAACTAAGTGATAGAAATGATATTAGTATATTTGTATTTTATTCTTCTGTGAGCTTCTGATGCTGAAATTTTCATAGGATTTTGTGCTCTCTGGTCATTCATGCTTAGAGACACAAGCAACTTCAACTTGGTTTTCTGTCATCCTTGCTCCAGCAGGAGTCTTGTAGCTCATTTCTAACATCAATCACTTGGACTATAAATCTCTGCAGTGGATATGGCCATTTAAATCTCCACCTGCACAAACAACAATCAAGCCTAGAAAATAAGGAGACTCATAAATCTCTGTGCTGGTGATTAGTAATATTTTGGATCTGCAACAGGGAAATAAGGATCTGCAATAAGGAAAAAATAAAAAATTAAAAAACAATAATAAAACCAAAACAAAACAAAGCTAATTCATTAATTAGGACTGGTATGCTGACAATCTGTTTGGTTTATACATGGAGAAAACACAAACAGGGCACAGTTAACATAACACGGTGCTAGAGGTTAGTGAATTCCCAAGAGCCCAGGGCTTGGAGATATGATATCTTAATGTACCTATCCTATTGTGAGTGGGAAGGTGTTATCTTCCAGCCAAATGGTAAAGAGCTGGTTTAAAGTTTAGATCTGCCCTTTTTCTTCTGGCTTATGTGAGCCAAGGAATCAAGATGGATCAAGAGATGGGAAAGACTTTCTTGTTAGTTATCAAAAAATGACACTCTGCCTCCTCCTGAAACTTTAACCTGCAGATTAATCTGCATAGCACTTGGGAGACATACCAGTTTGGCCCTCCACAATTTTCAGCTTTTTGTTATTTTTTTCTTCAGAGCATGCAGAAAACCTTATTTGACGCTCACACAGATCAGTAGGAGACTTTCCTGTGGCTCCGGTGACCTTGGATTAACTCCAAAGCTACCGTGTGCCACGGTGACATCTCAGGCTGCACATTTTTGTCCAGAGCTATGTGAATCCTCAAGTAAGCAGCTGAATAAGTGGAGTTGCTCCTGCAGTCGGATCAGTCACTGTGTCCAGAAAGGTCCCATGCACAGATCATGCCCAGCCCTTTAGTCCCCCATGTTCAAAACCCAGGTGGCCGGGGGACCTGTGAGGTTTCAAGAAGCGTGTGAGGAGGGAAGGAGCTATGGGAGCAAGTCCAAGCTTCACAGGCCTCTTTCGGACTCTCCTGTGGGTTTAGGAGAAGATTTTATATGGGGACGAAGAAGAGCTAGGCCAAGATTAACTGCTTTTAAAAGCCTCCTCTGCAGAGACTGAATACACGTGTGCATAAAGCTTGTAACTGCGCTGTATGTCTGCTCATTCAAACTACACCGCAGTCTGCTCATTCACACCAGTAGTCAAATGACTGGGAACGTTTGGCTTCAGCAGTTGCAGAGTATGACCTGATGCCCTCACTCCCACCGCTCCCACAGGAGGGGCCTTATCTTGCCTCTTTATTCAGGCAAAACTCCCTGACTTGAGCATGCACAAATCAGTCAAAAAAGTGCTCCAACGGGTACAGCAGAATGAAACACTGACGTCTGCTCTGCAACTACACACCAAGAAAAGGGTTTTTTTCTGTGCTATCTCTACCATCCAATAATGCAACCCCCTTTCCCTTCAATTCAGTGCACACCCTGGGCACCCCATCCGCAGCCTCACTGACCCTCCCCAGCAGCACGGGGCTCTCCCTCGGCTTGGTTGGGCTCTGTGGACCGCCAGGATCTCGGCCACCTGGCACACCTGCGGACAGGGCAGCCCCCGGGACGCTTAGAGCTGGGGGGACTCAAAGAGTGAGAGGGGACTGGGACTTGTCAGAGGTCACCCAGGAGGGCTGGAGGAACCCAGATCATCCTGCCTCCAGCCCCTGGGCTGTGACGGCAAGGTCCACGCTGCCGGTTGGGCAGTGGAGCGCTCCCTTCCTGGAATACACTAGTAGCTGGACAGGATGTGTTTGCAAATATAATCATCCACAAATCTTCCCCAGATTAGGTTACAGGACAGCGTTTCGACAGCATGCATTACAAAGCTCCCTGGAAGGCTTGGCTGGTAGATCCGCTGCTCTCTCTGCTCATGACCCATTTTGGCTTTCATCAAGAATCATGACACCAGCTGCCTGGGTCATCTAGGAGGCAGGGAGGGGGAGAGCAACCCTGGGCTGGAAAGGGAAGTGGGGAAGGAGAAGAGGAGAGGAGGAGGAAGGGGGAGGATAGAAAGACAGCGTGGGGGGGGAGAGAGAGTTGCTTTGCTCCAGTTGTGAAGATTTGAATCCCAGCTCCGAGCTCTCGGCAAAGGCTTGCTGGGATACCTCATTCCCAGTCCTGTGCAAAGGTCTGTGATTGGGGATGTGGTGTGCTCAGCGGGCAGGGCCCCTCCCCTGGGCTGGATCCGCCTCTCTTATCCCCCAGATAAATTACTAGTGTCCTCACTAAATTCCTCGGCTCTCTCTCTCTCTCTCCCCTTCTCTCACACACGCTCGCTCCCTCCCTCCAACACGGGCAAAGCGGGGTTCAGGGGCGGAAGGGCAGGGATCCTCTCTGGACTGGTATCGTGCCTTAGTGCTGGGGGGGGAGAGGGAAGGGGAGGAAAGTACTGGCACCCCTTCTCTCCTCCGCCGCCTTGAAGTAGATTTGAGGAGCTGCCCTTCCTCCCCACCCCCTCCCCCCTTCCCGCTGGTCCCTTGGCATCTCCAGACCATGTCCACTGGGTCTCTCAGTGATGTGGAAGATCTGCAGGAGGTGGAGATGCTGGAGTGCGATGGCCTGAAAATGGATACTAACAAAGAGTTTGGGGCGTCCACTGAGAGCAACGAAGAGGGATCCAATGGCGAGAATGGCTCCCCTCAGAAGGGGAGAGGGTCCTCGGGCAAGAGGAAAAAAGCTCCCCCCAAGAAGAGCCCTTTAAATGGAGTGAGCCAGGAGGGAAAGCAGGTCCAGAGAAACGCTGCCAACGCCAGGGAGAGGGCAAGGATGAGGGTCCTTAGCAAAGCCTTCTCCAGGCTTAAGACCACCCTGCCCTGGGTGCCCCCAGACACCAAGCTTTCTAAACTGGACACCTTGAGGCTGGCCTCCAGCTACATCGCTCACCTGAGGCAGATCCTCGCCAATGACAAGTATGAAAACGGCTACATCCACCCAGTCAACCTGGTAAGTCACGGCCGACCCGCCAGGGCCCGGCACTCTGTGTGCGTGTGCATGGGGAGAGGCGGGCGAAAAGCTGGGATGGGGCGTGTGCAGGGAGAAACCTTCACTGTGCTTCTCACAGAGAGTCTGGTGCCAGCAGGGTGGCAAAGGGCACTGTGCCAGGGGACGGGCTGCCAGCTGCCCTCCCGCCCTGTGCCCCGAGGGCTGAGGGTCCCAGGCCCCATCCACTGCTCCTGGAAATCCCCTCCAGGGCACAGGCAGCGGCCATGCCGCCCGCAGATAGGCAGGGAGAGGCTTTACTGCCCCAGAAACGCCTGAGAAACCTCAGCAGGTCGATGGCAGCTTCCTACCTGCAAGCGGGCGGGTATAAGAATTTGGGTAGAGAAAGGTATGTTTTAGGAAGGACCCAGGCCAAGGACCCAGGATTTATTCTTATTCCTCCTCTCTCTCCCAACATTTTCTGCCACAATGATCCTCAAGCCCCAGCTTTTTAATGACAGAGCTCTTGGAGCCCTGCGCTCAGCCGCTTGGATTTGCTGGGTCCAGGATATTTTCCCATCCACGTAAACTAGCAAAGGAGAAATAAGCACCAGTGCAGGCTCCCCAAGGCGGGTGTCTGCCCCAAAGACGCTCTAAAAAGCCTCCCTGGGCTGCACGGCGTCCCTCCCGCTGGTCCCACCACCCACAGAAAGTTTTCCTGAGCAGCCTGGGGTCTCCCCGCCATACCCGGCTGCCAGGAACATCCAGTTTCCAGCTCTAAAAATATGTGCGACTGATGGAAACTGGGAGTGGGCAAGAGCTGCCTGGCCTCTCTTCGGACATACGGCCCTTACATTGCCTGAATGTGCAGACCCCGCTGGATAAAGGGATGGCAGAGGGGATCTGGGGACATTTCACTGGGGTCTGGCTCTGCCTTTTGAGCTCTGGACTCTGGGGGAAAAGTACATTACCCGCTGTGTCATCTGGTAAGGGCCTGGGAGATATTTTTTCGGCTAAAACCAAAATTCTCAGCACAACAACATGGTAAAAAAAAAAAGCAAAACCGACACCCAGTCCAGATATCACTCCCCCGTCCCGGGCACAGAGGCACACGAGCACTTGCCCCCCGAGCGGCGGGAGGCCAGGGAGGGCGGCCGGGCGGCTCCTGTGTCCGGGCAGCGCGGCGGGACCCGCGGGGAAGAGCCCCCACGCCGGTCAGCAGCCACGGCGGGGGGCGGCGCGGAGGCGACGGGGTGCCGGCGGCGGCTGTGCCGGGGGGACGCGGACGTGCCGGAACCCCCGGGGCTCCCCCCTCTCCTTCCCTCCCTCCCTCCGTCCTCCGTCCATCCCGCCGCGGACCAGACGGGCTCCGCCGCCCCGGGGACGCCCCAGGGGAGCCCGCCGCGGCCGGGAGGCGAAGGCAAAAGCACCCCCCGCCGAAGGCGGCTGCGACCGGCAGCCCGGGCGGTGGATGGGGGGCTCGCTCCCCCGGGACGCGCCCGGGCTGGAGCCGCCGGCGACGTCGGCGTTGCAACGTGCATTTTTCCGTAATGTAACCCCCTTCCCACCCGTGTCTTTTCCTGGCTACAGACTTGGCCTTTTATGGTAGCCGGCAAACCCGAGAGTGACCTGAAAGAAGTGGTGAACACAAACCGCTTGTGCGGCCCGACGGCATCCTGAGCCCCGGCGGCCGGGCCAGCACCCTCCCGGCGCGGCCGGGCAGCGGGCGGCGGGGCGGGCGCGGCCGGGACACGCCGCCGCCCCGGGCCCCGGGCAGAGCGACGGGGAGAGCCGCTCCCCCGGCGCGGAGGAGACCGAGTGTGCCCTAGCAAAGACTCCACCCTGAGAGATCCCGACTCTATTTAACTTTATTAAATGCGTGTACAGTCGAGTGTCCCGCAACGGCAGCCTTGCTGGTTCAAGCGCTACTAGAGGAAAGACAGAGATCAAACACAACCTACCACGCGCGTATCTTCTGTCTGAGACCTGTGAATTATGTAGATGCCTAGAAAAACCGACTTTGACAGTCATCTCTATGAAGTAATTCACCCTAAAGATATATAGATATATTTTCTTCAAGCAGGTTTTGCTCTATTTCTGTGAATAAACCTTCCTTTCCACTGAACGCAGAGCGGTGTAATCTTCGTTTCCGACCCCCGGGCTCGGCGGGGGAAGGACCGCGTCTCCGCCGGCGCCCCGCGGGCTGGGGGCAGCCCGCCCCTCGGGCCCGGGCGGCGGGAGGGCTCCTTCCCCGCCGCTACAGATTCGGAGCAAATCCCTGGGGAGGGGGCCGCCGGCCCCGCAGCCCGTCCTGCCCCGCCGGGGGAGCCCGGCCCGGCCCCGCAACGCGGGGGCCCCGCGCCGCCCCGCACCGGCCCGCGGGGACGGGAGCGGTTCGCTATCGATGAAGCGCAGCCGGACGGAGGATGCCCCGCTGGCCCCGCTCCTCGGGGCCCGACATTTTGAACTTCAACATCTCCCCGCTATGGATCGGGGGGCTGGGGGGAGACGGGTCGAGATCCATGGGAGCGCGGGGCTCCCCCTGCGCCGGCAGCGGCCGCCGGCAGCTGATGCGCCAGATCCCACCGCCGCTGTTTAATGTTCCAGGGTTATGACCGCACTGTTTACAAGACGTCTTCGGTTATTTATACTGTTATTATTAGCAGAGGGGCTTTAAATTTCCGCTTCACTTGCTCTTTCAATACCGTCCCTCCGTTCCGTTTGATACCTGGGTACTTTCCGGAGGCGAGCGGCGGAGGAGCAGCCTGGCCCGGCCGGGTTGCGGGGGGCGGCGGCGGGGCCCGGGGCGCCGTCACGGGCAGTGCGGGGGCCACGGCCCCCCCCGGGACCTGCCCCGTTCCCCCCGCAACCCCGGGCACCTCCGCGGGCGGGCGCTGAGCCCCCCCGGGCAGCCGGACAGGCTGGACTGTGTTCCCGTTCCCCTCCTTCCCCCCGAGATAACCGGGAGAGGCCGCGCGTCCTCCAGGCGACCCAAATTCAGCGGTCGGGTTCATGCGTGGGCTCGGTTTAATTAAAGCAGCTCGCTGTGAGCCGGGGGCTGCGCAACCATCTTCGGCCCTCATTAGGGAGAGGGCCGGGGCCTGCCGTATCGTCCTGATGGTTTTGAAGGGGTGGGCTGTTTAATTTCACTTTTTCACAGCTTTATCTCCATCCTGCACAATTAAAAGCGGCCTGCAACTCCACTGTCGTGAGTGGGGCTGGACTGACTTTACCGCTAAACGCATCACCTTGACCAGCCAGAGCTCTCGCTGAAGAGAAGAGCAACTCTGGTAAGCGCAGCTGAAAGAGCTGAGCTCTTCAGCGCAGGCTTCGGGAAATTCAGTGGGAATTGCTGTTCTCTTAAAGGGAGACAGAACAGAGCCCTCCGACCTTAAGCTACGTGCAAATGACCGATACAGCAAACGCATAAATACAATTTGAACCACTGAATTTACTCACTGAATTGAAATTAAGCATCAGATTTAAGCACTCAAAATCTTGACTTAAATCCCTACTAATGCTGCTCGAGAGTCACAGCCAAGGTGCTCTTTTCCTTCTAGAAAGCAGAAATCCACAAGCATCTGAGCTGCGCGTAAAATTAAGAGTTAAATTCTGAATATTCTCACGCTGGCTTCTTTGCCCCCCTGCTTTGCAATGCTTTCTCCTTGCAGTCAGCCTCCTTCCCGCCCTTTTGAGCTAGCTGTGTTCACTCTTCATTTGCCCCCTGAAACACAGCGTGGAGAGAGGGGAGAAACGCAATAGTCCCCCGTAAAATGTGAGGAACATGGCCATAACTGCGCGCCAAAAGCTGCAATGTAAGCAGAACGGTAAGAGGAGGCTGTAGACACCGTTATTTCTCGTGCTGTTGTTCACTTTATCTAGTAGTCTAGATTGCGAGCCTCTTGGGGACTAAGCTGTTCCGCAAGCATCCTCACCTTCCTCAGTCCTTGCCTCTGAGCAACAGTTCAGCAACAAACAGAAAGGCAAAAAGCTACAAGCAATAAACAAAAGCAACAGCAGTACACAGAAAGGTAAATAACGGCATTACTCCGACCGTAACACAATCAGTGGCTTTATCTCCATTTTGAAGACAACGAACATATTTTTCCAGAGGTGGTGTTATGTGGCTGGGAGCCCTTGGTCTACTGACTCCTCGTGTAAGGGTACAGCCCTGACAGTACAGGCCGTTGGCTTCAACCGCCCAAGTTTCTTAGATGAATTAAGAGTCCTACCATGTATCTCAGGAGAACAATCAGTGAAATCATTCTTCCCCTTGGCTGAGTGCAATTTTACAGAAAAAGTATTTGCAAACTGAAAATGTATGTTTAGTCTGACTGACGCGATTGATGATTTTGAAAGGAACTCGGCAGCGTGCTAATGGAAAAAAGGGAACCGGTTGAAATATTGGTGTCAATGATTTTAAAGAAAATATTTTCTTCGCTCTTTTGCTTTTTCTGTACAAAGTGATGCATTTTAATATTTACTGAAATACAGTTATACCCCTTCTCCATATGGAGACAAAGCTGACTTGATTTATCTTTCTGTATCTACATGGATGTAGATGCAGCTGCATGAGTGTCTGTATACATTCCCTCCTAATAATGTTTGAACTCATTGCCTGATTTCAGCTGAATTTGACAGAGGTCTCAAAGATAACTAAAGTGCTACAGTTTTGGTTTTTCTTTTTTTTTTTTTCAAACAGGCAGCTGAGTAGAGAAAAGAAAAAAAAAATCTATAAATTCTGCAGTGAAAGGAAAGGTTTCAGCATGAACTCAGCCCTTATCAGATACTAGAGCATACAGAGCAGAGCAGCAGCTGTAGATGAAGCTTCAAAAGCTGCTTAAATCACAGGGTACACGTTCATAGGAAACCTGCTTATGGACCTATGTGCTTTAAGATAAGAATTCTCTAAAAATAGATTAGTCCCATCTGATTTTAAGACTGTTTTTTTTTTTTTTGGAAGGAAACCCAGTTCCACCCATCTACTTCATGACCATTTTTCAGTTCAGCTAGAGACTAGAAAAACCCTTTATTTGCAGAGCTGCACTCAGTGCTCGGGCACTTGGGTTTGGTGCTCGTGTTGTACTGCTTAGCAGCAGTTTTCAGAGTCCGTAAGGTCTTTAGGAGCAAGCATTTTTCCATCCCTTACAGAAAATACATTTTAGGCTTATCTTATCCTCTCAATGGGAAGGAAATCCGCTAGCCTGAAACATCAGCATAGCAAGAAAGCCGCTTTGCAGACACCTGCACAATGCCTTGCTGTCCTGGGCACTTGTCTGAGGCAGCGAGGCCAAGGCGATGGCTGCGCCCCCAGACTGCAAGGTGCACAAGGAGAACATATGCTAGGTAGCTCATTTTTTTAAAGTGCCTCCAAGGTTGAAATTCCCATGGGAAATCTGTGTGGTTTCTTCTGTAGGGAAGCGGGTTTGAATCGCGGATATAACGACAGAATCACACGCACAGCTTTTGTTGGAAGCATCGTATTGGTAACCCCACAGTTGCTTCGGCCTGGAAAAACATGCTCCCCTGTACATGAATCGCATATCTTTTTTCAGAAGGTAATCTTTCCTGAAACACCATTGCCATTCGTTATTATTTGTAGTAACAAGAAAATTAAACATGCAGAAGACATGAGGTAATTGCAGGCAATAAGCTGTCTAAAAGCGAACAAAACTCACATATAGCTGGTGTACAAGTGGAGGGCATAATGTGATAAAAGTGCAGGGTATTTCTAATTTCTGTCTGGATATCTGAATGTAGATTATCTCTCATAGTCTCCCAAAAGGGGCAGGTTTTCAAAAGAAATTTCAATTACATTCAAATGAAATTCTGTTTCAATGAAATTTAAACTTGTGACAGCAAACAAGAGCATTCCATAATTTCCATATATAAATGTACACACACCTAGAAAAACCTCCATACAGAATGCCTCCCAACAGCCAGCGATTCAGACTGTCCCTGTCCATTGCTAGCTCTGTAGCACTGACTATTCCAGTATTAAGGCTGTGCTGCCAAGTGCAAGCCCACGGGGTAGATACAACTTCGTGCTCATTATGCAGCCATGGACTGCTTCATGCTCTTCAGCCCAGTGTGCTTTATGTATGGGAAGTGGCACAACCAGGAATAATGGCTTTTTTTTGTCTCTAGTGCTGCAAAGCTACCGGTGTGTTACGGCTTGGTGAATTTCTTCAACCCTGAGATGTCATGGGTCTGACCTAAAACTTACACTCCAGGAGGGATGGGGAAAAAAAAAACATGTTGGGGAAAAAACATGATGGGAAAAAACCTTTGTGAGGACTGCTGCCGGCAGGCTCCGAACCCAGCAAAGCTCTGCAAGTAACTGACTTTTCTTCAGTTCACTTCAGACACTGGTGTAGCTGAGCTAGCTGTATAAATACAACTTTGAGTAGGCCTAGGCATGCAGTCATCACATTTCCCAAACGCGGTGTGGACGTACCCTAGGGTCACAACAGTCCTGAGATGACGCATTTTCTTGCCTTAGGGTTTTGCCCTTAAACTGAAACTTGTAAACAGATGAAATGCGTTTTCAAGCTCATGCGCATGCGTTCACGCAGCTACACCGTCCTCGCCATGGGGAGCGGAGAGATACTAACCTTCCTTCAAGGAAATGAAAAGATCATAACAAAAGCAGAATAAAACCCAGTGCAAATCCTTCCTTCACTTTAAATTCTAAGAGGCCATTTTCCTCAAGGAAGGAGAAACACCCTATCCCTTATTTACATCTCAGGCTGCTGTGTAAACTGTACGACTATATCCAACTGTAAATACAGATTATCTACATACTCAAGTTTTCTCTTGGTTGTTTACATGCTGTTTAAGAAACAGGGATCAGACTCACTAGGGGAAAAAAGGGAAGAGTACAGCTACACAGCAGGACACAAGAGGAAAGGGGGGAAAAAAGTATAGGATAATTCCTCTGACTCCTACTGCTCAGTCCTTATGAAAGGATGGGCTGGGAAAGGGAGGAACTATCAGCAGCTCCATCACCACAGCCGGGTGGAGCCAGACCACCAGGGAGATGGAAACTGGGAGGTTGAGAGCTGCAGCTGCCTCCTCTGGGAGGAACATCTGCGAAACCCTGTGCGGCAGCAGCAAGGGGAGGAGGAGTGGGCACAGGCAGCGAGAGTTCCCAGGGATGCACTCACACAGATAACTGTCCCGCTGGATGGCTTCCCAGGCTGCTGCAGCGGCACTTCCCTCCCCTGTCAGGGAGGAGGCAAAGCCCATCGTGCGCGACAAGCAATCCCAGTGTCAGCGCGGCCTCTTGCTTCAGCATCCCGGTTCTTGCGATGTTTTTTGATGGCCAAGCTGACCACAACGGGAACTGTCCTTCCACACCGATAACATGTTCTTTTGTTCTTACACAGGGACTTTTATACTGCTGGCACCTCAGAGTCAATGCAGCAATTAAACAGAAGACGGCAGTTACCTCGGAGCATTTGCCATCATCTCATGATCTAATGGTTTTCTGTAGGAGGTCACTATCATTATACACATGGGAAGAAAAAGAGGCACAGAGCTGACAGCTGGATGGCTGAGGGTTCACACGTCAGACTGGTACACGCTTAAGGGCGCCAGCTCTTCTGGTGCACAAACTTACGTGCTGTTCTCCTATGCACGCTGAAATCACCAGGGATCTTTGCTCTTCAAATTCAGTACAAAGATAGGAGTGAGAAGGGTGCAGGGAAGGATCCTTCCTCTCAGCCTGTGTATCTATAGCTACACTTGCTAGTATAGATAAAACAGGCTATGGACCGTTCTCTGGCTCCGACAACCAGTGCTGTGGCCAGGGGCACATCCACACATACCTGTGTTTTATTCCACTCTCACCAAAGGGTGAGAACAGTCCCTGGCACACGCTATTCCCAAACTGTGCTTGGACGCTTTCTGGGAGAAAATTAGTCAGACAGGCCAAAGGTGTGCCAAGGATCCTGCTAACAACTAAGCACTCTGAAAAATAAGCCTTGGCCCTGTATTATTTATTGGTGCCACTGCAGCCTTACAAGCTAGAGCAATAAAGGTACTTGATGCCTCTGTCTCACCCCAGCCTCGTGCTCTTCTCACTTGTTTTCTAGGTCAACCTGCTATCTTCTTTTATGGGCCAAAAATTCTTAGTGAGGACCCTATTTTATGAGGTCATAACTAAATATAAATTAAGACTAGAGCAGCAGGGATGCTGCTGAGGAGCCAACGTTACTATCTTCCCATAAACTTTTCTCACACTCAGTCTTCTGATTCCACTACTTTCACCACGTTTCTCTATTACTGCCAGCAAGGGTCGGTATGTGTAGTCTGTAAATACGGTGTAGTTGTAGAGGCTGGAACTACAGATACGTATTGAATTATTGTAAAGTTTGCTAAAGGAAAACCTCACCCCAACCATTTGACTTTTATTTTGGGGTACTTCACTGCTGTTTTCTTCATATACTCATATTACATAGTATATCTAGCTATATATATTAAACAATATATAGATACACACTATGTAATATATATACACTAAACAAAAATATGGCATAAATATTTACGTATTATATAGTATCTATAATTTGAATATAAATACAAAAATATTGAATAATATATATTGTAAAATTAAACAGAAAGTTTGAATATTGTGGAGCTGGTTTAAGTGCCACTTACGGCAGGGAGGTAACACTTAAACAGTGCTGGCATGAGTTCTCGTACTGTAACATCATCAGAGAAGTGTGAGAAGGCACAGTTCAGTTTACAGTTTCACCTGACAAACTAAGCCCTGGAGCAAAGGATTCCCTCCCTAACTGATCTCCTGCCACAGGTTTAAGCTTGTTCCCTGCTGGCTGCCAGCCTGGGAGATGTCTCATAATTAACCTGCAGGATGATATGCGTGTAGCTGACGACCATTCCACGCAATGCCGTTTCTATCGAACGTGTGAGATACAGGTTGCTCCCAGGTACCTCCTCTTCAAACACAAATACTTCATTGTAGTCTTCTGCACAGAGCCCACGGTACTTAAGATGCAGCTGTATAAAACTCTTCATCTTGCCTTCACTGTGGGCTGCCTCAAGGGGCTATCCAGCTTTCTTCTCTCCCTCCTACACTTTCCCACAGTGTACCTTGCACTGGATCTTCTCTGATTGAAAAGTACTCCTGTAAAAATAGAAAAATCCCGATAACAAAGAATTCACTTCAGTTTGACAAGTCATTTTTTTACAGAAACCTGCAGTTACAGCTGATTAACAACAGAATGAAGTTGTATCTTCATTCACTCTCACTGCTGTAACTACAGAACAGAAATACATGCAGTGTCCTGAAGTTTGGTTATCCTTCTTTTTCCTGCACTAGTATGGATGGTCCCAAGCAGCCCACAATTCCATGCTGCAGAACATCCAAGCAGAGGAAACAGGCTCCCCACACCTCCATCTCCTCTTTTACTTCCTAAACAAGGGATTCAGAAACAAAGGCATAAGAAAATGACATCACATAGTAAGGAAGCGACAGTGTTCAGAAATGGCCTCTGTGCCTTCCCTGTTTGATGTCACTGCAGCATCTGGTAAGTCAGAACAAGCAACAGCAGGAGGCAGGTGAGGACAGAGTTACTGCAGGTGGGAAATCCTTAGCATCTCAGCCATACTCGTGGAGGAAGCTACAGAGACAATGTAAGAGTTGCATGGAGGGATGGAGACCAGGACGGGGGAGAACAGGAGGACAGGATAACCAGTTTTGTAACTTGTAGGTGTGGAATGCAATTGCATGCACAACTGATGAACTTACATGCCAAATGAGGTAGGTGTCCAATCACCTTATTTGCATTCCATGTTAATGTGATCACTGCTACTGGCATACATTCGCACATTTTCCAAATATATATTTAAAGATGCAATCTTCAGAACACGTCCTAGTTTAAATGGGAAAAGCTCGGGCTGAGAAAGCAGCCAAAACTTTGAAATGGTAAGGGTTCACCTCTTCATCAGTAAAAAAAAGGATCTTATGTCCAGTAACGACTGCATATTTCTGTGGAACTCCTGCTAGAAAAAGTTATAGCCTGAAAAAAGCAAGCACGTGGAGATAGGCAACGGGTGTGCATTTGCTTGAAGACATTTTATGTTGGCTTTATGTAGACCTTTATGAGTATGCTAAAAAACCAGATGCTCAGTCAGAATTCAAGCAAAATCAGGGTTTATAAAGCTTTTCTTCCTAACTTGCCTATGCGATCAGCTATTCAGAAAAAAAAAATCAGCATCTGTGTGATACAGCTATACAGAACCTCTAAAGAAGACAGGGAGAAGACATCACAAGAACCTACCCCACGTTGGCAGTGTTAACTGCAGTGACTCAGAGAGCCTTTGGGCTGAAGCCCGTAAAGAATTAAAACAGCCTTGAGGCACTCCACAAAAATGCTGGAGATCCCGTGCAGGGTTACTGGAACTGTGGTAACAGCTGCTCTAAATTCAGAATCCTTGATCCTAAAAGCTCGCCTCGCTTGACCATCTTCACCGAGAAGCGGTGGATCCGTTTCTGTAAGAAGCCGCAGGGTGGCAGCGCTGCCGCACGCCGCCGGGAAGGCAGCCTGCTGGGAGGGAAACAAACCCGCATTAACAAGCAATACTGTCACTGGCGTGCTCGCAGCCGATTTGAAGTGAGAATCTGAAATAATTAGTCTTGACAAGTGAACCTGGTAACGAATTTCAAGGATTACACTGAATCTAGCTGCGGAAAACACCCCAACTCAGAAGACTTCAAAATTTAAATTTAATACTGTTCCCCCTCTCCTCATCAAAGCTATTCTGCTATCATGCCAGATGTGGAAAGCACATAACTACAGAACCGCAGTTTCAAAAAACTGTCAATCCAGTGAATACTTTGCACTACACTTTGCACTACATATAAATATACTTACACATACTTTTCATATAAAGACTGATGTGTCTTTATAAACCTAAAGACAACTTTATTTCATTCTTCAATCTGGGTGCTGGGTCCTTAATTGGCCACACCACAGCCACATTCATTTGTTCGTGGGTTCCCAAGTGAAGCACAACAAACAGCTCTTCCAAGAGAAAATGTAAGCATAGCTGAAAGGCAGTTCATCACAGTCTTGACTCCCTGCAGACAGCATAGGTGGGACAGTGCCAGATTTGGAGGACTGTCCTAGACAGAGACAACCACTGCCATCCCAGCCACCAGGGTCCCCTCCCATCTCTTCCCAAAGCATGCGCCACATGCCCACTTTGCAAAGATTAAACAAGCTGCATGTTGGAAGAGTGCAAAGCAGCAGTCTTTCTTTAGTCACTTTAACATTAAAACCACAAAAAAATGCGGAGGGCCACAAAGCCCTCAAGGGACTTGGAAATATTCAAGGCTTCTCAGTCTCCTGCTCATATATTTGTTTCACTTGGGGCCCGTAGTCTGCTCACACACCAAGGCACCAGAGTTTACTGCTGTGGATTACCTCTTGAGCACTAAACAACATTGCTTTAGATTAAAAAAAAAAAGTCTTTATGAAGCATTTTTAAGACAAGAGGCTGTGACCAGAATCCTGCCACACAACAACATGCATATATGAAGCGGCAGCAGCAGCACGTTGTTGCTGTGAGTCCTAACTAACGATGGCTGCGTCAAGAGCACTGCTGACTGCTCAGTTCAGTCAAAGTGTGCACAGGGCCACCAAGCCAGCAACCAAGGCGCACGTAGCAAGCTGAAGGGGTCTGAGGGCAAGCAGCCTCACAGAAACACCAGGTAAGTGCCATGAACGCTCACATCATCTCACCCACAAACCACATGTTGCCCACTGCAGGGATGCTCTTTCCTCTATAAAGCTGCCATGTGTTGGACGGACCAAGGCAGAGCCAGTTGCATCAGAATAGACTGGAAAGGCACAGTTCTGCTTCATAAATGATGCAAAACACTAACTTCTGAATAACTTCTCTAATCTCCTTCACTGAAGAAAATTACACTGGTTCTACGTTTCTGTAGCTAAACCTGCCGGTTTGCTGGCTGAGGTGTTACCCCTGAGAAGGCGTCTGCAGTTGAGCCCCTGCCGATTGGCCAAAGGCCGCCGTGGCACCCGGGGCCTGCCGGCGGCAAGGCCTTGCAGGGTGGCCCACGGCGAGCCCCGCGCTGCTCAGCCGGGAAAAAAAGTCATCAGAAGGACCGGAATCACCAGGGGGCTCCGGCTCCTCAGGGGCCTTTCGCGGCGGGGGCGGCGGAGGACGGGCCTGAGGCGCCCAGGGAGCGCCCACACCGCCGCCACCGGGCCCCAGGGCCGGGAAGCAAGGCTGGCACGGTAACTGCCCGACCAGCCGGCGGCGGGGCGGCCCGGGGTGACCAACACCACCCACCGGCGCCACCGCCCTCAGCCCGCCACGCCTCAGGGGACAGCAGACGAAAGCGGAAGTGCGCTGCTAGCGCAGCCCCCTTTCCTCCCCTCCCGCTACCGTGACTTCCGGTGGCCGCTCTAGCCGGCGCCGCGTCTATGCCCGCGGCGCTGGGGGATGTTTATTGTCGCGGGGAGTGGGCCCAGGACCCGGACCGCCGCCGGGGGCCAGCGGCGGGGCGCCTAGCCACCGCCACCCCGCCACCGCCCGCTCCCGCCCGCTCCGACAGACCGACTGCCCGCACGGTAACGGTTGCCGCCCGCCGGCGGGCCGCGCTCCTCCTCCTCTTCCTCTTCCTCCTCCTCCTCGCCACCGCCGCCGCCTCGGGGGACCCGGCCCGGCGGGACCTGCCCCCTCGTGTCCCCTCACCGCGCCCGCCCCTTCCCGGGGCCTGCCCCGCTCCCCGCCGCTGCCGAGCCGGCCGTTCCCCCCTCCCCCGGGGCGGGCGGTGCGTGGCCGGGGCCGCCGTGTCAGGGACGGGAGGGAAGGGGGGGGCCGAGCCTCCTCCCGGGGAAACGGCCCCTTCCCCGGCAGCCGGGGAGGCGTCCCCGAGGGGCGCCGGCCGCCCTGCCCTCGGGGTCCCGAAATAGCGGACCAGGCCCTGGTGGGTTCGCACCAGCGACGGCCGCTGCTGGGAACGGGGCCCGCCGTGGCCAGGCCGCCCCTCGCCCGCGCTTTGTTCCCCCTCTGTCGTCCCGGGGAGCTTCGGAGAGTGTTTGGGGGGTGGGGGTAGGGGCAAGAAACCCCCAATAATCTGTTCACCTGAGCGTTGTGGCAGTGGTGCGTGTCGGGCTTTGAGCGGGACCCCCGGGTGCGCGCATAGGAAGAGCGCTTCTGTTTCCTCACCCGGGACGCGCAAATGGTAAACGTTTGGCTGGGAGAGGGATGAGAGGCTTACCCACTGTCTTAACGTATTTTGTAACGGCAAAACGGATTTTTCTTGCAATGTTTTATCAAGGTGGAGTGGCCGCCCTAACCTGTTGGTTCAGATTTTTACCATACCTATGACCATCTTCCACCTATCATAAAGACCTAAAGGATTGTTCTGAATGCCTGGCGCTCGACGGTAGCTGGATCTTATGAGAAAGAGGTGGCACTAAATTGGATGCAAGTGATTCTTGCTTTGACTATGACTGGATCTTTTTGACGATAAAGACTTGAGGAAAATGGCCTGTTATTAATTATTTAAGAATGCGCTTCCCGGTGTTGTTCTGTACGCTGTTTGGCTTTATTCCCGCAACTGGATTTGTGTTGAAAGACCCCAGGTCTGTGGGGATGCAGTAGGCTTATCCAAGAGATTTGACAGCAGGATTGGGCGTTTGTGTCCTACTTGCTTATGGCATAGCCGGCATCGTCATTCGGTTTGTTAGTCTAATTGGACAAGTTCCTACTTTGATACTGGTTTTATGCATATTTGGAAATCTTCTCCTTCTCCAAAATATATTTGTTTCATTTCTGTAGGAAACAGTCATGACTGTGCAAATCTCAGAAGGTAAAATATTAGCTTCAGGAAGGCCTTTTGCTTTAGGGACAATTTAACTTGCCTGTGGAGCAGGGAGAAAGTAAAAATGCACCTCTCTAGCTCCGTGACTGTAACTAAGAAAGTTGCTTAGATCAGAGGATTTTCTGTACAGACAGTAGTAGCTATGTTGCTCTTGGTTCTGGGGAGTCATCCACCTACCAGTGGACCGTATCATATCTGAGAATTCAAAAGATTTCAGAGATCTGTCACCTCCAGCGTTTCATATGGACCCGTTTCCTGAGGGATTGAACACAAATCTTAAAAAAATGCACCTTCAGTGGAAGGATGTACTCGACTCTGTCCTCGTTCCAGCAGGGCTTAATTTTAAGCGTTCTCTGTTCTCATATGGAAACCTCATATAGAAATTCCTGCTACTACTTAAAAAATGGTTTTCAAGCAATAGTTAGATGAATGCCTACTGGCGCAGAAGTGTCAGCAATCCCTTCAGCTGGGCTGTTGGAACTCTTTATGGGGTCAGTCAGTGGGTGACCTGCTTCGGAGCAAGATTAAAAATAACCGGTAGAAGTTGCTTATACTTAGGCTGCTGGTGAAAAAGGTGTTTGTTAAACTGTTCTGACATTAACGTAACCATTGTTAGATACCCCCCATCTACTTTTATAGCTCTGAGATTCTTGGATCAAAGGTAGCCAAAAGCTTAAAATAATACTTTGTTTATATACCCCCATCCCAAGTGCCTTTCCTCTCTCTTTCATGATGATGGTGTGGTTGGTTTGGTTTGGAACTTTTTGAAGACAGGCAGCACTGGCTTTTTTTAGATTGTAAGATTTCAGTGCAGGGTGTTTGTCTTCATGTGTGTTTATATAGTACCTAAAATAGTGTGGCCGTGGTCCTAACTGGGGATGTATGGGTAATGCTTTGTTTAAGAACTTCAGTGCTCATTCCTTCCTCCAAAGTATTTCTTATTCTGGGAAGTTTCTTTAGTTTCACTGTAGAATACGTTACTTTACAGTGTCAAATATCCCTGAGTTAGCTTTTGTTGGTTTTATTTTTATGTTCATTATCATTCTTTACCTATTTACTTTTTCTTCCTTTCTCTTTTTTTCTTCTTAGCATAATATTCCAGAGGTATCCCTGAAATCTACATTGAAAAGAAAGAACAAACTCTTACTATTTCCTTGACAAATTAAAATAATACAAACCTTCAGAGAGATGTATTTAAGCTTTTTTTCTGTGTCAGGATATTGTGTTACTCTGGTGCAACAGAACACGAAATCAAAGTTGGCTAGGTTCTTGCGCTGGAGAAAGCTGAATGAAGTACACAATTTAAAAGAAATGCTGCACGTATAGAAAGTAAATGATTTTATTTTCAATTTTAGCCTATTACTAAATTAGCATTAACTGGCAAAACGTAATTTTGGAAATGAGATTTAAGCTGCTAAAATTTTAATGTTCAAATGAGAACAACTTCGAGCAGAACTAATCAACAAAGCCTAAGCTGAGTTCAATAAAATCAACTTAGGTGTTTGCAAGTCTAGAACTGGAATGAACCAGATGTTTGGTTTCTACTCAGTCTCTCTGTTCTGCAAGTGTAATGGCATTAATATGGGATGGTAACAGGTTTATATGTAAGGCTGTTGCTTGATCTCAAAATCTTTGTAAAAGCATGGGAGCATTATTTTCCCCATTTTGAAGATAGTGGACAGGTCAGAGCTGCACAGCAGGGGTACGGTAGTATGTATCAGCTGCACACAAGATGAGAAAACTGGGAAAGGGGATGTTGCTTAGACCTCCTGTATTCCAGCTAGTCGTGCTACTGGATATATGTATAAGTAAGAACAACTGCTCTCGCTCTCTCTCTTCCTTTTCACTCCCTGGTCCTTTCTCTCACTCTCTCCCTGGTCCTTCCTCTCCCCTCCTTATCTCTCTCTCCCCCACCTTGCCCTCTCAATCGTCCTTTCTCCCTCTCGGTCTTCCTTTTTTGCACTCTTTTCCTCTCTCTCTTCCTTTCTCTCTTTGTAATTTTTTAAAGATAATGTTGTTGTACCTTTTTTATTAGTATTTTTTTTTTATGTTTAGCTTGCTTCTGTTCACATGGTTCCTATGAATTCAGATGTCTTTGAGACTTCCCAAAGAAAGGTAGCAGGACACCTCTTCTCCAGATTTTTTTTCTTTCTTGTCAGTACAGTGTGAGGCATTAGAATGAACGCTTAAGGCAGAGGTTGTAACAGGTTGTGTGCACGCACTGCTTGGATAGAAGTATCCAAGTCTAGAAACATTTTGGTTTACCCAATATTTCTAAACCATTACTTGGAAGAGGTTAACATTGTATTTGTACACCAAATGGGAATGCGTATAGTCAGAATTGTTGAAACTTAGATTCAGGTTCTCAAGGAAGATGGGTAGTACTTGGCAGCAGCAAATAAAAAAATTTGGTAATTAATATTTGAAATGCTCAGTATTTGAGTGAAAAGTTTAATAATGAAGTGCTTCTGTTAATGTAGAATAAAGGCAGTTTCCAGTATTTTTACACTTTATTCAGATACTGCTGCTACAACGGATTATGGCCTTTTTTAACTGATTGTCACAAAACATGGTCTAGAATATTAGCTGCAGCTCAAATTAAATTTCAGATTAAAAAGCTCCTCCCTAAATATCTGTTGTCTTGAACTTTCAGAACATGGCTAATGAAAATGGGGGCACGTTACTGTAATGTTCTGTAATTTCTCTCATTAAAGTCTATGCAAGTAGATTGTACTTCTAACCAAGATACACTACAACTGCTGAAAGCATCCTTACTGACAGCTCCACAGCATGTTAATGCTCTGTAGATCCCCCTTTAATGATAGATCTTTTCCTTTTGCATTGTAACTGTCCTCTCTTTCGAAGACTTTTTCCTTTGTCCTGAATGAGCACGTGTCTTTTCTCCCCGGATCTGTTTAAGACAAGCCATCAGAGTTTTATGGGGACATTATCGTACAGGATTATGGTTTGCTGAGAGGTTAGCAGGGGTGTTATGCATGACGGTGTTATTATTCCAGAATGTAGAAATTGAGGATGCCAGCAGAAACTTGCTGATAATTGGGAGACACTCTGATTGGGGATATCTTGTTTTCTTATGTGGCAGTCATTCCTGTGTTCCAGTAAGTGAACTCGGCGAGAGCCAGGAGTTGGAGACGGAGTGGAAAACAAATGCCTTTCTGAAGATGCCATGGGTTCCAGCTCCTTGCTCTGTGCTGGCCCTGCCTGCATGCCATTCAAAATCTGTACATGTGCTATCTTTGGATCTGGTGCCATAAATTGCTAACCCAATCTGTAGTAGTCCATCAAAACCAGATGGGATAAGTCACTTCTAACTTTGAGGATTCATATAATTTTTCATTTAGAATTACCAAAAAAAAAAAAAATAAAAAAAGGGATCCAGGAATACTAATGAGTTACTGTTTGTTCTCTTCTTCTTTGCCTGCTTTCCCCCCAACCCCCACACATAGCCTTTACTTTTTCTGGTTTTTCTCTTGCTGTTTCTTCATCTCTTTTTTTTGTGTTATCACCTGTCTTGCCTTGTCTTACATTGGAAAAGCCAACAATTTCAGAATAATTCTTTCAGCCGGGAACAAGTGGTACAGTGGAAGCAGCAACCATCACAGCAGTTGACCCAATACATTATGCGCATCTGCCTTGTAGTTTATTACTTCTGTATTATCAGTGAGTTGTAGTCAAAGATGCACCTTGAGTGCGTTCTCAATTAGAATCTATGGCATGATGATTAGGAAGTTGTAGTCAGATGAAAATACTGATTGTAATGTTAACTTGTATCTTGAAGATTTCTGATACAGAACGTAAGGCTGAAACGTTTAAAGTGATAGAAATGCATTAGAGTCTGATACGTATATTGTTGTTCTTGATGCATAGCTTCCTGCTTCTTCCATGGCAATGAGCATATAAAGCATTTCCTATAGCTGACTATTTTTCTTCGATTTTGCTGTTCACTTTCTGTTGTGTTCATTTTGAATGAAATTGAATGAACTAAAATTTTAGACTAATAGGTAAAGATAATATCTTGGTCTAATATATGAATATAAGCCTCTATCTCTTAGGCTATGCTCTACTTAAGCTACTTGTTCTCTAGCAAAACTTAAGATTTTTACATTCCTCTGCAATGAAAAATCCCTTAATGAACTACAGTATTTTGATGTAAGTCCTTTTCACTATACAGCAATGCTTTTCCCCTTTACCCCTCTCCCCAAATACTTCACATGAGATTTATTAGAGACGTCCGCTGTCTTGGCTTTGGTATGCTTAGAGAAGAGGTGTCGGGCAGACTCAGGCTGGGCCCATCCTTCTCCCCCGGTTGAGATACGTGTTAGGAGTGTCACCTTCAGTGTGCACAGGCAGACTGGGCACTTCTTGGCTGCCTTAGGTTTGCTGTGCATGCACTGGGCGGCTGTCCTGTGCCTTCACGCTTAGTCATGCTTTTCCTCAGAAACACTCAGTCTTACTCTGCACATACAATACATTAATTCTGTGCGGTTCCTGTGGGCAGTGCAGAAGGGGGTGAGAAGCCACTGCAGCTCAGCCCAGGCTGTTGCTGCCACCGGGACATTTGGTATAGCTCACGTGATGCTATTGTATTGGGAGAGGTAGGCCAAGAGCGCTGGTTGAGATTGGGAAGGCTGTGGTAGCAGGCTGTCTACAGGCTGCAGTTTGTGTAACCCATGTTACTTCAAAGGTATTCAGCAGGCTCACCCGTTCCAACACAAATGTCAAGCTGTTCAGAATTATCAACTTCAGCAGTAAGAGAAGTGCATTTTCCTGAGGTGTCTAGTGACATCCTCAGATGAGCTGAGGAAAGATTATCCACTGGAGCTATGGAAAAAGTTTCAGTAATCTTTACTGTGTCCTAACTTAGTGGGTGAGAGTTGTAACATATTTAACCGACAAGTTTAAATATTTTTTACATATGTATGTATGTATATACACTTTATTTCTGTGAAGACTGGCAACATGGCTTTAAACAAGTAACCTCTTATTTTCTAGCGTACAGGATGCATACACACATCCCTCCGTACGTGCAGTTACCTTAAATGAGTCAGAGCATAGTCACTTCTACTTCTTGTCTCGTTTTAAGGGACGGATGTATGCAAGGGCGTTAATAGGCAATTTTCTACTGGTATGTTTAACTTTATCATTTTCCTTTCTCAGGATGTGATCTTCATGGTGAGCTGGTGGGAGAACTGAGTTGTAAATCACCCCAATGGATGCGGACAGTGATGTTGCATTGGACATTTTAATCACAAACGTAGTGTGTGTTTTTAGAACAAGATGTCATTTAAACTTGAGAAAGATTGCATTAGAGGGAGCAAATGTGATATACAAGCGTGATGTTGGGGTAAGAAATTCAACATACCTCAATTATCTGTTTTTTATGAATGTTCCTTAAGCTAAACATATTTTGGCTGATATCTGTGTATGGTGGATGGAGGAAAACATAGTTTTATTTCTGTATTTCTGTTCTTGATAGGCATTTAGTTTGTCATACGCTAAATGTACAGTGTGGGCAGGGGGTAGATATTGACTGCAGCTAGAGAGGTGAATATTGGGTATAAGGTATGTGATGAGACCTCTTACACCTCACGGTAATAACATAGATGGTTTTGTCAAGAAAATATATCCTGATAAGGAGTCAGCAATATAGGAGTCACTATAATAAGAAAAAAATTAGCACAATGCTCCTGGCTTTCAGCTTTTTATTTGGAGGAAAATACCTTCCTTTAATCTGTTTTGTGAACACTGAATCAGTGGCTGAGATATTCCATACTTCTTTTGCTCTTCTCAGGAGCTGATTTTTTTTTAGTTACTGAAAGAGATGAAGGAATGGTTCAAGGCTATAAAAAATGAAGTATTATTGGTGTAACAGTTGATTTGTCTAAGAGTTGATATCCCCCTCCCGTTTGAAATTGAACTCCCACTAATTCCCAATTCTTTCACTTCTGTTTTTCTTTTTAGAAAGTACTAATGAAGCTTAGGAAACCTAGGATTACGGCAACAATTTGGTCCTCAGGAAAAGTTATTTGCACAGGAGCCACAAGGTGAGTTCATGAAGATTCTTTCTGTAGTTGTAAATTCTTGTGTATTTTAAAATATAATGTTGTAAATGAAGAAGATGGCAAGAGACAGTACTTGCCACTGTTAAGATCACTCACACTGCATCACACGTAGATCCTTGCCAAACTTATGTATTTGGGAGGAACTTTTCTATGTGAAGTGTCTGCCTCAGACTGAGTTGAAATCTTAAGCAACACCAGTTCAGCCTTCTGGGACAGCAGCAGGGAAAACTACTTGATGAAGAAAATCATAAAGATTTCATTTCAGAACTCTTTAAGAAGTCTATGTTTTTAGCCAGAACTTGAAACTTGGGAAGGGATGACCTTTTCTGAGGGATATCTCTTACTGTTTCACGAAAACCCACGTGAATTTAATCAAGTTATACAGTGTTGAGGGACTGGAAAGAAGCAGAAGCAAACTCTCAGTTCAGATGCATGTGAGACTTGCTAAACTCTTAACAGCTGAATTCCTTTAAGATATGTCTGCATTGTGGAGTAAGGTTAAGGTACAATAATACATTTGCATACTTTCTGTATATGGTCTCTGTTCAAAATGGAAGATGATTGTTCAGGATGTTAACTCCAGATTACCCGTGATCATATTTGTCTCTTAAGAGTATTTAGTATCATGTATGATCAAAATACATCTTCAACTTCAGCTGGACCGAGTGCCAAGATATTATTCAAACAACGCATAAACAACTCCATTTGAATATCTAGATAGTTAAAATGTGATACGTACAGTAGGATAAAATGAAGGCTGTCCTTTTGATCATGGTTCATTCATTACATAATTTCCCGTTCATTTTGTAGCTGAGTAGCTATTGTGGTATGTGTGCTCACAAATAAATACTCCATGTCTGCTAATGCTAGATTCTTTTCTTTCTTCTTTATAGTGAAGAAGAAGCTAAATTTGGTGCCAGACGATTAGCTCGTAGTCTACAGAAACTAGGTTTTCAGGTAATTCTAATGAAAGAGGACTTGTATGACTCAGTGCTGGTAGTCCATTTTGTAGAAATAAAGGAAACTAAGGGAGGATAACAGTTCTGCAGTAAGCATGTTTTCACTCAGATGCCCCTTTTGTGTCAGCATACGTTTTCCAGATGCTAGTTAAAGAGAAACTGGTTTATTTTGCAGATTTGAGTTTCATTTGGCAGCTCAGAGTAGCGCTTCTTCACTGGCTAATGAACAACAAAATTTGCTTAATAAATGAACCACCCACAGATGTTTCTTGGATAGAATTTACAGTATCTTGAAAGATTTATTTGGAAGAAGTGCTGAAGACTGTAAACCTAGCTGTCATTTGATCATAATTTTCCCTCATTTCTGATGGAGTAGCAGATATTTGTCCATCTTGTTAAGGGCAAGTTTGAGCCTCTTTAAGGGGGGGGAAGTGCTTCTACGTGATCAGGTTGCATAGTGGGAAATAAACCAAAGAGAATACTTAGGACATGAAACCCCTCTTTTTTCTGGGTTTGGGTTACCATTACCAGTCAAAAACACCACTTGCATTTCATAGTAAAGGTTGAAAAACAGCAATGTGCATGACTTAAAATGACATGTTGATAATACTGGAAAACTTCCTGGTAGTCAGTTGCACTGTTTACCCACAGTTTCAGTTTATGGACAGGCAATTAAATAAACTCAGTGGCTGTCCTTTGGCAGGGAGAGGCTCCCTTTGATTGTAGTACATAAAGGCAGTGGTGAAAGGCTATCCTGGCAACGCTGCATCAGACCCAAGCAGAAATTGGACACTCTTACTGTTACAAATGCATACGTTAGATCCCGCCTCTGAGAGTTGGAATGGAACATTGAATCAGCGAGGTAAACAGTGCTTCCAGGGTGGACGCACCAAGTTTTATAATGAAATGCAGTTTGAGTGGAATGTAATTTGAAGAGTAAATTGACAGTTGACCTTTCGTACAGATAAGTTGCTTCTAAAAAGTTTTGACTGAGGAATGGTCATTTTAAGTTTAGGCAACCTCAGAAAATAAGTTTCTCCAGTGATATTGGCCACACTGACTTCTCAGCAGTGCATTTGTTTGTTTAGGAATTGTCTGTTAGCCATTTTATTGTCATCTAAAACGGCTGTGGTAAAGAATAACTGAAAGCCAGTAGTTGGAGCTGGGTTTCAGAAAGTAACAGAGTAGAAAAACAGCTTGCCATACTGGCCACTCGAGATTTGAAGCAAACCAATTTTCACCTTTTTTCTTACTCTTAGCTTTAATGAAAATGGTGTATAGCAACAGGGCATTAAAGACATTTCCAAATTGCATACAATTCTTGTAACAATGAAATTTAAGCTTTTTCTCTATTTATTTTGGTGTTCCATAAGCTATTTAATTTAGTTTATTTTCAGTTTGGAGGTGTTTAGTACAGCAATATGAGTTGGTTTCATGTCTCGTTCTTAAGCTACTATAACCTTATAATACAACTCTGAAGTATCTAGTTCAACAGCTACTGTACCAGGGAAGGATAATGTAAGCGATTTGAGCCCATTAATACTGTTTAGATTCCTATTTGAAATACATCAATCCCAAGGTTTAGTACTGAAATCACATCAAAATATTCTAATTAGTATTCTGTTTTTTTGCAGTACATGAATCTGCCTCGCTGTAAACTGGATTTCTAATGCCCTTTTTCCCCTCTTTTTTGAAAAGGTAATTTTCACAGATTTTAAAGTTGTGAATGTTTTAGCAGTGTGCAACATGCCCTTTGAGATCAGATTGCCAGAATTTACGAAGAATAACAGACCTCATGCGAGGTACGGTAGGATTTTAAATAATTATAGTCTTGGTATATTTCTTAAGTTTTTCTTTTTCAGCTCTAGATCTATCTTCTTTACATTTTATTTTGTTTTCTAGTTATGAACCGGAACTTCATCCTGCCGTGTGTTACAGAATAAAAACTCTCAGAGCTACCTTACAGATTTTTTCCACAGGCAGTATCACAGTTACAGGTATTTTGATGTCAAAAATAAATATTTAACTTGTTGGGAATATTTAACTTTTGAACCAGTAGGTTTAGGAAAGGAAGACATTTAAAACTGTCAAAAGATGCTGAAGGGATCTCATTTTCCAGTGCTAATGCCTAGTTTGTTTTTGAGTGAAAATGCCAGAAGAGTTGTAGAGAATATGTTGTTATTGGTAGATGCAAAAATTACTTTGAATATACAGTCTGGTTTTTATAAAAACAAAAGTGAGACAGGACTTGAGAATGCAGGTGTTTATTGTTTGTGTCAACATTTGAATTTTCTTCCTTATTTTTTTCATCTTCATAGTGCTGTAAACTACACTGCATGTAGCATTAACATCCCTTTCATCAATACGTGTTTCCAAACTGGAGATTTATGGAAACGTATAGGATAGCGTAGCATTTTGTCGTAACTGAAGTTGGCCAATATTTGCAGTTCTTCAGAGTTGTGTTCTCTTCTGTTAAAGCTCAACTGAGAGGGAACCACCATCTGAATCACAGGCATCAGTGATTTTTCCCATGTGATCAGAGACGTGATTGTCCCAGATCTTGGAGATGCCATGCCATGTTTTTTCCTCTCTCTTCCTTATTTTTGTTTTCCATTCTATATTATGTTTTCTTGTGAGGTGTCCACCCCATGTTTCCAGATACGAGAAGTCAGTTTTTTAGATAATACCTATTAAAATGGTACAGAACCAAAACCTATCACTTCAGCAGGAATTCTGTCTTGTGGCTGTTAGAGCTCAGCTGCTGGTATCAGAAGTTGGGTAGGGATTTTTATTTTCACATCTTAATTCCTCAACAAATACCTACGCTTTATGGGGAACCTTTCTCACACGGTACTGGGAGAAATGTTTCTTAAAGAAGACAAACTCCATCAGATTCGGTAATCTGAAAATACAGAGCTAAAAAGTATTTCAGGATTACAGTATATGTTCTGAACAGAGCAACTGGTCTATCAAAAGCTAGAAACCAAAATAAATAAGAAGCTTGAGTATCACTGCAGTAATAAAAAGCTCTCAGTGTGTCTTGTCAGCCTCCTAATGAGATTTAGCCTTTCTGTAAGGTTATTATTACTCCATATATGGGACAAAATCACTTTCATATTTCCAGAATTGTCCTTTCAAGTATAAAAGCAAATATGGTAAACACCAGCGTTTTTCTTCCTTCTCGTTTACTTGTTACAGTGAGTTTGAAATATCTCAGACCTCTGTCGGTTTTGTCTAGGCCTTTCTTCTAGGGAAGAAGAAATGTCCGCAGTCTTACATTTCTTGTCCTAAAAATGTTTTAAATTACTTTTCAACCTAACTGTGCTCCCAGAGTACACAGGCATCAAAGCATGTGATAATTTGCTATTCTCATTTATCTGCATCACCAAACTTTTATCCAGAGTGAATTTCTTCTGGTATGTTACTGCTCGCTTATTTATAATATTCATGGCATAAAATGGTCTAGTACCATTAGAAGGCATCGCTAGTTCATTCTTCCTTTTCTTTCCCCAAATGCTCGTAGATCATGTTAGATAACCTTCAGATGCTTCATCCTGAGACAATAAGAGTTCCCTGGATTTCAGGTTTTGTCCTGAGATCAATGGTGGAGCCATCTGCAAAATCCAGACTAGAAAGTAATAATCTGTAATTTTCAAGCATAAAATAATCTTGCTCAAAACATACTTGGGTTAAATCCAGCATTATTTAGCAGTCGTTCTTGTTTGTAGGTTTTTAAAGGAAGAGATGACAGTGGCTAGGCTTTGAGTAATAGAAATTCCTAGAAAATTAGCATAAGTATTTCTTTTACCTCTGCCACTCAGCCTCTGCCTTCTTCTCTGGGCTGACTGTTTAAGCCAGTAAATCGAAAAGCACCCAGGTTGTTAGGAAATTAAATAATAGTATTATTTGTAGTCTAGCCGTTGACCAGTGTAGAACATCTTGCAGATTTCATGCGAGAGTCTCTTCTTGTAAGTAAAAGTGATCAGAGGAACACCTTCTTAAGTTGGGAGAAATGGGGGAGAAATTATTTTTGTCTACAGTATAAAGTTGTGGTAGCTAAAAATATTAAGGTTATTTTAAAGATACTATTGTTGGTTTAATTTCTGACTCCCTGATTTTTCTCTTCCTACTGCTTTTTTCTTTTTTTTAATGTGTCTCAGGGCCAAACGTAAAGGCTGTTGCCAGTGCTGTGGAACAGATTTACCCATTCGTGTTTGAAAGCAGGAAATAAATTTTATAATTCACCACTTGATGGTTAGGTTCCCTAACCAAGCACCTTTAAAGACTGCTGCACATTGGACTAAAAGCAAAAAGAAAAACTGGACCAACCGTAGTAGAGGAATACAGACTCTCGTACTTGCTCATGGCCACAGTATAAACTCCAGTTCCTTTGGATTTTACTCTTACAGTGCTGTATTGTAAAAACGGAAGTTTACAAGATATGAAATTGCTGCTTTTAAAAAGACATTCTATTTATTTTTGCAGTAATTTCTGTGTATTCATAAGCAAAGCTGTCACGATGTGCACTACCTTTAAAACATTTTTT
This sequence comes from Phalacrocorax aristotelis, assembly GCF_949628215.1. Classification (NCBI taxonomy): domain Eukaryota; kingdom Metazoa; phylum Chordata; class Aves; order Suliformes; family Phalacrocoracidae; genus Phalacrocorax; species Phalacrocorax aristotelis. The sequence goes on from NC_134278.1 coordinate 63,008,066, forward strand.
TTTTTTTTAGTTTGAGCTTGTGTTTTATTTGTGAATAGTCTTTTACATTTTTGTATGCTGAATATTGGGCACCAAAGAAGCTGTAAAACTTATCTTTTTCACCTTATGAATGTGCACAAATAAAAGTTTGGAAAATATTTCTCTTCATACCTGTTCTGTTATATTCCTTTCCCTTTTTCTATTACAATTAAAATTGTATAGTTGCCAATTAATTTGAAACAATGTAAGAATAGTCTTCTGCTGATACCTTCTGTTTCTATTTGTAGTATGTGTAAAACTTTGTGCGTGGGTTAGACTGAAATCTATAGTAGTTACGTATGTTTATCGGAGGATGAAATTTGGTTTGTTCCCAGTTCTCTTAAGTACATGCCAGACTTCAAGTATTTTCTTGCTGTTACACGAAGAGAAGACATTTCTAAATATAAAGGTCTATGGCAAGTGTTTTCCCGTAGATGATGAGGAAATCTTACCAACTAAAGAAGCTACTGTAGAAAAACCAACTGCCTTGTCCACCTACTGGATGCAAAAGGAGAAAAGTTACCGTGTGAGCTTCGGTTTTCAGGAAAGCGGTGCTGTGCTTCAGCTCGAGAAGATGGTACGGTCATGCTAATTCATCCCCAGCTTATTGCCGAATGATTAACGCAGACCTTTTCTACACTCTTCTTACTGTATACTATTTTCATGACAGGAGCTGCCAACAAGCGATGAAGCTTGGTTCTGGCATGTATTATTATTGGTATTAATCTTGGACTTGGAAGCCAGTAGATGTTTCTCTGAATAAGTGCACATTTGAAGCAGAAGAGAGGTGAATGCTTAAAAGTAACTGCAAATGCTACTTTTAAAAAGATACAATAAATATGTATAAATGTATGTATGTCTTTTTTCCCTATCTCACTGAAGAGAAGTGTAACACTACCATTGTGCGCTGCAGGTAATATACAGTCTTAGTGGGTGCTAAAAATAGTAAACCGTGAGTTGTTACTGTACCAGATAGCCACAGGTGTGAAAGAAGGGTGGATGAATATCCTGAAGAAGCGAATGCCTAGCATAATGTATTTAACCTGTCTGAGGGGATGGTATAGAAGTTGGGGCTGTCCGTAGTGACTTCTTGCAGAAATTATGGAAAGGAAGGAATAGTATGGGAAATGCTCAACCGAACTCTTCAGAAGAAAAAGAAAGAAGCAACGATTTGCCATGAGCCTTAAGTGGTATATTCATAAAACGTCTTTTAAGCTCAGTGTAGGTAGGAAAGAGAGGACTTATAACCATGAAATTACTAAGTTGAGTTCAGCAATCCCGGGATTCATGATAAAGAGCAGAGCAAGGGATGCCTGCTATATGCAAGCTTTCTGGTTTGTATAGAAGATAATGTGGACCTCAGCACTCCAGACACTAATGAGGATTTTGTGAAAAGTCGCAGAGAGCAATGGACAAACCACCATTAGGGAACACTAGTGTATTGTTATTACAGTTTAAAAAAGAAGAAGGTATTTGAACAATGAGCAAAATTGTAATGGGTTTTCTAGGAGCAAAGTGCAGTCCTGAACTGATGAACGAGGATTTGGCCATTATAATGACAATAGCTGTCTTAGATTAGGCTTGCCTCTTTTTCTTTTGGATCAAATTACAAAGCTCTTGAGAGCTACCAGTGAAATTCTGGAGCTTTTATCAAGCATATGTGTCTCCTAAATTTATCTACGGAGAAGGAAGAACGTTTTGCTTTTTTGTTAGCCCTGTCACGTAGCATGAAATCTGCCTGTGAGAACAAAAATGAAAGGTAATTATAAGCTGCAATGTATTAAAATGGGAACTGTTTCTTTTGAAGTGCTGCTTAGATCCATGCTCACGGTCTGAGGCCTTCGTAACAATCCGTAAGGGAGCTGAAAAGCACACTACTAAACTTGCAGGTAGTATTGAGAAAGAGAATAATAGCAAATGAAAGATTTCTTGAAATGTGTGCTCACCCATCCTCCTAGCTCCAAAGGAGCCTCAAACCGTTTGCGACAAATATGTTTTAAAACCTCTGATGCTGAAGGGCATTTGGCAGTGTAGGCTTGTACGCGGGGGTATCACTCTATTTCCTGTAGCTGCTCTAAACCAGTAGGTCCCTGCCTCGGTCTGCGATAAGCCTTGCTGCTGCTCATTTCAACATGCATGCGTATACACACACGCCCCTTCCCCATCTTCACGAGTTTGTCTTTTCTTTGCTGAGCCACGCAGCCTCTTCCTAGGCTCTCGCTACCAACTCCTGCAGTCACGATGCGGACCCTAGGCCAGACAGCGAGCCCCAGCATGCTAGCTCACGCCTCCAGTGTGGGGAGTGGTGCCTTGGATTAAATTTAGCCTGTCAGTCAATCAACTCTTCCTCTGTGGCCACGTTTTCTAGAGCACTGTTCATCTGTCCCTGCATTCTCCTGGTGGATCCCATGCAAAACTCCGCAGGGTGCTCAGCTGTGGCACTAGCCGCACCATGAAAAGTTTATTTCCTATTCCTCGGAACGGTTGGTTCTATTTATATGACCTGTGAAGGGCTCCTTTTTGCAGTAGAATGATAACTCTGACTCATTGCTAGCTTGTGAGTTGTCATAGCCACTAGATCTTTTCCTGCAGTTTCTATCTCCATTTTATCATTCTCTGACTTGTAATTAGCATTACCAGAGAAATTTGCACTTACGCCTTCAGAATTATATCCTGCTTTTTTCAGACCCTTCACACAGATTTGTGAATCTCGAATTCCAACCCAGTCTCTCCCAGTTTAGGATTGCCTGCAAATTTAATAAGCATATTCTGTTCTGTAATCCAGTCCATCAGCGAAGACACTGAATAATTTTAGATGTGGGACAAATTTTTTTGTGGAGTGCTTCAGAAATCCAGGGATGCGATTTGTAAGACATGTCTTTTTTTTCCCTTGTGTTTTCATAGTTGATGAGGCTGTGACTGCCAGTCCTGTGTCATCAGGTGTGCAGGCTTTGTTACAGAAGACCAGTACAATCAGGGCTACGTTCGTAGGGCTATATAGGGCTAAGTCTGTAGGACTACAATTAAGACTATAGCTATAATGATGTCAAAAGCCCTTGACTATGGCATCATCACCTTTTGGAGGTATCTGAAGCTATTAGGGTCTCTGCAGTTAAAGCAGTGTTGGAACCATGCTGTCTTTGGAAAGATGGTATTTTTATTTATTTGTTTCTGCTCTAAATACGTGTACGTGGAGAAAGTGTAGAAGAGCTGGGAATGAACCCAAAACCTGTAAGGTGGGGAGACTCTGTGTGGTATTTTCTGAGTTAAATTTGTTTTTGTAAGAACACTCACAAAATTTATTAGAGCAGAGGTTTGTTTGGGCAGCTGCAATGCTGAGAAAGAATTTGCAGAAGCCCCTTTCACCAAATGTGGTGTAGTAGAAATTGTAAGGCAGTATGGGCTTGGACTGTGTGTGCCAAGGTCTGTCTGGGGGCAGCTGTCAGAAAACAGTGCCAACCAGAGCAAATGGGGATGCTATTGGAAACGTGGGTAATCCACTACCGGCTAAAGTTGCAGATCAGGAAATGGATGAATTTCCTGCAATATAGTCGTACTAAAAATACATTATATTACTTGATTTAATCTCAGGCACTTGTTAGTATATACTAAGAATGATGTTGATGATAAACTAACAGCATATTTGGAAGACTACCCAGAGCCACCTTAATATTTCCTGTTCTGAAGCTGATTTAGCAGAACGCATGATACAGATAACGGTCCTCCAGCCTAAACGTGAAGCAGGTGGAGAGACTGCGGTAGACATCAATGCTACAGAACTGAGGAAGGTACTAACAGAAACCCAGAAAATGGTGGGTTCAGACTCTGGTTATTGACAAGATCTTTTTACAAGTGTTCAGAACTGATAGTGGAATTTGTAGATTTTATAAAAACAAAGTATCACGGTTGATCTAAGAAAAAACAGGATTAGCAGGTCTGGCCTGCAGCCCTTTGCTGGCACTTGAGTTGTTCTCCTAGATCTTTTGCTTTTCTTCAGCAATTGCTTGCCAGGCTTCCAGGCTTGACACCTACTCATTAGGCAACAGATGGCATCGACCATGTATCCCGTATTTTATTATTCTTTCAATTTCAGTAATAGAATGTGTTGCTTTCTCTAGCAAGAAGATATTTATATTTTTCAAAATTATTCTTCACTTGAGCATGTTATCGTTAAAAAAGTTAAATTTGGGCTGTGTATCACAATGTGAGCTGATCCCAAAAGTGCAAAAATCAGGATGCTGAACCAAATATTCAAAATTTAAAAAACAGAATAAAACAAAACAAAAAACCTACCAAATCTTGTAGGTTTTGGCCATGTTCAGGTTCTTGAATTCCTCACACCTCCAAGTTAATTGGGAAAATTTAAGTTAATATATTCAACCTTTTATGCATGAAACATCTATCCTTAAAAACTTCAGCTGCCCCTTTTCCCCAGCCGCCAGAGTCAATCTCTGACTTCACCTGCCCTTGTATTTCATGTCCCCTCCTCATCCACGGCTTCCCTTCCACTGTTCCAAACGCAGCTCTCCAGCTCTCCCCATTTCACACTGCCATGAAACTTCTTTGTGGCTGAGCTCTGATGCATTTTGCATCCTTTTTTTGACTATTTGTAGAAGGAATGCTCTTAGCTTTGCCAATTCCTGCTGCTTCAGTACGGAGTAAACTGTTACTGCTGAGATCAGGGAAGCGCAAGGAGACTCTTTGCTCTGGGCTTTCATGCAGGGGCAAAGGGACCTCTTCTCCTAGCCTCTTGTGGTCGATACGGGAACTGTAGACCTCAAACAAAATTCTAAGAAGGTCTTAAATTTTTATTGGAAAGTTCAAAGTAATAGAAACCAGAGTTTTCCATGTCTGTGGAAAAGGTGGAAGCACCTGAGATCCAGATTGGAATTTTAGCTTGGGATGGGAACCTCCTGATTCCCCGTAGGGAATGAGAGCAAAAGGCTTTCAAGCTTACTGCTTCTCACGGGGCCTCCCGTCTGAGTCACCTATGTCTCAGGTGCACACCCCTACTGTCTGTCCACGTGTCCTGGGTGCGCTTGGCCTCGCGTTGTTTATAGACTATGTCAAAAGGGCTCACATGGGCCTTACCAGAAGATTCTACTTAATCTTTGGTACGTTGTGTAGGCCAAAACCTGCATCTCGCTGACCCTTATGCATACTATCATAAGCATCCCTGAAAGCAACCTGGTCTCATGGCACCCAAGAGGTTATTCTGAGGACTGCTGGCTCTAGAATCAGGACAGAAAAAATGAGGCAGCCATAAGCTGACCTGCTAGCCAGTGGCCTAGAAATTCAGAGTTTGCCTTGTTTTGGATGACATGGGGTCTGCATAGTTAAAAATCCTGCACTGTGAGAACTACTTACCTGACCTTTGCACCAAAAGTCCAAGAGGGTTTTGAGATTGGTTCCCTTAAAGCTTACAACGCACGAAACTTGTGGTACAGATTTGGCCAGTAGGTTCCCATCCCGAGGTAGCTAAATTTCCAGTGACTTCTGGCAAATCATGCCCTTGGCTTCAACAGTTTCTTTTCACGGTTTTGAACACATGCTCACTGGCTGAATAGAGGTGCTCCTATAAATTTACGACGTCAGTATGTGGAAGCGTGACCATGTGAGAATCTGTTCAGAACGGATCCACTCTGCTCGGAAGTAAAACTTTACCTAGATCAGTAAGTTACTGTTCCTTCAGTGCAGGACACAGTCAGGTGGTTTTAATGCTATGAGACAGCAAATAAAGTGGGATCATGTGCTTAGTTTGAAGTAGGATCTGCACTCCAGCTGACAATGTCAGTCTTGCTTCCTCAATTAAATGCTGGAAGAAATGCCGCTCTGTGGCTGCTGAGACAGCCAGCATGCTTTTAAAGCATGCTTTTTTCTTTAAACAAAGAACCATTAATTTATTTGCTAATATTTGCCTACTGATCATTCTAACAAAATGTATTAACTTCTAAGAAAAAAAAAAGACCTATGTTATTTTATCGGAGCCATATAGCTAACCCTTTGCAGAGGCTTGTTGAGTACTTCAGGATACACTTGCTAAGCAATAACCAAGAATTTGATGTAATTTATGATTTGCAGTGATTACAGTTTCTGAACTCCCTTTGTGCTGCCCTGTACACACGATTCTCCTTTCCAAAAGTCAAAGTCTAGCGTGCCCTGTATTGAGAAATAAAATTATTTTGGCATCAGCTCTGGTACTTTCCGTTTCCCACTTTCCTGGGACTGGGAAGCCAAAGAAATCCTATATCCTATTCTGTAAGGACATCCTTAATTTAGAGTAATTGATTATGCAAATGTATCCATTAAATAATTTGACTATGTTTTCTGAGGAGTGTTTCCTGGGTCACTGAATCCTGGCCCTCCCAGGAAACTGTATGTAGAGTTCCTCTTTTGAGCTGAGCATGCTCTGTGTTATAAATAATTAAGATCTGGTGAATGAGATCCTTTTTCAAGTCTTGTTAAACTGAAGCCTAAATTAATTTATAAGCAGTTCATACCCAGTTGTTCTGCACTGACATCATCACCCTTTACACTGTATACTTGTCCGTTTGGGTTTCAGTGTTGTCTTCCCTAAGTGCTGACAGAGAGCTGTTAACCCTTTACAGCCCTTTTCTTGCTAGACTAAACAGACCTGTCTTTGGTGGTCTCCTCCTTTGAGACTCCTCCTTGGCACCCTGGTCATTCCTTGCACCTCTTCCAGGCTGAACTCGTGTTGAATACGGGTAACTAAAATCGTGCATAACATTCCACTTGCCGTTCACCTCCTGTATATAAGAGGTGAGTAACCCCAGGGGAGGTGAGGGATGGTGGTTTGAAACAGACGGAGCCCAGATTTCCAGGAAGTTATAAACTACAATCTTCAGTGTTGGCTGTAAACTGCCACTGAAAGAAGCTCTACTAAGACATGAGAGAATAGCTTGTGTATAATAAAGATATCATGCGTCCCATCAGAGTGTGAGCATCGCTGAATTGATTTTTTTTTTCAAATCAGTCTTTTGGTGAAGGCTGCTTTGATTGCCCTGGGTCTAGTAGAGCTGCTCTTTCTCTCTCTTGGCAAGTTCCACTGGCACCAGTTTCTCTCTGCGCTGGCTCATCCAGCACAAGGGGGTCTTCACGTATTTCCTGGAGAAGCGAAGGGAAAAAAAAAAACAAGAAGGTTTGCCGTTGAACGCAGCCGGCAGAGCGCTCTCCCTGCTACCTACCGCCTGCCGCCAAGGGCACGGGCGTCCGGCAGGGCAGCTGCGCAGGCTGTCCGCGCCTCGGCGGACCGCCAGAGCACCCCGGCCCGGGGACGCGCCGGCCGCCCACGGCGCTTCCCCGCCGGCCCGCGCGGGGGCGGCTCCCCCCCGCCGGCTCCGCTCCTCCCGCGTGGATTTATGCCTCCCTTTAAAGAGGAGGGAGAAGGGGGTGCGCGGGGGGAGGCTGGACCAGAACCGCCAGTTTCTCCGTCCGTGAAGTCCCTGACGGCTGCGAGGGAGAGCCCCCGCGGGGGCTCCGGCAGCACAGTCAGCTCCGAGCTTCCTGCGCTGGGATAATGCCTTTTTCCTAGCCCGTAAACGAGCTCCTTCAAGCCCGGCTGAGTTGCAGCGTAGCTTTTAGAAGAAAAAAAATATTCTCTGGTAATCTAAAAACCCCAAATATAGGATGACCCATCACACCAGGCTCTTCACACGATAATTACTTCCACTGTCAGAAAGTACATGTCTTATTTTCAGTTTGACTATTTCCACCTGTGCCTTCAAGCCTCTTTCTCTGGGTGTCATTTGTCTTACAGTCAGGCAGCAGCCGGCTGGCAGGCTGTCAGCAGGGAGAGAGGGAGGGAGTCTGCATGGCCCCGTCAAGCCTGGCTGTGTGGATGAAGCTGGGGATGCTGCCTCACCTGTAGCAGCATGCCACCGGCTGTGGTGAGGGCTGACTCTCCTCCCAAGCCATCAGCCCTGCAAAAATGTTGCCCACTAAATTGCTTCCACTACAATTTCTTTATCCTTTAATTCATTATGCTGACAACTTCTGAGATTACTCCAAAAAAGCAGGCAGCTGCTGCAAAGCGGCTCTTCAAACAGATCAGAAGATTGCTGCATTCCAAAAACCAGGGCTGCTTAGTTTTTTCTATAATTTTTATGGCCAAAAACAACTGAAAACAATGGGGGCAGTAACACATTGATAGCAAAAATTGCCAGTCAATTTATGGTCAATGACACCTGGCTTCGGAGATTGTAAGTAAGCAGCATGTGTGTGAGCAGACCATTTAATTCTGTTCTCTAAATTGATGTGATACTTCTGTTGAACATATGTAATTCCAAGGCCCTCTCTACCTCTGAGGGATAAGAAAAGATGGGTAGAGTCAAAAGACACAAAACCAGCCAGAATGGGTTATATTAAAGGGGGAGGCAAATGGCATTCACATCACCAACACACTCTCCCTCTCGTTGCTTTTCTACCCTTTTTATGCAATGAGGTGGGGACCAAAACTCATGCTGAAAGAACCGTTTTTGGGTATGAGGCCAGAGAGCCATAGAGTCTACAGAGCCACAGGACTCTGTAAATGCACACAAAAAATGCCCATCTAGAAGAGTTATCAAAACTCACATGGAGCCTTGAAGTATTTGAGATAGGGCCTCTCTCCTTCCCTTTTTCTTCGTGCAAGCCAAGACACACAGCCCTAAGTGGGAGAACAGAGTCACCCTCCTCTCCAGAACACCAGTCAGCAAAAGTGCTGGGGAGCCAGGTCTGGCTGCAGGTGTTCCTCACAGGGGTGCTGGTCGTCTCCAGGCATGCAGAGGAAAAGAAGGTTATCAGAAGTGGTCAACATGGATTCACCAAGGGGAAATCATGCTTGACCAACCTGATAGCCTTCTATGATGGTGTGACAGTCTGGGTCAATGAATGGAGAGCAGTGGATGCTGTTTATCTCGACTTTGGTAAGGCGTTCAGCACTGTCTCCTGTATCATCCTCATGGACAAGCTAAGGAAGTGTGGATTAGATGAGTGGGTGGTGAGGTGGAGAGAGAACTGGCTGAACAGCAGAGCTCAGAGGATCACAGTCAATGGGGCAGAGTCTGGTTGGAAGCCCGTAACTAGCGGTGTTCCCCAGGGATCTGTGCTGGGTCCAGTCCTGTTCAGTATATTCATCAATGGCCTGGATGAAGGGACAGAGTGTACCCTCAGGATCTTCGCTGATGATACAAAACTGGGAGGAGTGGCTGATACGCCAGAAGTGTGTGCTGCCATTCAGCGAAACATGGACAGGCTGGGGAGCTGGGCCGAGGGGAACCTCATGAAATTCAACAAGAGCAAGCGCAAGGTCCTGCACCTGGGGACGAACAACCCTATGCACTAGTAGAGGTTGGGGGCTGAGCTGCTGGAAAGCTGCTCTGTTGAGAAGGACCTGGGAGTGCTGGTGGACAGCAGATTGATAATGAGCCATCACTGTGCCCTTGTAGCCAAAAAGGCCAACGGTATCCTGGGCTGCATTAAAAGGAGTGTGGCCAGCAGGTTGAGGGAGGTTATCCTCCCCCTCTAATCCACCCTGGCCACATCTCACATCCAGGTGTGAGGCCACATCTGGAGTACTGCATCCAGTTCTGGGCTCCCCAGTTCAAGAAAGACAGGGAACTGCTGGAGAGAGTCCAACGGAGAGCTATGAAGATGATCAGGGGACTGGAGCATCTCTCTCATGAGGAAAGGTTGAGACACCTGCATTTGTTCAGCCTGGAGAAGCAAAGACTGAGGGGAGATCTTATCAATGCTTATAAATACCTAATGGGTGGGTGTCAAGAGGATGGTGCCAGACTCTTTTCAGTGATGCCCAACAACAGTACAAGGGGCAATGGGCACAAGTTGGAACACAGAAAGTTCTACCTGAATATGAGGAAAAAAATTATTTCCTGTGCAGGTGACAGAGCAGTGGCAAAGGCTGCCCAGGGAGGTTGTGGAATCTCCTTCCCTGGAGACATTCAAAACCCGCCTGGATGCGGTCCTGTGCCCCCTGCTCTAGGTGTGCCTGCTCAAGCAGGGGGTTGGACGAGATGATCTCCAGAGGTGCCTTCCAACCCCTACCGTTCTGTGATTCTGTGAAACCACCATCCCTTTAGGGCCAGCCCTTCAGCACCAATAAAATATTTGCTTGGCCACAGTGATCAACATGTACAAGCTCAAGCCTTGAGAGAATCTGATTTTTCCAGAAAAAAACAATGCAGTTTCCTTTTTTGTAGCAAGCAGCATTGAAAGACTTTATCCCTCTGGCACCTGGGGGATGTGCTAACATGCTTGGTACTTACTGTTTAGCTAGTTCCATGGATATTTGCTCCAAGGAGCATCCTTTCGTCTCTGGTATAAACACAATAACAAAAGCCAGGGATGCTAGGCTCATTATTGTGTAAATGAAGCACACCCAGGACAAGCCAATGAGCTCTACAAAGGAAGAAAATGTGTCTTTTTAAATTTTAAAATAATGTAACTTTTTTCTGTTGCCATGTTTTTATAGGACACAGCCCCTAATGCACAAGAGATGTTAAGAAGATAGGCTGTTATTCTTGTCTCACATATTTGTGCCTGGCCATAATTTGAAAAGGAGTGTTTCGCTTTTTCGCATAGTCCTTATGAATGAGAAGTGATGAGCCCAAACTGACCCATTTAGCACGAACCTATTGATTTATTTCACTTGTGGTCACTCAGGATGAAAACTCTGAGTAGCCATTGTTACTGGGTTGTGCAAAGGCACCAGGGGTCACAAGCACCTCAAATTTCCACCTGTGTCTGTTTTTGTTGCACATTCTTTCATGGAGCAAAACCAAGCTTTTTTCACACTGTGGTAGTTGTCCCAGCTAATCCTCCCCACCTGTCAGTTCCCAGTATTTCCACTGCAAGTCATGGATCCTGTGCCGGAAGGGGATCTAAGAGTGAACTCCTAATGGGGCTAGCCAAGAACTAGTGGTTTTCTGAGCCTACAGTCCAAGGGCAGGTAGGTCCTCAGGCTGAGGGATGCACTTTGCAGTCCCTGGAAAGTAAAGCATATATAAACCCAACAGGCTGCTGCAGCCCCCTTAGCCCTTTTGCCTGCTAAAACTAAGCCAGACAGATAGTTGAGACGTTTGTCAGTTGTGTTGTGAGCTAAAAATTGCAGTTGAAGCTGCTAATCCAGCCGGTATCTTCTGCACCAGATAACCTAAGTGCAAGTGCTGCTGGCCACTGTGACCTACATAGGTATTCATCTGAAGACAGAATTTCCAGTTCTCCCCTTCTGCTGTAGACTGGGCATGAATATTTGCTGGTAGTTATATACTTTCATAAATCCAGATTAGACCCAGCTAAACCAATAGAGATATTATGGCTTTGCATTCCTTGAAACTGAGACCAGAATAATGGCTAGGTGTGCATTAACAAGCAATGCTGCACAATAGGAGGGGGCCTTTGGGTGAAACAGTTAATGCTGAGGACCTGAGGTCTGCCCTGTCTGTTTTCAGTGACATTTCCTTAGGAATAGCCCTAGCCTGGTCCAAGGACTGAGCAAGTGTTGGCAGCTGGAGTGCATTCACTGTGCATTTTCTGGTTTGGTTTTGTTTGGTTTTTAGAAGAAAATATATGCTGATCATCACGTAAGTTACTACATGGTAGTCTACTTTCTCGCATTAAAACATGAAACATTTTTACCTTACCAAGACACTTTTTTCTAAGTGAAATTTTCTCAAAGCCAGGACGTTCCTGTGAAAAGGAATTGTTTCAGTGGGATTGTCTTTAAAAACATTTGATCTGAAAAGCTGTGGTCTGATCTAGAGCAGAACCTCCATTGACTTCAGAAGATGCAGGACTAAATCCTAAGTAATATATATGTTCAACCTCCTAAGGCAGTGGCATTTTTAAGAGCTGGGGTTCACAACCTATGGCATTGGTGTGCAAGGTGTTCTGATAGCCAGCACTGTGAGGCTGTAATTACTAGCATAAACTTAGAAAGTTGTGCTGGAAACAGTGGAGTTACACTAACAAATAGCACCTAAATGGAGATCTGAATTGGCTCCTGGGGCACCAGGGCTGCAATTTTAGCAATGTGGTTTGTATAGGAAAAATCCGTTTTGCCCACTAAAAGAATATTAACTTGGAAGGACACAGAGAAATCTTACCAGTTACAGTCAAAAATGTCAAGGAAATAAGGAGATTTATGCCCCAGTTCATGCTAGATGTCAAAGCCATGGCCCGTCCTCTGATCCCAACAGGGAAAATTTCGCTCAAGACCAGCCAGGACACTGAAATAGAAGAAAAAAAAAAAGATGTTGTCTTTGAAAGGATGGCATTCCTTGCTGTAAATTTAGGTAGTCCATGAATTCAGGTGAGGCCACCTGAAAGAATAAGGTGAATTTCCAGGATGTTAGGTTTGTGTGGGCCCAAGCCCCGGAGGACCACCCATCTCTGCAAGCAGCATGTGCAGCGGTCAGCGTCACCCCAGGGCATCATCCCTGCCTGGTGCCCTGTGAAGGAGCAGCAGGTGGCACCGACAGGCATCCCCAATGCACACGAATGGGGAAAGTGAGCGCTGGTTGCACATCTGTGTATGTGTCCTGGTTTCAGCTGGGATAAAGTTAATTTTCCTCATAGTACCTTGTATAGTGCTGTCTTTTGGATTTAGTATGAGAATAAAGTTCATGTCGATAACACGCTGATGTTTTAGTTGTTGCTAATTAGTGGTTACACTAGTCAGGAACTTTTCAATTTCCCATGCTCTGCCAGGTGCACAAGAAGCCGGGAGGGGGCACAGCCGGGCCAGCTGACCCCAACTGGCCAAAGGGATATTCCACACCATATAATGTCATGCTTGGTATATAAACTGGGGGGGAGTTGGCTGGGGGCAGCAATTGCTGGGCTTTGGTCAGCAGGTGGTGAGCAATTGTGTTGTGCATCACTTGCTTTGTATATTATTATCATTATTATCATTATTATCATTATTATCATTATTATTACTTCTTCTTTATTTTATTTTATTTTATTTCATTTATTAAATTGTTCTTATCTCAACCCACGAATATTCTTTTTCTCTTCCGATTCTCTCCCCCATCCCACCACGGGGAGGAGCGAGCGAGCGGCTGTGTGGGGTTTAGTTGCTGGATGAGGTTAAACCACAATAGTATGAAAGGGAACTCTTGACTAAATAACTCTGAAGTGATGTAACGCTAATGGAAGTGGGGCAGCAAACCAAAGTAATCTTCAGCCTTGTAGTGGCACTATGTGTTTATGCCACCTTATAAATCAACCTGACACAAAGAAGCAAGTTTGCTATTCCAGCTCTCTGCTCCATATAAATGAGATTGCTGAGGTATAAATGAAGAGAGAGGGCCTGATTTTTGGCTCCTTCATATCACACCACACCACAGATGATCTAAATGCTGTTGTTGCTAGCCCAGAAAAACAAATTCAGACATGAAGAGCTGGCTGTGTAAGCACATTGATAGCCAGAGGAAAAAAAAAAGACACCACATTTCTGCACCATTCCTGGTTATTTGAAAACCAAAAAAAACCCAAACCACAATTGTCTGCCCTTCTTCTGTTCATAAACAAGATGCATTAGCAAGAGGTTGCTGCATGGAGAGGCTGTGGATTAGCAGACAAGCAGCACAAGAACAGGGAGGCACACGTGGATGAACAGTGTCTTCAGACCCTTGGACATAGCCATTATAAATTGCTCCTCTTTGATGTTGTTTCTGCAAAATGACAGATTGGAGTTTCCTCAGGACACTTGCACTGGACAGTTTTAAAGTTACATTTTAAAAATAGGCTCCTGTATGTGCAAATGTGTCTCACACTGCAATATCCCTTTGGATGCTTGTAGGATTCCGGTATGGCAGTACTGGTAAAGGTAGAAAAGAAAAAAGGATCAACTGAAAGGGGAAAAAAACCCCTGAGCCTTGAGTCAACAGAGCAGATTTAAGCAAACTCTAGGTTTCTTTGTACCACAGATTTGAATTCAATTATGTTTTCTGGAGCTGGCCCAGTTGGTTTTTTTTAATAAGGAAAAATATAAAAAGCTTCACTCCCACAGTGGGAGTGACCTGGCAGAGTGGTGATTTTATTCCAGAGAATCAAGACCACACTGCGTAATGGCCTAACACTGTAGCGCATAGTCAAGTGGCACACAGTCATAACACCCATGTCTAACAGCAGCTGTAGAGAGGCATTTTTCATTTTTTTTCTGACTTGGATCACAGCAAAGTTTAATACAGTTGCTGCTGACAAGACAAATGTTGCTCTAAAGAAATGCCCTGGGCACGTTCTGGGGGGTGTCTACTCACGAGGGGGGAGCAAAGAAGAACAGGATTGGCTTCTCAAGTGGGTTATTTCCCTTGTCAGGCCAGCTAGCCCTGTGCCCAAGCAAATCCAGGCCCTGCCAATGCATGGGGATCTCATGATTGTATTTTGTTCCTCCTCAGTATCAGGGCTGTTGAAACCAGTATTGTTAGTCACAGCTAATACAACATGTCACAACAGGTAGTGATAGCCAAAATGCAAAGCAGCAAGAAAGGGGGACACCAAGGAGCCCTTCTGAGCAGTGTGTGCACAGCCCATGGAGTTTTTCTCCATACGATGGCCTGGCAGCCAGCGGCCAAGCGCTGCTGGAAAATGGTTATGCACCAGGACTGGCAAAGGAGATATTCATAGTCATGTTAGACAAGATTAAAATAAAGTTTGAAATAATTCAAACCTGCTTTCTGCTGGGCATAAAGCAGTCTCCAGGAAGAAACTTTTTCTGTGGGTACTTTGGTCTGTATTTGCTTCTTCTAGAATCTTGCGTTCAAGCAACTTGCATCGGCTGCTCAGGAAAGCGCTGTGTGATGGGTATCGAGTCCTACGCACTGACATGGCAGCCCTGCCGGGCTGGGCGAGCCCTGAGCTAGGTGACCTTCAGCAGCATTACAAGCACTGGGCAATGGCTCATGCTACAGCTGAAATATGTGGCACTGCAGCAGCTCCAACACCCTACACTTTTCCAAGGACAGACTGGCCCTTTCAGGCAAACTACAATTTGTCTGGAGGTTTGAAACATATTGTTTTCCTGTTAAGAAACCGCAATAGTTGAGAATCTGCATCAGCCACAATAGTGATTAGCTGCTCTTATTTCAACCAGTTATTTAGTTCAGACAGATCCCACCAACACACCAGATCTGTTCTTCATGTCTGCTAATGGTAGCTACTTCCTCTGGCATGGCCCTGACCTCGGCTTAGCTGGCGAGGAGTGGATAGGCTTACTCCCTGCAGAGAAAGAGCGGTTGTAGAAATCTGACACCTATTACAGTCTGTTTATCCCTTTGCCCAAGCTGAGGCAGTGATAACGATCGATTCTTTGCTTTTAGCACCTCTCTGGGATTGTTTTTACTATTTGTACCTTTGCCAAAAAGCAGCAGTTGCTGTAGGTACGGTGGGGATGTGGCTTTCTCTTGGGGAGCCAGTTACTAGGTTTGGGATCCCATTCAGATGACTACTGCTACCTTGTACACTGTGTGCATGCAGCACTGCAGAAATTTAACCTGCACACTCCCAAAGTCACAACAAAGTCAACTATAGGCTCTGCCTTCACCAGCCTAAGCAGTGGCATTTTACAGGGGAAATCAGACTAACCTTAAAATAGGGTCCAAATAACTGCCCCCCCACCCCCCACCCCCCAGCATCTGCTGTGTAATCTAACATTATTTCAAAAGGATGCTGTGATAGTAATCACATTGCACACACTCAGTAGTTTTCAGTGTGTGCTCCAGCCACCCGTGGCTGGTGTTAGTGGAATGGATGGTAAAAGAGGTGGTGCTTTCCATGTCAGATGTGAGTAAGAGACAAGGCTAAGGGCTCAGCATGAGTCGCTGCGCTAGATTCAACAACGGCAGGATTTGTTCATGCAATGGCTGCAGGTAATGACTCACCTTTGCTGACCTGCAGTGCATTGTATGTGGACAGCAGTTAAAAAAATTGTACAGTTGAATGGTCTTTTATCATAGTATAATCTAGAGAAAAGAGCCCCCCACTACAAATGCAGAAGAAAATGTTGCATTGGAACAGAAAGCTTAACTGCTTCATTAAATATCTCAGGAACTCGATGCCCTAATAGTCCTTGCTCAAGTAGGAAGAGCAGAGGATTCAGGTATACAAACAACCCCTTGACCAGGATGGTGTCATTCACCTCTAAACAAAGTCACAGGGGCTGTAAAGGCAGAAAACATAATAATAATAATGGAAGATTTCAGCTGCTCCCATTGAGGCAGAATAAATTGTGTAATGGAGCACAGTGCTGTGACTATATTTTAGGTGCCATAGAAGACGTTTTCTTTTAGCACTTTGCCTGATACTTAATGAGAGAAAAAAAGGTTAATCTCACTTCAGTGCTAAGCAGGGGTAGTTCAAGATGTAACTGTCATGAAGATGCTCTGTTATATTGGTTCAATATTCTTGTAGAAATGGAAGACCCAAGAGCTATCCAGATTTTGTTTCAAAAGAAGAACAATATTAGAAAAAGCCTGATTTCTATTAAGAAATTAAAAGGACAGTCAGGGTCAGTGGTGTTATGGAGAATGTTTGAATTACCTCATTAGAGGCTTAAATTACACATATGACCAAATAAACTAAAAAGAAATAGCTCAGCACACACAAACAACTGAATGAGGAAAGGTATTAGAAATAGAAATATGCCTTCCGTAAAGACATATACTGTGTCCAAACAGATGAAACGCAGTATAATTGCTGAAAAGTTATTTGCAATACCATCATCAGGCAGCCAAGTGTTTGGAGAGTTTGCTGGCTGAGGGGATGAGAGGCCAGGGACGGAGGAGGTGACACATACCAGTATTGAAGAAAATGTTCCTTGGAGATGCAGGAAGGGGTCACCCTGGTAGACCTCTGTACCGAGCTGCTGGCTGGAGCTAGGATAAAGCTAAGTAATCTCAGCTGGAAGAAGGAAAGGAGGATAAATACAGTGTCTTCAGGAAAAGCTGTCTGGTTTTTGTTGAGGAAAGCCATGTCTTTTTGAAAGAGTAAAGGAACATGGGGATTGAAACAAATGAGCCACTGTTCTTTTCAGTTTCAAAGAGCTTTGGTGAAGTGTCTTGGGATGGAAGAGAAGGTATTCATATAGATCAATAACTGTTTATAATAGGAAACAGAGGACAGGGCCAGTTTTCACAGTGGAATGAGATTACTAGATCTGCTCAGTATATTTCCAGATGTCTCAGGAAAGGGAGGTGAATGCATGTGCAAAACTTACTGATGGTACAAAATTATTCAGGGTAATAAAAATGAAGAAGGATCATAAAGAATTGCAAAAGGATCTCAAGGTATTGAGTACTTTGAAAAAATGACTCATAAAACTCCTTATCAGCACACGCAAGGTAACACATAGGGAGGAAACCAGCCACTGGTACCCACACCAGCATGCCAGCACTGCTGAGGACAGAAGTGCTGGAGCCTCTGTGGGCGGTTCAGGGACAGCATCAGCTCCCATAAGGCAGAGGTCATGGATGCGAACAGAGGCTTGGCAATTATTAGGAAGGGAACACAGAATGTGCCACTGAGCATGCCTGCTGTACCTCTGTGTTTGTCATGTTGCATGCAGATTTGGTCAACTCAGAACGTGTGCCACAGAGGAAAGTGTGTAATGGGCTCTGCAAAGAGCAGAGGAGTAACTCTTCAGCTTAAATAATGTACAGTGGAGGGAAACAGAATTGAAGTGGAGATGAACAGAGGAGAGGTTTTCATTACATTTTTAAAGATGCAAACCAAGAGAATCCAAGTGGAGTTGCCAAGGACAGAAGTTAGGTGAGGCAGGAGGACGTGCTTTTTTAGACAATGCATATTTCAACTATGGAACTTACTTTCAAAAGATGCTTCAGATGTGAAAAATGTTAGTGGGTTAAAATGATTAAATGCCAGGTGCTAAAACATCATTTCTCTGTATGGGTGGAAAAAAATACATCAAGAAATATTGTTAACGATAGTAAAAATAAATCCCCAACATTTTTCTTGAAGTTCCCTAAACTACAGGTAGGCAGAAGGACAAGCTGTGCATGCTGCATGGGCCTTTTCTTATGTATTTTCCCTCAGCATCTGCTACTGCCGATTGTTGGTGGCAGGGTAACAGACTGATTCAGTGGCCCTTTTGTTTGAGCCAACACGGCCAACTTAATGAGCTTTGTATTTGGGCCATAAGCAAAGAGATGTCTCAAACCCTTGTGTAACTTCTTCCTTACTTCCTTACTTCACAGCTGTGCAGTAAATTAAAAAAAAAAATTAAAAAATCAACAGACCTACATCAGAGAAGCAGAAAAATCTGACCATATCTGAAGTAGCATATGTTAGGACAAGTGGGATTTAATCCTTTTATCTCTGAGGCTGTATCAGAGTATATAAAAATTGTTGTCCAGTGTTTGTATGGTTTGCATCACTTGCTTCAGGGTACTCAGCATTCAAGTAGGCACATGTATGAAAAAGTCCTTGTTTTGACCTTATTCCTGCCAGAAGGCAGAAGCAAGTTGGAAGGTGCTCAGCAGCTTTCATTAATGAAATATTAGATTCCATTGGTATTCATTTGCTGCTTAGCATTTTTTCCTTTCCTATACCTGTACTGTGTGAGCTTAAGTTCTTTATGGTGAGATTTAGTAAGTGGCCGTTGCAATACTTGAAAGAATTCAAGTTTCTGAGGTATAAACTCTGGAAAGAGATTAAGTGAACTTACAGCTTAGGAGGGAAGTAGGCAGAAGTATGTAAGACTTTGAAAGGGAGGACTGGGTTGCTAGCAACACAACATCCAAGGGAAGATAAGGAAGGGATTATCCCACCACTAATGCAGGCAGACCATCTAAGAACATGTAAGAAATGATCAATGTTGGGAAGAATGCCAGCAAGTCACTGAGAAGCTGCCACAAGAGGAAGGAAGTCAAAGGACATGGCTAATGACTGGCTTTGCCAAGACCACATTTTTTCCAGGCTTATGAAACCCCACAGGTTTTTCATGTACCTGGTTTCTGGCTCTGCTGGGTATTAACATAAATAGCCAGATGGCCAACTACTTCTCACAAAAGGCCAGCTTCTGCGCTGGTTTGCCTTGATTTCAAAGGGCATGTTGCAGGGCATGGCACAAGTCTTTGCGGTGTGTATGGTGATGAGGTGTGTACCCACGAGGGCATGCAGCACTGGGGCAGAGCTGGGATTTGGGGTGGGGGGACCTGCTGCTATAATGCATCAGCACTGTCCCAGCACTGTCCCAGCACCCACAAAATGGAGCCCCTGCAAAGGCTTTCACAATAGCTCCAGTGAAGGAGAATTTGGTGGCTGGCAAAAGTGAGGGATGCTTAAACAGGAAAGAAGAGAGAGCAAGGAGGAGTTTGTTTTTTTCCAAAGCAGGTAAAAGAGATATGAAGCATGAAAGGTGGACTGAAACTCTGCCTATGGTTTTGTGCAAGAGGCCAAAGCAGACGATCGTGACTGGTATTAAAAATCAATGACTCCACTTAATGAGAGCCATTTGTCTCTCTGGCTCTGCCCTGTACTATGAGACTGAAGTGGCTGCTCAAAATTAAAAACTGGCAAATATGGAGCAAATGAGCAGCTATATTGCTTTGGAGACCATGTAAGCTGCCAGCAGAGTGCCAACCTGCCAAGGGTCAAGTCAAACACTGTGTACGCATATTAAAAGGAGTGGAATTGCTGTATTGCTGAGAGATAGGGGAGTCAGCGGAAGCCTCAGTTAATCTCATGCCTCTGGCTGCATCCTGTTCTCTGCGGGCGAAGGCAATATGTACCTCATTCTATGGCTTCCGAGGCGCTTCTCTCTGAGCAGCCTTATGACTACTGGTTGCAGGATGCCTGATACCACTGATGATCTGAAAGGAGCTGAAACGGTGTGGCAAATCTTAAATTCTTTTTCTTTTCTTCTGGTGCACTACATTTCCATTTCTAATTGTTAATCCTTTAGACTGACTCCTTTGAAGTAGTACATGTTAGGACAAGTGGGATTTAGTCCTTTTATCTCTGAGGCTGAATCAGAATACATAAAAGTTGTTGTCCAGTGTTTGTACTATTTGCATCACTATCTAATAGACAGGCTGAACGCTCACATTTACTTTTTTAAGGGACCTTGCAGTGAACCACAGAAGTCACTCTTCACTCACGCCTACTCCAGTTTACATTAGAGCAGCAGGAGAGTTTTGGGAGAACAGACTGTGAGACCAGCGCATTACCTACTTCCCCTGTTTTTTGGGCCACTTGAGAAGGAGGGCAGTGAGATGTAATTCACCTCTGATCTTCCCCAGCCATCCTTCCTCCCCTAACCTTCTTACCACTGTAAGCCTGTATTTTAACACTGGGGTTTTTTTTAACTGTTGGAATTTTCATCTCCATGAACTTGAAAAAAGTGTAGTGCCTGGTATGAGTTTTCCTGTTTCATGCAAGCTGTTCAATATATTCTTAAATCTATTTTCAGTGATCTTCAATCACCATCAGCTTGAAAGAATAGTCAAAACAAGAAGAATTTTCTTATACACAGTGATTCCTATTTGAATGATTACTGGGCAAGAGGCGATAGATGTATAAAGACCTAGGAATGGTAGAATCGTCTTAGTTAATATGATTTGTGGCCCATCTTGTCCAGTAATAGTACTCAGTAGCACATGTATCGGTAGGATAACTTTACTGTAGGCAGATATGTAATAGTCTGTACCTTTTTACAGGTCCCCTAATAGAAGTTGATTTGAGCTGACGTATGAGATGACAATTCTGTTTGCAACTGGATTTCACAGCCACTGGCACGCTCTCTCTCTCTCATCCTTTGTTATATAGAAACTTAAACTGTCCCATCAAGACAGAACAACTTGCAGGGCAAGCAGAAAGGAAGAAGGAGAGAGAAAAGAAAAAAATAAAAGCAAGCTTTCAAGGGAGAATGTGCTTCTTATAATGGATCACATACTGCCATCCAAAAAAAAGGCCTTTTAATTAAAACCTGAAATATGTATTCCTGTTTGTAGGTGTTTATTTATTCAGAATATTGAATCCAGGATAATCCTCTGAGGCATTTGCAGAGGAATGACTGCAGAAGCCAGAGGCTGTAATCCACGAGGAAGCCACGCGTGAATTAGTTCAGATTATCACATATTTCACTTCTAAAAAGTACGGAGAGGAGAAGTTACTGGGTGGGGTAAGTGAACCTGTTTTTCCAGTATCTAAGGGCTAGTGTTGGTCCCCGAGGGGGTGCACAACAGAAAAGAGCTGTTGGGACACATCGATTGCAGGCAATTTAAGCCTTTACTCTGGCAAAATAGATATTTGTGCATATGCTTTACAAAACTCCCAGTGGCAAGGATAAGCAACCTTTTACAACAGTGACTTATTTAGTGAGAGGCTTACAGTGATCCATTTTTTTAAGTCCCTCCCTGGTTACTGCTGTTCATGCTTTGATTTGGTTGCTGCTGGAGGGAGGAAGCCAGGAGGAAGGTGTGAAGGCTCTCGGTCCGCCTACCACAAAAGGCCTTTTAGTTCTCCTTCTTTCATAAGAGTTTTCTGCACTTAGGGTTGATTTTCAAAGGCAGCAGAAGCTGGGTGCCCTCCTGTGTCCCCTTTCGCTTTGAGAAAATCTTCCTGGCTTTCCTCCTAGAGCTCAATGTGACACAGAAACTCAGATGCCATGGGGAGAAACAGTCTCCTGACTTCATGCACTGACTTAACCATCTGGCCATGCTCTCTGCACTTCAGCTGACAGTCTACACTTTCCTCAGCAGTGCCACTAAGTTCTATGATTGCACATTTTTACCTTTCTGGCATAATTGATATGATTATCAAAGGCCACTATTATTTACTGAATGCTTAAATACAACACTTGACCTACAAAATAAGATGGGCAAATTTGGCTTATGAGAGGCAGCCTTGATTATCATAGGAAAGCTTGTATGAGATGGTATGTTAGGCTCACTTGACAGTGCACCACTTTACAGAAGATATTGTCCCTGTGGAACAAAAGAGGATTGTTAGGCCCAATTACTATTTAGAATCACAGCAATATTAATTGTCTAGATTTTTTAATAAAGTGGATCTGGAGGTAAAATGCTTCATTTTGGCCAGCGGCTACTAATTAACCTGAGTTGAACCTTAAAACTATGCTTAATCTTAAGCATAGGACCCACTCCTCTTAAGCAGTGCCTTTGTGTCAATAGATTTAGCATACAACTATTAGTAGAGAGATGCTTAATAATTCAGAGCACCAAGATCAGAATATTGACTCAAATCGCTGTTTAAGTGGAACATAGTATGGCAAAAACAGAGGTAGTCCCCTGCCTTTTCTAGGTAGTTCTTGGAGGGCCAAATTTTGTGCTCAGCAACAGCAGATTGAACCACTGTCGTTGCAGAGACATGGGAATACTGGCTGTGGCATGGTGTTGTCACTCCCTCTTTTCATAATATCAAGGGATCCGTCTTTCAGAAGGTGAAGCCCTTGGCCTGATCTGTCAACACTTTCCCTCATCCACATGATTAAAAGTAAAGTTATGAACAGGAACACAGATATCAGTGAAAATGATGTCCCAGATTTCAGGTGGGTACCTCAGTATATAGTTTAAATTCAGTCTCGGGGTTAAACGAGGCTATTCTGCTCTCTGCAAAATGGAGTCCTAAAATGATTAAGGAGACGCCTCTACTGACATTGCCATGTCTCATTACTGCAAAAGCATTTTTTTCCTTATTTTGACATTTTTTACACCTGAAATAGTCTCCCAAACTTGTAGTTTCTATCACGTTAGATAAGATTAACCTATTTGGCTGGTATTTTACAGAACACCTCCTGCAATTTGAAAACCTGTAATTCAGCATCCAGCTATCCAAAAATATCTTAAATTGGCTTGCACTTCCCTACTACCAATCAGCCTGTGAAAAGGCACAATGATTCCTGGGTTAGCTGATGTGTTAACAAGGGGCTTCAGATAAACCTTGCCCAGGGCAAGGACATAGGGAGTAGTAGGCAATTCACAATCCTTGCTTTATTTTTCATTTTGTCATGCCTTGCCTTTCTACTGCAGCTTGGTAGTACAGACAGTGTGAAATAAAGGCCACATGAGGCACCATTTGAATAGCACAGGAATAATGAACTAGATAAATACTAGGAGTGTCACATTCAAACCACATAGATGCATGCATTAAAAGATGATTCAGTACAAACGAACAGTGCTAGGAACCTTGTCATAAAATAAAAAATCCAAGATAATTTTTTAATTAACTAAAACAGGCCATTCTCTACTGATCCTCCATGAACATACACATTTCCAAGGTTTATTGTCCTGGTTCAGATCCAACAAAGCATTTAAATACTTGCTTATTTTTGAACACTTGGTTTAATCCCCACCACTATCTCCTTTTCCTGAGTAAACC
This sequence comes from Phalacrocorax aristotelis, assembly GCF_949628215.1. NCBI lineage: Eukaryota > Metazoa > Chordata > Aves > Suliformes > Phalacrocoracidae > Phalacrocorax > Phalacrocorax aristotelis. The sequence continues at coordinate 63,031,463 of NC_134278.1, forward strand.
ACAAAACAACATAAGGTCAATAAGGTCATTGCTTCTCATTTCTGTGACTTTTAAGGCCAGGACACAGCTGCTCTGCAAAATGTTGAAGCCCAAAAATAAAACATTGCAAACAAATGTAATGCAAGGCAATGCTGAGCATGAACGCCTGTTCACATCAAATTCCTATGCACTACAAATTAATACAATAACCATGTTTTGTAAAAGCTTGAAATGTTGCTCTGGTGTCAAAGATATTGATGCGAATTCTAGACACCCCTATCTTTTACGAGTGTTTTCCAAGCTAGTGCAAGGCCATACAGTTTACAGTATTTCATAACACAGAAACAACCAACTAAATCCATGGAAGGTCAGAATTTCCCCACTGACAGTTCTCTTTCACGTAAGATTTTCCAGTTTTTGGTAGCGCATTTGGTGGCCAAGATTAAGTCCAAAAGCATTTTGGGGCAGAGAAAAAGCATGCCTATGCAATCTGGATCATAAGGGTGGCAAGAGATGTGACTTCTGTGATCAAGTCCCTGGGTCTATTCAGTGTCATATGTGAAACCAGCTGTTCTGGGTTTTGTTACAGATGTATTTAGTGACTGAGGTGAAAGACACAGAAATGGTTCTTCATTTAACAATTCTAATGAATCATGCTTTAACTCAGGCAGTCAGTTAACCTAAGAATCACAGGAGCAAAGTCAAGGGGACTAGATTTGTCTCCAGTGTAATTCCTGGGTTTTAGGGGAGTGTTCCAGCTCTGGGTTTTGGCTTCCTAAATCCAATAAAATACATAAAGACAGACAGCAACAGATCACATAAGAAGGACAGTGATGGATTAAAAGAGGGGCTTATTTCCTTCCTCACCTCCATGGATTTCACTTTTCTTGTGAACCTTTGAGCTTTCTTTTACCCTCCTGGATCCTTCTCACCTGATCCTTCTTCCATCTTCTCCACTTTCCCCAACATGGGTTTAAAACTGCATTTAAATGACTTCAACCACTCACAAAACAAGTGGGTTTTTACAGGGGAATAGAATAGAATAGAATAGAATAGAATAGAATAGAATAGAATAGAATAGAATAGAATAGTTCAGTTGGAAGGGTCCTACAATGACCATCTAGTCCAAGTGCCTGACCACTTCAGGGCCAACCAAAATTTAAGGCACGTTATATGTGGAACGCTACCACACAGCCTAATTTAGCTTCCTAATCAACCTAAATTCCCTCAATAGCCAGTGAGGAAAGGAGGGCTGCACCAAAGGAAAGGTTAGAACACAAGGGTTCTGAAAGCCCCCATTAGGTGGGGAGAATATTTCCTTTTGTTGATTATCTGAGGAATCTGGCTCCCACATCAGTTAAATCTCCAAACATGTTGAAACTCTGATATACTCAATATGGCAAATCTGCCCAGGTTTAAACTAGAAGTGGACATCCCTCATGCCAGACTAGTCTTTCCCCAGTAAAAATTTGTTCCTAACATTTGCCCTCACTAGGGGCTTGCCTTCACTGGCTTTGCTGCATGGGTTTGGTTCCTCACAGGGCCAACGACCCACACAGAGAGCTCCCACAGCAGAGAGATAGTGCATCACAGCAGAGCTTGCTGGAGAGCATAGTCACTGCCCTTTCTTGGGGGGATCCAGGCTAGGGGGACATGAAACCACAATCCCAGGTCCCTCATGTGAGAGGAATTTAATCAGTGTGAAACTAGTAACCCAAGGACGGCTTGGTAGCCTGCCCCCCTTCCTTGCGCTAGGGTCAGATGGGTGCTCAAACCTGGGGCCCAAGCATCCAGGTTAAAGCTGAATGGAAAGCAGAGACAAAAAAAGTCTTTAGCAACAGGTAACTCAGAAGGGAAGCCTTGGCTGTGAGACCAGGTTTCCTGATGAAGAAAATGACTGTAGTGACCACAAGCTGCTGGTCTGTTAACCTGTGTGGGTGCAGGCAGGAATTTGTCTCTCTCTTGTGCCTGCCCCAAGCTTTGAATCTGCCTGCTAACTTCAGCCAGGCAGTTGTATGTGCCTCTGCACCTTCAGACAAAGAGCAGGGAGATGTTAGGGCTCTCCAAATGCAGGAGGAGCTTCAGTCTGAGGTGGATGTGAGTCAGTGGCTGAGAGTCGATCGGGGAGACATCCTGGGGGGAACTTCTGTCCCCAAACTGCCCCTCATTTTGTGGGTCCTGTCCTCACCCTCCCCTAGTACATGCTCCTCAGATGAGTTTTGCATACTCCGCAGGTCTGGACTTCACAATCCTGGGCACTGGTGAGGTGCCTCCACAGCCACCTGGTCCCCTAGTTTGTGGGTAATGTGCTCACTTCAGAAGTTAAAAGGAAACACTGCTGTGAATGGAGTGATGAACGTGCAAATTTTTTTCCCAGTTTTCCAATCAGAAATATTCACCTGATGGGTGAGGCTAGCAGACAGCGACAGAGGGCATAATATCCCAGTCTGAGAAGGCTTTCCATGGATATTTGACTCCACTATTCCACAGGTTGTAATCAATACCAAAGTACTGCCAGTCCTACAAGCACCAACTCACGGGAGCTGTCCTTCAAAGGGACTGTAACAGCTATGCGGAAAAGCAGGGTTTGCAGTAAGTTCTAAATCTCTCCTCCAAGACACTGTTATGCTCTATTTGTTGGCCACAAATATGTTAAAAATATTTTTTAGATTTTATAATTATGTGGATGGGTATATCTGGTGCTGAGCCCTGAAACCCAGAAGACATTTTTCCAGCTGCAGACACTGATCTGCCTCGCGTGTGTTGTGGCCACAGCTGTGTGTGTGCCAAGCAGGCTCTGAGCACTTGGGGCCAGGGCATCCCTGCAGCTCTGAGAAGTCCCCTGGAAGAGGAGCTTGTAATAGCCTCCAAGAGAAGAGCTCTGAGAGTTTGGCCTTTGGCTTTGGAGAGCTGCACAAAGCTGGTGACTGCTCTAGGACATGCAGTAATAGAACATCTTCAGTCCCAGGTTGGCAGAGATACTAAGGTTGGCAGAGACATAAATACCTTCAGACTTGATGCATCTAAGTGTTTTTGAGGATGATTCACATCATGAAACTGCCCCTCAGTCCCACTTGTAATGTGCTTTTGCTGATATGCATCCGCACGCTCAGCATGAACTGCTGTGATGTCAGTGGAGCTGATGTGATTTGCACCAGCAGATTATCCTGAAGTTCACTGGCCAACTGCCTAAACGCCTTTGCAGTTATACAGAAACACATTTAAAGGACTGCTGGAGGAGGAAGAGCTCTTTCGTGGAAGGCACCGATGCCATACATGCAGTCCAAATGCACACATTCGACATCCCCCTCTCAATAAAAGTGACAGCGAAAAGTCCCTGTGATGTGCATGGATCCTCTTGAACAGCACTTCCATAATAGGTGTAAAGAGGTACTACCCAAGTTCTGTTTTGTTCACTTGCTTTATATTTGCTAGAACAAATTCAGGCTGGGAAAACAGATGGTTTGTTGGGTCCAGACTGAGTTTGCATTATTTGCTTCTCAGCCTAGAAATTGTTGGAGCCCCTTTGATTTTTGTTCAATAAAGAGGACTGCCTCCAGACCACAAGGTGTCCTTGTATTAATGTGTGTAGTGCTACTGTCTCTTTCAGCTACTTATTGGTGAGATCACCCAGTAAGACCTCCTCAGTCAGGAGCTACATAGGAGAATATGGAGTGAAGTTGTCCCTAATTAGTCTTTGATCCTAAACACTAGGATCAACACTAGGGAGGTGATTCTGCCCCACTGCACCACTCTGGTGAGACCCCACCTGGAGTACTGTGTCCAGCTCTGGAGCCCTCAGCACAAGAAGGACATGGAACTGTTGAAGCAGGTCCAGAGGAGGCCACAAAAATGACGCAAGGGCTGGAGCACCTCTCCTACGAGGACAGGCTGAGAGAGTTGGGATTGTCCAGCCTGGAGAAGAGAAGGCTGCGGGGAGACCTTATTGTGGCCTTTCAGTACTTAAAGGGGGACTATAGGAAAGATGGGGGCAACCCCTTTAGCGAGGCCTGTTGTGACAGGACAAGAGGTGATGGTTTTTAACTAAAGGAGGGTAGATTCAGACTGGATATAAGGAAAAAAATTTTACAATGAGGGTGGTGAAACACTAGCAAACACTGGCACAGGTTGCCCAGAGAGGTGGTAACTGCCCCATCCCTGGAAACATTCAAGGTGATGTTGGACAGGGCTCTGAGCAACCTGATCTAGTTGAAGATGTCCCTGCTCACTGCAGGGGGGTTGGACTAGATAGTCTCTAAAGGTCCCTTCCAACCTAAACCAATTTATGATTCTATTCTATTCTATGATTCTAAATGGTGCAAAAGTAGACTATCAGGGCAGAGAAGCAGGTCTTTAGTAAAGGGTGCCATTTGACACCTGAATCTGAATTTTGTTCATCAGATCAACGAGAAAAGTGCTCTGGGTGCCCACTGTTTCAGAAAGGCTAGAGCTGCCTTACAGTTGTAACCAAGAGAACTCTTCTGCACATGATGCATCCAACCCCAAGAATCCCACATCTGATACTCCAGGAGTTTGGCTGTCCTGGTTCCTGCATCTCAACATGTTGTACCACACAACAGCGATGAGAGAAGGAGGTGACACCTCTTTATAAGAAAGGACCACTATTTTTTGCCCCCCAAGTGGTTTGAACAGAGCATCTGGCAAAGGAGATGCTTTGCAACTATTTCAGTTAACTCTGTGTCATTTATTAAGTGGTCATGCATGGTCATGGCCATGACTAGAATTTCTTTCTGTGTCCTTTGTGTTAAATTAATTTCCAGGGTCACATAGAGCTTTTAGCTTGGGTGACGAATGGGTGATCTACCTCCACACTCCACTCATTAGCCAGCACTCACTGCTCCGTGTGCAAGGCATAGCAGCATTTCTGTGAGGCTCAGATTTTGTATGCCCCACCCCCACATACAGCATACAGCAGTTTCGAATGCCTCTTCTTGCCAATAGGCACTGAAAACAAAGAACGCCTCTTGCACTCCTCACCCTTCACATGGCAGCTAGAGAGAGGTTTCTCTTGGACTCTGCAGGCATCTTTCCCTGCTGGGAACAGTGGGTCCTTGTTTGACCTTTCTAATATACAGACAAAGGTAACTCAAGACAAAGATGGGTGTCAGGTAAGTCCCCTTAGCTAATAACTGCCTTGAAATGCCTCTGTAAACACCCCTGGAGAGACGGCACGTGCTGTTCTGCGACATGATGCAACGCTGATTTGTTGCACCCACAAAACATCCTCATAATTGTGTGAAATTGAGTGTGAACAAGCAGTTGAATTGCAGTTCATCAAACATAATTAATCCAAAACTGAGCAGCAGCAATACTTCTTTTATCTTGCCTAAGGGTTGATGATATAAACACAGAGCACCCCAGAATTCAAAAAGTGTCTAAGCAGATGCTTGCTAGTCTGTGAATTCTTTTATAATGCAAAATTGGCTTTTATCTCTCACTGTCTATTTTTGAGTGCTCATCACTGTGCTGCCTGGGTGCTTTGATAAATGGCAATAAATATATTTAGCATATGTTTCATTCATTAAAAAATCCATCTACTTCATGTAATTTGGAGACAAAAGAGAAATTATGGAAAAATACAACATTTATAAATGTCTGCTATGCAAAGGTGGACTGTAACTTGCTCTTTGACCAGAATCCCCAAAAAGGAAGGGAAAAAAAAAAGACAAAGTAATTTAAAAAAAGATGACAGAGCTTACGTTGCGTTATCTGCCCTAGGAAGAGTGTGCTATTTTCCTAATGGCACTATGTAGACTCTCCTTTATTCCCACAGAACGTAATGCAGCATGGTCTGAAAATAAAGTGGGTGAATATGCTCTAGAAATGGCCTTGTGGGGTGGAGGGAAAAGAGCAAGATCCTGTCTGTCCAAAAGAGGCTGATTTGATCCATAGGTTACAAGCAGACACATCCCCAGCACTGACTTCAAATTAGCCAGCAGGATGGGCAGACATTGCACGGAGTATGAGATATTTTGCACTGAAAATATAGTGCTGTGGGAGTTACAGTGCTTCTGTGCCCAGATGCACGGGCATCGTTGGCCATGGCAGCCAACGAATTAAGCCTCGATGCCTCCCTCTCGTTGCAGAGCAGACGATAGCTAATGGTCTGGTCCAGACCACAGACCAGTTTTAGAGGTGAATAACATAAACATATTAAAACTGAGGGGCTTGGTTTTTTTCTTTACACTAACAAAGGCACACTGAGGATAAGAAAGCTAGGCTTTTAAAAATCATTCAAGGATTTGGACTCCAGTCAGAAGATGTTGAAGGCTGCATATGAGCCACAAATTATAACCTCATGTCCCAACCCAGGCTATTTAACCACAATAGATCCTTTGCAGATTCCAGCAATCTCTTGATTCTCTGACCCTTGCATTTCCTATACATTGTCAATTTTAACTGAATAGTGTACTTTTAAAGGCATAAAAATGTCTTGAAAGTACTTACTTGCAATTTGAAATACCTGTATCTCTCCTAGACCTGGCCTTCACTTGCTACAGGAATGCATCTGTCAGTTTAAATTGCCTCATCATGGCTTTATCATACCTGATTTCAACATGCTGGAGCTGAGTTAGTGCCTGTTCTTTCCCACTTGCTGTTTGAGAGCATTTGTGCTTTTAGACAAGAAAGACATCAGAAAACAAGCATGGGCCTCAAAGACATCTCACATTAGCCTGGCAAACACACTTCAGTTTCTGTAGTCCTCAAGGAAGTAGAGGTCGTTATCATTAACTTCACATTAGGCCAACTCAAATGACCAGCAATCCATTTACAGCCAGGTGAACAGGAAAGCAGCTTTCAACAGGAGGCCAAGCCTGAACACGTGCCCCTGCTTTGAGGGTCATTAAATGTGTGTTTGAAACACCCAAGTAAAAGCTCAAGTAACATTTTCTTTTCAGGGCTTCTCCCCTGGTTTTGAACCTATGTCATCGAAAGCAGAATTCATCCCCAACAAGGTCTACAAGGGAGGGAATAATGCTACAATAACACAGTCAAGCTCGCTGCCCTGGCAATGAATGCTTATCTCACGCTGCTCTCCCAGTGAGTAATGTTTAAAATAAATAAATACTTCAGGGGAGTTGCTGTTACTGCAATTGTTGGGTTGTATTCTGCGGCAAGCTTTTTATCATAATAGTGCACGAGGAGTACAGTGTGTTTGCAAGGCAAGTTTGAGCCAGGGCACAAAAGCACATGAAGTCTGTTAATAAATAATGGACTCTGTGCATGTGGGTTTTGCAGTGTGGCTTAGAAAAGCAACCTCTTTGAAGTACAATAATATGCAAGTGCTATTGAAACAAAACAAAACAAAATGGAGAGATTTAATTGCTAGTCCCTGGGAATGGCAGACATGTTCTCCTCTGGAGAGAGTGGGAACCATGCAAATGCGATGGCAGCTGCAGCAGTACCTTGGTTGTACAGCCTTTGCATTCTTCTACTTGTGCTGTGCAGCACAAGTAGTGTTGATGATACTCAGTTTGTTCATGGACTATATGATACCTTGAATGACTTTTCTATATCTGAAGAATATTATATAGTCAGGGGGCCAGATCCTCAGCAGGACTCTGGCATGCTGGCATTTCACGGATTTGATGATGTCATACCATACAGAGGTGTGGAGCTTATCATTATCTTGGGTTTATGAGTGAGCAGCAACAAATGCCTACATCTTAACCTTCCCAGTGTAAGGACACAATAGACTAGGAAGAGGAAAGATATCCAGGGGCCCCATAATTTTGCTGTACAAAGCTCCCAGCGGTTCTTAACTTCACTGAAGATGAGCAGTTAATTTCAGCTACTCAAAGGGAGGTTAGGCCATTGACCTTAATGGGCAAGACCTCTTCCCAAATGGTACACCCCAGCCCCACCTGGATGGTCTGAGACAATACCAGCACATATTAGCAGAAAACACTGCTTTGCCCAACTTGGGAACTGCCAGATGCCAAGCTGGGCACGTCATCTCAACACCTAATCCACTTGTAAGTAGATCATTACAAAGAGTTAGAAAAATGAAACACTTACTTGGTCCAAGACCTATGGAAAATGCAGCAACATAAACAAGGAGGCTGGCCAGTGAGAGCCATTTCAGGACAATGGGAACCTCTCCACTTTCCATGTGAGATCCTGCTGTGCTTTTGCCTCCTGCCAAGGCAGTCCTGTTCAGTTCTCCTGTTGTGGCAACATTTGGGCTTCTCTGCGCATCAGATGACAATCTTTCTGGTGAAGCCATGCTAGCAAAAAGGTCTTTGAGACTCCCATTGGACACATCAGTGAGGTTTCCTGGTCTCTGGAGAAAGAAATCCTCTGGAGACTGGCTTCTACAGATGTTGGTGAAATTCACATGTATGTTGTGGTTCACTAAGCCCATAGTGACCAACGATACTGCCATAACAGAAGAGCCAATACACAGAAAAGTTTTACTTCCAACTTGATCCACAAAAACTGTGGCTGGGACTGTGCTGACCACTTTAACCACTCCAACTCCAGTAGAAGCCAAACTGGCAGCTTCATTGCTCTGGAACCCAACTGACTTCAGAACAGTCGATGCGTAAAATAAAATGTTGGGTTGCCCAGTTGTTTGCACAAAAAAGACTAGAGTGAGTCCTACCAACATGCGGGCCCTCATGTTGTTTTTTGAACGAAACAGGTCCAAGAAACTATACTGATGTTCATCTTTCAGGGAAGACTTGATCACAGTAAGTTCTTCAGTAGCATCTGATGTTTCCCGTAGCCTCTCCAGTACTTTTCTTGCAGCTTCATCGTTATTTTTCATGACAAGAAACCGAGGACTTGGAGGAAGGAAATACATGGCAATAGCCTGCAAAGTACCTAATGGAATCACAAGGCCAAACATGTACTTCCAGCCATGAGATATGCTGGCAAATGCATAATTTGAAATATAGGCAAAGAGAATGCCTATCACAATCATGAGTTCATTTAACGATACAAGGAGGCCTCTTCTGTGCTGTGGGGCGATCTCAGCAATATACACACATGTTGCAATTGATGATAATGATATGGAAATACCTATGGAAATCCGTCCTACAATAAGTATCCCATATGATTCATAGGGCAGTAAAATCAGACTCCCCAGTACAAGTAAAGAAGATGCAATAATAATAGCAAGTCTCCTTCCAAATCGGTCTATCAGGAATCCACCAGTAAGGGATGCAAATAAGGCCCCAAAAAGCAGGGAACTTACAACGACTTCCTGCTCTTTGCAAGAAAGTGCTAATATGCTGCTCATCTGAAGAAGAGCTCCAGAGATAAGGCCCAACTCATAACCCATCAGAAGTCCACTTACGGCAGCAATGGCAGAAGACAGAAAAGTAAATGTTCCACAGGCTGAAATAAGAGAAAAAAACACAAAAACTTGAAAGTGTTACTTCTGCAACATTCTGGCAACTAATAATAACTTTATTTGATATACCAGTCCAAACAAATTTTTTGTAACTTCTAGGCAAAGCAGTTATGTGCATACAAACCCATCAGCAGTGGTGACATAAAAGGCTATTTTTGAAATGAAAAAAAATTAATCCATATAAAGCCCTGTTTAATTTTAATGCTTTTGGTTTCCTTATCTTCCTGATCAGAAATCAGTAAGGTTTTGATCAGGCCCTAAATAATTAAAGCTTCTGTCTCAGAATATCATTGCAAAAGGCAACACTGACAATACAGCCTTTTGGTAAGAAAGCAATTTTTGCCTTGAGACGTTCTTGGTGTTTTTCCTCTACTGAACTGAGGGAGTCTTGTCCACCCAACTAGTGTACCAGGGGTAAAGAAAACAGTAGTTTCCCAGCCAAACTGCTTCAGTCCTGACTTGAATAAGTGTCAGGTTTTCCCTTGCCACTTACTAATTCCCTTGCTTCACCTGAGGATGTGATGAAGGCTGTTGATCCCAGTGTTTTTACTTTGCCAAATGGAAATTTATCCACTGAGCACCAGGCTGATCCAGATAGCTGGGATATTCTAGGGAAACCAATCTCTGAGGTACAAATTCATTAATTTTCTGGGCTTTGCTCATCACTAATCTCAGTTTCTTCGGAATCTCAAGATCAAATATTTTGCATAGTTTATGACAGCCACAATGTCAGGAATAAAAAACAGATGGCGAAAACATAAACCAAATGGAGTTTATAAGCCTTTGAATGTCCACTTTAAAATAAACTCATTTTATACAACTGTGATTCGCTGTTTATTGTTACAAGATAGATTCAACTGATTGTATTCTACTAACTGTGAAGCCTTTTGCACCCTAAACCTTGAGGAATATATGATTTTGTTATTGTTGGTCTTGTTCTTTCTCCCAGCATGATTTCCCTCTCATCATGATGTTGGCTGCCACACAACTAGGAAAAGAGTAAATTGACTTCTGATTTTCCTGTTAGTTGGAGATAGGACATGTCTGAGGAGAGGTAGCTTTTGCAGCATAACAGAGTCTGTGTTTCACTTAATTCTCCTGGAACAAAGTACTTGGAATAATCTTGGCTGGAGAGTGATATATGGTCTCATTGAAAATGATACATAGAATTTGTTTATTTTTAGCTTATTTTTCTGAGGCATTAAGGCTCTTTGATCATGCTGACTGCCTGGAGTTCCTTGCCAATAACTTTTGAGCACATTGGTGAGATTCAGTCCCATTTGACAGAGCATATTACATTTTTAAAGCAAGTCATGAAGACAGGGGAAGAGGGCAGCCCTAGCAGTACATCTGCACTACTAAAACAAACAGTGCCAGAGCCCAGGCCTGGACAGTGGCACATGGCCATGTATCCTATTAAATTTCTGGTGTCGTGCCTGGCATGGTTGTGCCCCACGCCACCTCACACTCTCCTAACAATTCCTGGAGGCAGTTTGGCTCATGGTGTGAACACACCATCATGCCCTGGAGCCACTCCACAGGAGGCTGGGTTATTTTTGAGGGCAGCAGAGTATAACTGTGTGAATATAAGCTCTGACTCCAGGGTCAGGAGAGATGTGTAAACCCATTAAGTCTATTAAGATAAGTATTGCCTGTTAGCTCTCCTAGCTGGCTCTCCATTCACTCCCTTTGAGCCAAGTAGAAGCCAAGCGGCAGCAGCCCCAAGCTATTGAGTGCACCCAGCACGCCTCAGCCCACTCTGCCTCTGGGCTCCAGGGACTTGTAAACCAGAGATAAACAAGAGACAGGCAAAACCCACATAGTTTTATATGGTGGGACATAAGGGCATTGGGGTAAATGGGAGTATTGTGAGAAGTCTTTCAGAAGGTGGGGGTGGATGGTAGGTTCACTCTGGTGGTGGTGGGACAGCTTGAAGAAAATGTCACAAAAAATTTGCAAAATGCTCCAGTGATGGGCAATCTTTTTTATATTGCTTTTGTCCATGTCTGTATTAAGTCCAAAGTTTTTTTCTTTCTTTATGTCTGCAGTATCCGAGATCATTGCAGTTATTTTAAACAGAGGTTAGTGCATGGGTTAGGGCAAGGTCCTGTTGTACTTCTTTCACACGCTGAACAGCAATTCAGTGGAAGTACTACTGACTTCAGTTAAGCTGCTTTGTGCTATATTGACTCCATCCTCCAATGCATGCATGCAATACGTGTTTTATTGTTGCAAAACCTGATTTCTCCCTCCCCTTTATATTTTTGACTTCCCTGCTTGGAAAGTATACCCTTCCAATGAATCCTGGCTGGAAAGCAGGCTGGTAACAACACAGCGTTGTGCTGAATGAATGAGCTTGGGGATCAGAAGCTACGCTGCAAATTTGATCACAGTGCTCTGCCCAAACTACTGCTAAGGGCTGGTATTTGTGCCTTCTTGGATATCTCTGTATTTTACGTCATTTAGCCATGTAGATTTAACCACAGATTTTGCTTTAACCTAAATATTATGAAGCCAAAAGAGATGGTTGTGGTCATCCAGTCTGACACTGGTGAACAGCACGACATAATCCTTCAGACATGTTTAAATTACTTTTGATTTGACCTAGGCCATTTCAAATATTCAGCTTTGATTTAAAAATCGCTAGTAGTTGAAAGCCAATGACTTTAAGACATAAGTTGTCCCAGTGGTTAATTGCTTTCACTGTAAATTATTTGTAAATTTTTTCTAGACTTAATTTCTTCAACTTCAGCTTCCAGCCATCAGATCCCATTCTCCATTTGCCTGTATTTAGCTGTGTTCATTAAGTACAGAATTATAGTCTGTCATCAAGTCATCCCACAGACCTCTCCTTGATAAGCTACTTAGCCTGTGAGGCTTTACAAGTTTACCAGTCCCTTAAGTATTCAAAGCCCTGTTCTCAGAACTCTATTCAGATTATCAACTTCAATAAATTGCGAGCTGGACCCAGTGTTCCTGCAGTGGTTGCACAGTGCCAGATAGGAACTTGATGTAATTGTCCCGCTCCTGGTGGATGTTTCCCCCTCTGCTCACCTAAGGACAACCAACTAATTTTCTGACTGAGTTCTTTCCAAGGCACTGTCTTTCCTTTAAATATGGCCTGCCTTTTTGCATCCTAGCTAGGGATGCAAATCACTTAACGTTTGTCTCTACTGAAATACATAGGATGGGTTCAACTTAGCTAATTGTGAGAGATCTACAGCATCTATAGATTTCTTCTGTAACCACTTGTGAAAAATAGGCACTTCTAGATGTCTGAAGTAGGTCAGATGCCTATTTCTCTCCATTGCCTATAAAAGGAATATGTGTCGCTTGCTCAGATGCAGATGTCTAAACTTAGCAGAGAGGAACCCCAGACAGCACATTCACTTGCAGTCAGCAGGCCAAGCTGTCTGAATTGCATTCAGCCAGCAACAGATCTCATTTATTAATCACCCATCACCTTTATCACTGATGAATAATCTGTTATTATCTTCTTCCAGGAAATTGAGAAAAAATGTTAAGTTACAGAGGGACAAAAACTGAGTTTAAGGCTCTCCAGGAGAAACACAGCAGCGTGGGCAGTACCTCCTATTGATATTTTGAGGACTGTGTCCTGCATGGCTTTCAATTCTCTCTGTTTGTATGGTTCCAGTTTCTGATTCAAAGTCACAGTGCCAAATCAAATATCTTGACAGAGTCCACCATCAGCATTGTTCTTTACAGTCCAGACTGTACCCTCCTCAGCCTGTGGTCCTCAGATCAGAGCAATCAAGGTGATTACTTATTTTTAATCTGAGAAGCTGTACAAGCTGGGTGTGGAGTTTGGACACCTGGGAAGTTCCTAGGGAAGCACTCAAGCCAACATATTTCTTGCTTCTCCAAGTACAGCAGCTTGACCAAAGTCTTTATGTTTCTTTTGTTTGTTTTTACTGGGTCAGCTGCTATCCCTGGTCATGTGTCCAGCAACACATGCCTGCAGTCGTATAGAAATAGCAGAGGGCTGTAACTAAAGCAGACCCCTGAATGAAAAGCAGTTTCTGATGTGATGCAGAGGGAGACACATTGTCTTTCTGCACTAGCAGCAGCAAACTCAGCAGTTAACTCCGTGTCTTTTGTCCTTCTCAGGCGCTATTCTGCTGAGAAACATCCTTATATCGCTATGAGGTTTTGTTGTGACTGGTGTACCTAAGACTTGCCTGCTCAGAACTGCCTGCTGAGTTAAACCCTGAAACCTCTGCTCCGTTTTCCTTCATGGTCTTACTCCAGACAAAATTCCCTCTAACTTCAGCATATGTTTTGCTTTAACATTTCCAGATAAAGCATGTTGCAGTAGTTGTACTCACAGTCCTTTTAAGTGTCACTTTTAATGATGTTGCTGGCAGTTCTTAGGCATTCCTTTTAAAAGAAAAAAAAGATTCTTAAAACGTATATTCCTCTTATTTTTATGAGATGCCTGCAAAATCCATGGCAGTGCGCAGCCCAGGGGAATAAAATCTTTTAATGACGGCTTCCAGAGAAACTTCTCCTTCTGTCTGCAGCAAACACCATGGCTAATGAGTGTGCGGCTGGTATGTGACATGTGATTGGAAAGTCTATTCTCTAGCTTCCCCACATAAACAAAATGGTTTCTCACAACTGTTACTCAGGTCAAAAGCAGCACTGCTTGGCAAAAAACCCATATCTTTAAGAACATTTGCTGGAAATATTTATGCTTGGTTCCTGAAAAGGAGACCAAGCACAGTTGTAGCAGAGTGTACTGCTGATGAGACTGGATGGGGCCAAGTAGTAAGGTTGTGCCCCTTTACTTATTTTCAAGCACATATTTGGGAAAATACAGTCCTTCCAAAGGCAAAACATTTGGTCTGGGTATGTATTTTGTGGGCATTATGGATAAATGACTTGTGCTGGGGAAGATCTGCAAGCAGACTGAGCGGGGAAACACCACTCTTCCCCCACTTCATGTGCAGGAGAGCTATGGGAAAGGTGCCTGGGAGCCCTTTCCAGCTCATGCTGGCAGCACCACACTCCAATTAGTTCAGATACTGAGATTTTTGTGATGTAGTTTCTCTTTCCTTTCTCCCAGAAGGACATGCAGTGTGGGGGGAGATCACTTCTTTATGTGACCTGTGCAAATACATCTATTTTGATAGGAGGGGACTTGACAGTCTCTCCAGCATGATGCTTTCTTCTGTTGACTTTGATTTAATCTGAGGTGGGAAATGTCTCAATTTGGGAGGGAAGTATTTTACTGGAAGCTTGAACATATGTTCTTTAAATCCTTGGGAATTCTTTGATCTATTTAGATACTTGGAAGGTGAAATCAAGCTCTCTCAACCCTTGGTTAATAAGCACAGGTTAGAAAATCATGATGAGTTGAGTGCATTGCATAGCTATGAGTCCACAGCATGGAATCTCCCTTTTCCAATAGAACAGGGCATCTACTTTTATCCATGATAAATCTCAAAACTACAACATCCGTATCTGAAAATTTTAAGCTATCTTTAACAACATATTTTTTCTCCATCTGAGTGCTGTCTGACATACAAAAAATTTGCCTTTACAGAGAAAGAGTTTTTAAAATTCCCCAAACTGTCTTTAAGGAGCATTTTGCTGAAGTGCATAGCATGTGGATCACATGGTTTTGTAGGATAAATATTTAATGGCATGTGTTGGGAAATGCTGCATAATTAAAGCGTTGTTTTGCTTCTCATAAAAGGTGATTATCCCATTTTTATGCCATCATGGTCTTTGTTGCACTGTCACAGTCATCTTCTCTGTCTCATCCAGTTGTCTGGTGTAGAGAGATATGTTTCCCTGTTGATCTATTCTAATGCCTGAGGTTTCTTTAGATCCAGTAGCTGCTCAATATGCCCATTTCCCCTATTATTTAGGATACATCTGATCTGACTGTCCATCTAGAAGTCTGGCATGGGATCTAAAAGAGTTACCCAACAAAACCCTATGGAATGAAACAAGTGGTGGCTTTGGGACAAAGTTATGTTGCAAGCAGAGCTGGAAAATCTCCGAAAAT
Organism: Phalacrocorax aristotelis; assembly: GCF_949628215.1. Classification (NCBI taxonomy): domain Eukaryota; kingdom Metazoa; phylum Chordata; class Aves; order Suliformes; family Phalacrocoracidae; genus Phalacrocorax; species Phalacrocorax aristotelis. The sequence continues at coordinate 63,046,855 of NC_134278.1, forward strand.
AGGAAATTTACCCAAAAATAGTGTCAGGGACATGTGGCATCATGACTATTTGACAAATGTGACTCCTTCTACCCAAGTGTGAAAGGCAAAACCAAAGCAAATGTTTCGTAAATTGAACTAAAATAGAAGGCAGAAGGAAGATAAAGTATCACACATTTTCACACATCTAAATTCCTGCAATGGTGGGAAGCATTGTATAATTTGTATAGCATAAGCCCCGCGAATATGATGTGTGAGTAATATTCAAATTTCATGAACAAAAGCCCCCTGGCACTGATGGAAAGACAGGGAACACAGATCCTGGACAGACCCACCCTGGTCATCTCTCCATCTCTCTTAGTTCTCTGCCATGTATTTTCATTATGTCAACAGGTAGTGCTTCATGACGTTAAATGGGATTTGGGTTTTGTTTTGTTATTTTCCAGTAAGAATCAACAAGTTCTTTTAAGTGCTATCTAGGTAATTACACATTCCTCAGGTTACTGCTTTAATTTCTGAGGGTAAAGCCAAGTGTGTAATTTGCGCCTACTCCTCTAATTGTAGCCCTTGTGTTGCAGTAACTTTGCTGTCTGTTTATTGCAACAGTTGTGCTTCCCTTTGATAATGTTATCTTTTAACCATCTGCATTGCTTCCTCCATGCCCTAAGGTAACATTAAATATGGCTGCACACCAACTGGCTTTCTGTTCTTTATTAACCTCTTCTTCCTCTGCTTCCAGATATCAGTAGATGTTGCTGGACTGACTGCTATCACACTCTGTCAAAGCATTTCTGTATGTGGTATCTGAACATACATGGGTTAGTCAGTTCATTCATTTTTAAGTGAACAGTACCTCCTCAGGACATAACAATTTCTGGCTTACAATCGTGCTTTCCTGTTCGGGTAAAGCTGTCTTGTGGGTGGGAAATGCCACAATTGTGGGTCATTTTCTCCTTGATCTTATCATCAGTGAAAGAGGCTCAAGATGCAAAACCGTGCTGTATCTTAGAAAACCTGAGTAGGAAGGCAAAGGTGAGGAACTGTGAAACTCAGCTTCAACACTCAAATATCTTTGCATAAGAAATTATACAGCTGATTTTTCAGGCTGTCAGCACAGAAACCCTGTTTCTTCATGAAATGCTAGGGGAAAAAAAGACAGGAAGGAGTCCCCGTTCCCCCATCCTGTACTTTCCCCCCACATGAGCAGGTGCAATGCTTGCCTGGCCTCCCTCCACTTCAGTGAAAAGGGCTGAATTGCTCTGAGCATGCAAGGACCAGAGCACTGTTGTTATCTTAGACAGCAGTGGGTTCTCTGATTTTTCAGGTGACTGGTCTTCATAAAGGAGAGGGATTTACACAACAGACAGCACATGCATGAACAGTAGGATTGAGGCCTTTTGGGAAAAGTATCACATAAACCTTCATTCAAAATTCAAGCTGGCATTTCCCGTCCTTACATTTTCCCCTCTTGCACTTTTAGAAACTGAGACAGTGCCCCGAGAGTCCCTTGGCTTTGCGGGGCTGTTTTCCCTGAGCCCCAAGCATTAGCTACGTGGGCATGCTGCTGCTGGCTAACAGCTGGCATTCAGCTCCTGCCGCTTTACCTGCTGCAGCCGGGAGCTTGCGGAGGTGGTGGTGGCTGCTGCGGCGGCTGCCCCGGCTGCTTTCCTCATCCTCCCCTGCTCTCATCGCCTGGCTTTGCTGGCCAAGGTCCTCTGTGCTCTGCCCAGGTACCATTGCCACCGTCTTTGCACCTTGGGGCAGGAGCACTTCAGAGGGCAGCGGTCCTTCCCCGGCCGCCAAGGAAAGTGCAGGTTATTTTCCTCATGGCAACAAGTTGCTTGAAGCAGGGCTGAAACCAAATGCAAACCACAAAGTGGTTTGTGAACAACTTTGTTGCTATTTCAGAAGGCTTTGCCCTTTGCAGTGACACAGGCTGTTGCTATTCTTGGGAGCCTATTGCAGGCGAGGGGAGGGCCGTCTGTCGGAAGTATTGCTTTTGCCTTTTAACAAATAGTTGGAGGCATCAGGCGTCCACGCACAGCTCAATGCACATTCCTTACCCATTAGCTTAAAGGGTCTCTCTTTCTCTTGTCTCTTTCAGGCTCATATGCACAGGTTTTTAAGAGAAGGCACATGGAAGGGGAGGATTTGAACTCTTTGCTGCGTCAGCTAAAGTTAGGGCACCGAGCACACACACGTGGCACCCCTTCGTTCTGGTAAATTGTGGACAAGTTGTGGTGAGAAATAGCAGAGAGGGAAAAAAGCCATTGCAGCCCTTTGCAGTCTGCAACAGTAGGAGTCAGGATTTTTCACAGCATAGATGCATGTGCCCTTTTACCAGCAAATGAAAGGGAAGCCACCCTCTCTCCTGTGACAATTATTCGTGGGAAAACTGAGACTGTCTCAGCTGTATTGAATCAAAGGCTTGATTTTGAGAGCTGCTAGGAGTCACTCCATCCCTACTAGCTTCAGCAGAAGCAATGGCCTGAGGTTGGACCACAGCAGCAGGAAAAGCTACAGTGGTTGCAGGCGAGCTGCCTACAGGGGCTGCCTGCCCTGTCCTGGTCCTGGCCCTGGTCCTGGTCCTGGTGCAGAAACCTCTGAGTGTTCTCCGCAGACCCCCTGGCCTCAGTGAGGCAAGTTGTCTGAGCTATCCCCAGTGGGAACTGATGTTGTATAATTTGGCAGTGCTGTGGGCTTCATCTTTCATTACTTGCTGTTTCGCCTTGGTTGTTTTTGTTTTAATACACTAATGCTTGCAGATAGCGTGGGAGGGAAGGCAGAGGTGGAAAGTTGGTAACTTTTGCACTATTTCTGAAAGAAGAATTCTTAAACGTTTTTTCATTAGGTAGAGCAGGCATGATACACCTGTTATCACTGTTTGCTTAACAAGAAAATTTGACAAAAGACACTGTAACTGCCCTGTCTGACAGCTGCATCACTGTCAGCTTCAGAAGCTGGAGCGTCAGGGATGCCACAGGGGCACAGGTTCCAGCGGGGTGCTTGGTTTTGGCAGTGCCTTTGGTGTGGAGTTAAATGAGTCAGCCTAGCTCTGCTCTCATGTGTAACATATTTTCCATGTCAAATGTCCACCTGTCCAGTGGTATGGGATGCTATCAGGGCTGTTAACATTTTCTTGCCACATGCAGAGAGGTGGTGTTTCCTCGTGGAGTATGTGCAAAAAGTAATGTCAACTTTTAAAGATATTATTTTGATGTTATGGGAAAAAATAAGTGTCTGTTTAGGCTGAGGAAGGAGAGGAAATCTCTTCAAAGATTGAACTCAGCTGTGACAAGATTCCTCTGTTATGATGTGGTGTGTAACTGACCTCCTTTAACAGCCCACACCTCATTAAACCACAGCTCTGCTCAAGCGCCTGCCCTCTGGAAACTCAGCTAACTCCATAGCTATAGACTTGTTACCACCTCCCAAATACCTTCATATGTAATGGTCCTGGAGAAGCCAGAGAACTGCCGAGATGCCCGCTGCAGCTTGCCAGAGAGCAAAGCTGTGGTCCCAGACATGTGCCCTGGAGGATGCTCTGGAGTCACTCCTGCCCAGAGCGGCTGCCTGGGGAGGGCAGTGATCCCCACTGCCTGCTGAGGAGCTGAGAGAAAAACAGTTCAGTTCAGCATTCAGTTGAAGAGCAGGTTCAGTTCACAGAGAATTGGTGAGAGGCTTTCCAGGCTCCCAGCAAGGTCTGGCAGAAAGAAGGGATGTTTTTAAGGGGGAATGGCCAGTGGGAACTGAGGTGTCCTGAACAACCTGAACAGCTGATGGGCTTTCCCCGTCCCATGCTCTCTTTGCACCAGGGTTATTCAGATATTCGCAATTTTTAAATTTGTCCCTGTGGAGTTACAGAAGGTTTCGTGCAGAAAATCCGTCCCATCCTTAGGTAATCAGGTATGCGAGACTTGGATACTTGATTTTACTCTTAGCTTTTGTCACCCAGCTGACAGGATGCTGCTTTGCTGAAACAGGGCCTGCTGTGTGAAATTATGCAGGCAAGCTTGCAGCACAGCATTGGTGGGACAGGAAGTATCCATCGCTCCTTCTTGCATTTATGAAGAACTACTGCAGCCTGTCTTTGCCCCTCATTCCCCCAGTTCCACCCAAAACTGATTCTGCAAATCTCTATGAAGACAGCTTGGGCAGGCATCTCCAGTCCCATCACACTTGTAGAGTGTCCTTCTTCAGCTGTGAGCTGAACTGGACTCATCAGCTATAGGGCATTACTAATTTTGACAGAAGTGAGAGATGTAATGCAACTACAGCTCTTTCTGTTCAAAACCTTCCCTATAATGTAGTCATTCAACTAAATATGCTGGTTTTGTATAACTGCTGGAACCTATGTACTTTGGGAGAATGTAAAAGCTTGTCAGGAACCGCACCCTTCCTCTGAACAAGAGGCATACTACCCCCAGGTATAAGTAATAAAAAGTAAAAGCTGCTTTTCAGAAAGTTCCCAAATCTTGTAATGAACAGATTTTAAGTGATAAATGTTAACTAAATACACCAGTAAATTCCATTTTTTTTAAATAGAAAAAAAAATCTTTTTTAGACAAACAGTGGGATTTCTTTTTACTGTGTTTAAACCTGGAGTTCAGTGCTGCCTACATTCCCTTCAGAAGCCAGAGCTTAGCCTGATTTTTAAATGTTTACTTACTTGTTTACTCAGAAATCCAGCAGACTAATCTTCTCCTGAAAATAAAGGCCAAATAACCCATTTTCCCTTCATAGTTCTGCCTTTATTTCATGGTATCTATGCCAGCTGCAACACAGCAATGGCTTAACTTTGCCCCCTGTGGTAACCACAGGAGGTACCTAGCTTTCATGCACAGTAAAGCAACACAAACCATAACAGCCAGACAAAAAAATAAAGGAAGATATTGTTATTCTGGAGACTTGTGTTTGGGCTACCCAGAGGGCAGTGTACCCTTGCCATGCTGAGCTGCAGCTCTGCAGAGGTACCAGGGAGCTTCCGGGGCTTCAGCCTGTTCCCTGAGTTACACCCCATGCCAAAAACACTGTATTAGGGTGGTAAATATTTCTTTACATAAGGTCTTGGAGAAAAATTTCCCATAAGTAAAAACGTGAAATATTTTATCCTGAGATCTGCTGCTTGGCATGGCATTGGTATAAGGGAAGTTTTGCGGTGTCATCAGTAGCCAGCTGACAGTGAAAAGCCACAGCTCAGCAGGTGCAAGAATCTGTTCTCACAATTGTAGCTGAAAAGCTGAGGCATTGATGTTGTTGGTGTTAACTGGCACTAACTGGCATCCCAGAAAAGGAAGGAACTGGAAAAAGGCTAGTTCCAGCCAATGAAAGCAAACAGGGGGAGGGAAACCAAACAGCCCGTGCTGGTTCTGCAGCCAAGGAGATTTGTAAAGGCATCTAATCAAATGCAGTGACTGTGAAACACTCGCTGGTGGCCACAGGGTCCTGGTCCCAGAGCCCTGTATCTGTTTCCCATCAGAAATAAACAGGCAAGCAAACAAGCAAAACTCCAGTACAACAGACATGAACGGGATAAGGAGGGGAAAAAGGGAATGTGCTTCACTACTTTTAAACTCTCTATTCTTTTCCTGTTACTGCCTTGCCAGTGTATGCTGTTAAAACAACCTCTTGGCTCACACTGTGTGCCTGAGAGTGAGAGGTGTCAGTCAGAGCAGGGGCAGGGGGCTGCTGGAAGGTTTGCTGGGTGGGAAAGGATTGCACCCACTCTGCCCCTCTCACTGCCTTCTGGGAACGGAGCCCTGCTGAAACTGGGCAGTGGGCAAAGGTGTTCCAGAAAGCAAGAAATCCCAAACACTAGGATAGGCAAACCACATAGCAACTCACAGTACAAGCCCTGGCTCCCCAGCTGTGCTGTTTCAGGCTGGGCAGAAGATCACATGCTTCAGGAGAAAGAAGAGTGGAAAAGATAAAAAAGCCAAAAGCAGGAAAGGGTCAGTAGACAAGCCAGGGGTATGAGTGTAACACCATCATGAGACTCCCCTACTGCTTTTGTCCATGTGCAGTTGGCAAGAAACCATCTTTTCTGGTATTTTCTCAATTCCTTGTTTTCAAAACTGACCAAACAGTTTATAATTAGAGGCATGATTAGGCTAGAAAAAGAATGTAAGGTAAGGTGAAATATTCACATGAAATTGCTCAACAATCTGCCTGGAAAATTTGTGAGGCTGAGGTGGGTATTTCTTCTAAAATCTCTGGTTATGATTTGTATTTGTCTGCATTCCAGTGATCTAATAACAAACTTGGGATTGTGGAGAGCCAGGAAACTTGGCATTAGGCAACAGGAATGAATCAAGAGCCAAAGGGCTTTCTGATTCAGTTTTCTTTGGCCATTTTTATCATTGTTGGAGTAAAGAAGGTCATCTTCCTTCCTTGTAGATTTTATGACTCTCAGAAAGAAGATAGTGGAACTCTCCCAATTCATTTATTCTAAAATATGGAAATAAAGCTTTTCAGCAAAACTATGATGAGGCTTTTCTGGATATATTAGCTGAAGTTATGTTGCCTACATCTGTGATCACTGAGCTTTGCTCTCGGAACTAATAGTTCACAGTTTGCAGAAGAGGTTCATAAGATAGCAAGCACAGGACAATGTGAGGGAGCCTGAGCGGATGAGAGAAGGAAATATACATGGAAAGAAAAAGTAAGAAATGGAGCAAACCCCCAGAAAAACAGTACCAATCTAACAAAGCACAAGTAACCTTTCCCATTAGTGTTGATGCAGTGACACCCACACAGAAGGGGAAAATGTGCCAAAATTCCAGTCACGGAGAAATGAAAACTAGATGAAAAAGACAGAGCTATCTCAGGAAAGTGAAGTGATCCATCCTTGAGAAACTGTGCATGTAGAGAAAATAATTGTTATAACTGTTGTGCAGCAAATTAATTGCAATTCAGGAGTCAGCTTTGCAAAGAAGCTTTTCATAAATGTAAGATAAATTTCATACATGCAATATTTAGGCTATGCCATTTGCCTTGTTTTGCAAATGAATAAGCTCTAAATACATCAATAAATGGGTAATACTAAGTAAGTATATAAATACAATAGTCTGATATCATATAACAAGCACATGACAGAACTGACAGCTCAAGTTTCTTCAGTCCGAGTCCTGTGGTTTACTTAATAAGTAATTTTCTTTGTGTTATGTTCTTAGTCTTTGAGAGGCACTGATTTATGCCAATGTATTTTTATCTGACTTTAAAAAAGTCTTTTAGAGAAGTTCTTGACCTTGTTTGATAGAACAAATAATAGATACAGTCCAGAGCTTATGGCACTTCACAACTTCCTCCAGGGCCTGCAAAACACCTTCTGACTCACTGCACAAGTATTTATTCCTGCTGCTCTTCTGTTAACTTCTTCTTTTAAAGTACTCTTTAAATCCAATGTGGCTAGGGTCAGCAACTTTAAGAGTTACGTCTTGGCAAAAACTTAAAATCAACCTGAAGTTAAGAATGGGAGCTTGGAAAATACAATACGAAAAGAATAGAGCTCAGAAAATGCAATAAAACCTGAATTTTACTTCAGATCTTTACTTTTGTGACAGTGTAGCTTTTCCGTCAGATTCAAGGGAAGGTCTTCTAGCTTCTGGGTAACCTGAAGAGTCACTTGTAGTACTTACTGAATAACACGTCTGTGTTCTGCCATTGCACACTGTTCGTTCTTGTTTGCTTCAGATATTTCACATGTACCTATTTTTTTTACCAAACCATAGAAACAGCATCTCCCTATATTTGCAAGTAAGTTGTTCATCTGAAATAAAATCAAGAGGCAGTGATGAATGAAAGCCAGGAAGTTTAGTAAAAATGCCTGTACAAATTTTATCCAGTTCATTTTCCTGTGGAAAATGGCAAACGAGTTTCTCTTCTCTGACTAAAATTTTTATAGGTTTCATTTCTTTCTTACCTGCTTTTGATGATACAATTTTCTGGAATCAGTGGAGAAAATCCAGTATGAACCAGCAAGAGTTGTACCAGAACTTCATTTCAAATGTCTTATTAGCATCCAGTACACTGCTTTGTGTGATTGGAGTAATTTCAACCATCTACTTCACTAGCAGAGGCTGAACTCGAGCCTGAACTCAGAGGAGGTGTCTCAGATGGCAGGGGCGAAACAGCAAGCGTGTGGCCCTGATTTCTCGCTCTGCTTCCACGATAAGTGTGCTGCCACCTATGTGGTGCGGTGCCTGCCCGTGCACAGTCCCAGACCATGGACTGGGCCTGGTGCAGCCAATTAGTAATGTCACCCACTGCCTGAAATCAGGCGGTTTTCAGGAATTTCCAAATAAAGTGCCAAAAATGGAAGCCCTTTAGATCACTGCACAGTGGAAAAAGGGTTTTGGGCTTTCCTCATGTGATAAATTGTTAAAAATATGTAAGCTGAAATTCCCTTGGCCTGTTCTAGTCAAGGAAATTGATGTACATTGCTAAAAAAAATGTGAGCTGCTGAAATTTTTTGTTGTTGTTGTTGCTGGGAAACATTTTCTCCAGCATGGAATATGTCAGTCACACAGGAAGTGCAGTCATTTTCATGGTTTTAATTATTTCCACTAAGAAAGTGTTTTGTTTTCTCCTGAAAATCTTCTTGTTGCAAAAATAAACAAGTAAATGTCATTAATGCCGTGCTTCAACTTCTTGCTGTTTTTTGACCACAGTTGGCAACCTGAAAGGAAATTTGCATGCCTTCATTAATACCAAATATCTGGGTAAAGCTTTTCACAGTCCCTCAAAATTTTCAAATTGTTGCAGGCAAGCAGGAAATGAAGCCAGTCCCCAATGCATAGGTCATTTCATGTTCACCCAGTGGGCACGAAGAAATAAGTAGCTTACAATCCTGTGATGTGATGAAGGCTTTAAGTCATCCATTCCCAGAGCCATCCTCACCTTGGTTTGTTAACAGGTAGCAAAAATGGTCTTCAATGAACAGTATACACCCAGAGGAGTCCAGGGGAAATTTGGTTCAAGACTATCATTCCCCTTCACAGCAGGAGACACTGAAAGCTCAGCAGATGGGGTCATGGGTCTGATATCACTCAGGAAAACATACTAGAGGCCACTTGGAAGAAACGGAGAGCTTCTGCCCCAGAATCCTTCCCTGCCTAGGACTCACCAAGGTCCTGCCTTTCAAAATACAGGTAAGGAAAATAATACACTGGCAGTGCTTCAACAGGGAGGTGCCAGCAAGATTTCCTTTCACCCCTGCCCCAGCCCCACTGGCCAGGTAGGCCCTTCACTGGCAAAGACTAGGGAGGAAACTGTTTGCTTCCCATGTTAAAAAAAAAGATGTTTTCTCCAGTCGCTGTGTGGAGGGAGCAAAGGCCATTTGGCCACCAGCTCTCCGGCCCCTTACACAATCTGACATAGCTCCCGGAGGCAGGTTGTGCCTGTGTGGGCAGTAGCTGCTTGGTTATCTGGCAAGGATTGATTGGACATGCGCCCATGGGACTGGTGGGTCTGTGGCCTCAGGATGGACCCCAACATTCACCCTCTGAGAATGCGTGGTGCTGGTTGCAGGCCACTGCAGTTCAGGGTCTGGCATTTGCTCTTCAGTTGTTTGCATTTTTATTTGCCTTTTTAAAAGCCCAAGGTACATATCACCTCTGGCAAAGCTGATTTAGTGATCTCCAGGGTAGGAGCAAACCCTCTCCTGTAACTTTCTGTGTGGTTTAACAGCATGATTTTTCAATGACTTCCCTGAGCCACTGAGGACTGCAGCCTGGGGGTTGACGCTGACTCCATCCCTGCCACTGGCAAAGGCAGACGCAGCCCTGCGAGAAGGCATCTGCTGCCCGTCACCAAGATCCCTGCCACCCCAGCATGGCTGCTTGGATGAGTTACTTCTGTGAAACAAGAGACATTAGCATCAGGACTTGGACCTCTGTGAAGACTACAGAAGTCCTGGTGCACTCATTTGGCTTCTCCATGGCTTGGGCTGCCAGCCTGAGGAACTCCGTTCAAGTAGACGCCCTTCTCCCTCACTTCTCATTCAGATTCAGACTCCGGGCTGCTCAGTTTGGCTTAAACCTCTCTGTTTCAGACTAATCACTGAAGCATTGGTTGTTTAAATTCACGCTGATGAAATAAGCTTTGGCAAAGGCCAAGGGTCTGTCAGTGGTACAGCATGTGTTTTGCGGGAGGCATGCAGTGCCCTGAAGAGCCACCGTGCTGCCTCTGAGCAGGAATGCCCCTGAGAAAGGGATCTCTGAGATGGGGTTCACAGCAAACAGCGTGCACGCAACTCTTTAACCTTCCAGTACAGCTTCTAACTTCAGCAAGTCTTGTCGAAGAAATGTGGGCAAAACATGGTTTTGTAGTTAGCTGTCATAAAGTTTAGCTCTCAGTAAGGACTTTCCTACCATGGACATAGTGCATGAGAAAGCTTTTCATGCATATGGAGTCAATAGGCAGGAGTTACTGACTTGGCTGAAGGTTATTTTCATACCACAAAAAGTAATCAGAAACTCCAGAGCAGCACTAGGGCAGCTGCTTAGTTGAAGCTACTTTTATGAGAGCAAGAGAACTTGTTAGTCTCTTTCTGGCTTCTTTGGGATGGCAAAAGACCTGTTTCCCTTCTCCATCCTCATCACAGGGGGATCACACCAATCTCGCTGACTTCTGGGGAAGCAGGTGAGGAGTTTTGGCACCACCTTCAACTTCCCCCCAAGCAGACAGGAAATTTTAAACATTTCCCTCATACTCCACCTTCTTCTCCAGATCTTATCCTATCCTATGTAGTGACCAATACTTACTCCACTGCCCAAAGAAAAGTCTCTCCTCTTCCCTGTCTGTGACTCTCATGAATTGTACCTTGGCTTTTTGCAGTGGGGTCTGTCCTCTCCTTATGGACAGCTCTGAAATTTCAGTTGTAGTCAGTGAACATGCCTTCACACCCTCCGCCACATACACACTCATGCTTTCTTATTCCTAGCTCTCTGACCATGTCTTCTCCTCTCCTTCAGCCCACCCAAGGGGGCAGAGCAGCTACAGCAGCGAGGAGGAAAACTCAGACCTTCTGTTTCCTTCTGAAGAAAGTCCCAGTTCGCTGCAAGGCATCTGACTCTCCCTGTGGTTTAGAGTTTTTTGTGACTAACAACATATTTAGACATGTACACCCATATTTATTGTTGTAGGGTTTGGCTCCCTTGCAAATTCTAAAAATGAATATACTTGGGCCAGCTCTAAAACTCTTGGACGTGTGCCACTGAAATTAGAAGCAACACGTTAAAGTGCCTAAGTCCTGGAGTCTTATGATTATCACATCTACACAACCCTCCATCTCAGTTGTAAAACCTGAAAGCCTGAGTTAGTTAAGCTTCATTCACAGAAACCTAAGAATGAGAACATGAATGTAAATAACTCAGCATTTTTTATTTTTAAAAGCTATGTTTTCTAAGCCAGTCTTTTGATTTTGGTTTTCCAAAAGGTGTATGAAGTGTTTAACATTTCGTCTTCAGCTTGAACATACATGATGTTAAAACTGAGGAGGAGAGCAATTTTATGGATAGAAGAGATTTAATCCTTCAGGATTATGACTGCAGGATCATTGGAACAGTCCAGCCCTTGCACCATTGACATGGATGGGGCAGTGTGGGCACACACCCCAGGGACAGTGCTCAGATGCGCAGCTCCTTTGCAGTACTCCTGTGATAGACCAGTTTTCAATTTGCTAGCGAGAAGGCCTGAGCACAGCCTGAAACCACTTCATTCATCTTAAATCCTCCCTGACAAGTCACAGCCATGCTGGTGGCAAGCAGAGTAGTGAGGGCTCGGGGACACAGATGCAACGGTGTCCTCCTGAGTTGATCTCCTACCTGTGGCAGTTTGGAGGTTTTGGGAGCTTGGGGCAAGAGCACAGCCACCTTCCTCATCAAAGTCTCATCCTCTTCTTTGTCAGATCTGGCTTCTTTCCAGAAAATGAGTGACATGGAGCAAGTGGGATTTGGAGGGAGCCTCCTGGAGAAAAAGTAGTGGAGCTACACTGCACTGCATTGCTCTGCATGGTAACTGCAACTGGCCCAGTGCAATGCATGGGCCTGCACCCAGCCCATGGGCTCTGCAGCCTGCTGGAGCTGCGCAGGCTGGATTCACAGCAGGACAGTGGTAACTTACTCTCGGATTTGGTGTGGCTACTTTCAGAAACTTCCCGCATCATTCCATCCCTCCTGCTTCGTTTCCAGCTGAGTGGCAGATCAAATAGAGATTTAATCACTGTAGGTTGCCACAGGTTCGGAGGGAAGAGACCTCTGGGCAGCCCATTGGGCCAGGGGCCACCCTGCCTCCCTGCAGACATGGTTCCTGCCTGGGCTGCACTGCTCTGGGAAAGAGGAAGGGGAGGAGCAACTCACAGCTGTCCCAGCAACGGCTTGTGTTGTGTCCCGTCCTTTGGCCCCCTTAACTGAACAGGGAAAGGAAGCAAAGAGCTTCTCTTGTTTAGGCTGAGTCTCCTGATGATAAGACAGATTTGTCTTGGTGAATCTTATCTATATGTTCTTCATGTCTGAGTACCGCATAGGTTTATTTCATGCACAAGGGCACCTAAAAACACTATTACAAAAGGCAGTTACGCAGAAGTTGTGAAACTGCAGAAATGGAAAGTGTTCATGCCTCTGTAACTCAGCTCTTTTGTGCATATGCGTAATACATTGTTTAATATCTTTATTGCATACAGTTTCTTTTGCACGTCCTCACCTTCTTTAGTACACAGAGCAGGTAATACTTAGTTAATAATCAGAGCTCAAACTGCACAACCACAGCCTTTGCTGATGCCCTTATAACCTGCAGTGCTAGTCAGTATTTTGATTTTGTTTGGTTTGTTCCAGACTATGGTCCTAATCTTGGAAATGGACATAATCTGTCATGGAGATATAATTAACAGTTTCCCTATAAAATGCTAGAAGGTACTGCAATATATAAAAATTTCATAAGCCTGAATTAATCCACCTTCACAACATGCCAATAAGATGAGTGGATAGCATTATGTCTGCACTGAGGTTGAGGAACTGAAAAGTATAATTTTAAATCCAAAATAATCCCTTAAATTTGGATGCCTAGTCTGAGAAACCTAGGATCTGTCCTTGTCATTTAGTGTTAAATAAGTCTTAATACATATGAAGGCAGTTACCATTGATTTTGTTCACACCTGGGAGTCTTGAAGACAGCTGAAACTAAAGCTTCAGGATCTCAGATCACTCAATGAGGAAAAATAAGGCTGATGACAGCATCCTCCGTAGGCCATCTAGTCCATCCTCCTGCCCTAAGAAAAGGTTAGCTATATCAGCCTTCTCTGGGTAAGCCTGTTGCTAAATTGCTCCTGTCTAACCTGTTCTTAAAAATCCCTAAAAGCAGAGATTTCACTGCCTTCTGAGGCAGCGCTCTTCCAGTGCCTAATTATGCTCCTGTTTAGACTGGTGTTTAGACTAAACCCTCTGTACGAAAACTAGCCCATCTTTCCTTGCTTTGACCACAGAGGACATGAAGAACTGTAGATTCTTCTGCTCCTTGAAGATGTTGGATATCTGCTGCTGGCCCCTGGAGTCCTCACTGGCTCGCATGTCTCTTTGGGGAACCCTGCTCAGAATGGGACATGAAACACCAGTGGAGGCCTCAGGGGTGCCGGGTATGGCAGAAAAATGTCTTCATGCCTCTTATGTGTTACTTTTTCTGCTTATATGCCCCAGATGCGATCCTCACATTTCTTCACAACAGTGTCAATGTTATTGCTGATCAGTAACTTGGGGTATGCTACAAGCCCAGTTCCTCTTCTGCAGAACTATTATCCACCCTGCCCGGTCCCATTTCATAATTTCGTAATCAATTACTCTTACTTAAATGTAGACCTTTGTGATCCTCCTAACTGAATCAGTTCCCACATTTTCCCAGCTCACTACACTGATTTGTTAGTCTTTTGGCCTCCCGTGTGCCTGCAGCTCCCCTCCCAGCCGGGTGCTGTTTGTGGTCTCCTACGCAAATTTTATAAACACATCTGCTAATGACATGAGTGATAGAGCAGAAAGCACAAAAGAGAAGCAAATCCAGGACAGACCAATACGGAAGCAACAGTAGATTTTCTTCCAACTTGACAATTATCTGTTAATAATTCTTGATTAATTAAAGTAGAGATCCTGCTGTGATTATTTTCCATGCATTTCAGAAACAAGGCATCTACAAATGAACAAACTACTGTGGAAAGTCTGGTGTAAGTGACTGCCCCAGCATCAGGTACAAAGTCTGTGTTACAGGCTCAACTTTCATCTCCCTGCAGGATGGGGCACATTTTTGGCCCCCGTTCAGTTCAGAGCTGCCTGGGGTGGCTGGATGGCAGAGCTTTGCTGGAGGAGGGCAAGGTGCAGTCTCTTGGGCACTAGGAGCTGGGAGGGAAGAACATATTCACTGAGGATAGCACCTTTAGAGACTTCAGCTTTTAAGCCCTAGCAAGCCTGTAAATGTCCTAAGTCCAGATTTAACCATCCCTAGACAGGTTTTGCAGGAAGGGGGAAGCATACATTCTTGGCACAAAGGTTACGCTTGCTAAATTTCAAGTGATTGGCATAAGGCAGAAGGGGGAGTAATTACGACATTAATGCTTTTGAAAGTAAATATATTTTTGAGCACGGGCAAAAGCACATTTTCCTCCTAGCATTGTTGGCGGAAAGAACACTGTTTGCATTGAGCTTTGCTGCAAGAAGATCTTAAATGCAGTGGACCTGCTGATCACAATGGCTGTGGCTGGAGCCAGGATTTCAAAGCCAGGGCAAAGGGAGGTCAGGGACTGGTTAAGTCAGGTGTTGTACCAGGCTGCTGTTCTGTCCAGGAAACATGAAAAGGACCTGGGCAGGCAACCAGAGAGACCAGGGCAGCATACTCAGGTAGAAGGAAAGACGGCAGGAATTAGTCAGTGCTCAAAGTGCCTCAAAAAATCAAGGTGCAGTTGTACAGTTAGAGCCAAGTAGCATTTTTGTAGCCATGGGCAGCTACTGAGATTCCTTCATACAGTTATGAATGGAGGGAAAAAGGCAATCCCTAACTCTTCAGTTAAGTATTTTAACCGGGTTGGTGTGTATTTAGTCAAAAGGAGCCCTGCCCGTTGCCAGCTGCAGCGTGGGTACTTGCAGCAGCTATTGATGTTCACCTCAGGACAGCTCTTACTTTTTACAGCTTTTACGTATTTTTTTTTCCCTTAATTTCAACCAAAGCTGTTGAAGTTTAGTAAGATGACAAACATCCTGAAACAAAGTACCTAGGACAAAGCAGCGGGCAACTTTATGAATACGTAGCGCCACTTACTGGGTGTCCATTGAGGGTCTGCCTTTGAGAGACCAACTACCCTCACGTTCTCCACCCTCTGGTGATAGGGATGAACAACGGCAGAGCCGGGGTGGGATTCAGAAAAGGTGTGGAGGGAATTGCTCTTCTACTTTGCTCGGACTCCATGGTTAAATGTGCTACACCGATGTCAGGCACCTCCTTTACGTTAATAAAGATATAATCTTCACCATAACATAAGTCCACGGGAACTATGGGCTCACAGAAGCAGGTTTCGTATTGTTCATTTGGGTTTCTGAGCATAGGTAAGCAAAATAAGCTCCCATTTTATGGGGTTCAGATTAATACAGTTTGGGGAAAAAGATCCACTGCTTTGAACAGGAATTTTTGGAGCTGTTGAAAAGAATAAAATATGTCTATTTTTATTCCACTAGAGGTCACCAGCGCAATATGTTTACAAAGAAGGCTACAGGAAAGAGCAGGATCATTTCAGTTCAAGAAATTCACTTGGGACTTACCTATGTGATGAATTTCGCCAGCTAATCATTCTGGAATAACTGTTCATACCCAGCAAATTCTCACACAGATTCCTGCTTTGGGAGCTGAGCATTTTCCGGGGGTGATGGGGGGTGGGAAATAACTTTAATTCTGGACTAGAGTGTTCACACCATGAAGGATAGCTTAGAAAAGTTAGATCATACCAAAATAAGTACACTGAGCAGTTATCTTGAAGTGGTTAGACCACAGTTAAAAGGTGCAATATTCACTAATAAGGGAGCAAATTAAACTAAGGATTTGAAATTAGATTCTGTGCTCCTTCTTTCCTGTGGCCACTAAATGTGGACCAGAGAGGATGTTTTGTGGCAAGATACATTAACCTAGACTTGGGACTAGCCCTATGGCTACTCCAAAGTCTGTAAGACTTTGCATTATGCTGGCAGATACCCCTGCCTGTGGCACTTCTGCCATCCTCACTGCAGCTGTGTGGGGGTCTAGCCTGTGACTGCAGCAACAACTTAACTCATTAGGGAAACACACAGTCAGGCACCACTTTTGCTGTAGTGCCATGGCCATGGTTATCCTTGCGTTTTCCATGGGGCTTGGAGGCTGTGCTCAGCTAGTGGTTGTCACCTCTCGATTGTGAGCAGTATCCCAGCTGGCTAATATCAAACTTGTTGTGATATGCTATGCAACATACAGATAATCAGAGCCAGGGGTGGCAGCAGGAGTTGTTAAATTGGCCCCATGTCTCTGACACATCTAGTGGCAGGAGTAGCCCAAAGGGAGCTCCATGTTTTTGCAGCAATGTCAGGTTGAAGCCTTACTTAACCCATCATCCTGAGGTCTTAAAATGGTCTGGTCCTGACACATCCTATGAAAGGATAAGGTTGTATAGCAGAGCCACAGGCTTTGTATATTGGTTCAGTTGTTGGAATGTTATATTCTTCCACCAATAATGAAATTGCAGACTTCAGTGTGCTTTTCCAGAGGGGAGTAGGGCCATCACACATCCTGCTGCTCCAGGAAATAAGGGCAGACAATAGCCTGGAGTCATGGTGAACAGCCCTTAGCACATCATGAAGAGCTTCACCTTTGCTGACGGACCGGGTCAGGGGTCAGGCAACAGAAAACAAAACGAGCCTTTTCCCAGAAAGTCATGCATTGCTCATGAATCACCTGATATCAATGGTAAATGCCTCTGCCAAACATTGTGCAGCTCCATGAGCGATGGCTTATGTAAACCGTTCAATGAGTTCATATGCACCTTTGCAGATATTTTCCCCTTCCATGTTCTGCCCCCAACTCTTTGCAAAGCCCTGCCCCAGTTGTGTCCTTGTTCTTCCATCCACTGTTGGGTCTACCCACCTTCCTAACCTCACCTCTTCTATGGGCATCACTTTGGCTGTGCTCCACCAAAGGAGGTCAGGAGACAAGGGGTCATCCACCCGCATGAAACTCGGAGCCACCACAGTCCTCATCAGCTACGGACCAGTACAGCTGCTGCCTGTGAGAGAGCAGGTGGTGGCAGGCAGTGAGTAATTTTTGACAGGGCACCAAAAGTGTTGGCTATATGGTCACTGGGTAATCTGAGTGTTTGCCAAAATGCAAGAAACGTCACTCTTTGAAAGACCCAGCTGTGAGGGGAGCATAGCATAGCACCAGAGAAGGTGGCTGCAAAATTTCGAAATGTTTCTGGCAGCAAGTAGTGGTTTAGAGGTATCAGAGACAGCAAAAAAACCACCACCTGCTTAGCTGAGCCACTCACATTTGGGATGGACGGAGCAGGAACTGAAGCGGACTCTTTCCAGTGCTCCACTACACACCAAGATTTTGGAAGGAACAGCTAAGCTCTGTATATGTGAACAATTTTATTCCTCATGGCACTTGACAAGCATCAGTTGCCTTTAATCCATGACAGCTAGGGCCTCTCAGCAGCATTGTCACTGCAACAAAGTCTGTGTGGTTTAGAAAGAGCACGATGCTCCTCAGTTCTCGTCTCGGTTCTTGCCAACATCACTTGCCCTTTCTAGTTCAGGATCAAAAAACATTGTGCATAGCTTAAGTAAGACTCTGGGATGGAATAAAATTGGGCTTTCACTAAATTGTGATTGTTCACCCCTTGGTAATTGCTTTTGTTCTCCTTAGCTGACTGTCTTATAAATCACAAGTGGCATGGAGAGGGTGAACAGGCATTACTCATTCACCATTCCTTAATACAATAAATCTATGTTATCAAGCTGAAGAGAGATAGGAGAAGAGATAGTCCATGGCCATAGTCAAGCACCACTACTGTCCTCCCACAGCAGGAACTGACAGGCAAGACATGACCTGTGGTGTATGACCTGACACTTTTCTCTTGCATAGCCGAAGAGGTGGGAAGTCTGTTGCCACCAGAAGGTGTGATGACAGGACAGGGAAATGCACTTGGTTAAAACTTAATCTGGTGAGCCTGAATACAAGCGGTAGTGAAGAACGCCGCATGTGCGGTTTCTGCAAAGGCTTACAAACTGAGCACCGTATGTCTCCTGTAAGTCTGCTGAACCAGACTGAAAGCCTGGCTGTCACATCTTGCTTGCTGTTGCTGTCAGAGTTAACTAGGATAAGCATCGCTCAAGCTAATGATGTTCCTGCAGCAGAATTAAGTACAGATTGCCAAACCCAACTAAGAAGCACAATACGTATTTGACCAGTCAAGCTCCCTGCTAGCAGCGCCCTGCATAGGGCTGGGGTTGTTCACATCAGCTACAGGTACCTTAAGTCTAGTTCAAGGATGCTGTGCATTCATGCAGGCACACCCTTGTTGCAAGGTGTGTACATCCTCCCAGGGGCAGGTTCGAGCTATGGTTTAGGAAACAGGTTTTCTTACTTCTGAGATGCAATACCATACCTCCTCCTAAGCCTCCAAAGGAGGCTGTGGGAAGCCTGCACTGCAGCAGGCTCCTGGCAGGACCTGTGGACCCATGGAGAGAGGAGCCCACGCTGGAGCAGGTTTGTTGGCAGGACTACTGACCCCACGGGGAACCCGTGCTGGAGCAGTCTTCCTGAAGGGCTGCACCAGAAGGGAAGCAGTCTGTTCCCGAAGGGGACCCATGCTAGAGCAGTTCATGAAGCACTGCAGCCCATGGGAAGGACTCATGTTGGAGATGTTCATGGAGGACTATCTCCCATGGGAGGGACCCCACACTGGAGCAGGGGAAGAGTGTGAGGAGTCCTCCCCATGAGGAGGAAGGAGCAGCAGAGACAACGTGTGATGAACTGACAGCAATCCCCATTCTCCGTCCTCCTGAGCCGCTCAGGGGGGAGAAGGTAGAGAAATCAAGAGTGAAGTTAAGCCTGGGAAGAAGGGATGGGTGGGGGTAAGGTGTTTTTAAGATTTGGTTTTATTTCTCATTACCCTACTCTGATTTGATTGGTAATAAATTAAACTAATTTCCCCAAGTCGAGTCTGTTTTGCCATGACGGTAATTGGTGAGCAGTCTCCCTGTCCTTACCTCAACCCATGAGCCTTTTGTTACATTTTCTCTCCCCTGTCCAGCTGAGGAGGGGAGTCACAGAGCGCCTTTGGTGGGCACCTGGCATCCAGCCAGGGCCAAGCCACCACAATTGGTAAGCATGGAAGACTGGTACTTTTTTCCTGTGATTTTGGATTAATACAAAAGGGAGAAGCTTCTTATATCACTTACGTGGGGGATAGATATTGTGCTTTTAATGCTGTTGAGGTAAAAGGCTGAAGATAGAAGTAGCGTACGTAGACTGAGAAAGTAGCAGGGTATACCTCTGTGAATTTCAAGATGCCGCTGTTATTAGTGTTTGGGTTTGTGTGTCTACAGGTTCTTTTTTGCTATATTCTGAGCGCAAATTAGCTTGTCATTCAAGTCATTAAGGAGATGTCATTATTAGCTTATTTTGGGAAAACCCATACAGAACAGTTAAATGGAATACTGATGAAGAATTTATAGCATAAAAGATCTATAATCCTAGCTCTGGAATATATTGGCAAGCTGATACTGTATTCAAAGGAGGGAAGGGAAGTAGGTTTTGCATTTGATGTAATCAGCTAGCTTCTGACGTGACTCTTCATTTTAGTAGTGGCACTTTTCCAGCTGCCTTTTCAAAGTGTGAATTGCAATAGTAAGTAAAAAAAAAAGGCACATTATAGAGAGCTAAGCTTCCTGGAAACACCACATTTGCACTTGCAAGCTTCTTAACATCCTTTTAATATCCTGATAGTGTAACCGGTGTATTTTTGTCCTTAGCCAGCAAGTAATTTAGCAAGTGCCTCACCTTATTTATTTAGGGCTGTTGCAAAAGAGTCCTGATTTACGGTGAAGGTAAGAGGAGGATCTAAACCTGTAAAGACAGTCTAAATTTGGGAAGAGTAATGGAAAGCATTGTACTTAGACCTAAAAAGGGAAATGGATAGCATCGTGGGAACAGATTACTTCCAGGTTATTCAGTTCTTCAGCAGGACTTCCCTATCTAATAGTAATAACCATGATGGCCAAATTTTGCTTTCAGTTTTAACTATGAAAACTCATACATCTCTCTGGCCTTATTTATGCTGACATAACTAACAGAAGATTTTTTTACCCAGATTTTTGTAAAATTATTTTAAATTTTATCCTTTTGGAAAACTGAACAGTTTAAAAAATGACCAAGAAAAAGTTTGCAGTCTTTCAAACAGGATTAAATTCCTGTTTGGATTTAGAGCCTCTAGGACTAATGTGGAACTGAATGATTCTGCAACAAGTATCTTGTGAGTCTATGAATTAAAAATCTCATGTTGGATGAAAGCTTTCCTGTAAATAACAAGTGGACAATCAATGCAGGACAAGCTGGTATTACCATGGTGATGTGCAAGCCCCTACTTTCTAGTTCTGATAGCACGTTGTTAGAGACATTGTCTACAATTTTTAAAAATTTGGGTTAGACTGCTTTGGCCTTGCTATGCCTGATTCGTACCTGAATCAAAAGACTCTGAAGGAGAGCTGTCAAAGGTGCACTTCAGTGTCTTATATAGGAAACTAAGGCACTGTTTATGGGTTTAAAAAAGAAGACGTGAGATTTCCTGGTCACAGAGAAAATGCCCTTGTCTGAATCTGACAGGGACACAGAGACAGGGGTGTGACAAAGAGGGTCACAGGCAACTAAGGTGACAGGTTTTCATCTGTCATCTTTGTGAAACCAAATTGCAATTACAATTTGCGACTCTGATGGATAAATAGAGAGGTATAACAGATCCTATTTTTAATATGTGGTTGCATAGCTAGCTGTTGGATTTTAAACTATAAGCAATATGTGTTTTTCTCCACGTGTAATGGGCTTGGGTACTGCATGTGCCTGTATGACTGATACAGTGTACCTAAGTGTCATCCATCAGCAATGAGCACCATGCCAGGAGTATAAGAGCACTGAAAATTGAATTCTTGAATTCTCATCCAGGGAAGAGTATTGATCTCTATTTTTAAATGGTCTCTTCAAAAAGGCAATTCTAGGACCCATGCAGTGTTTTTATTTTCGCACCTGAAGAGGACTTACAGGATAACATGATAATATAAAGGTGTATTTGCTGCAACAGATGAAAGAGCTTAGCTGAAATGGAAGCACTGAATAGAGACCGTATTCTTGCCTACACATGGGGAAAATATCGACTGCTTGGTTCATGTGCAACCATAAAATGCCAGAGGATAGATGCAAATAAACTCTTTGCAATTCCTCACACTTCGTAGATATTTGTGATTTGTTTCATCGAGAACTGTCATATAAAACTGTCCCCAGCAGAAAAAGGTAAATATATTGTCAAAAATTATTCTCACTATAAAAACCTGCTTGTAATTTTAAAGCAGCTGTGGGACTAATTTTTTTTAATTGCACAGCAGAAGCTCAGACTAATTTCAGTAGTCAACCTTGCTATGCCTGAATCAAACTGAGAGAGGTGAGAATCAAGCTTACTTTGTTTTTCCTTACTTCACAATCAGTGATCTTTCCAAAATAACTTTAGCAAATTATATTTATCAGATTTGTCAAGTTAAATGCATGGCGTTCATTAAGCATAGGCAATAAACATGAGGAGTTGGAAGCCGTTGTATAGCAGGAAATCTATGATATAGTTGCCATCACGGAAACATGGTGGGATGACACACAGCTGGAGTGCTGCGATGGATGGCTATAAACTCTTCAGAGGCATAGGCAATGCAGGATGGGTGGTGGGGTAGCTCTGTATGTTAGAAAGTGTTTGGACTGTCTAGAGCTTAATGATGGTGACGATAGAGTTGAGTGTTTATGGGTAAGAATGAGGGGTAAGGTCAACAGGGCAGATATCATGGTGGGAGTCTGTAACAGACCACCTAACCAGGATGAAAAGGAAGATGAATTATTCCACAAGCAGCTGGGAAAAGCCTTATGATTGCTAGCCCTTGCCCTCATGAGAGACATCCGTCTACCAGATGGCTGCTGGAAATACAATACAGTGGAGATGGAAGAGTCTATGAGGTTCCTGGAGTGTGTGGAAGGTAACTTCCTGACACAGTTGGTCAGTGAGTCAGCTAGGGAAGGCACCGTGCTGGGCCTGTTTTTCATGAACAGAAAAGGACTTGTGGGTGATGTGATGGTTGGAGGCCATCCTGGGCATAGCAATCATTAAATGATAGAGTTTTCAATTCTTGGAGAAGTAAGGAGGGGAGTCAGCAGAACTGCCGCCTTGGACTTCCAAAGGGCAGACTTTGGCCTGTTTAGGAGACTGGTTGACAGACTCCCCTGGGAGGCAGCCCTGAAGGGCAAAGGAGTCCAGGAAGGCTGGACATTCTTCAAGGAGGAAATCTTAATGGTGCAAGAGCACCGTATCTTTATCAATTATTTGGATGAAGGGATTGAGCACACCCTCAGTAAGTTTGAAGATGACAGTGAGTTGGGTGGAAGCATTGATCTGCTTCAGGGTAGGAAGGTTCTGCAGAGGGATCTGGACAAGCTGGATCAATGGGCTGAGGCCAATTGTATGAGGTTTAACAAGACCAAGTTCCAGGTCCTGCACTTGCATCACAACCCCATGCAACACTACAGGCTTGGGGAAGAATGGCTGGAAAGCTGACGGCAGAAAAGGACCTGGGGATGTCAGTTGACAGCTGGCTGAACATGACCCAGCAGCGGGCCCAGGTGGCCAAGAAGGCCAACAGCATCCTGGCTTATATCAGGAATAGTGTGGCCAGCAGGAGCAGGGCAGTGATCGTGCCCCTGTGCTTGGCACTGGTGAGGCCGCACCTTGAATACTGTGTTCAGTTTTGAGCCCCTCACTAAAAGAAAGGCACTGAGGTGCTGGAGTGTGTCTAGAGAAGGGCAAGGAAGCTGGTGAAGGGTCTGGAGCACAAGTCTTATGAGGAGCGGCTGGGGGAGCTGGGGTTGTTTAGCCTGGAGTAAAGCTCTCAGGGGAGACCTTCTTGCTCTCTACAACTACATGAAAGGAGGTTGTAGTGAGGTGGGTGTTGGTCTTCTCTCCCAAGTAACAAATGATAGAACAAGAGGAAATGGCCTCAAGTTGTGCCAGGGGAGGTTTAGATTTGATATTAGGAAATATTACTTCACTGAAAGGGTTGTCAAGCTTTGGAACAGGCTGCCCAGGGAAGTGGTTGAGTCTCCATCCCTGGAGGAATTTAAAGGACATTTGGATGTGGTGCTTAGGGACTGGTTTAGTGGTGAACTGGCAGTGTCTGGTTTATGGGTGGATTTGATTATCTTGAAGGTCTTTTCCAACCTATACAATTCTGTGTATTCTGTGTGTAAAATGCATGAACTGCATTCAAACACTTAAGTTGAGCATTGCTGGATTTCCAAAGTGACTGGAGACCTGACTACATAATGGGAAGAGGAAAAACCTAGATGCATGAACATACTTAAGAGAAGATTATCTGGATTCAGTTTACGCTTATCTGGAAGATGACACTGCTCCTCTCAGAGCCTTCCTGTGAACACTATAGATGAAACATAGGAACGTTTTAAAAATATTGCACAGTTAATGACTATTGCAAGTGCATGCTGGAACATTGTTTTTGTGGTCCATAGCTCTGGGGCCTGATACATGGGGTTATACTCAGGCAAACCAATGACAAAGGTCCTGTTGCCCACAGCTAACAACCCACATGCAACCTTGAGTCACCACCTATAAGCTCCAGTTACAATCACACATCTCAAATGGATCAATTTTCCATGGCCCAGCTGAGTGACCATCAGTGGCTCTGACATGTCCATGAGAGTACTGAGCCAAATTAAAGTCTCACTTTTGCCAAAAGGGTGGGGTCCTGCTCCCCCTCAAAACTTCTGGTCCTTACCTCTGTGCTGGACCCTTATACCGTGCCAACCGCAGAGCAGGCAAGAAGGGAGGGGGGGGTTATGGAGCCCTCCCATTTTGTTTAAGTGAACTGCTATTTTGGCTGAGTGGTCTGTGAAAACACACCAGCACTATTGGACTGACCCAGCTGTGGAGTATAACAGTTCTTAGGTAGCTTAACCCTGTAAGTTTTACTTTGCAGCCTCTAGCGAGGACAGTAGGCACCTCAGCTGATGGGTAAGGATTCCTTAAAGCAAGGTTGCTCACAAGCTCTGTCACCACTGTTTCTTACCAGGCTGCTCCAATCAAGGTCACATAGAAACTAACAGACATTGTACATCTGGCCTATCTGTTGCAACACGTGGCACAGTTGGAGTGGAGTAAAGGAAAACAGTAAATCACATGAAAAACCATGCTCACCTGAACACTTCAGCAAGAGCTAGAGTACACGCAGTGGTAGAGTAGGTGCTCACCGGCATTAACTTCTATTCATTTAAGTAGTCCCACTGAAACTAAAGGGAGAACTGGAGTGAATATGCTGTGCGTGTTGTGTGTTGGAAGACTCTATAAGCTTGCTCAGGTATTTTAGCATGAACAGCTGGTGAATTATTTTTGACCCAGGTGGTAATAGGCCCTCATCAAATGTTTGGTTTGATTCATGCTAGCCGAATGGCCCCACTGATGATGCTCTCATGTTGTATGAAGAAATGGTTTACAGGTTTACATGATTTAGTATTACTCTTTGTAGATTTTGGCACTGTTTCACACAAAAACTACTCTTCTGCAAATGATTTTCTAATGGAGTGTCCCACTATCTTATCTGTTTCCAGCTCTCTGCCATTACCTGTCACAATATTTTACATGATGGTAATGTGCCAAGAGATGCAATGTCATGTTAATAACTGTTAATATATCATGTATATTTCAGGGCAGATAGCCAAAGTGATAGTTGCTTTAGGAATAATAAAGAAAAATTTTTTTTTTTGCTTTTCATATTTGTTATTCTCCAGCCCTTTTCATTTTATAGGCTGCTTGTTCTTCCTCTCTCCTTGTTCTCAGTTGTTGAAATATTTCTTTTTTGTGACCAAAAAATAAGAAGCAGTGTATCACTAGTCATCTCTAAACCATAATTCAAAACTCCGTGCTTTGGAAGTATGTTAATCGTCACATCTGATAAGCCTTCTACTGGCTTGCAGTCATGTGTTAAATAAATAGAATTTTTTGCAATTTTTTAATTGCTTGCAGGGCTTATCAGCATCTGCAAAGGTAAAATACTTCAACTCCCTAGCAAGCTGCATGATTTCCAGTTAGTTCTACATCCTTTTGATATCAATCCATGCGCCTATAATGTGCTCTGCTAAACACACATTGACGCTGAGAAAAGTATTCGGCATATGCTGAATGATCACTTGTGGGGGGTGTGAATCTGTTTTAGTCGACCGCATTTACTAGTGGGTAAAAATTCCCTTTACAGGCAATGGAAAAAAACCACCCCCTCCATAGGGCCCACCATCTCTGTTTAAGACAATTGAGATCAGTTGCTCTCCCTGGCTACCTGTTTTTTCTGTGTAAACTGTAAAGTCACTGTAAAGGGAGACTAGGAGGCTGGCTCAGGTCTACCCATACTTATAAAATGATATGATTTAATTAACTTAGCCATAGGCTGTTAACTGAAGTGTGGCTCAACATTTCTCAGTGAGATGATATTCCATGTTCAGGGTTGAATAAAACAGTACTTGGATAACCACTTATTAAGCAGGAATGGTTCTTACAAGGTTTAGTCCAAATCTGCAAATTCATCGTTCAAAACACATCAGTAAACTATAACTTGTAACCGACCTGATGGCTGGAATTTCTTGTACCTACACTACCAACCTCTGTTTCTCGAGTTTAAGGATGGAATCTAGCCGGGGCTATGCAGAGTGATCTCAATCCCAAAGCCAGGTGATCCTGGAGCGCAGAGAAACTTCAGACCCGAATCTGGAAACATAAGTCATAAATAAGACGCCCTTTAACATTAGCCAATAAAGCATGTCCCATAGCTCGTTGCGTGATCATCACTTAAAAGAAGCAAAAGGGTTATTTTGTCCCTTCAGAAAAGCTATATACCCATATATCATCTCTCCTTCTTATCTCAGTGTACCTCAGCACAGTCAGTCATTAACTGCAGTTATATGGCATATATTACTTCTGTTCAAATCCACACAAAAGACTATTTTTAGCATATATAACTGAATTGAATTGATACAGCACAGCTCTTGGCAGGAAACTGCTTTGTATGGCGTATACTTCATAGCTGGGGAGAGATTAGCTACACAGCTGTCTCCAGAGTAGTATGTGCATATGCATTCCCTGATGAGTTGGTTTCCCTGGGAAGAGCAAAAATGGTAACTAACTGACTTACAATATATTTTTGAAGCTGTATATGACTCTCTACTAGATCTCTACTCGACTCTCCAGTATGGTATAATGAAGATTACATCTTTACAAAAGTAAAGATAGATTTATATAGATTTCAAATTTAAAAATACAGATTTTTCTATACCAATATAGAAAATCTCAGTACCAGACCACTAGAGAACAATCATAAATAGAGACTCTGAATTGCAGAAGGAAGGATGTTTATGATTACCGAGAAAGAAGGATAAAGTCTAAGATGGCTTAGACCTTATCCTGTAAACCACTTATTTGTGTGCTTCATATATTACATTTATAAAAGATGGCCTGAACTGTGGGACGCCCTCTCCTCATCAACATGTGAGAGACGATTCACAGAGCACCGAGTTCCTCATATCCTCCCACGTGGTAGGAAGAGATGATTCCATGAACAGACTCTTACCAAATAAATGGGTCAAGGCTGTGGCCCATTTCCTAAACAGTTCAATTGTCCCAGATAAGGAACTACTGATGGACCTCATGGACATGGTGCAGTGTTGCTCTTGCCTGGTGCTTGCCTCTGTTGCTGCTTATCCCTGCCTGCTGGAGGACAGGGAAGCAGCATAGATTGCAGTGGTTGACAACCTATGTACCAAAAAAATAATCTGGAGGACACTCTTGTTCTTAGCTGGGCACACCTCAAAGGCAGGTGGATCCAGACAGGGATGCTACAGAGGAGAGCCCACCTGACAGAAGGAAGGGTTTGTCCGGGCTCATAAAGGCCTGCACAGCTTCAGGAAAGAAAAAACCTCTACCACGGGGAGGTGATGCCTGTGAGGAAGAGGAACTGGAGCTATGAGATCGTTCCCAGCCCTCGCTTAACGGCAGCTTAAGCCAGTTGCCAATGCAGGTGTGGAAGGACATGGCTTTCCAGATGCGTGAGCTTCCACCACGCCTTCCCACTATGTTGTGTTCGTGGCCGCCCCGCTGCCTTCCCACCCTGGGCAGATGCTGAGCGCTGCAGGGCGGTGGCCGGCGGCTGTCTCCCTTGGCCCGGGCTGTCACCCGCCTCACCGTCGAGGCTCTCTGTGCTCCACCTGCCTCCACTCGGGGTTTTTTTGTTTGTTTGTTTTGGCTTTTTTGTTCTCCCCCCCTTTTATTCCAACAGATGGAGCAGGAGGAAACTCCTGCAGACCCCTGCCCTCTGCAGTGCTTGCAAACATCCGAAGTCGGAAAATTCACTTCACACAACCACAGGTGACCAAACAGAAATGTGTAGGGACTATGTACTCTTACTGTAGTGACTGTACCCATACAGGAAAGCCACGAACTACTGCATTTCAGTCTCTCAAAGAAGAGGACTTTCATTCAGAGCCTTACCTGACAATAAAGCAATCTGCTGGCCAAATCGTCTTTGATTCAAAACATAAATGCAGTACATATCTGTGTTAACCTTTTAAAGTTATCTTTTCTAAATACCTAGCTTTTTTTTTTTTAACATCTTTTTTTTTTTTGAAAGTAGTTTTGAAGCAGAAACTTTCCATGGACAGTTCCAGCCAGCATGGAAAATTTTATCCTGATCCCTATATGTTGGTCTTGACAGCAGAAACTGTAAATGTGGGGAGTGTCAGAAACCATCTTTACTATAAGCCATTTTACTAGCTCTACCAGGGAAAATACAGCCGTATGGTATCATGTAAACATCTATAAAGCTGGTACTGCAGTTAAATAGGAAAGTAATGTCGTGGAATATTTCATTTTGCTTCTTAGAAGAGCACAGATGGGCCAGGATCCATCTAACTGAATTCTAGGTACCCCAGGTGAGATGCCCCGTTAGCCCTACCACCCAAAGCTCTTTTCTGAGCAGCCTCTCTCAGTTTTTTTTCAGCTATCTGTAGAAATGTTTCACTGGAGGATCAAGGCTGTACAAGAGTCTTGGTTTTCTCCATTACTTTATACAGGTTTGTTATGAGAAGCGTACAAAAGATGGGCGTAGACTACTTTCTGAAAACATCTTGATGGAGAAACAGGCATCTCCTGCTTAACTTGCTTAAGATCCAGGCTGTCCTTCAGAAGTAACCATCCGCTGACTGTAGAGGGAGGACAAGACAAATACTGTCACTAAGAAGCTTCACTTATCTTTGTAAGGCTCATGAAAACATACATGGCTTATGGTACACAGAGATAAATAACACAGACTAAACCACGCAAAATGTCTGACTTTATGTATTTAGAAGTTCATGTGTGTATAATCAATACGCTCCATCCAAGGGACCTATGAGAGCCCAGGCACACTCATCATACAAAATACAATATAACAAGTGTTTTAAGATTCATTGATTGATGGCTCTGCTAAGTAAAACTAGCCAGAAAATTTGGATTATTACTTCCATTTTACAAATGGGGGAAATTAAACCACAGATTCAGCTCTTAGTCAAAATAATACATAACACCTATGTCAGCTGGGATTTCAGGAGTCCTAGCCCTTTGCTTCTCAGTTGGGAGACTTCTCTCTAAAGAAAATATAGACCTGACAGACAGGGAATTCTGTAAAACAAACAAAACAACAAACAAAACAACCCCCAAAACAGCTGACTGCCACAGACACCCTCCCTTCAGACGTGACTGTAATACATTAAAATCAGGGAAATTAAAATCATGGGCAAGTTTTTCACCTTTTCTACACTAAAAAATTGAGACGGCATGCGTTGAATATTCATTGCTGGCAGTTGCAGAATTTTGCACAAAGCAGCAGCCACATAATGAGCCTACACACAGTAGAACAGTTAAAATCACAATCAGACATGGCTTTTTAAATATAATCCATTAAAATAATACCCTACATCTTGGCAAAGGTGAGGGGCTCCCAAGGTACACCTCTGAGTCGCTGAAGTTCCATACGTCTTCATTATTGATGACTCCAGTGGGTTTTTTTCTTGAAAACGCTAGATAGTATTTAATGTTGTGTAACCCTAGGGCTGCAGTTCTCTGCTCACATATCTGCATGTAGCACCTTGCTAATGCCTGGGAAATGTGAGGCAAAGATAATGCATATCACAAAACTTCGTTGTTTAGCAAGTGTGTTTCATTTTCTCTAGGACCAAATTAGCACTTTATATTTTAACATCTCCAGACTAGAAGTCATCAACACAAAACATGTTTTAGGTACATTACAGCACTGGAAGACTCTGCAAGGCCTGTCAGTACGCTGTTCAAAGATATATTGAACGCACGAATTTGGGATTGTTGGGAGTTTGAGGGGGAGGTGGCTGCATCTCTTTCATATACTAAAATTATCTGAAAGGATAGAGGTTTCTTGGCTGCTATAAATTAGCGTTTTCAGCTCTGACTGTGGTCTCCCAGACACAGTTTATAGCTGAAGCCATACAGGTTTTTTTGTTCCTACATCCAATGGATAATAAAAGATGGAAAGTTACTGCATGCTTTTATCTCAGAAATATACTGAAGAGAAACATCGCACCATGAGACCTTTGCTTACTCTGCAGTTATCACAGTGGCCCGAGCAACAGTTGACTCTGCCTAGGTTTTTCTCAGCAACTGCTCATTCTGATTCTCCGAATTGCTAAGACCACCAACTGCAGTAACTAGTGGATAATGGGAGCTGTAAATAAGGTGCAGACCCTCAGTCCCTTGTAGAAGGAAGCCATCCATCACCGTGCAGAAGAAATTGAATGGGATCGCCTCAGGAGAAGGGGTTATCTTAATTCTTGGCTGAAAGTCCCTCTTGCAGGCCACCCAGTAGTACTCAGTAATAAAGCCCTGTATTTAACAACTCAGGTTTAGATGAGTAGTCTGGTTTACCCCACCCAGGTAAACATATGATCAGTTGGTGAAATCTGCCTCCCCAACACAGACTTCAGCACGCTGCTGAACTCCAGATGCATTACAGTGCCCCACACTACAGCAGCAATGTTTGGTGCTCCAAGACGGACTCCCAGCTTGGGAGTTCCCATCAGCCTTGCACCAACCTGCTTTTAGCATTCATCTGCAGCACAGTGCTAAAACAGCTCAAGTCTTTCTTAGACAGCTGACCCAGGGACATAATCCTT
The DNA here is from genome assembly GCF_949628215.1 of Phalacrocorax aristotelis. NCBI lineage: Eukaryota > Metazoa > Chordata > Aves > Suliformes > Phalacrocoracidae > Phalacrocorax > Phalacrocorax aristotelis. The sequence goes on from NC_134278.1 coordinate 63,077,377, forward strand.
CAAGTGTATGTATGCTTTGTCCACACCAGAGAGCAGCACCTTCGCTTTGCTATCAGTAGAGAAACTCACTTTGAGGAAGTGTTAACCTTTGTACCCACATTGATTCACACCCACTTGAACACCCACATTTGGAAGACCAAGCATTTTGCCAGGGTGTATCCAAGACTTGTATGGGTGCAGTTTGATGGAATAACATCACACACGTAACCAAAATTACCCAGGTATCTTAGCTGACTGGCAGCTCAGATTTGTTAATTTTTTTTTCAAAGCTGGCTAAAATTTTTCAGGGAGAAAACCTTTGTTTTAAAATAAAAAATGACAGCGTTTATAGAAGTATTTTTCAGGATTTTACTGCAAACCAATGGGTTTGGTCACAAAAAAATATCATACATATAACCATGTTAATTATATTACATTACAATGATGGTATACATTACAAGTAAGTCTGTAAGTTTAAATATACATCTAGAGTTACAACTGAATGTACAGATTTTTTTTACAGTACATACAATCAGGAATGAAAAACCCCCAAAACCATAAATAATGCCCATTTTACAGATGACATCTTTTAAACTAAAAAAAAGGAAAAAAAAGGGAAAAAAAGAAAAAAGAAGAAACCAACAGCTTTGACCGACTGCAGCTGGGGCATTTTGGTCCATAAAAACCCTTTCTAAAAATAGAAATCTCTTTTCATAGCAGCAATGCTTTCTTCAAGCATTTGGATACAAGTAATTGTGAGCCCATTTCAATAATTTTAGTTGACTGTATAGATTTACAAAAGAAATTTCAAAATTACACTTAATTTATCTTCCAAATATGGAAGAAACAAACAATGCCCCACATTGTGGTATCCTGCAAGTGTCACATTGATGCTTTAAACTAAGTCCATCTGTAGTACGCAGACCACACGCATACCATTTGTTCACATAGTAAACCCACATAAATGAACTGAGAAACACACTCTGCAACAGGGAAAGCTTTGGAGCTCACAAGATCTCATCAGAAAAAGGCACATTTCATAAAATCCTTATCACGTTCAGACAGATCTTCAGGCAAGGCTTTTCAAAGCACAATTTCAAAATATCTTGTTCTTACTCCTACGATCTGCTGTAGCAGTCTATGGCAGCAGTCACTCTTGTTTTTCTTTCCCAAGGAGACAGCACCACTTTGGGGGAAGAACCAATGAAAATGAAAAGCCTCTAAAGCTCATTTAGAGCATGATGTGCTCTTCAAAAAAGCTTCCAGCAAACAGTGTAGTTGAAATTAAGGCTGCAAAGCTGCCATGGTGGAAATGTGCAAATTCTCTTTCAAGATGACTGGTCAACTGGCAGTTCCACCAGAAGGCCAAACAAAAATAAAAATAATAGTTATTATTATTAAAAAAGAAAGAAAGAAAAATGTTCACAAGAAAGAGTCCACGGGTGGGGCATACGAGAAGCCCAAAAAAGCCTCAGCAGCTTCTTTGACACTGGCTGTGATGAGGATGCTGTCCGGGGACTGGCCGATGGAGCTGGGGACTGGCTCATCTGTAAACTCCGGATCGAAGTGTCGCAGGTCACTGGGGCCACTCTGTGGAAAGGGCAGAAAAGGAAAGACGCAACATTTAGACCAAGATGTTTTGTGAGTGCACAGTTCAATTCAAAATGGGGTCAAGCACCCTTGTGTGGAGACTCAGTGTTATCATCTCAGGCCCACTGTTTAACAGCCTTTGCCGGTTTTAGTTTGACCTTTCTTTTTTTTTTGTGTATCCTGCTGCGTATTGTCTCACGAAAACCAAGATGATTCAATTTAATACGCTACCCTCCAACTAAGTCCATGGAACAAAAGCCAAATGCAAACACAGCACTCTGTCATGCAGCAGTTTGCAGGGGAGGACTTCGATCTCTGAGGCAGTGTCGCCAGTTACTAAATTTAATTTATAAAATGCTCAGAAAGTGAAAGAGACATACAATCACATCTCTCTCTTCAGATGTTAGTATCTGACAAGCCAAATATAACTCTGCCCTTGGGAAGCTACTTGCTTTCTACACCTTACCTTGCCCTTTGGTAAAAGGGGGATGCTGGGGATTGTTTCAAAAGAGTCATGCAAATGAAGCGTTTGTGAGAAGCCAAAAACCCCAGCTAAATTTAGACTGTCCATCAGCAAAAAGCCAGCTAGTGCTTATTTTTAACCTTGCCTGGACAGCCACAAGGGAAGTAAAAGCTGTGTTCCCCAAACACAGCCATCTGGCCAGTTTCTCCAGCTCCCAGACACCCCAACAAAGACAAGAGGGGAAGAGAGACTCTCCATACATTCTATAATTAGAAGAGATACATACCACATTTGGGTTAAAAGGGGGTGTAATCTTCTTATTAATGAGATCATCCCAGTTAATTGGGGAGAAGAAGATGTGATTCTTAATCTCCATCTGTTACAGAGAGAAAAATAGATTAATTCAGACCCAAGCTAATGAAAACAGTACAGCCTAGTCATCCTCCTGTGCTGCCTACAGGTACTGGCCAGTTTGCACTTACAAAGTCCTCCTTGGCACCAAGCCTCTTTGTCCTATCCTTCTGCAAAAGGCCTTCCAGGAGATGTCTAGCCGAGTTGGTAATATTTGGCTTCAGCTGCAAGGGTTTGTTCAAGATGTTGTCGTACATTTCTGCCGTGTTCCTGCTGTAGAAGGGTGGCTGCGGGAACATGAGAAGAGAGAACCAGGTTAACGAGGCTGACAGGCGGGCACGGGGTTTCTTGCAGGGAAAGGATGAGTAAGCTAGTTTGATCTGTCACAAAGCATTTGTTGCTTACCAGGCCATAAAGCATCTCATACAGGACAGCTCCAAGGCACCACCAGTCCACAGTCCGGTCATAGGGCTGCTTATGAAGAACTTCAGGAGCAAGATACTGTGTAAGAGAAGGAACACAGCAGCGTTAGCCAAAGGGATCTTTGTCATTAGGAAAGCCTCCCCATTCTTGAATGAAAGCAGCTTACTGAATCCCAGCAATAGCTAAGCTACCGGAAAGCTACAAGCTCTTTATAAACAAGAATACATCTTGAGAGCTGTTCTCTCCTGCTCAAGACGCTCTACATGTCCTGTCTACTGGCACCCTGACATTACAAGACCCGTAATACCCACTACTTGACTATCCAGCTGTAAATATACATGGAAGTTGCCAGTTTTCACTGATGAGGACAGCAGTTGCTGCTGCTCTGCAAGTAGAGGGCTGAGAGCTGGTCATACCTCTGGTGTGCCACAGAAGGTGGAGGTCGTGCCATTGTGCTCAATGTTTTCCTTGCAGAGTCCAAAGTCAGTCAAGACAATGTGCCCCTGTGAATCAAGCAGGATATTCTCTGGCTTCAAGTCGCTGTAGGAAGAGATGAAAGAAGACAAGCGTTCTTTAGAGGAGTTACAGTGAGAATATTTTAGGTGCAACTGTTTACAGAACTTACACTAAGTCATGAAAAAATAAGAAAAGCAATTCTGAGCTCAATTGAGATCAACTTTTCAATGCTTATTCAACAAAGCATACAGTTCTTTTAGTTCAACACACTGAACAAGGCTGCTTACCGATAAACAATGTTCAGGGAGTGCAGGTAGCCCAGTGCACTGGCAATTTCAGCAGCATAAAATCGGGCTCTCGGCTCCAGGAAGCAACGCTCCCTCTGGAGATGGTAGAACAACTACAGGAGACAGAGAGAACAAAGTTGTGTAAGTGGCGCCAAAGACTGTTAACAATGCACTTAATTACACTCAACATATATAGAGAGGGAGAACAATAGCAGGAAATGGCCTAAAGATCCTTTGGCAGTTCAAAACTTGGCAGGCTGGAAACAGTCCATCTAGTAACTTTCCCCCCCTGACTTTTCCCCTTGCAACTCTTTTTTATTTAAAAGGAAGGGTGAAAAAGTCTACTCTACCACCATGCACATGATAGGAAATACTATTTCATTTTCTTACTGCTTACCTCTCCACCATTGATGTAGTCTAGGACAAAATACAATTTGTCTGCAGTTTGGAAGGAAAAGTGAAGCCCGACCAGGAAGGGGTGTTTCACATTTTTCAGCAGGACATTGCGCTCTGACATAATGTGCTTCTCCTGAAAACATAAGAAACCATCAATGGTTAGTACATTGCTTAGTGATGCCAGTAAAAATCTATGTGATGGACATCGCAACGGCATCATGAAGAAGCAGCTTACCTCCTTCTTCTTCAGGATTGCTTTCTTCTGCAGAACTTTAACAGCATAGAACTGCTCTTCGGCCTTATGCCGTGCAAGAAGAACCTGAAAGAGGATAAAATCCCAGAACTGAGCACTACTGAAATACAGAACAACTTGTAAACACAGCTGGAAACAAGCCTTTATGGTAACTGCTGAGCACTGCTTTGTCCCTCTGGTTCAGTGTGCAAGCCCTTAACACTATTACCACTCTGGTAGATAAACCTAGCCCAAAGTTTTTACATCTAGTAGTTCCCTTCCCCTCCAAAAGATAAATACATTCTTCCCAGCACCACTGCCTCCTCATGCCCTTGCTCTTTTATGACTCTTATGACAGAGCACCCTGCTCCCCCTCCCCGCAGCTAGCAGGGAGGCAGGTGCTGGGCAGCAGGGCATGCTCAGGTCTGGTTTAAATGACCACCATTTACCAAAGCCAGACAAACCCAACCCTCAGGCATTACAGAGAAGAGCTGAAGAGTAAATAAATTACAGCGAAAAGAAGTTAGATTTACCTTCCCAAAACTGCCTTTTCCAATCACTTTTAAGAAATGAAAGTCTGATGGTTTGGCGTGTGGGTTGGACGATGGACCAAGATTGATCTGCTGCGAAGGACTGGGCTAGAAAAATAAACAGACAGAAACCGCATTTATTGAAACAGCTTGTAGTGAGAGTCTCAACAATGTCTCTTTTTTAAAAATATAAATAAAGTGACCTTGAAAGTGAAGATTAGCACTCTTCTTACCACTAAAAATTTAATCTTGACCTCTGCCAGATACCTTAAACTATTAGGTGCTGCCTATGGAAAGTATAACAGTTTAAAAGTTCTTGTTGAGGTCTTAGCCATATTCATAATGAAGTAATGACCAATAAAGCTTCTTTTTTAATTTTTTTTCTCCATGTTGGGAAAAAGTTTCAGTCCTGATAACTCTTGCCCAATGACATCAGTGTGCTATGAGCTGAACTAAATTAGCACTCGTGATGCTCATTTTGCTACACTTCTATTACGGGCTGATTCGATGTTCTAAAAATGCTTCACTGAGTAAGATATACTTACCGGAGGAGAAGGATTAGCATTCATAAGTTCAGGCTCTTGAGGCTGGGAGATTTTCAAGATAGACTGAACTTCAGGGCTGCAAGGAAAAGAGCATGCATGATTAGAAGCGTTACCAGAAGCAGCAGGCAGATCTTTCCACCAGAGGGCAGGCGCGTACCGTGAAAGACTGAGTTCTGGTTTGGACTATTACCGGAGGTAACTGAAACAAATCTATTTCACTTAAGGAGTAAAATTAATCTACTGAAGGTAAAATCCGTCATACAAAGAAATGTATTTATACTGCAAGTACAGTTCAAAATAGGGACAGGGCTCTAGAAATTCCATCCAGCTGATTTCTCCCAAACCCAGCTCACGAAGATCTGTTGCCAAGTGAGTAATACCTCAAGAAGATCAATTAACTCTTCCGTAACAGTCATGCCAGAGGTATTACAGTAAACAAACATTTTTTTTAAACTAGATCTCGCAATTCATAGTGACACTTGCGACTAAAATTCGGCCAAAAATTCTGATACTTACTGCTTGCATGCATAGGAATTGGTGGCTATCTTCTGAATGAAGTCGTTTAGCCCCATTCTTCTCTGCTTCATGAAAGCTATAAAGCAAAAGGACAGGGAAAGAAGAAAGAAAATCGTTAAGCCATCCTGCAAGAAAAAAATCACAGCTTCCCGAGCATCGTCGGAGAAGGCCCCACCGCTCACCGATGAGGATGGCCACCATCCCCCTCATCTTCGAGTAAGTCAAGGTAGGACCAGACGCCTCGGCTGCTTTCACGGTCATTTCGGAGCGAGGGCGGGGGAGATAAATAAGAACCGTACGACGCCACCGACTCTGAGCACCGCACTGCCTCGGCGAGGCACCCGGCGGCTCTTAAGTGGCGACGGTGCTGGGCGGGACCGGGGCGGGGCGGCGATGCTCGGCCCCCCCGACGTCCTCGCAGGCGGCCGCCTCCGAGGACGTTCGGGGGGGGGGGGGGGAGAGCATCGCCGCCTTTGCCACCGCCCTACCTTGCGCGCCCACCCCCCCCTCCGGAGCAGCCCCCCTTTCCCCCCCCCGGCATCCCCACCGTGCAGAGCATCCATGAGCAAACGGATTCAATCCCTTGTATTTTTTCTTTTGCACAGCAAACTCCCTTAGCCCCGTCTCCCCACCGCCCTTCTTTTCCCGGCCTTTCTTTATTTTTTTGCGGTTATATAAAGTTGAAATCTGGCCCTGTCCTGGATGAGCACCTCTTCCTAAAGTGCCCCCCCCCGCAGCCCGCGTCCGCTCCCGGGCCCCGCCGCCCCCGGGTGAGCGGCGATAAGGGACGCTGACGTTTCCTTGAAGGAGCCGCGGTGACTCAGGAGAACAAGATTTCCTGCCCGGTTTTCAATAAAACAAACAAATGTCCCTTCTGTGTACTGCCCTGATCCCGGCTGGGATATTACTGAAAGGGAAAAGGAAAAAAAAAAAAAAAGGTCTTTTTTTAATGCCAAAAAGGGAAGTAAAGGGGGAAAAAAATCTCAGCCCCTTGAACTTGGAAGAGAGGGCAGAGTTCTCTTCTAGAAAAGGCGGAGAGATGACCGAGGACTGGACAAGTGCAAAAGTGGGGGGGGGAGAAAAACAAACCCCAAAACAACCAAACCAAACAAACCCAGGAAAGAGCCCCGCTCCGCAGTTTTTGTTTCCACTGTACACGGTCATTTGGAACACCGTGTACCCGGGACTTCATTGCTCCGTCGCTTCCTTGCGGGCGCACCGGGGGCGCGGCAGGAGCGCCGCTGCATGCACGGCGCGCAAGGTGAAACGATGCTGCCGGAGACCCCCGCCCGGGGAGGTGGGGTGTCGCGGGGGTGCAGGCAGGGACGGCGAAGGGTATCCCGGCCTCCCCCGAATCCTCCCCTCGGGCGCACCCCCGCTCGCAGCCCTCGCAGCGGGCAGGCGCGGCCGGGGGGTGCTGGGCTCCTGCGCGCTACACGCGGGTGGAACTTTCCACCCGACGGGACGTTATTCATGCGCGCATTTCGCCTTGCTGTTTGAGCGAAGGGCGCTGGGCTGCGGCCAGCGGCTCCAGCAGCAACTTGCCCCCGTCCTCCCCCCGCCTGGAGCCCTTTTTTTCTCTTTTTTTTTTTTTCTTTTTAATCTCTCCACCCGCTGCTGCTGCCTCCCCCCGCAAGCCCAGCCGGCCGCTGGGCGGCATCCCTTGGCAGCTGCCTGCAACCGTCTGCCTCGGGGGGGGTGGCTGGGGGGGAAGGTGATGGCAAGCACCCCAGCACAGCAGCCGTCACAGGCTGCAGCTCACCCCGAGCAGCAAGACAGATGACTTGGAGTAGAGAGGTAACCCTTGCGAGGTGGGGACAGGTCCTAAAAAGCGCTGCAAAGGCTTGACAGCGAGGGAGCAAAAAGGGATGTTTGCTGGCTCCGCTGGTCGCCGCAGCGAGCCGCCGGTCGCCCTCCCGGGGCGGAGGGGGGGCCCTGCCCGGGCCGGTCCCGATGCGGGGGAGCGCAAGGAAGCCGGCGCCAGGGAAAGAAGGGGCGATGGGAGAAGCAATGAAAAGCTGGCTGCGGCTGGCGGGGCTCTGGCTTCTCCCACTTGTTGCCTTCCTCGCTCTGTTGCAACAACTGTCACTCTCACTAATGGAACCGGAGACAAAAAAGGAAAAAAAACCCGAAACACTAAACACCAAACAACCCAAAAACGCCAAAACTTGATAGATTGGAATAGGAGCAGCCAGCTTCCTCTGCCCCTTCTAGACTGCTTTCAGATTGCTACCGTTAAAAACTACTCGAGCACCACGGTTTTGAGGGTAACCGGAGCTCCCGTCCCCGCTCGCTGCTCCCCTGGCATCTCCCTCCCGGCCCAACGACGTGGCGCCCGCAGCCTCCCCGGCGCAATGGCAAGCGGCCCCCAGCCCCCGGGCAGGCTCCGGCGCAGCCTCCCCCGCTCTCCTGCACAACCTGCCGCGGGCTGCAACCCACCTCCGTCCCCCCCCCACCCCGCTCCGCCGCGGCCCCCCACGCTGCCCGCAAACGCCCACGGCGCAGCCCGAGCGCGGCCCCGCCGCTGCCCCCGCTCCAGCCGGTTACACCGCCCGCCTCGTCCCCGCTTCCCACCGGTCTTTTTGCAAGGGCTCCACCGCTCTTGCCAAGTCACTTGACCCCCTTCCGTGCCAAACGCTGCCCCGGCTATACCCCGCACCCCGCCTGCAACCCCCGGTGCCCCGCTCCGCTGTGGCCGCGCTGCTGGCGGGGGTTTATCTCCCCCGTGGGGAGCAGTTTTCCGGCCAGAGCAGGGTGTCCCGCCGGCAGAGCGGTGAACCCACCTTTCAGCGACGACTTCTCCTCTTTGCCCCTCATCTCGCTCCCTGCCGAGACCCCGGGGGCGGCGCGGCAGCGCTGCGGCTGTGCCTGGGCTCCCGGCCGCCGCCGTAATCCCAAATAACTCCCCTTCCTGGCCGGGCGGCCGGGAGGCAGGAGGGAGGCGGCGAGGGCGGCGAGGCCGGCCGCCGCTCCTCCTGACCCGTTTAGGGACGCAATATCGAGGCTGGCTGACATGCAGGAGCGTTATAAAGTTCAGCACGGGCCGCCCCGCACACTCTGCCCCGTTGCAACATCGCCCTCAAAATTACTGTAATCAGGGCGCACACGCACACACACGCACGGGGGGGCGGGGGGGGTGTGTGCAACTCCGGCCCTAATTGACCTGCCGGCAGCGCCGGGCTAACCCTGCCCCACGGAAGGAGGCGCTGCCCACGCTTCCCCCCCCGGCCCCGCCACGGCGGCCGCGCACCCACAGCGCGGATCCTGCGCCCCCCCCCCCCCCCCAAAAAAAAAAACCAAAGGCTTCGCGCCAGGACGGGCAGAGGCGGGGCGGGGGCTGCGGCTGCCCGCGGGGGGCGGAGGGCTGCGGCTGCCGGCCGGGCTTCCCCGCCGGCCGGATAGCGCCGGGGCGGGACCGGCGCCCCGCTCCGCGCCGGCACCCAGCACCTTCCGCCGGCAGCGCCCCGGCGGCGCCCCCCGCCCGCCCCGCTCCGCGCCCCGCCGCCGCCCGCCGCGGCGCCGCGCACACCCGGCCGCGCCCCGCCGCGGGAAGCCGCTGTCCCTCCGTCCGTCCCTGCCTCCCTGCGTCCGTCCGGCACCCACCTGCCGGCTCCCGCAGCCGGCAGGGCCCTCGCCCCCTCCCCGCGCCGGGGGGGCCCGCTCGACCGCCGGCCGGTCGGCGGGCGCTCCGCAGCACGGGCGTTTTTCATGTGGAGGGGAGGAATTCCTCCCGAGGGATGAATTATCATTATTTGTAATTCACGCGGCGTTTCAGAGTTATAAACTGGCTTCCCAGCAGCCCGCGGTTTGGCTTAAAAGCCAGAGTGTCCTAAGGTTGCGTTTCAAAAATTTCCTCTACGGCGATAGCAGCAAACGCCTTCACGCCTGAAACGGGCGAGAGAACGCAAGCGAGGAAGAGGTACCCAAAGCTCCCCTTGCTGGAGAGCCGAGTCTTGTAGAAAAGCATCAGACATTGTGAAAATCTCAATAAATTGGAAGGGTTTGCATCGATAATTTGTATAGTCAGTGTTTTGGGATTGTATACCTAAAAGGGAAATATAAGAGAAGCATCAAAAAATTACAGTGATGTTTCACACTCGTGTTACTTTTCTCCCTCAGGCTACAATTTTGACAAATTGTCCTAAACTTCTAAATGAATAATTTTTCCAAGCAAATTTAATAAAAATAAAGTAGAAGGTGGACATTGAAAATAAAAAGGAAAGCGAGACCCTGCACAAAGAACATTAAAAGTTATAGAACTCCTTGCCTCAGGATGTATGCACACCAAAAGCGTGGATGGATTTGAGAACGGCTGGACAAATCAATAGAAAAGGTGTCTGACTTGGAATGTTCCTGGACCACAAATTCCTGGGAGCCAGGGCTGTTTTGGGGCCAGATCACTGAACAGTTGCCTGTTCTTGCCCTCTGCCTTAGCAGTGCGCTGTCAGCTGGTACTGGTAACCCAGGCTGACCATACCTTCATTCTGATTGTCTTATATTGCACTTCTGAATGGCATGATGCTGTTTTTTCAGTCACAGAGTTTAACCAACTCACAAAACCCCAAGAACTTGCCTTCTGGCAAGAAGAAAGAGAAGTGATTTGATTTGTAACCTAATGTAAAGCATTTGACTCTGCCAAATAACTGTATTCCATGTAAAAGTAGCACTAGGTAAACAGATGCTCATCAAGCTCTTCACCATGCCAGCATCCAAACCAGGGCCCCACTGCTGGGCCGTGAGAGATGCAGAAAGGTACAGGCTCTGCTGGAACCGTGGCCGACCAAGGCATAAGGGCAGAGCGGGCACGATGTGCTGGCTCATAGCTATGGGTAACCCCAGGGTCCAGCTGACGCAGAGTTTGGGACATGCCCGACATAAAGTCAGGACGGATGTGATTCAATTCATCTTAAAGAATGAACGCACACACACACACATCGCTAGCGTGGGCCTGTGTTGACCAATGCAGTTCAAAGCAACTTCAGCAGTAGCTGGACTGTGGAAATTTGTCTCCCTGAAGAAGTCTCGCTGTTTGGAGGGTTTCCTCATCTGCGGTGGACAGACAGACGTCAGTCCTGCCTGACAGTGTTTACGAGGCACACGGAAACTTTTCCCTCTTGCCCTTCAGGAAGGTCAAAGGCTTCAGCAGCCCACAAGGTAACTGGAATTTGTGAGCTATCTTCCTCTGATTCTGTCCTGGTCCTCACTGTCTGCTGTGGAGGAAGATTTATGACTGTAATTCTGTGCCTCCATCCTTCAGGAATTAGATTCTCAGATAGCTTCTGAACTTCAGTTTGGCAATGAATTCAGTGCTGAATGAATGAATTCCTGCTGATTTATCTTGCTGAATCAAGACCTTAGGATGAAGCAGGTTGAACTGTTCCTAGAATTACTTGGCTGACTCTGGAAGGAAGCTTCCCAAAATTCTGCAAATATTTTCAACAGTATTTGGCCTTGGGTTAATTAAACAAAGATGGAATTCAAGCCTTGGATTGCAAGAATGACATAGCCCCTAAATACACAAGGAGATTGCACCCCTAGGAGCATCTGTCTTCTGAAGCAAAATCTCAGAAGCTTTTCTTTTCCTCCTGTAAATCCCTAACAAACAAGTTCTTGTCTCTGACCTTGTAATTAAGTTTCACGTGCAAGAGCCAAAACTTTCAGTCAAGACCTTCAAGCTGCCCGCACAAATGATGTCTACTAGTAGCAGCAAATAGATAAGGAACAAATAACAGCTTTAATAACTACCTCAACAGAGATTTTAAATCAGGAGCTTTCAAATGCTGTCAACAGGTCTGCAAGACATTGCTCTGACAGGAGGTTTATTGACTGAAGCCCCTATTGATCTGGAAACGTCTAATTGATTTCAGTGTCATATTTTGCCAAACGTAAATTTGGAACATCTTTTACTTCCCTTTTCTGATGCTTACGGAGCAGGTTTACTGCATTGTCAATAAGAGGCTTTAGTGCCAAGGGATTACACTCACAGGATCACTGAGTGATGCAGGGCTGTACTGAGAAAAAAAAGTCATTCCTGTCCTTGTAGAAAGCAGTGGAAAATTACAGCATCCTTTAGATGCACTGACCTCTGGTTAAAACAGCTGATAAATGTTGGCCCTAACATCCATTTTAAATCCAGCACACTGATTTGAGTCTAACAGAGTTGTTGTCACTGCGACTTTATGAGGAAATGTTGCAGGTATTTTAGCCCGTAGCAGTCAGAGAGGGGTGACTGCGGAAGCAGCACATTTGTATGCCTTCCTCTGAGTGTGCCCCCCGCTCCAAGATTAGTATAAATCCTTGCAATGTTTTGTAGCCTCCCTAGCTTAGAGTCCTCATGAAACCAGGTTGGATGGCAGATACTTGAATTCATTATTGTTGTTATGGGCTCAAAATAATGTGATGTGACTGCACAAGATTTTGGTTTTATCAGAACTGAATAATGCTAGTATGGTAAAGGAGGTGAAAACATCAGATGGAAAAGTCATAGAAAAGGCTCGTGAGAAAAATGAAGACTCTTAGTGATGCTATGAATTCTGCCTGCCTGTCTCCTCTGGTCACAAGGCAGCCTAATGTGAGGAGCTGGTACATGCTCCAGAATGAACAGTGCAAGCATGCACTGTCTGCTGACTCTGGCACTCAGATTTTCCTTCCAAAACTTTACATTTTGAAGGATAATAGCAGAGATGGATTTAGGCATTTTTCTACCAAGGATACAATCTGAACAACTTCCCTTGTACCTCATGCTTGAACATATGTGCTAAAATACAAACGACAGCTGATCTAACCTAGCAATCGGGTCATCTGTCTTTCCCTTACCTCTTAATCTAGCGTTCCACAAGGTGTTTGCTACCATGATATCTCAATGCCTTTTATGTGTATACAAACCACCCCCACACACACCCCCACACCCCCACACCCCCGTCATCACCATTGTAGTTCATTATCTTAAAAGAAAGATCTCTTTAAGCCTGTAAGCTCTCCAGCAGCCTTGGAGGTAAGGCACCAAATGCTGTAAAAAGTGAGCAAATTAGTCAAAGAGAGGAATATTTGCTGGAGAGAGGTTCAGCTGGTTGCTAACTCAAAACAGCAACTTGGATTCTTGGAGATTAATAGGACAGGTAAATAGAGCCCTGCTAAAGGGAGGCTCACACGGTCAGGTCTTAATGCTTTTCCTCTTGGTGATACCACCGTGTCTCTTGCCATGATGTTGACTGCTTTAATATTCCATATTATTTCTAGGAGATTTTATTTCAGGAAGTGTAAGAGGCTTCCTGGGCAGAAGGACGCACAACATGCATGACAAACAGGGCTTTATCTACAGGGATTTCTCTCCAGTTATCTATTATTTTAGGACATATTTGCCACTTAGTTATCTGGGTCCATTGCTTTCAGTAGGGTTGTTACAGTATTTCTGAGGGTAAACTAATTAGTCTAAGCTAGAGGGTGAGAGAAGAAGTGTTAATTTTGTCCTAGGTAACTGGTCCAAAATGGACTTGAAATATGTATTTATATTTTCAGTCATAATATATTTACCCTTCTAAAGTTTTGGTTTTGAGGTAGGCATCTAGGCACCAAAGGTACCTTCCTTGGTCAGAAGAGACAAATAAGCACCCTTGAGGCAACTCAGTGCATCTGTGGCCTGAATCAGGAAGTGTCTAATGTTGAGTTGAAGGAATTTGGGCCTGAAACCCACAGGTAGTTAGAGGTGTTTTTGAACCACAGGTGATTTTGTTATTTCTGAACCTTCACATGTAAAATATGTGGAATTATTTTAAAGGATCATATTGTCAACATACAGTGAGAAAGCTAGTTATTTTTTCCCTGATTTTTATATATTTATATAAAAAAGGTAAAATCTTAGGGCAAGTTTAAATACCACACTATTGGCAGAGATTCCTGACCTGGCTCAGTCCAGTCTAGTCGTGGACCTGGGAGAAGACTTATAACATTGGTATAATGCTCCATAGTGCTCCTCAAGGATGAATTATATATATTGGCTTCAAGCTAGTAGCCCTGCATGGTTCTGTATTGTGCTGGATAGACAAGACATACCAGCATTCTTGAAATTAATTGACATTATTTTGCCTTGCATTGTGCCTGATATCATCTCAAAGAGATGCGGAGGTATTAGTTCTATTTTATAAAAGTGGGCATTAAACTAAAGGGTAGACAATGTGTCTCATTCAAGGGAAGTCTGTGGCAGAACCAGAATGCAAAGTTAACTTTCTCCCATTCTAATAACTGGATTAAGAATACTGTACGGCAATATGTAGTCCATATCTGCCAACATCATTCACGTAATTACATGCATTGTACACAGACAACTTTGGATGGCAAGAGCCAGAGCAGGTGCTGCAGGCATCTGCTGTACCTTGGTGGAATCCTGCCTAGATATTTGATATTACTATAGCCCTGGTTTCCTTCCCAGCAGGAGCTACCGATCACAGAGAAAAATAAGGGACTTGGAAACACTGACACCTAAAAGGTTTTCAGGAAAGGACCTAAATCCAGATATGGGGGGGTGGGGCGAAAGAAGTATAACTGTATCCACATTGAACTGGCGACTGGTAGCTTCACCTGCCACTGTCCAACATGTCAGAAATGCCAGGAAAGTGCTTTTCCCACAGGACACGATCACCACAAATAATATTAGTGTAAGACAAAAAAATCCTACAGCTGTTTCACAGGCAGACACAGAAAGAAAAAGCCACAAATATCTGCAGCATTAATTTCATTTTTCACTTCCAGATGCTATTTTCAAACCTGTTCAGACATTCACTGCACTGTGAATCTCTTTGTAGTATTCCAATTAGTCCAAAATATTTTTTTTAACTCCTTAAGCCCTAAAGTGGATTTGCAACCTTTGATATGAGTTTCATTTACTTTGATAGATGCTGCCTTTACTTTTTTGTAGATGCTTTATGTGATTCCACAAAGAGCTTAACTTCAGGCAGCCATGCTCAAATGTTTTGGCCAGAGGTTTACTAGACTTCAGGACCAAAAGGATCAGCTATAACATATAGCCCATCTGTCTGCTTAACATAGAGCTGGATTTGTTGCTACGTATATCAGGTCCAACAACTTCACCTCTGAGGTTTCTTGACTCTTAACTCAAGCTTGACTATCTCAAAATGTTCATCCAATTCAAGGATAAGAATCAGGAGGTTTTGACAAGCACAGACACCCACCCATGCATAATCATGCAATAGACCACAGGCTGTGAGTATATGACCTTTCCAGCCTTCAGCAAGGGCTTCCTCGCCCCAGTGCGTCTGCAGCTGCTCATCAGCATCCACATGGTGGGTGTTACCGACCCTTGGATCAGCTGGAAGATCTCCATGTGGCAGCTCCCACTAACTCACATTAGTCAGCCAGGTGATGAGCACCTGGGTGCAGCCTCTTCAGCTGGCACAGCTGAAGCTGGAGGCAGATGTGCATCCCAGCCCACTTAGTCAGTGCGCAAGGCAAACAGTAAGCGTAGCACCACTGATCTTACATGCCTTGGCTGCATTGTCATTTTAACCTCGTGAAAAAGGGATATGGATTTGGAAGCGTGCCACACTCCAAGTAGTCACTGATACTTCTGTAGCACTTCCCATCAGAACCTTATAATACCGTGCTTTTTTCAGATAATATTTGCATACAGGAATGGGGAAGAGCAGGTCTAACATATTGTATTACTGGCAAATGCAGCGTGACTGGTACATAATTCTCAGCGTGACACTAATCTGTATACCTGCAGTGAGACGAACGTAACACCTCTCCACCCTGCCTTGCTGAATATTGTGCATTGATCTTTCATATGCGACAGCTTTGATAATGCTGTAGAATATTGTCTTCAGGGACAACAGAAAAAAAAAAAAAGATCAGGAGAAAGAGAATCAACCTTCTGCATGTAGTTTTTAATAGGGCATTAGAAAAATTAACTCCTGGAACTCTGGCATGTTGCAAACGTGTCTCAGCCTGCTGCAATATAGGAAACATTACCAAGCAGTTTGTACTTTGTTGACCGTGGCGTTCTTTAGAAATACAGATAAGGTTCCAGGTGAAGAAACTGAAGCACAAAGAGTGCTGTCCAGTGAGATTAGAGGATCGAAAACAAGACTTCTGGCCTTTGGTGTTGTTCCACTTGTGTAGACAGATGAACCACCGAGGGCAAATACGCAGTTTAAATACAGGAAGGCTATGCACAATGTGGCTGCCAACGGCAGCTTTAGTGGCTTGCAAAGCATAAGGCTGAGGACTTCCCTACAGTTATAGGGAATTGTGTTACTAGTGCTGTTATTCATCATTTTCACTTAGCAATGATTTTCACTTACGCATGTTCTTATCCAGAGCTCTTTAAGTCCTCACAAAGGCAAATATTAACAGTGTTAATTGTTAATTTACATTTTAAAGAATGAAGAGATGGGGAAGTTGGATGGCTTAGGTCATTGTCATATGATGAGTCTGAAGTAGAATAAGCATTTTTTAGGGCTTGTGACTTTCAATCCCATGCTCAAGTCATTGGATATATAGCCCAACTCCTACAAGGCAAAACTTAACAACCGTTTTGCTCATTTAGTGACTGAGCCAGACTGACTGACTGACTCAAAATACTGGTTGAAATCACAGCTATTGGACTTTGAATCAAAATCAAATGCTGCCTTCTCCCAGTTTCCATGAGGTTTGCAAATAAAGCTCTGGTTTTGACCCACTCCGCAATTTTGAGATTCTTAGCGCCTTTTACAGAAATAATGTACAGGCAGACAAGGAGCAGAGAAGGAATGGGAATTTCTCAGAAGGGAACAAAATCTGTTTGTGCCAGCATTTGAGATATGAAAGTATAAAATACACAATGAGCTGCATGTGCCTGATTCCGCTGCATAGTAACTCTCTGCATCTGCATAATGCTTTTTGATTTCGCTTTACCTGCTTCAAAATGGATAGCACATGGTAGTAAAGTATGCTCAGCTTTGTCTGGAGGTAGCACTTGGAAGTATTTTTTACAGACCCTGTTTTTCTCATCTTCAGCGTTACATACACATATATATTTATCGCTCTGATCATGTTTTTCATTTAAGATATATTTATTCTAACTTGTTTAACTTGAACTTGTTTAATTTGAACAGCAGACACAGAACTATAGCTCTTTCATCTAGTCTCAGGTCCCACTGATGAAAGATCTGTAATCACTCAAGCCCCAGAGCATTCATCCTGGTTATTTCAAGTATATTTTTCTTTAGGTGCTGCAACCACAACTAGTAAACTTCCAAGTCACTTTGGTTGTGAGCTGAGTCATATAATAATATAAAAGAACTTCATGCATTTGTGCTCACTGGAACATACGTATATGTACAGTAATGACTAATGAACTAGTGAACACATTTGTTAAAGACAGCTTAATAGGAAAATGTGATTTGTTCTTGGGGGAGAAGGCTGTTGTGATGTTAGAAACTGTGAGAACCAACATTAATTCATAATATAATAAATGTTTTTTCGTTATACACATTTTTATTCTCAGATGTGGTGTTTTTAAATATTGAAGAATAGTATAGGCCTGAGACATCAGGTCCCACTTTGTTGTATAAGTCTATTTGTGGCTACCAGGATAGGAAATAAACTTTCCTGAGCATTTCTTTCTGTGCCTTTCCCTTTAACAGTGTCTCTCAAATCCTGTTAATTCAGGGATTACTTAGGTTTTTGGAAAATTATCCATGGACCACCTTGTACGACACAGCTATAAGGTTTAAATTCACAAACAATTATAACAAAGCTAAGCTTTGAGCGTTCACTCACTTGCCTTCTTCAAGAATATCTTGAGAATATTATTGCTTTTGTCTCCGTGTTTCCTTTGATTACTTAGGAAAAAAAGCGACCATATTTCAGGTCACCATCCGATGTTGAATGACTACCAGTACTGCAGAGGCCACAGGTTGAGAAACACTCTGAAAGATACCTAACACTGACCATTACTGGAGATGTAGTCCTGGGTCAAGTGGTCCTTTGGCTGGACTGAAGTGGCAATTCACATGCTCTTAAAGCAATTTAAAAATGCTAAACTGATGAAAAGCTATTTGATCAATATCTTACAGCTATTGACTTGTAAAAAGGTCCTCTTTCATCACTCACTATCATTTTCCTGGGAGATGTTTAAGTAGATTTCAAAATCACATTTTACTTTGAATTGGCTCCGCAGGAGGAAAAACAGGCTTCCAGGCTGTATGCCATAATTCATGAGCGTGGCTCAGCATCCTGACACTTCTGCAGGGCTAGCTTACAAGAAATGTGGAACCGTTGAGACGCTGACTTCTTTTCACAACACGAAATGTTTAGACTGCTAGGAAAGGAAAATAAAAGGGAACTGGTGTGGGAGTGCGTGGGGAACTCCATATAGAAAGAGGAAGTATCATGTGTGACTGATCGGGAAGTGGGCACAAAGCATCTGTTTTGGTAGTATTTTCACTTGTTTTGGGGGCATTTCCATAGCGAACTGGAATCTGGCCCTGCGCGTAGGTGTTACTTCACTCCGGAGCAAAAGGCAGGCACTAATTTGGAGCAAAACACAACAGCTGTCAGCACGAGCACATAGCAACCTGGCACAACAGCTGAAGGCAAGTTGCACACAACACAACATCCCGCTGAAACTGCAGAGTGTTGTAGAGCCATTCTGGGCTGCAAGAATCACAAACAAGGCTCTGACTTCTACAGAAAGTGAAAGCTATTTTGAACACTGTCTTTTCTGATGGTAATTGGTTCTCTTTGCCTCCAAAAACTCTGGGATATCATCCCATCTGTGCTATAATAACTCCAGGGAGGTATACAAGGCAGCAAGGTGCAAACACCATGAAATCCCTTTGTGATCCTGCCTGGCAAGGCACTTCCTTACCATGCGCAGATTTGACAGGAGAGAAGTTTAGCCCTCATCTGTCCATAAACATTGGTTGGTCTGGAGTACACTGACAACCCCTGTGATGTCAGGGCTGTTTGCTCCTTTGGTTTTGTCATGTGATTTGTTTTTTTTGTTGTTGGGTGGTTTTTTTTCCAGAAGCTGAGTCCAAAATTATGACAGTTGTTCTTGTGTAAAGTGAAGTTCTGCTTATGCATTAGCTCTTGAGCAAGTTGTTGTTAGTCAGATCTTTGCAGAGTTGTGGGGAGGGTAGCGTGCTGCCCTCAATGCAGTGAAGTAATTTTTAAAGGAAGTCCTTGTATGGACAATTTATTAATTGTTTTAGAAGACTTCAGATAGCATTTCCAGGAGGACCAGTTCAAATTCCAGATTTGGTTCCCCTTATTCAGTCATTCCTCAGTCAGCTGGGAGGCAGAGGCAAGCTTGGATATGCTGGTGCAAGCGGGCAGCACAGAAAGCTGAGACAAAATCCCTGACAGAGGGTATTTTGGACCTCCCCCTCCAAGACAGAAATTTAATGCTCCTACAGAGTTATTAAGGGACTGAAATAAATGAAAGGTATATTTCAAGGGCTGTCATGGTAAAGCTCCTGAGCAGCATACTCAGTGAGATGTAGAGCGAGGCAATTATTTGGAGGACTCTTTTTGCCATTGGCTTTCCCCTCTCCAGAGAATTAAACTTGTAAGCTTAAATGATTTCAAACATGACCCATCCCCATTTGCTAAGTAGATCATATTAGTCTACATTTCTCCTGGATCACAGTATAACAATAGTGACAGGGCATAATTTTCTGCACTGCTCCCTTGCTCTTCCTTTTCAGCCTTGTTTTTCCTCTCTTGTCTTTCCATCCTTTCCACTGCTCCTTGGAGAGATGTTTTTTTCCTTAGTCTGTTCCTTCATTTCACTTTCTTTTCTCCCTCAGGTCTTTCTTTCTTCCTGGCTACTTTGAGTTGAAGCCAGCACTCAAAGCAACCTCATCAGCTACAGTCACCTTCAGAGGAATATTATGAGGTCAAAGTCATCTTCAAAATTATTTCATGTGAAGGAGATCACTTTCTCACATTTTTATTTCATGGAGTGCAGTCAAATAGAGTATGGAAAACTGTTCAGAGTTTTGGCCCACCCCCCACTTCAAGAAGGATGCCAAGAAACTAGAGAGAGCCAGGCTATGAGGATGGTCAGGGGTCTAGCACACAGGACCACTGAGGAGAGGCTGAAGAGCTGGGCTTGGATAATCTGATGAAGAAGAGGCTGAAGGCAGTTAACAGCAGCCTACAACTTCATGGCGAGGATGTACAATGACAACAGAGCCAAACTTTTCTCAGTGGTAACAGAAGGTGCAAGAGGAGGCAATGGCAGCAAGGTGAGTGTTCAGCTTGGACATTAGGAAACAAAATGCCCAACAGGAGGATAATGCAGCCTGGGAATGGGCTTCCTTGAGAGCTGGAGGAAACCCCCACCCCTGGAGGTTTCCAAGCCTCAATCAGGCAAAGCCACCCTGACCTGCTCCAGTGCTGGCCATAGTCTGGCCTCGCGGTGGGATGGGCTGAGCAACCCACAGGGCCCCTCTAAGCAGCACTATAACACCGCAAAATCACTTATTTGTCTCAAAACACTTCATGTAGAGTTTGCCATGCTGTCCCTCAGTTAGCCAGTCCCTCCTGAGCTGGAAGAGTAGGAATTTTTTTCTTTTTTTTTTTTAAGCAAATGATAATATAAACCAACCTGAACCATTACCATTACCAGAATGGTAATTCTGGAATAAGTGAAATACTTGTGAATACCTCTGATTCTTGCTTTAAACTGAATGTATTTCATGCAGACAGCGTCCCTTCAGTTTTCACTGCTTTTCAAAATGCTACATTCTTCCGGGTGCTAGAAAAGGTGGAGGCAGAGCGCGATGCTGAGAGCATAGCAAACATGTTCCCAGCAGAGCAGAACCTGTAGTTTCTGTGGTTAAACCTATGTTGCAATTCTGATACATCTGTCATGTAACAATAGACGTAAGAGGAAAAAATTTGTGCAGATGGAGAAGCATCTCTGTTCCCCAGTCAGGCTCCTCCTGAGCTACAGCCTGAATCTAAAGTAGTCCTGCAGATGACGTTATATTTCATCTGAACGGATACGTATAGACCCCAGGGCATGGTAGGTCACCCTGTATGAGAACGTATACTCTCACTTCTAGAAACCAGTGTATTTATTTTTAGGCGGGCAAGTAGCCTTGGTTTTAGTGGGATGATTCACATCCATGTGATGATAAGTACGTATGTTTATAGAATAAAAGGTCTTTATTTGATGTTTCCATATTTATGACTTTCTCCTGAGTTATTCTAATGAAATCTTTGTTCAAATCCCTTACACACACACACACGCCCCTCCGGGCTATCCATAGTCATCCAATGCCTTCTGTGGAGAGGTATTTCTTTCAGAGTTTCAATTCCTTCTTATGAATAAATTAACTTATTTTTACTGGGGTGCTTGAAATACTTTGTTTAGGACATAGGTTGTAAGCCACAATCTTGCATTTGCTACAATTCCTTTTAACATACCTGCAAACTTATATTTTTTGTGCATCTATATTAAAAGTAACAGCAATTTTACATCTGTTTTAATTTGCAGTAAATGAGTTTATGCCACTCTGTTTTAGGCAGACAAGATATTGTCTTCTTCAGTAATTATCTCCAGACAATGCTGTTTGAATGATGTGATAGGCTAAATGAAAATGATAGCGTGTCTCACGTAAACTGAGCAATTTTGTTCCAACATATTAAAGTCTGATTATAATAAAAGGTTTTGAATGAATTAATGTCTCTAACCACTGCACTGATATTTACAAATTACCTTCTGAGGTGTATAGTGACAGAGCAGATATAAGTATCTCCTTGAGACTACAGAGGGTATCGAGGAGCGATACGATTGTTGACATCATTGTAAATTAATCCTTTTTCATACAGGCGACTGGGATCACACCCCTTACTCCACTGGTTCCTGAGAAGTGGGGAGGTTTTTGAGCCTTTAATACAGTCATAGACATCAGTCGTTGCCACATTTTATGTGAAAAGTTTACAACATAGTTTTTTCTTCACATGGATGGAAGCCTTCTATCTCCTGTGTAGGAGCTGGAAAAGCTGTAGGTTTCTTTGAGGAAGCTTTCTCCTTTTCCCTAAATCAATCAGTCTGGGGACAGCTAGCTCTCTGCCTAAGGCCTTGAAAGGTAATTAGGGGATAATGAATAGCAAGCCTCAGTTAGCCCTTCTCTCTTACATACATTTACCTCGGAGTATTTGCATCGGTGTGAAAACAACTAAACATCTCCTTGGCCAGTCTGTTCTGTTATGGGATCCATTTCTGCTGTGTGATGGTAATGGCTGATGAACACTGACATGGTGGTATGTGGGACGCTACCTACATTAGGGTTCCTGCTTCCTGGACAAACCTCACCCTTTGAGAAGTGCGGTCACACAGATTTCTCTTGCAAAATATATTGCAGCAAAATACAATACAGAGAGACCTTGTGCTTGCATTACAAAAGACAAAATTACTGTCTTTTTTTCTTTGTAAGGAAGCAACATGGATGTGTTCCCCATTTCAAGGTCACACTTAGAAACAACAACAAAAAATACAGAAAAATCATAGCAACTGAGTATTTTAATTTTTCAGGGGGAGATAATTCAATATGGCCTTTTTAATGTGTTGTTTTTTTTTTTTTAAATAACCACTTATTTAAGTTTATTTCAATGCGTATAAAATACATAGCAATAGTTCTCCTTGGGCAGGAGCCAAGCAATCCAAATGAACATCCAGGACAGTCCTGACAGAGTGTCTCTTCTGCGCCACATTGTCCTAAAGATTTTCACTATTAATCTTGCAACAACCCATGCTTCTGTATGATTTATTGCTTAGCTGAATAACTGCACAAAAGGGTTGTGGATGATGTCCCTCGTAATGCTCTTCAAAAATACAACACTCTTGTAAAAGGTCTGGAGTTCTTTTCACTGGCAAGATTCCAATTAAAAGGGCTTTCCATTAGGTTTTGCCAGGCAAGATGTGGATCCCTGCTGGGGAAACATGAAGTACATACTGGCTGGAAAATAGATGGCGGGGAAGGAAATATTAGGGTCAGATCTGGACATCCTTCTGGAACCTGGGAGAGCAACGGACATGGTGCCTCCTCGTCACCGCTGTTTTCTCCAGTGGCCTCTTTTCTGTCCTCTTGCCCTCCCTTACCTTTGCTCCCCAGCACTGCACCAATGTATCCATTCCTCTAGAAATCTTATCTACTGCCACACTGGAAGAAAGCCCTCCAGGGCCTGGGCTTGGCTAATCTGCTGCTGGCCTGCTTCACCGTATTCTGTGGTATGTCAGACACCAGATAGATAACTCAACAGAACAAAAAGCAAATAAAAAAAAAAATATTAAAAAATACAAATACATAGCTCTGTATTATATCTGCGTGGTCTGTCTGAGAAAATGGGACTTGAAGGACAATAACATGATGCTTGGAGCAGGAAAGAAAGGAGTAGAAGGACTCCAAGGAGGGACTCCCACCTCTGAAGTTTTTAAGTTAAACCCAGCTCATCTAGTCTCCCTTCATAGTCAGGGGAGGGATTCTTCCCCTCCTCAGACAGAAAAATGGTGGGCTGTTCCTCTCCATTCATTGCCACAAAAACCAGAGTGACAACCTGTGACACCTTCACGCCCTTTGCAGAGGTCTGAAGAAAGGTGAGATTATGGTTTTTGTATTTGAGAAAAACCCCTTCAGAGCTACAAATTCTGGGAACACAATTTTTCATGAAAAATTCAGAATAGGCAGTCACCACAGACCTTCCAAACTGCAGCATCTGAGCTGCCTTGCTTGCTGCCTGACACAGGTGGCTGCAGATCAGTGTGAGGCTGTCTTGCAGGTAAATCTGGAATGACTTCACATGTCTTCAACCCAGACTGTTACATTTCTTTTTTAGTGGAAGTTCAGTATGACACATAGAGAGACATTTATATTAACTGCAATTAAGCTCTATTAGACCTTTGATCTGCTACCATGTTGTAGTGTATAAATGAATACATTAAAAGAAAAATAAAACGTGAAATAATTATCTTCTGTAAATTGCAAAACTGAATTTCAAGCTGTGCCTTTAGAGCAGTTTCATCACATTTTTAATTGTGCTAGCTTTTGTGTCAGGAAAAAGCTTTATTGTAAAAGATGAGGGAAAAGTAGAACAAAAGCTGATGTTTCATTAAACTGAGAAATGCCATGGGCTTGAAATTGTAATCTCTAAAACTTGTGTATCACAGAACCATAGAATGGTTTAGGTTGGAAGGGACCTTTAGAGGTCATCTAGTCCAACCCCCCTGCAGTGAGCAGGGACATCTTCAGCTAGATCAGGTTGCTCAGAGCCCCGTCCAACCTGACCTTGAATGTTTCCAGGGATGGGGTCTCCGCAGCCTCTCTGGGCAACCTGTGCCAGCACCTCACCACCCTCATTATAAAAAATTTTTCCTTATATCCAGTCTAAATCTACCCTCCTTTAATTTAAAACCATCACCCCTTGTCCTATTGCAACAGGCCTCGCTAAAGAGGTTTCCCCCATCTTTCCTATAGTCCCCCTTTAAGTACTGAAAGGCCACAATAAGGTGCCCCCGCAGCCTTCTCTTCTCCAGGCTGGACAACCCCAACTCTCTCAGCCTGTCCTCATAGGAGAGGTGCTCCAGCCCTCGGATCATTTTTGTGGCCTCCTCTGGACCCACTCCAATGTCCTTCTTGTGCTGAGGGCTCCAGTACAGTAATGGATGCAGTACTGTGCATTAGGAAATTACCAAATTGTTAGGTTTTGGGAAGTAAAGCCTTAGTTTTCTCAGAGACACACACATTGGCAAAAAAAAGAAAACCACCAAAACAAAACCAAGGCTGTTTTGGAGATCAATTTTAAAAAATGTTGTGCTGAAAGGACAAAATTAGTCAAGTATGATGGTCAGCTGATGTGGGAAAGCGAGAAAAAAATGACCGTCCTGATAATCAGTTTGAAAAACAAACCCTTATTTTCCACAGGCAGCTGAATCAGACTGACAGTTTCCTTGCACTGACTGACTGTATTGCTCCATACCTGAAGCACCGAGTGATGAGGGAGGGGAGAGCAGGGCTGGGGAGAAGGGCTGGGTCAGTGGGGCAATCCTCTCTCTTGCACTCTGGTGAGGTCAGCTCAGGGAGGTTTGTATGGGATGAAATGCCATGCTTCTGCATTTCAAACACAGGTATGTTTAGGAGTTATGTTTCAGCTTCCAGTCCTCACAGACAGCAAAGAACACTGAATCTAGGGCTATGTGCTCCCAAATGGGGAGCATCCATCCAGATTTCTTCTGTGCAAATTCTACAAGTGCAAAGCAAAGCTTTCTGGCACTCCCAAACAAGAATATCTGCCCAGGACTTCAAAGGACTGTTCTTGGGCTCAAAACTTACACTGAACTGTGAAACAGTGTTGTGCCATAAAGTAAGCGACAGGTTTCATGGAGGTTTTTTTTCACTTCTCAAGGAGGGGAAAGGAGAAAGAATGGTTTTTACTGTCCCTTCATGGTTTCGTACATACACAAAATGCTTTACATCTACAGTGTTTTTTTGGTTTTGTTTTGTTTCTGGTATGTTCTTTTGGGTTTTTTTTGGGGCGGTTTGGTTGGTTTGTGGTTTTTTTTTTTGTCTGCTCTTTGACCATTTAGGCTGTTTTCAATTTCACTGCATATCATGGTTTTCAGCACAAGCTGCAGAAATGTATAAAATGGAACTGCAAGATGAGGTGCAGCACCTAGGGAAAATTTCCAGCAAATGCCCCTGTTATTACATTTCTGTCTCTGTGGCTGCTGTTTCCTTGAGGCACCATATATTCTCATTGCAGAAGGGGACAGTCCATTAGTTCCCACTGCAAAAGCAGATCTCCTCATGCATATGCTCTGTAGATAAACTGTCAAAAATGTAAACCACACCTCAGCCTTCTACACCTCTCTCCCCACTATGTTTAAGGGGCTTTTAACTTCAAAGTGTATTTGAGAGCATTAAATTACCAACGTTATCAAGTGCAATTAGCCTGGAAACCCAACAGACTGATTATCAGTTGGTTTGCTTCTTGGGTAAGCACTGATATCTGCCAGAGTGAATACCACAGTAGGTGCAAAATGATATCAAATCTAAGCAGGAGCATTCTGCAGAGCTTTGGGCTAAGCAGCAGAAGGTCAGGCCCAGCAGATGCAAATACATGCAAAAGACTGTGGGATCTGAGTCTCATAAAAACCCCCTATTTATTTTCTTTCTTTCTTTCTTCCTGCCTTTCTTTCTGCCTTTCTGCCTTTACTTTTCTTTTTTTCTTACTGCCTTCTCTCTAATCCTTCCTTCCTTCCTTCCTTCCTTTCCTTCCTTTCCTTCCTTTCCTTCCTTCCTTCCTCTCTCTCTCTCAGTACTAAGTTTCTAGCTCTCATGGTGATATATGACACAAGCAATTCTAAAACCTAAAATTCAATTTAAAAGTCCACCATTTTGAGTCTGGGGAGGAAGGGAGGAAGGCAGAGAGACAGCAGGTTACCTCATGAATGTTGGATGTCTGAGATGGTAATACTATGTCTAATGTTGAAATGCTGGTTTGAATGAGTACTGTAGATGTAACAATGAGAAATAATATTGGGAAGCCCACTAGGTTTAGAAAAATACTCTGTTTTGAAGGCTGCAGACAAAATGACTGAGAAATAACTTTGGTAAAACTGGTTGAGTAAACACTGTAGGTCTCATTATCAGTGATGAAAGTCATTAATATAGACCTATTCAGTATGAAGGTCAAAAATCACACAGAGTTGAGCTTGGACTGCAATATTTTGGGCAAGGCTGCTTTCCTCCTGGTGTGAACAGTGCATGGCACAAGTAAGTGCTCACTGCTCAGACTACAGTAATCCTGTGCTGGATAGGCAAGCGGCACTGCGATCTCGGTTGTGAAATGCTGTAGCTAATTGAATTGAGCAGACAGAAACAGAGGACTGAAAATGAAATGGCTGCTAATGTGAACAGTGTTGCAAACCTAAAGCATTCCAGAATCATGAGTCCAGACACTGTCCCCGAGTTATAAAATTTGTTTACACACTATTTTAAAATATAAATAATCAATGGTAAGTTTGTTCTTCTTGCTTTCTGGTTTCAGAGCTTCCAGGTGTTTCACAGTCTCATGTTTTCTCTTCAGCCACAAATCTTAAGTACCTAAACACCCTTCGCAGTCTCCTAGGTCAAGCAGGTAGGGATATGTAAAGGAAACTTGAAATATGAGACTCATCATCAAGTTGCAAGAATTGCCAAGACTGCTATAAGCCTGGCATTGCAAACTAGAGGCATTAAGTATCACACATCTTTGAGCTTTATTTAATAGGCACTTTGGATACAAATTATTAAGAACGATTTGAGATAAATGATTTAGAAAAGTAAGAGCTGCTTCTTGCTGACAATGTGTCTTCAAGCTCAATGAATATGTGGAAATGCAAAGCATTTTAGGGACAGTTCCTCACCTCCTGTGATTTGCCTGTTGCATTGGCACTGGTGCAGGGAGGGCATTTCCCCGCCATGGTTTAAGAGCTGGTGGAGGTCTGATGAAGGCAAAGCCTCCTGTACAGAATGGATAGCAATGTCTCTGTGTGTCACTGTTTAACGTTATGCACAGCAATTCCAGATTATGCAGTGGTAGAAGCCATAGATGGCAGGCCTTTGTTTCTGTTAACATTTACTTTTCAAGCCCAAGAGAGATATTATAGGTATTTATATAAGATAAATAATGGGAGAATTTTAGAAATGTTAGCTGCGGTTTGAGTCTGTAGACAATTCACACACTACTTTCAAAGGTCACAGTAGGCTTAGGACAACTGCTCCTTCATTAAGACAGATGGATCTTTGATAAAGCTTTTAAAGATCATTGGGAGAAATTACTTAAAAATTGCTTTGTCGTGGTTATATCCTGCTGTTTCTTGCTCCTCATCCTCTGACCAAGGAATTATTTTGACTGTTGAAATCATTTCCAAGGACACCCAATTTTGTCATGTAAACACAGCACAAAATGGCCGAGTCATAAGACTCGCTCTGCAGCCTAAAGCAACCCAAGAGTTCAAGCTTTTGCTTCAGAGCGGTTTAAGTCCTCTGGCGTAATCAAGAGCCAGTATGTAATTGGAATACAAACATACTTTAGTCCTGACTGAGGGGATTATGCAGGTGCTAAACAAGATTACCTTTGACTGCTGTTGTAGAAACCTGGAAAGAAACACTGCTTTAGCCCTTTAATGGCATTTTTACAGACTCCTAAGAAATGGCTACCACATTTGTTATGGTGAAGCAATTGGGCTTTAATCAAGTTCAATTAACTGGTATCGTGAAGTAGTTGTTAAATACTTCTTAGGTAGGACCACTGGAAAACATTTAAAAATCAAAGGTGAGTTAAGATGTTATCCGAAGGGTCCCTGCCCAGCCAGCCAGTAAAATCTCACATTGAAGAAACCATTTAGGGCAGCTTTGTCAAGGCCCTTGAAGTTCAGCCACGCTGGAACTAGGTCCCAAAGTGGTAAAGCACGTGCACTGTTTCTGCTTTAACTGGAATTAGGCTTGATACCTAATCAACCCAGGTAAGAAAAAGAACAGCACCCCCATCCCATCACCACTGCCAAGAAATAGCCCCTAATTACTGTATTTTTAACTGTAGGCAGCTCTTGACCTAGCTGAGACAACAGTAACTTCTGGTAGCAAGCGGGAGGGACACTGAGATCCCTCACACCACCTGTGCAGCTGGCAGAGGGGTAAGGCAGGCCACTGGCCTACTCTGCTTCAGGCAGAAGAAAGCACCTTTCAAATT
Organism: Phalacrocorax aristotelis; assembly: GCF_949628215.1. NCBI lineage: Eukaryota > Metazoa > Chordata > Aves > Suliformes > Phalacrocoracidae > Phalacrocorax > Phalacrocorax aristotelis. Next base: position 63,105,891 of record NC_134278.1, read on the forward strand.
AGTTAAATCAGTTGAGCTACCCTGTGTGGACTCCCATAATTTAGAAAAAAATGTATCATGGCAATAGCTAACATATTGCTTCATAATCAGTGTAACCTGCAACATTCATACATCACAGCAAGATCTCACAAAGGAGTGAGAGAATTTAGTTAATTAAATGTATTTCTAAACTTGTTTCATAAAAGTTTATCATCTAGATCAGCATTTAATCTCTATGCATTGAAGCCAAGACTGGTTATAGGTCAGGGGAATTAACCAGGAGCATTAAACATTCAAAATCAAAGCAAGGAAGTGAAAGATTTCCTCCTAATGGGGACAGAGGCTTCTGGGATGTTTCCCAGGGGGGCGGTTGCAAAAATGGCAAAGAGAGAAGGAAGAAAATCCCCAAACCATTGAAGTGAACTCTGCCTCAGCATCTGACACCTACTTGTCATGCTGGAAGCAGTTTATGTTTACTGGGACATTTTCTCTGTGTAGCCACAGCATTTTTGGGGCATTTCTTTTCTTGGCTTAAATGCAGTTCTGACACGTCATCCAACCACGGCACCAACAGTCTAAATTAGTCTGGTAAACTTTTCATTTGTAAATAAGGTCTAAGCTTATGATAAGACAAAAAGAAGCAAAGACAAACAAAGCACAACCCCCCGCACTTCCCTCTGCAAAAGCAAACTCCAAGACAGAAAGGAGACAGAATAAGGATGTGTGTGAGCTCAACATACTGAGTTCATGCTGTCTATGCTGTACATTCTTCCTTCTTGTAAAACTAACGAAGCTCCTGATGTGCACAGCGCTCATGTCCTCGGCCCTTCTGTGTACAGAGCAGGTATCACTGAGTGGCAGCTTTTGCCCTCGGACATATTTGCAGGAGTCTTGCTGGGAGCTCGCAAGAGCTCTGCTCACATAGCAGATCAATGCCAAAACACAGCTGACAGCCTATTAAACAGATCTGTTATAATACTTTTGTTTCTTCTCATTATGCCACACCATAATTCCTCATGAGCCTTTGTGCAGCACATTGTGGACTGTGGCTGTCCTGCACGCGAGTGAGCTGTTGTTGTCATCCAGCAAACACTCAGTGGGTGAGAGCCTACATCTCGTTTTGACACGAAAAACATCCTTCAATTAAGCTTGGCTTGGGGACAAAGCACTTCAGCCCTGAATAAAAGGTCATCAGAAGCAGCCTCCCGCAGAAAGCTCTGCCCGCTCGCCCCCCGCGCCGCCCTGCCGCACGCTGCCCGTACCTGCCTCCTCGCTGCCCCAGAGGGGCCTGGGCTCGGGCTTGGGCAGTGAGTCTCCTTTGCTGTTGGGCTCCTTCGTCTGAAAAACAGAGGGAACACATCAGGTCATGAGAATTTCCTCTCGTGCTGGGTTATTGCTTTACAGCACTTAAAGACCAAAATTATTTTCCATCCAAAGAAAATGTGTCGGGCAGCAGTGCAAGGCCCCTCTCCAGCTGTTTCTATAATCAGGGGCAAACGCATGAGGTGCCAGGTACTGTGATCTTCCAGAAAAGAAAAGTGCTCTGTGCTTCACTATACTTTGAATTGCATTTTTATATTCAAAGTGTGCGTGTGTGTGTTGATTTTACACCCACGGACCAGATGGTTAGCCCCCTTCTCATGCCTTGGCCCCACTGAGGTAAGGGAAGGGAAAAGAAATGGCAGGCAGGGTCCCAGCAGGGCTGTCTTCTGACATGAGGCTGTTTGCAGAGAGCCATTTTGCCCACTCTTTCATGCAGGGCAGGGACAGCCTTGATGGGGATGGGGTTTGGGGTAGAGGATGCACAGGTGTAATCCTTTCACATATCCTTGGGTATGGCCAATTGGGAAGCCACAGACCCCTGTTCCCCTCCCTGATTAACACTTCATCCTCATCCCTGCTATTACGGTGCATCTAACTGCTTGCCTTGGACCTCTCTTACTCATGCAAGAGGCTTGGATGAGACCTGCGCAAGAATTTGGGAGAACCGGGAGTGTGACTGTCCTCTGGCACCACTTTCATAAGGGTACCAGCCACTGGCCTCAGTGGTGCTGCTCTGGGTGATAAACTGAGAGTGAGGGTGATGTCAATCAGCAGGATTAGACATTTGCTAACCCTGTCTGTCCCAAAGTGCTTCCCAGGCTTTCCATCCCACTGAAATGCTGCATCCAGCATCAGGATGGCAAGCAGCAGTCAAACAGCAGATAGGGTGCTACAGAAGAACACGGTAAAGAATTCCCACTGAAGTCACTGCACAGGCTTCTGTTAAAAAGTTCTGGTGTCCAAAGACAGGAGAAATTTCCTTGCTAACATCAAAACTTAAGCGCTTCTTAAGTGCATCGTTCTCAAAGTCTGCGGTCCTGAAGGATGAAAGAGTTTGTCAATATGAGTCTGGGGGTCTGGTGAGTCATTCAAGTAGTTTTCAACTCTGATGTTCTTTGTGTTTTCAGTTTAAGAAATGCTTTTATTCAAAAGATTCCTGACTCAAATGGCAACTTTATCTCCACTGTTACACACACTCCAAACAGGTGTGAAGCTGCCAGGAGGATGCCCAACATTGCAAAGCACTGAAAAGGTGGCTCACTTTTCTGATGGCATATGTCTGACTATTCAGGAGATTAAGCACATGGTGAATAACAAGAAAGAAACAGGCATTTCAGACAGACACTGTTCTAGCTACTGTAAAGCTCTGTGATTAAAGAGCCAGAGGGACTAGAGGAAAGAAGCAGCATGGGAATAGAAACTAAGTGTGGGATGAAGGGAAGGAAGGAGAGAAAGTGCTTAGTTTGATGCATTCCAGGCAGAACTGTGATTATGCCTAGAAGAATACAAGCCTAGAAAACACAGGGAAAGCATTTGAGAAAAAGCACACACTAGACATGGATATGTTCCTACAGAAAAGCACATCTTTACATATATGCAAAACAATATATGGCAGAGCCACTGTGTCAAGGACAGAAGTGTAATGTTCACAATGTCCATGAGCAATAAAAGGCTGAATGCTGAGAGTTGCAAACCCTGAACTCTGTTCCTTAACAGAGTCCAGAAAAAAAGGGAAACTCTTTGTCACCCTGCCATAAAACAAGAGGCATCACAGTCAAAGTTCTGCAAAGATGAAGGTCTGGGAAGACGAGCAGAGTATTTTCTGACTGAATGTGACACAAATATCAACAATATCTTGGCCTTTTCTGCTGCCCCACAGCTATGGTGATTGCCACACTGGACCACATACAACAAGTCCCAAGGAAATAAATTTATGCTAAACTGGTACCAGAGAGGAACAGAGCAGGAGGGAAGCCACTGGTATTAAAAGTAATGGGTCCTAGGAGGATCACATGCATGTCCCTCCCTCACCTCATGCACACACAGTGTCCTGCATGTGCAAGTGAGAGCAATGGAGGCTTTTGTCAAGGGTCCTGAAACACCAGCTTATCCATCAATCAAGAGTAGCACTGGGTCAGAGTGAAGGTGCCTCATTTGTACATTTGTACCCGTCAACAGAAGGAAAGTTCACAGCAGAAGCCCAGGATTGCGCTACAGCAGCATCACCCCTGTGTGTCTCACCTGGGTTACTGCCAGCAAGTCACAGAGCTGACAACCACCTTGCCACACTACAGAGTGTGCTGGTCTGCAGGACCGCAGACACTAACACTTCTGTATCTCACAGCAGTGGTGGGAAAGTAAAAGCATCAAATCCTGTGAAGCACAGAGAACACCAGTGACAGAAGTCACACAAACGGGTAGGAAATCTGGTTTGAAATAGCTTATGGAGCTCCTATAGCACTGGGTATGACCACTTTAACTGTATATCACATTGCTGACAAATACATCCATTCCAATAATTTTGCTCCTCCATCTTTTTTCTCCTTTAATTGCTTCACAATTATCTATATTTACAGTGGAACTTTAATCACACCTTCCATTTTTATGTCTACTCTGCTGTTTCAGTTGAGGTTCTCAGGAAGTGAGACATCCTTAAGGAAAGCCCACTTGTTATTGTATGCAGGATGTTTCTTTCGTATGCTTTCCTGGATTATTTTCACATACAACCCTTTTAACTGAATAATCTGAATATGGGAATTTCACATGAAGTTGTTGATTGTCATGTCTTAACGTGAGAAAAAGTACAAGGCCACCATATCAACAGAATGAAGTGTTTTGTAGGTGCACTTTTTTTCAATTATTTTTCCCCTTTAAAATATTTGCACGGAGGAAGCATTGCTTTTTGTTTGTGACTTAGTGAATATGCTTATCATGGTGCTTGTAAAATGCTGGATTAAGTCTGTTTCCTAGTTGACATTGCTCAAACCTAAAGTTCAATGAGGGGAAAGGAGACAAATACTTTAATGCTAGTGGCCAAGTCTTTGTGCTAGCTGAGTACACTTAAGCCGCAACAGATAAGACCTCAACAGGTCAAATATTTTAAAACAATATCCATACAATAGTGACTCGGTCTAGAAAACAGCGTATTCTTTCATCCCATGAAGCACAACCTCTCCCTTCCCACATTTCTTGTACTCTGATAATGTGACCCCGAAAGGCCAGCTGCCCTGGTGAGTGAGACTGCTCCCACTAAGCCTTGCCCTATGAGTCAGCTGTGGAAAACTACAGCCTCCAATTTGCAAGAGGTAAACCATGTTAGAGGATCTATCTCCAAAGCAGAGTTTAAAGGCACCAAGATATGTTTTGGGATTGCTCTGATCTCAGTGCCATTGGGAGAAGATAAAGTGAAGTAGAAGTCAGAAGTTCATGTGTCAGTGCAAGCAACACTTAACTTGAAATACTGATTTTTGCTAAAATCAGTGCTTTATATATTTTGTGCAAACTTAACGTTAATTGCATGATCCTGCTCTTTCTTGTTTTAGAAACAGTAAAAAGACAGCAGTCTATAAATGCTTAATAAAGGATCAGCTACATCACTTCTTTCTCTACTCCTTTTGACCTAAGCACGCCATTCTTTTCAGCTGCAGCACCTCTTGGTGTGACCTCAGCCTGGAGGCTGCCCATAAAGATTGGAAGAGAGACAAGGCAGGCAGACTGGCTGCCTGTTCTTGCAAAGGCTGCTGTAGGCCAAGGAATGGGAAGGGCTGTTGAGATTCAAGTATTTGATGCAAGACTCTGAAAAAGCTCATCTTCCTCATGGCTTTGGGCATGGGGATTGTTGAGGGCATCCAGACATTTGTCACTCATACATCATTTGGATTCATACAAGTGCCTCTCTGCCATTGTGGGAGGCCCAGAGGAGCTGGGACCTGGGGGAATTGCTTCCTCCATTGCTGTAATGTGGGGTCCATGTTCCTCCACTGTGCACAGCAAGGTGCCATGGGGGGACACCCCACCAAAAAGGGAGAAAGGAGACAGCATAAAGAAGACCTGTTATTCTTTGAATAACGATGTTAGTAAGGCAAGTAACACTTCCAGTCTAGAAACGACCTAATGCTCTAATCCATGTGCTTTTTCAGTGGGACTACTGCTATGTTTAGCATTTAGGCCGTCCTCACCTGCTCTGCTGAACCAACAGCCAGAGAAATGTGATATGCTTCATTCATTGCAAAGGCAATTTAAACTCTGAAGCCTAATTTACACATCAACATTGTTAATTATTTCGTTGCTGAACATCTTAACAGAAAGAGCTCATTAATGGCTGCATATTCTGCTCACTTGAAAGGACATCAATACCACAGTGGAAGCAGAATACATTATCTAGACTAAATACCACAGCTGCTTTGTATTAAAAAGAAAAGATGTTGCTCACAGATACCAAATGATACTCATTTATTAAAGTTATCTGCCTTCATTGCTGTTTTGTGGAGTCCTATAGAGGACCTACCTTATTCAGCAAAAAACAGCCTTGGGATCCAGCATATTTTTGCTACTGCGATGACAATTGATATACTCTTTTCACTTGAGGTTCTCAATTATCCACATAAGCAACTGAATTTTTTATGATACTTAACATATTCAGATTTGCAGCTTCATTCCTGTAGACAATCTCTTCCAATGAAGACAGTGTCAGGATGTGATAGGGTTGAGCGTAAATTAGCTCTGTGTATTGTGTTTGTGAAATGCTCACCTAAAATGAAAATATTCATAAAGCTGGTGGTGGTAAAATGTCTGTAATTGGGCTTTAAAACTAGTTATCCAGTGAAATGAATGGGTGCCGCCCGCATTTCTCTTGGTATGACGGCTTCAGCACTGCTGAAGTCTCAGTGGTGTTATCCAAGACAAGGTCCTAAGTAGCTGCCAAAAGACTACCACTGTGCCTAGTGCCCAGGAAGGGCCACCACCACTTCTGGTGACCACAGTCAGCTGCAGCTTCTGAAATGAGAGTAGACTGGACTGCCCTGTGTTGGTGTTCAAAGCAGGAACCCCAGGTGAGTCTGAAATCTGAAGTTGCCTAGACAGGGACATGGCTATTGTAGCTTCTTACTGGCAGGTCCTCCCAGGCCGGCTGTGAAAGAATATTCAGAAATGTACATAGGTGGAGCTCTAAAAAATGAGAAGACTCTAAGCAATGCCTAGGGGTGGAAGAAGCACTGATGCAGATTTCCGTAAAACAACCATGACTTGCAGTGAGTTTGATTATGCTCTGATGGAGTCAATTTAAAGGGCCATAATTAAGTGAGCTGCAAAGTTGAGGCATGGTCACTGTTTGCATTTTGTGTGCTGAAATATCGTTTCTCTAGCCTTTGTGTTTCTCCACACAGCGCTCTGCATCCTCGCGCAGCATCTCTGCAAGGGACACCAGTCCTAGGCACAATGGACTGCAGGATCCCACAGCTGCAAGCACAGCTTTCAAGGCTATTACTGCCATAAACACACAGTGAATACACTATTTAAGATGCCTGTCTATATTTTTGTTCTTTTCTGGGACTCAGAAGGATTCAGCCTACAGAAAGTCCCATGTTTGTGATATAAAGGTCAGAAACCATATGCTTTACAGACAGGCATCTATCTCCTGGTGTCCTAGTGGAGATCATAATTTCTGAAGAGATTTGCAGCCAGGATGCCTCAAACCATAAGCCTCACTGGCCCCTGCACTGTTCCATGGGTGAAGAGACCACGTCTTTATTTTTTCCACTTCTTTTGGTGCATAATTTTAACCTCATTCCCCCTCCTCACCCTTCAACTTCCCTCCTGCTGCACTACTTTGCAGACGGGATGATCTCCTTTTTATGGGAGGTGCAATTTTTCAAGACCTGGAGATAAGACTGCATGCACCTGTATGAAAAGGGTTCCCTTAGTAACATGGGAAGAAGTCTGGACTAGAGCAGCATAGGTGGAAGGTGGATTTGTTTCTCTCTCAGGAGAAGAGGGTTGTTTACCTTTGCAGAACACTTTTTTTTGTTCCAGAACAGCCACAATATAGATACCCTAGTGGGATCTGAAGAATAACAAGAATAATGTTCTTCAACTGTATTACTGATTTACTCAAATAATTTCTTATCACATCTTTGCTATATAATAAAAAATCATTTGGCATAGGTGCTGGTTATTGGAAAAATGGCCTCCATTCATAACAGGAATCTTTTATCCAGGTTGCAACTTTAATTTTCAGTAAATATCGTGGCTTTGCCTTGGCAATTACCAAATTGTGGGAGACATTATGTGTGACAATGTTTTGTTCTACAAAGATTACCAGGGAAGGGAAGAACAGATATTATTGCTGCCCTAAAAACTCAGTTAAAACAGAGCACAAAAGGCTGGCTTTGCATCTAATAGGAGAATTACTAACTGCATAAGATTTTGTAAAACTTGCAGCTGATCAGTACAGGTCCAAGCTGTTTGTGAGTACCTCCCATCTAACATGCAAAACCATAACCCTCTTCTAGAGCTTCCTTCGCCATTGCCAACTGACAGAAAATGCATTTGTCTGCAGAAGGACAGACTGGGTTAACTGTTTTCCACGTGTTTTTGAACCAAGTAGACTGCATCCCAGCCCGAAGACAAGCTCAGGGACATAACTGAACAACACCTCATGAATCACAGCTTTTGTGATTCATTGCCTTCAACAGTGCAAAACAGAGCTGTATTTAATGATGTTGGGAAACAGATCTGTTTGAATAGGACCGGCTGATGTAACGTGCTGAAGGAGTGTGTTGTGGCTCACAGGACAGGCACCTAGGGACAATGAAACTGCAAACCTGCAGTGCAATGGAAATGCAGCATCAAACAGGTACCAGTCCATTATGGATGAATGGCACGCTGTAGCTATATCACCGGTTCAGTTACTGAGAGTCCTTCCTCTTGTATAAACAAAGTCACGGGGAAGGGTTGGGGGGCAGCAGTGAAGATCCACACTTTTCTTCCCTACAGTTACATGAAATTCACCTGTGCTTTATCTACAAAAGAACTGCACTGGTCCAAATAATGCATATAAATGTTATTTGTGTAATAAAGGCCTTTTGAATTGCTCATTATAAAGCAGCTGACAGCTTTTGTTAAGTGGCAAAAATGAGAAAATATTAGATAATTTTAAAAAAGCTACATTTTTCTCTGGTAAACTCTTACTTTAAAAATTAATTGAAGCCAGAATATTAGATCCAAGGCTTCTTACCTCAGATTTTGACAGAGCTTGAATTAGGATTCAGATTCATATCTGTGTTTTGCTCCATGGGGCTAAATAGGAATTTGGAGGCCAAACTGTGCCGAATGGAGAGGAAATTCAGGTGCATGCATGAATTCGGAGTTAGAGTCACAATGACTATAGAGTCAGAAGTAGCTGGTACAATGATCTTGTCTGATATTGTGCATCATGTGGCTACAGAACCTTGCCAGGTTTACTGCTACCTTACCTCCCTCACTTCTGGCATCATGTCATATCTGGTTTTCAGTTCAAGATTTCCAGTGATTGCAAATCCACGCTTCCTTATATGAGTTATTTGTTCAACATTTCTTTTCCACTTTTTTTCTTATTCATTGCTTTTGCTTGATCTTCCACTCACAGGATACTTTTATGTCTTTTCTTTGAAGAGCTTTGTGTTACAAGTAGCTGCTCCACCAGGGAGACATTTGTAGGCCATGGTCAAGTTGACTCTCAAACTCACTTTTGATGAAGTCATCGCAGCCTTTAACATCTCTCACTGAGGGTTAAACAATCTTGCATTTAGCACAAGAGAAAAACTCACACAGTTCCTACAAAGTAGCAAACAGAGCTATAAACTTGAGCCCTTGCAGTTGCCTCACAATAACATGTACCTATATCCTAAATCGAGTTCAGGGGAAAAAAAAATCCTTTAATTAATATTAGCTGTGTTTTCCAAAATAAGGCAAAGTGTTACAGAAATGGAGCTCTTCTCTAGACTGTCAAACCCAGGATTTAGTGCCATTTTTCTCTTTTTATGTAGATTTTAGAGGATCAATCTAAAGGCTACAATTTAACTATCACAAATGAACTAATGTATCATATCCTATAATAAAAGTGATAAACTGTGCCTGAAACAATTTTGCGTGTGGAGTTTAATTCTCTTAAGTAGCACAGTGGAGTAAAAAAGTAGTTGTATGCAGAGCTGACACAACACTGAAAATGAACGAGGTATGTTGATTAGAGAGGACAGAGCTTCCACAAGTTCACAGGGTCCCCTGGAGCCATGGATATCTTCCAAGGCTCACAATGTACTTCCCTTATTTCCAGGAATCAGCCTGAAAGTGCCATAAGACTGGACTTTCTGGTCCTTGCTGGCTCTAACCAGAGCAGAGTCATTCAGTTGTACATTATCCCACTCTCATGCACAGTGAGTGCAGAGAAACGAACGTTAACTGAATTTACTTCAAGTTTAAGATTTGGGCAAAGGTTGGGGTCAGTTCTCACTTTGCCTGAACTTGTTCTCTGCCCTGGGTGTTAAAGCCTCAGAAATAATCAGTGACCCTTGCATATTCCGGCTTGCTTTGAACTGCTTCTGGCCTGAGCAAGGAGCATTTTTCCATGGATGAGCAAGTGAGATGTCTCAGCAACAAACACGTACCTACTGTGACAATTGTTCTCTGGCCATTCAGTCACATAGCACATATTGCCAGGGAGAAGGCACTACTGGATTTTGCTTCAGATACTAAGTGCACTTACTGTGTAGGCAGTTTACTGACCTCTCTAGACTACACCCTCACTGTCCTAAGCACTAGTATAGAAAACTAGTTACAACATTGTATTGTTCTCTATTTTTCTGTACATGGGAAGAAATAAAAGCAGTGACCACTTGTGTAGGGATGGATGCCTTCCACAAGCCAGAGACAATTGATAATACACGGTATCTTCAAGTACCGAGCCTAAGGATTAGTTGGACAATTATTATCTCCATTTTACAGATGGAAACTATAAATAACAAAGTGTTTCAAGATGTGTTCAAACTTAAATCTCAGTTCAAATTGACTCCAGTTCCAAATCTTCCAATTACTTGTCATGACGAAGGGATATCCCCATATACATTCTTACATAAGTATGACAATCAGTTTACACATGCAGTTTGTTTTATACCAGTAGAGAAGCCCTTTTTCCTGCATATTTTCTTGATGCTCATCAGGCACATGGGGATCCTTTTTATAAGGCTTGTGGTTCTGCCATGTATTCAGGTACACAGAGACCGAACTCAGTTAAGAGAGACAGTGGATCTCAAATCCCACCAGCAGGACTAACAAGCCCTCAAAACTTCATGTATATGGGGTTTGCTCAGAATCAGGGGTGAATGGCTCAGGAACAGGGCTAAATTTGTTTCTGAATTATTACTTCTGTTGTAGCACAGCTCCAGGTCTTTGCAGCTTTGTGAGAGGAGATGAAGGATAACGGCTCCGATTGTGTGCAGGACCCACACTGAGCCAGCTGTAACTTGCAGCTGTTGAGACAAGCAGGAGCAAGCTATCTGAGGGGTGCTGTGAGTCCTATAAGTCTTCCCTGGACTGGTAGTGGTCATGTTTCCAGTTCTGGCCCCAAAAGCCACCATAGCATTACATCTGTAACCCCTTTTACATCCCCTGGGCAGTGCCTATGCTAGCAGTGGTGGGGATTTCTCTGCAGACATCTCAATCCCTGTATACAAGGACGCCGGCTAGCATATCCTTTAATCTTTTCTGAAACACAGATGTATTTATACAGGAAGAGGACCAGATATGCTCGACTGAAGAACAGAAGGTGAGGACGATAGAGGAGCAGACAAGTACCTTGACCCACCAGTAGCAAGTGCACGGTGCAGCCATTGACTGTCCTGCTGCATCAAGACTTCCATTACATTGCCTGAGAGGTACGTATCCCGAGGAAGCCAAGCAGCCTTTGCCGTATAGATAACTTTGATGTCCTACTTACTTTGAAGTGTGGATATTTTCATTTCAGTATCATGACAGCAAGGTCAAGCACATATTTTTAGAAGAAAGGACTATCCGTTGTGCATGAATTAACATGCCATACCTAGGTTTGATCCTTTTTTACTTAGTACCTGATTGTTCTTTCTTTGATTTTCCCTGCTAAGGAATCATTTGACCTGAAGATAAAAAGGAAATGAGGCTGGTTAGAAGCAAAGAGATTTTGGAGAGTCACTGTCTACCTGTACTATACTTTAAATCATATTTCCATTAATTTCTGACAGCTCAATGACATAGTGAAGAGCTGATCCTGTTCTCTGTTTAAGACAACAGAAAATCTCACTCTGTCTTCAGGGTTCACATCTTGGGGAAAGCAAAAATGAAAGGACACATTCTAGCTGGCAGAAGCAATCATTTCATTCACAGAGAATGTGAAAAATCAATTGACATTTTAGCTGCCTGACCTATGTTACAAACATCTGCAGGGAAAGAAAGCAAATTAACAAAATGTGTCCTTTTTTACTTAGGTTCATTTAAGGTTGCGATGATAGTTGCATGTGTGCTCAGAGAAAGAAATGAAGAAAAGCTTTATTTCTGTCATTACAGTTGAGCTGTATAGAGGATATAAATGAATGTCTACATAATGCCATTGCTGTCTGTTGTGTGTCTGCAAAACTTGAAATGGAATTGTATGCAACTATTACAAGCCCATGTTATTCTACACCCACATTTTGCAAGAGGTGGTGGAGGTGGAGTGATACTGGCCTCATAATGAGGGCAGTGATTGTTGTTTGTCATTTAGAAACAGTAATTGAAACTGAAATAACTTGACCAAATAGGCTATGTCAGGGGGCATGATTAGCTCTTATCAGTGGGTTTCTTCTGGGTCTCATGACAGGAGCCAAAAGTGGCTGGGTCACTTGTGTAGGTTAGATGAACTCTGTATGCAACATATGTCCACCACATCAGAGCCAGTCAGGGAGTTTTCCCCTGACCTGTGTAACAATGGCTCGGTCCCAAGGAAGCTCCCAGCACTGGGGAGCGTAATGGGGTTGTGTGCTCTCAGCATTTTGTCAGAAAATCTCTCATGGTGTGAATATGTGCCCACAAAAGCACCTTTGACAGCCTTAGAGTGACTTCTGTATGGACTCACTCAGCATTAGCGTTAGTACTGGGATCATTTTCCAACACTTTCCTGAGTTTGGCTAGCCAGGCAGCACAGGTTCCCAGCATCCTATCCCTCCCTGCTCTTGCTGTCAGCCACCCTAGTTCCAACACAACACACATATCTTAGTATAAACGTACATGTTGGCTTTAAGACGTGTCTTGGGGATATTGTTGGTGTAGGTAAACTCTAAAACTTCATTTTACCCAAAAAATAAATTGAGGGACTTAAGCTATAATGTTCTGTACAAACGTAGTTCTTACCTGGATTGATGTTGTTTACACTGATCAGCCATGCAGCAATATCCAGTTTGGCTGGAACCTTTTTAAAATCAGATTTAAATCAAATTTGTTAGCTCCAGTTTCTACCCACAAGACAGACTTTAAGAGAGCAATTAATAGGGCCTGTGTGGTCCTTGCAGCCTGGCTTTGCATTTGCAAAGGGTCTTATTTCTGAACATTTTACTCTTTGAGATTTGATGGCGTGATTACTTGCAAGACTTGATCTTATACAAAATGGCTGGTACGTGGTGGCCCAAGGTTCAACATAAAGTTTCAGTGCTGTTTAATATGCAATTAACTTGCATGTCTACTGGGCATACATGTTGGTCCTTAGCCTCTGCTGCTGTGGACTTTCTCTAGCCATGAGTTTTGAGGAGTAAGGGAATACAGGGGATGTTTCGCTGTTTATTGCAAATCACAGAAGCACCAGAACAGGTCTTTTGGATGTGTTTATACTTTTTCTTGCAGCTCACTTTATCTCTAGTTATATGAACAAGAAAAAGGGGACTTGTTAAATTGGAATATATTTAACACACTAAGAAGTGTAAACAGTCATTGCAACCCTGGAAGGAAGTTGCAGCTTTTTTTACAGTACAAGAATTCACTTGCATTCAGAGTTGCCTGGTCAGATATGGTAATGCTGGTTGGTTGCATGCACTTTCATAGCTATGTATCTCTCTGATGAAAGTTCCCAGTTGTTCTTAGAGAGATATTCAGCTTTTCTGTTCCTTCAAAAGATATGTACAGCATGCAGGTGGTCTTCTTTCCAGCTGTCCACAAAACTTTAAAGCAGATGTAGCATAACCAGTCTTCCATCATTATCACTGAGGCTGTCAGCAGGATTAATTGATCTATGAATTGTGGCTTTGGTCCAAGAGCCTATGTTTCTCCCCCAAAGTAACTGAAACAGCGTTCTTAGTGAAATGGTAGAATATGATTCTTAACCCACCCAAATTTGGCAACAATCAAGCTGGAGCTTAACAGATTTTGGGGTTCTGACTGAATTGAACAAGTCTGTTACCATCAGCCTCACCGCAAGGCTGCTGCCAAGACACTGAAGAGTCAAAACTAAGTATACACAGCAGTTTCACTGAAAGAAAAAAAAAAAAATTGACAAATGTTCTAGGAAGGCACTGGCACAATTTTTTTCCCTAAAGTTCTTTGCAAAACTTAGAAAGGGACAACATCTAAAGATCTGCTGACAGCTGGCTAAGGAAACTGATATAGACTTGTATATCTACCAATATTCCTATAGGTCTTATTTCTACTCTTCTCAATATTGCTGGAATGAAATGTGAGGAAGAATCAGGCTCCTAATGGGGTACATGGCACTGATACAATCTGAGTTTTCCAGCAAGAGACTTGGAGACTGTTCAGATTGCCTTTTTCCTGTGCTCCTCCAGTTATAGGCAAGTAGTAGGTTCAGCATGGTTTTGAGCATGTGCTAATGTAGTAAAAACACAGATTCACGGCCAACAGTAGCAATCCCATAGCTGAAAGATAAAAAAGGGGCCAAAGACTGCAAACATTGTCACCACAGACAAGCCTGGGAGGACATGCAGCAGCCAGATCTGTTGGTAGAGCATCTTCTGAACTGGGTGTGAAATGCCCCTCCAAATCCAGAGGCAAAACCCTGGACTGAAACCATGGGAGTGGGTTTTAACTACCTCAGGAAATGGCCTGTTTTTGATTGGGTTTCATGTTCCAGTTGTGCCTGTAATTCAGATCCTACAAGAGGCACATTGTGAAGGAAGAACAAGCTGAACATACTTTTATGATGTTTCCATGTCTTCCAGAGATTAACGCCCAGTTACTTATTTTCAAAGAGTCCTCCCAAAACTGTAGAGTGTGGGAAGTATTAAGCAGCACTTATCAGGGTGGAAAGCTACTTTGCAGTTCATATGTGAAGCAGTATCCTGAATGTGGGATGTGTCAACAGCCCTATAACCTGTGATAAGAACTTTGCTTGCTGCACTGTTATATCAGTCCCATTTCATGTGGCTTTCAGAAGGTGATGTGGTAACAAAACTTGTCTTCTTGCATGTGGAGAATGCGTGCAGCTTCTGCTCTGCAGATCACACCGATTGACACAGCATTGGCAAAAACTTGTCTATTTCCTCTTCAGGACAAAATTGCATCGATCAAAGTTGAAGAATTTGAAATTCCCCTCCCCATTCCCCATGCAGTTGCTGTATTGTTTGAAGGGAATACGAACCAAGACATGACAGTGAAAACTACGTAACTTCACTGTAGGACAGATGCTCCCTTTTCATAGTATTGCTTTGTGCAGTCCTAGAGAGATGATACAGAGAGAGTATCTCCCTCTAAAATTTGTCATCCCTGACGGTCACTACTGAATAGCTTCAATTCCAGCTTTTAAAAAGTGGGTACTATGAGACATAATAAGCAAGAGTTCCTAGAGGCACTACCAGCTCTGAGCGCCCCAGTTTCTGAGATCCTGGCCTGAGGTCCTACACAGTTCCTTGGCACGTGAGGGGTGTTTCTAGCTCACTGCATGTGTGGCCAAGAGCCGAAGTGCCTAAAATTGCTGGTCATATCTGACAACTTAGTCAGTATCAATGCACATAATCAAACCAAATATTTGTACAAAATGTTACTTGGATACATTAGGAATATAATAAGCATAGTTTACTGACATGCTGAATTTAAAAAAAAAAAAGCCACCTTCAGTTAGAACTGGAACAGAAAACCTTGTGGCATTTCGGTGATGTATGGCAATATGAAAGCAAAGCTAAACAGAAATACAGTGGAAACTCTGGACTTTCAATTCTGACAAAAACAACTGGTGATTGAAGCAAGGTACATGGATTTCTGCAGTTCTTCCAGTTATAGTAATCAGATTTTAAAGATACATTTCTTTTCAGATATATGATATTTATCTTGACAGAGTCTTACTCAACAGTTCCATTGTTTCGTGCATTTCCCTTTGGTGCTTTGAAAAGAAAGCAAGTTTGTTCTTTTCATCTGTAGCCATTCCCTCAGTAGCTGTCATTTATTATGTAGAAAAAAGGATTGTGTTATATTTCTGTGTGCATTTGGCTTTGCATGCAGCTATATTTTTCTTTCAGTAGATGTATCTTGGGGCTTGGGGAATTGTTTTGATGAAAGGGCTGCTTTTTAATCCAAAATATCTTTATCTCTCAAAGAGCCTTGGTTTCTATGGGCTAGATTAAAAAAAAAAGAAGCCCTTAAGAAACTAAACATCATAATCTTAATAATGCTAACTTTTAGACATCTGTTTTCTAGGGTAAAACCTGTAACTCTAGGTGTATAGCAGGTACCTCTTTAGCAGCCCTAGTGCTTCATAGTAAGAGTAAAAACAGCCAGTATGCTGACAGTAGAGGGGGAAATCTGTTAGCATTAGCCATCTAACTCCTTCCTTTCAAAAGTGGTTTTTGAAAAGCACCTCAAGGATGTCAATCTCTGTTTTTATCTAATAGCTCAGGCCTGACAACAAATATTCCAGTTGTGACGGGTCTTGTTTTAAGGCCTTTCCAACCTAGAGGAATCAAATATCTTTCTCTTACTTTCCATGAGGTTGCCTGAAATAAAGTTGCATGCCTGATGGTAAAACTTAGCCACTCTCAAGATTCAGACCTTTGGGAACCAGAGAGGAGCTATCACTTTCCTTCTCAGCTACAACAGTGCTTCATCCTGCAACTCCTTAACACACAAATAATCCTTGCAGCAGTGAACAGAGCCCAGGAATCATCTGACCAGGAAGGGTGTTCAGGCAGGCTACCCAGGGCTTGAGCAGGCTATCAGGTTTTGTGTGTGCTTTTACAGAGTGATGCAGCTGCAGAAGGATGTATTCACAGTATCATCCACTTTAACCAAAACAAGCTTATTACAGAGCAGTAGTTAGAAGATGCTTTGGGATGGGGACGTGTTTGTTTTCCTTAACTACTAGATTTGAAAAGGTATCTAAATTCCAGTCCCTGCTTTCCTCAGGCTTCCATTTCACACTTTCAGCAATAATATGTGGAAGGTACCCACTCTTAGCAGCTCTTCCTCATATCTTTCAAGGGCAAGGGTGGATCCTATAGCATTCTCTCGAAGACCATTCTTGCAAGCTAATCCTTCTTCCTGTCTTAGAGAAATACATCTAGCCCCTTTTTGTGTTTTCTGCTTGTTTGCTCAGCACTATTCTGTAGCACCTAATTCTGTCTCTGCAATGTAGAAGACTAGACTAGACTAGAATAGACTAGACTATTTCATTTGGAAACTGTGATCATCTAGTCCAACTGCCTGACCAACTCAGGGCTGACCAAAAGTTAAAGCATGTAGTTAAGGGCACTGTCCAAATGCCTCTTAAACATTGTCAGGCTTGGGGCATCGAACACCTCTCCAGAAAGCCTGTTCCAGTGTTTGACCACCCTCTCAGTAAAGAAATGCTCCCAAATGTCCAGTCTAGTATTTAACTGTAGGCAATGGATTCTGCTCCAGAAGGCAGGTGTTGTCATCAGGTGCTATCACACACTTAAAATATTTATTGAATTTGTAGTTTGTTGCTGCGATTTTTTTGTGTGTGTGTGTGTCTGGTTTTTTTAATCTATCTGTCAATCTGTTTATCTGCAAAGAGAAAAAAAAAAATCTTTGTTGCATAGGAAAGAAAAAACCACATGGTTTCACATGACAGCTTACTGCTAAGGATTTCTTAATTACAAGGCTTTGGATTAATTTTCAGTTCCTTAAAGCTGGTCATTCCTAATCTATAAAAGTCCCATGGGGCTGACTCCCTCTTCTTCAAGACTCAAGTGCTTTTATAGATGTCAGATGGGATTACCCTCCTCTTCCCCTGAGCTCTCTATCAAGAAAACATAATGCTTCTTTTCCTCCAAAATTAATTCCACAGCTACACAAAACTAGCAAGGGATGTTAAAACCAGTGCCGCCTTTGCCAGTAAGGCTTCAAAATAATTTTGAAGCAGTGTAAGTGTTACGAGTCTTGGCAGGCTTTTTTGTTTTAATGGTAATGTCAATACGGTGTGATGCAATATAGGCCATACAAACTCTTTGTGCAGCCGCACTGCTGCTTTGGAAATAATTATCTTTCCATTAATGCAAATGGTCAAAAAAGTTGACTTATCATGCACCTCTCAAATCCAGAGAGTACATTACAGAAACTCTTTTAGGACATCCTGTGCTGATTATTCAGAGGGAGAAAAATTTTCACAAAATGGAAGGGGTATAATTGGATACAGAGCAAGTACACTGTATTAAGATAGGAGACACTGAGGAGTCCTGGGATCTGGGAATTGCATTAAATTACCTTAAATGAGCAGCATGCGCTGTATTAACTAACAGTATAACAGGATTTAGATTATGCATGACTTTACTATGGAAGTCTCAGCCAATTATAACCTCGTTGTGCAAAGAGGAAAATTCTACATAAAAGGTTATCTGGAAGTTCTAGGCAGCAAAATAGTGATACTTATCTGCAAAGAAATGCAACAGCTACAGTGCTAAGGTGAGAACAAAATTACTCACTGTGTTACTCATACTGACCAAGACAGTTGGGATGTCTTGTGATATCTGTGGCTCCTTGGGACAGACAAACTGGTGCACATAAAGTAGCTGGAGGAAGAAGCAAGCTTTCCTTTATGGAACATGTTTTTGGGTCAGAGATGCATTTCTTGAGAGAGGAATGACATACAAGACTAACTCTTGCAAGTCCTCAAAAGCAGGGTCTAGGCAGGCCATGAAATGACCCTTGGTGGGGAGGAGGGGACACAAACTGGACAGGGGAGGAACTCTTTAGGAGTGGGCAAGTTAAGGAGGTTTCAGCTCACCCCTCTGCTCCACACAGTCATGCTGGTGACACAGCCCTGGCCCTGGCGAGGTGGCCCTGCAGCTGCTCCTGCCCTCTGCATCTCCCCACTTTTTGTGCAGCCCTGGACTCCCTGACCACGGTTTATTGCTCCCTTGGTGGATGGGCTTGAATCTGGTTTTAAGTCATACTCAGCTGTTTCACAGACCTAGTCCTTAGCTACCTATATATGGTCTTAGGCACGCATATGAGAGAGAGTTGTTTTCTCTTCAGTGCTGTTACCCTTTAAGAAAGGAGTATTAATTGCCTGTCAGATCGTTTTTATGACCTTGTCACACAATGCAACAGACTCCTTTATTTACCTACTATCAAGCACTGAATTACCTTTAAAATGAGCTGAATCAATGATTACAAGATGGGCAATAAACAGATTAAAATCAAACTCCAATAGAGGAGAGTAACACCAGTTTTCCTTGCTAAATATAACTTTTGAAGACCAAATGGATCTAACACAGCATTAGGTTGTAAAAAAATTATGTTCTCTTCAAACAAAGTGCTTTTTGACTGGTTTTGTTCATCTTCTTATTTGACGTCAGGTACGAAATATTGCCAGAAGCAGGATTCCGGAGACACACAGAACATTGTTCCACTCTAGTAAGCATATCTCTTGACTTTATGTGTCTGACCACTTGCTAATCAGAAATGAGCCTTGTCTGTCCTTCATGACAGGACAAAACTAAACAGAAATTTAGTCTACTGTCTCTGGCCCAAATTCCTCACACTCACTGCTCACCAATGTAGAAATTAATTATTTTTTCTGATTGCTATGACTGTCAGCAAAGTAATTTGGATCTCTGAGCAGAAAAGGTGCTAGATAAATGCCACATAAAAGATAAAAATATTTTTTTTAAAAAAGGAGAGATAGGCAGATGTCATTTCCAGTCCAGGTATTATAGAAACCCTGTGGAAAACACAATAAAACATTTACCAGTTGCAGAAGTCCTCAGGGAAAACCCTTGACAATTAGTTTCTTTAATGTGGAAGATATTTTAATTATTTCCAGTAGTGTTGAACCAGCATTCAGAAAGGGCGAGAGCATGTTTTTAGTTTTTGATATTGACTTGTCCAATTAATTTATTAAATGTGTGGCTCTTGAAGAGGCCTGTGATGGATATACAAATGACTGAGTGCCTCACTGCATATTTGTACAGCAGATGATTGATGTATCACATCATTTCTTTGAGTCATGGAACTGATTTATATGCTCTGTGCTATACAGACATTCACTTTGTCAGTTGGGACCATAAAAACCCCCACAGGCAATTGTCTGCTATTCAGTCTTTGCCATTCACTGAAATTACACATAATTTTAGCCTGTGCATTTGCAAACTGTGCCTTGCCATTTCCATTTGAAAACACTTTTGTGTTAAACATTTTTGACTCGTCTAAATAAATATTATCCATAATAACCCCATATCAATCCATTACAAAACCATGAAAGTACGTACTGCATTTAGATTTAATCCCTGAAACAAAGCCTGTTCCACCTCATTCGCATCTTGCTTTCACAGCTGATTCTCACAAATGCTGAGAAATCTGAGCGACAGAGAAATCTAAGACTGCTTTTCATCTTGCTAAAGCTATAGGATCTGCAATAAAATCCTGTTTGAGTAACCAATCTTCAGATATACACACGATCAAATTCCTGAAGTACAGACACCTATTGGCAGATACATAAGCGTGTGCTTATAGGTGGAGATGTGTATTCAAATGTACTCAATTCCAAATTCCATCAAAAACCCATTAGTGACACATTTATATCAATAGCTAAAAGAGCTTTAGTGCAGTCAGCTAGAAACGACTATTTAGGAAATAGCTGTAAGCTATGCTGGTGAAAATGAGTTTTCCATTTGCAACTGTCAGCTTGCAGGATTAAGCTACAACTTTGACTTGTGATGATCCAGAAAATAGAGACTTTTTGCAGCCAGAAGGTGCTGAATGGAGAGAGGTATAAAATACCTTCTTTACTGTTCTAATTGCTCATATCAAACCACTTGCTTCTCTAAAACTCTTTCGTTTTCAGGCAGTGCTGTAATACCTTTCTGGAGCAGAATGTGATGACTGGGTTTACTTGTATGTGAAAAATAGTCAAAGAGAAGCTACGGCGTTCCTGTGGTCAAGGATTCTCAAGTTAAATTTCATGTAGTATACAAATATTTCCTTTTAACATATTTTTCTTTCGGATTATTTTGGAAGTGTACTTGTCAATACAACGTGGAGCATTGAAAACAGGGTTGCCTGACGGATTATGTCTCTGTATGTTACTCTTATGAGTACAAGGTACAATTCCCAAACTCAGTTGGATAATCCCCCATCCTCCAGTCTTAGGGGGTGTAGCAAAATATACTCTGAAATCTGGAGTAACCAAGTGTAAAGGCAAGAACATCCTACACATGAATATATTAAACTCCAGCTGTAAATAAATATGACTTTTCTGTTTTGACAGACAGTTCCAGATCCCTGTAACACTTATGTTTAAAGGCTGCTTATAATATTCAGTCTTTTATACCACATAGAAGATTTCTCATTGTATCTATGCTATATGCTAGCTTAAATGGAAACTCTTCTGTTGTTTTCCATATTTGCTTTCCAGACCTATTCCTACTATTTCATTGTTGCAGTGGAGCAGGCAAATAAAGGGCCATATTTTTTCTGGAATGAGTTTAGGAATATGGTTATTTTCTTACAGCAGCTTTTCCTGCTTGCAAGAACGGACAAATGGGAAACCAAAATTCATTGAGATGATCTTTGCAAGTGTTTCCTGAATCTCTGTATGGGAAGATTCTAAGATGTGCCAGATGACGAGGTTTCTCACGTCAGATGTCAGTCTGAGCTGTAGGCCCATGGGAACACTGGCCTCTTTGCTCTTTTGCTCCTTGGCAATCTCTTCCCAAAGGATCCTATTTACCAGGGCCTCTACCATCCACTTCAAAGTGGATCTCATTATATAGATGAAGGGAAAGAATGATACAGTTTGGCCTGCAAGGCCTTTCCCAGGCATATGTTGTCAAGGTATTGCTGGTCTGTCCTCAGACACACTAAGTAGATTTATTTCAAAACCTTCCCCATGTGTTTCTGTATGGGGCAGAAGTAGATGCAGTGAACGGAGTACGGTGAATGGAGTGAATGTACTCCTCAACAAATGGGTAGAGGGTCTGCTTTTCTGGTTGTGGGACTGGCCTTCTGAGCTACCCTGGGTTAAGGTCCTCAGTAAGCTACTCTCCGTGGCACCCAGGGCTGCCTTCTGGAATAATCACAGTCAATTTAAGACCCTGCAGTGTGTACTGAGTAGTTCTAATTATTCCATCAAAGTACATTACTCTGTTTCTGTCTCTATCAAATATAATCTGCTATCAGGTTGTTAATTTGCCTAGGTTTATTAAAGGGTCTCACAGTCCTCTCCAGATCTGATTTCACTGAACAATTCTGTTACCCAAACTTCTTTCTTTTCCACCTACTTTTCTTTTCCAGATTAAGTTTTATTGCAGCACTTTTCACATATATTTGTTCCAGGATTAATTGTCCCATACTGGGCTTTCAGGATTTCCATTTCCTCTGTTGTGTATGTGCATAAGTTTGTGTATTAACTAGCGCATAACAGGGTGTAAATCACATGGTGCCTCATTGCCAATGCAGATCATTAAAAGCAGGAAGGCTTTTTGTCCAAAATGTGTGAGAACGCTACCTTTCCCTGAAAAGCCCAATCAGATCTGTCACCAAACTTTCTTTACGGAGAGCTAGTCAGATATTTCTTTTTCTCATCCTCACGTTTTCCTAGTCCATTATAAAGGCATTTATTTTTATGATGCCCCTTTACACAATATATTTCACCTAAACCATATTCTTATCCCATTTCAAATGCCAATTTCTAGAAGCTGTATGCTATTTATAGGAGAGATTTATAGGCAGAACTATCTCAAATAATTGCCCTACCTTTGGCTTGGGTATATATTTTTCAGCGTTCCTTATCTCAGAAGCAAGACTTGAAATATTGCAAAGGGCTGAAATCTGACTGAAGTCAAAGCTTTCCTATACACAGGAGCTTTGAACGGGTTTTAATAGTAAAATAAATCCCTGCTATCGATCTAATAGCATGATCCAAAAGTACCTTTGAGAGTAATTAACTTCTAATAAGCTGCAAAGGACTTGTCCAAAAAGGTGGCAGCACTGAATTCCCTGCAGCCCTAAGCAAAATTTTCCTGATGCTCATTCACAAAAGGCATCAGCCATGGATGTACCACAGTAGGAGGAGGAAGATGGGGAAACTCTTTCAAGTAGCCTCCATCTCTTTTCCACCGCCACAGAAGCAGCGAGAGAGTGCGAAGAGACAAAACCCTTTGCCAGATCCACCATACTGTACCTGACATGGGGACAGATTCCTCCTGGGTCTGATGGGGCTCAGTGCCGGGCTCAGCACCCCTGAGCCCCCAGTCACGCAGCAGTGGCTGTGCCCAACACACAGAAATGCTCCCAGCAATTTAAAGTCATGTTGCTCAAATGAGGTAAACGTATTAGTTTGCTTTTTGTCCCTTAGCTAGGGGCAGCACGGGGTTTTTGCTTAGCCTTGGAAATAAAGGACATCTCTAAACATTCAGGGCTCTGGTCTTCTAGATAGAGATGTGTCTGTGGTGCCAGCCAATAGCTAGGGCAGCAGGAGCTTTTTTACGCAAAGAGGAAAGAACAGAACAAGCCTTGAACCTAGCTGTTGGCTTTGTTTGAGAAAAAAAGAGGAAGATATTTTGGGTTCACTAACAAGGTCTGTTATCTTTTGCTTATTACACAAACGTCTGAAACAAGGGCACAGCAATGCAGTGGAAGCGGCATATACAGATCATGCAGAGTATGAAGGATTTTTCTGTGTGTGTGTACATGAGTATAATTTAGCTCTAATAACCCAGCTTGGTAAGCACTCACCTGAGAGATTTAAATCACCAATTATTTTCACCGTGTTCCCCTCTCCCCATTTAATAGACTGCTAAGCAGGTCTAAAAGGTGGTTTGCCTGCTCTTTCGAAATCAACTTATGTACACGCGGTATTCATCATACAGTGTGGCAATTTGTTTTGAAATGGAATTTACTTTCCTCATCAAGCTGGTGAGTTTTATGCAACCTGAAGTATGTAGATAGACATGGAAAAGAGAGGGATGGTTATTGTAAGACATGGAAAAGCAAGGAATGGTTATTGTAAATCATTACCCTGGCAGTGGTCCAAAGGCCTTAGGGCTTCAGCTGTTACGCTGGTAGAGCAGATATAAGCTTCCATAGAACTAATCCACATTGGTTACAAAACCAGATAATATGCCTATGTAAGTCAGTCTTGTGAAAATTAGCATGGTTTTGTGGCAATGCTTGAAAATTATCTGGTCCACTGTATACAATGTAAAAAAAAGTCATAAAAATACAGAGATAATACACTGTCATACAATTAATAGAGGAGACTTAGTAGAGGTTACATCAATAATTATTTATAAACTCCAACAGACACATGCCTTAATAAAAAAGCCTGGAGAGGTGGAAATGGAGGCATATTAGAAGAAAAAAAATCTCATTATTTAAAATACTTTCAATTTCAGTATAATTTATGTTAAGTCAATTTTTAAAGACTCCACTGCATAATTACCATCACAGTAAACAAGCAGTAATTATTTTTTTGCCTGTTTTTGTTTTGGAAATAAGAATAGAAATACAGACACGTGTTCTCTTGGGTGATGTGGTTTAATCAGATTGTTTTTTACAAGGCCTTTTTCAAACTGGTCAGAATAGCCTGAAACATGTCAGAGAAAGCTTGTTGCCTGGAATAAGCCTTTAATAACATTTTACAGATGATTTCTTTATGAATTAATTTGCCCTTGAGCAAAAGGGGAGGGCCAGTAGGACAGTGTATGTGTTGGCATTGGGCATAGTGCAAAGGAACTATCATCACTGAACCTGATTGCTGTACTGAAATCAACAGAGAAGAAAGAGTAATGTCAGAAAAGAGACAAGAATTAACCAGCAGAGACAACTGGCATACCCCAGGCTCTCTGCCGACTTTACAGAGACCATGTTCTGTTCTCCTTGAAATACGAACAGTCCCTGTTCAAGTTCATTGGTTTAAAGTGAAGGGAGTTATTTCACATTTATGCAGCTTGTGCCATTTGTAACCCCTGAACAGAATCTCACCCAGCAACTCTCTTTAAACCTGGAAAAGGTCAGACACAGAGCTCCTTCAGCCTTTATTATTAAAAGCTTCCTGCCTGGTTTTACTGTAGAGAAAGAGGCAGTGACCTTACATTTAATCACATCAAAGACTCTATGCTTTAACTTACTTAAAAGACTCCTTATGCAGGATAGCTTTAGCCAAGGAGTCTTTCGCCAGACGACGTTATTTTTAAAGCAGCGTGCAAAATATCCCGCTTGCTGCAGACTCCAGCTGCTGACTAAGCAGCCTCTCTGCTGCCTGCAGTAAGAAGACTGAGAGAGAGGTCTGGGGGAATCTGCGTTCAGCCAAATCTATCCCATATGCATGTAAAGACTAATGGAAATCAGTCGTGCAGCTCTACGGCTGTATAGGAGTGCACGTGATTTACAGCAAGGCAAAGGATTTGTGGAATCTTCCGTCTTTGGTGCTTTCATTTTTTAATGTTTCAGCCTGAGCAAAGTTAATCTTCTTAATGAAGTAAAATGCAGGAGTAATTAGCTCCTCTGCTTGTTCAAATGTTTCACCACAATGCCTTTGCTGGGTTTCTGAAGTGCACAGGACTTCCATTCTTACCTGCTGTTTGAATTTCCCTGTTTAAAAATGCAGCAGATGTAGCATGGAAAAATGGTTCTGCTGCGAGCTGTGTGCTAAGGCTCTGATAAATGCCTTGTCATATTTGCTCTGCTTTGTACTTGGAAAGAGTCTTATTTGTTTGCTTTTATGTTTCTACAACTGTCTCATTTTTTTGTGCACTGTTTCCAGGCAGGGATGGTTCTGTCAGGGATGACAGGCTCTGAGCAAAACTTTCTGTTCTGTGTTTGCCTTTTCTCCACAGGGATTAGGCGGAGCTGAACAATGACTGAAAGGTCTGAAGTCTGCCTCAGAAAAGCCCCTTCCTGACCATTTCATCTCAGCCCTTACAGCCTTGCCACCTTCACATCTGTGTGCAACTGCCCAGCACTACACGCAGAATGATGTCGTCATTTACAACATACTGGCATGACTTTAGGCAAACCAGGGTTTCACTTCCGCTTAAAAGACCCCCTGAATCGTTCACCTCCTGCTCGGGAAAACTCCCTGAGCCAAATTCTTACTTCTAAAGAGAAAGCTTGATATGGTGTGGCGAAAGGTGGTCTTGTAATTGTGGAACAGAAGAGAAAAAATTAGCAAGTCCTGGTCCTTTTCATTATCTTGGAAGGTTAATGTCACCTCTCTGCACCCCAGTTTCTGTAAAACAGGGAACTACTACTTAGTTTTACTACTGATCTGTTCAAATACTGAGAGACTACATCAAAGTACTTTTGTGAAGAAACCTTTGTTTCTCATGCTGTCTGTGGGTATCAAAGTTCAAGGTAGAAAGCAAAGCCCAGCCTTTGTCAGCAGAGTTTCGGATTTTGGAGAACCCCCTCTCCCCGAGGGAAGCACAGTCTCCTAAGTACAGACCCGTTATCAATGTGAAACATGAAAACAAAGTATGGGGGAGGAAAGAGTGGCTTACTTTGCTGCTTCTCTGGCTCTCCCAGGAGCAGGACTCGGCCTCCTGAGGAGCGAACCCTCGCTGGAAAGGGTGGTCGCTCAGGCAGGTCTGGCACAGCGGAGGCTCCAGCTCTGAATCCCCTGGAGGTAAATGCATCACAGTGGACCCCGGGTATTTGAGGCTAGCATTTGAGTGCTTTTCAACGCTGACCATCGGGCTCTTAATCCACCTTCGTACCTGCCAACACAGAAAGAGGTTACGGACTCCCTTTGCTTTATGGCAGCAGCCTGGATGGCACAGCAGGGTTTCTGATGACGATAAAGGCGCAGATTGGGGAAAATAATCAGATACCATATAGGGTCAGGATCAGTTTTCCATACGAGAAAGTACTAGGCCATGGCAGGGAGTGTGTGTGAACACACACCGTAGACAGGCTCTTTATGTTGAGAATCATTTGCTGCTTTGTGCAAGTCTGCTATAAGTTTGTCTTTCAGGCTTTATAAAGTTATGAACATATACAGTAGATTGCTAAGAAGAGAAAGACAAGTACTCCCAGCCTAGACAGTTCAATTCCCCCCATGCAGAGAAAGCAGACTATTTTTGCAGGTCTACAACTGTAATACTATAAGCTTTCTGCAGTCCTTTTTCAACAGCAATATCTTTTGGTTTATCTCTGACTTCATATACTATCTCAGCCTTCTCTGTGCCTCCCGCCACTACATTCAGGAGTCAGTTTCTCATGTTGGCCTGCCCCAGATTTTGACCCTGACTCCTCTAATCTGCCTTCCCCTGCCTTCTCCTTGTCTCTGCAGCTCCCTGGCTAGGACCTGGTGCACTACAGCAGGACGGACACTATTTACAAGCATAATATGCTGTGCTCGTCAGCCTTGTGTACTTTTTTTGCTCTTCCTTTTATTTCTGTGACTGTTTTCTGCCAAGTGAAGCAAAAGTTGGATTTTCTAACAAGGTAAGTGAGGAGTTAAAGACCTTTCTAAGCTTTTTTTCCAAGTCATTTTGTACTGTGAAAGCAAAGAGACCGCTATATAAACTGTCCTGTATTTGCACTCAATCTGATCAAAACTCTCTCATTTGAATGGGAAGGATAGATAGGGTTGTATCAGGATATGTTTTACCAGCACAGTGGAGGAAGGCGGAGACAGCCAGAGCTGACAGCCCAACCAGCCTCCTACTGACATGAGAAAACCTCTTTGCTCTGCGAGCTGAATCTCCCGACCATGCAGGGGAGTGGGGCAGGGCTACAGGCGTTCACAGTGCTCGTCTCCCTCAGTTTCTACCAGGGGCAGCCAGAAAAAGCAGCCTTGCCTCAGCATTGCCATGGTTCATTAGAAGATGATATTTGCCATTACAGGATGCTTTACATCAGGAAAATAAACATTTTATGTTACATTAGTCATGAACACGATGCCAATTGTTTGATTAACAGTGGAAGTCTATATCGCAGCAACTGGTTACCAGGATCACATATGATAAACAAACAGAATGAGACATATCTAACCAGCCTTCTGCTGGTGACTCCTCCGTGAGTGATACACCCGCAATTGCCCTGCTGTGCTGACCTGCTGGAAATCTCAAGGTTAGGAAAATTTTTCTCTTCTCTCTATGGAAACCAAGCAAATAGATGATAGATGTCCTTCTGTGGGCAAACGAGCCACTTCCCACTGCACTCCCATTTGCATATTTTAGCAACATCAGTTTGTGTGGATGATATTAGCCCCTGCTTCCATGCTCTGGAGCATCCCTGCAGCACCAACCCCCCTTATCGCTCACTGTAGCTCTTGGATGCTGTAGCTGGCATGAGCCATGTCTGCATGCTTTTATAACAAATTTTACGGAAATGAAACCTGAGTACTTAAAGTTCTGCAGGATAATTTTTCAAGGATGTTAACACCAATGTATGTTTTTTATTGAACTTCTCTCCTTTTGTAATTCCGAAATTCCCTACTAGTGCAGAGATTGTTGGCTCACTGTTTTCCTTATCCAGACTTTTTTAGCTTCAGGTTGGTAGGTTGAAGTTGTAGGGGGAGGGGTTAATTTTTTCAGATTTCATTTCAATAAACATATTTCAAAACCGATCTTTTGACTCTAGCAGATTTTAAACACATTTATTTTGCCAAGCATAATTGATTCTATGATTGTTGAGCACATCATTAAATATATTACTCTCCCCAAGTAAATTCATGGTTGTGTGTCTTGATCTAATTCCAGAACTTGGTACTTTGAAAAGAATAATTATGTTCCTGGTAAAGAAAAAAAACATGCTTGATTTTCCAGTACAGTTTCATTACAGGAAGCATACCATGTATTTAATGTGATTCTGAGCTGAGTAAATGACTGTTCATTCTGTCCTTTATAAGTTAGGCCTGGTGATCAGTTAAATGTTTTCTAACCCAGTTCTGCCTTTCTTCCCTGACATCCTGCATCTTCAGTCATACAGTTATGGGTGCACTCAGTATGCAAAATTATGTGTGAAAGAAGAACCTAGCCAACAGCTGAGAGGGGTCTGGGCTGCAATGAGGTACAGGTTCAGTTTTTCTTAAAATTTAAGGGACATGGCCCAGTCTTTTGCTCGAGACTACTCAATTGCATACACCATCAGCTCAGAGAGGAATTCAAATGCAAGCCTGGGTCTGCGGCTTCATTAAGACCCGATGATGTTTGGTTTTATGATTTAAAATTCAGGGTGTTTGCAGTGACATGGTTAATTGATAATTTCTGTTGCAGCCACACCTGTTGTTTCCCTGTCTTTTGTTTCCATTTGCAGGTCTCTAGCCTGTCTGTGTATCAGGAAGCACTCAAAATGTGATCTGGGTACTCCTGATACAGCAAAACCTGTCTGTATCAAACGATCTAGTAGCTGTACCTTTTAATGGCAATGAAATATACATCCAGCAGCATAATGATCATAAATTAAAAATCACCCACCAGTGCTTTCACTAGTGTGAATGGAAATGATGAGAGAAAGTAAGAGGGCATGCATTTTATGAAGCTGCACACAGCCAAGAGTAGGTGACATCATCTGGCTCTAGCATCAGCAAGTGGTCCCTGAGTTCAGGATGAATCCTAAACAAGTTTTCTTACTATTGTCTATTCCAGGCCGACTCCTGGTTTTAACTCAGGTACACAGTCTTTCCTCAGAATGACGTTTGGCTGCTTAAAAATGTTGGATTAAACTGATGATTTCATATGATAGGTACAGCCTGGACTATGAGCTGAAAAAAGAAGCATGATTACAAACACTGGTCTGGTCATACTATTTTTCTGTTTAATGCAATAGGGTTTTGAGGAAACTAAGGAAAATTTCAGGACAATATAGCTTTGAGATTCAGTGGATTAGCAGGAATTTTTTTTAAATAGTTGGGACCAGTTCCAATAGGTTAGCACACCCACAGTTCAAATGCAGTGGCAGAGAAAAGGTTTAAAACAATTCTAGTTTCCCTTCATTGAATCGGGCAAAGTTCAGGTTCGTATATATCCAGCCACGTCTGCTCAGTCCAGGATGCCATGCTGACTCAGCAAAATACACATAACATTTCAATAAACTTAACTGAGTCAGTCTGAAAAGTAATATATAATCTACAAACGTCAATAGAAACCTGAGACCTGCATAGCTAAGCTCAGGGAAGTTGTTTTTCTTCTTTCTGAAGCCTTTGCCTCTGACCGAGGCGCCAAGACGGGGCTCTGCGCTGCCTGCCTGCACGCCCAGACCTGCCCGGCAGCCGCTCGAAGGGAGCTGAGCAGGGGCTGCCACTTCAGTGGGTGCCAACACGCTACGTCGAAAGCCAGTGTGTTTGTTATTTTTAGAACTTGCCTACATGGATGTCCTAATGTCCGCTGGCCCAAGCACAAATTAAGTAAATACACAATCAACCCTTGCGTGGACGGCTTCGTTCAGAATTAAGATGGGCTTAATTCATTCTGTAGCCATTTGCTTCATTTATCTAAGTTAAAATTTCAGGTTTTATTCTGAATTGAACGGTCCATGAGGACTTTAATGACATTTAGCTATTCTCCATTAATTTCACATCTTCAGCTAATTCAGGCTAATGTCCCTCAGTATCCCTCTGCAGACAAACCCTACATTTGCCTTTTGAAATGCATAGATAACACAGAGTAACATGCACAGAAGAGTGTGGTAATTGTTACTAATACCCTCAGCTGAAAATGGAATGACTCACCACTGACTTTCAACATGTATCCCTATCCAAAAGCACTGAAAATATTGATTTGAAACTGGAAGAATGAATTGGCAGCACCTTTGTAGCAGTGAGGCCAAGAGCAGACTTCTGAAGAAAACCAACTTCCCTGGGTTTAGCTATGCAGGTCTCGGGTTTCTGTTGACGTTTGTAGATTATATATTACTCTTCAGACTGATTCAGTTAAGTTTATTGAAATGTTATGTGTATATATTAGTCATTGAATTGTAAGTCTACACTACAGGGTTTTGTCTAGCTTTAACCTTAACAGACTTCAAAGATTTTTCTGTATTTGATATTTACATCTACGCTAGACAAATGCCTTAGATCGATAGCTCTGTTTTTCTTGGGCTATCCTAAATGTCTCTAAAGATTTCAAAGTACAAATCTTCATTTCTTTTCAATTGACTTCCACTAAAAAACTCCCACACTGAATTGCACAAAAAAAGAAAAGTAATTTTGAAGAATTTTCTCACAGTTTCTTCTCTGACTGACAAGGACAGATTAACAAGGAGCAGAGCTAGTTTATTATCTAGGGCATTATGTGATGCTCAAATACCCCAGTGCTAGGTGTATCATTCTTCATGGCGATGTAAGGAGTATTTGATTGTTCAAATACATTATTTTTTTACTCTTGGTATCCATCTACCAGTAAATAAACTAAAGCCTGCTCCTAGCTGCAGGAAGCAATTCTGTTCTGAACTGCTTCTAAAGATTTCCGCACTTTCATTTCCAAAACAAGGCTCTTTAAACTCCCCAGGCAACTTCATCCACCATTACAGAGTATAAACAGCTGACTCTTTAAGGGTGACTGAAATAATCCAAATAGGACCGAGCAGAACAGAAAGAGCTCCCAGTTTCTGTTGCCCCATCACAACTCTAGTTTCTTTATGCCTTTTTCTCATCAGCTCGCATCCCCTAGAAATTGCTTCCACTACATGCCTGTTGTGGAGCGCCCAACAGTTTCTGGTTAAGCTATAGCTGCATTTATGAGATTCGCTGTTCATTCCCACACTATTTCTTTGAAGGTACAACCTCACAGGCCTATGCAGATGGACATGAGTCTGCTTTGCTAGTGGTGTGAGCTGAGCAGCTGCCAGTCAGCCGTAGTGCAGTAGCTCTATGTCAGCACCCCATTGCGCTCAGGGCTAGTGTCTCTTGCTGCTTTCTAAGGCTGAGTAAGAGATCATCCGTACCCATCCACGCAGACAGTCTTGAGATTTGTCAAATATTGCCTTACCGCTATTAGCTTGAAGTTTATTCAAAATGCTTCAGGGAACCTTTGCCTTGCCTTCTTTGGAGAGGAAAAAATTCAAAGCAAGAAAAAGTTACCAAAATTATCTGTGAAACATGATCAGCTGTTAATGTATCTACTAACCTGAATAATTCCTGAAAAGAAAGATTTTTGAAAATGTCAGAGCAACTAATTTCAACTTTTCCAAACAAAAAAGTTTCACAGTTTCAAGTCAAATGATGTTTTATTTTTTTTAGCCTTGAGACAGAACAATTTGTTTGGAACAAATGCAGTCAGCTTCACACTCGCAGACCATCATGGCTGGGAATAAAGTTAGGTACACCTCTCCACCCTGTCACATTTTAGGATTTTTTTTTTACTCCTGGTTTTGTTTGGACACCAAAGGACCTTTGCAGCTAGTCAAAGTTGTTTGGTATTTCTTATACTACTTGCAATGACCACAAAAATTTGATTAAAATTTTCCCCATTCTTTCAAGATAAGCAAGTTCAAAAGAGTGTTGTACACCCTTCTGGTATGTAGGCATCTGTCACTAATCCTAAACTAAATTGAAAAGCAACTGTTCTTGGAGAATAGCTTTAAATACTCTTTTCCCAAACATAGCCTATAACATTGCTGAAATGTGCACAAGTATATTTTTTAAGGCTCTTTATTTTCTGACTCTTATTTGCTCTAGTTTCTTTGTTTGCTTTACTTTCTAAAAACATGATATCCAACAGTGATACTCAGTCTAGAAAATTGCCAGATGTGATTAAAAGAGATTTGCCAAGTTCCAGGGTTTTTTTCCACTCCTGGCTTTTCCTCTTATGTAATAGCAAACAGATACGGCTTTTCATTTCATATGGCTCAGTTGTCAATGGCATCAGTCGACTCAGCACATTTTATACTTTAATCAGGTATTTATAAGCCAGTCCCCATCACTGTAATCATGAGCAATATTTTCCATGAAAGAAACACCAGCCTGTTCTCTGCAGCCGCTACTGATGCAGATGTGGCTTTTGCTGGAGAGAAGCAGGTGCCAATGGCACCAGTGACCATCCTGGAGTGTTCTTCCTGGCTTTGGAGACTCTGGAAAACCTGGTGCTTCTCAGGACACCGACAAGCTTGTTTGCTGGCTTCCCAGCTAAATGCTTGACTCTCAAAAGAGTGCTGAATACACTGGAAAGAAAAAGGCGGCTTATGCAGAGGCCTAACATCTGGCAGGATTAGGCCCTTTGTGGATGTGAGAGTCACTTTATTGCACTCAGTCCCAGTGCCTGCCACAGACTATTGATTTTAGTAGGAGTTAGCAATATAATGTGAAGTCACATATTCTGGAGCCATAAATATTAATGGGAATGAAGGAGGGCATAAACTTCTAGACAAATTTGATAGGCCATCAGAGTATCTAAAATTGCAAACATTTGCTGAGGACTGAGGGTAAACTGAATGCTGGAATGGCTTAAGGGAAATTGGAATTCTGCTTGGAGGTCCAGTATTATCAGCTAGTCCTCAGTGAAACACCATACCCATTAGCACAACAGTATCGCATTAATCTGATGGTCTGTGCAACTGTATGCTCTGTACGGCAGCATTTTCTTCTTCTGAAACTTTGGACAAGCTTTTTTTCTATTTTTGTGTGGGATTGGAATAAACCACCTTGTGTTCTTGAACTCTTCTGTACTTATATTACCAGCCTTCACATGAATGTTCCTGTTTGCATCAGTTCATGGGTTTTTATGGCTCTCAGTCAGCTCCTACTTACTCTACATGTTGCACTACAAAGTCTCTGGATATTAATTTCCCTACCAGACAGTATCAAATGCCCCAACTGTGATCTAGGTCAGTGCGTGTGCATGTGTTTTTGTTCTGCCTCCCAGTGATATCAAATGTGCTTTTCTGTACTTCTCTGGTTGCAGTTCATCCGATCCCTTCTTTCCTTTTCCTAGCGATATCTAATTGCACCTCAGACCAGGATCTGAATTTTCATCCATTATGTAAATTCTAGATGGACAGGAGCTCTTGGAATCATCTCCCCGAAGCCTTGAGGGTTACTGTCAGGAAACTTATTTAAATTACAATTAGGGACATTATGGAATGAAAAGCTCAGTTGTTCAAAGTGTATACAGTCATCTACTTAAATGGGAAGTGGTAAATGAGAGGCAGGCTGATTAATGCCTGGATTGCAATATATCACTACTCTCCAGCTGGCTTCAACATTTAATTAGTTGTGTCCCATGGAAAATGGAACACAGCAAAAGAATCAGTTTGTCAAATCACCTCAAGTTATTTTTTTCCCCTCCAGAGCCTTAAGACACATCAATTTGTTGATTAATAATTGCATTTTATTTTAAAAAGGAAAGTGAAGGGCAACTCACTGCTTAGCCATCATTTGCCGCTTTCTCTACGATCCAAGAAGCTGCTCGTGAAAAAGCAAGCTGAGGTCAAATAACAGAGCACATTGTTTCCACCGAGGCCTCGATGAACATGGCCTAGATTCACGGGGAGTGTGCCAGAAGAAAGGTTGCTTTGCATGTGAGGGAGATCTAGGAGAAAGACGAACTGGCCACAGCTCCGGGTGGAGGGGTGCAGGGAATGACGATGTTGTTTACAGGAGCCCCAGTACACTTTGGTCATGGGCACCAGGTATTGCAAGACAGGGGAATGCAATTCTGGCTGCAACGCTGTTTGGGAAAGCTGTGCCGGGTCTCTGGGGTTCAGTTTGTCCTCCAATCCTTCTCTTCCTTTGCTGTTTCACCATAAATTCTTTAACAGATCTTTGTGGAGAGTTTCCACCTTTGTGTTTGCCTGTAAGTGTGACTCTAACACCACAAAGAACAGTACATGAAGGTATATGCAATGGTCTTGACTTGATGCTTTTCATGATCTTCCTGGCATCCAGCAATTGCTGGAACCATAAGGGCTGGATTAGAGGATTGACTTATCCTAGTTTTGTATTTTTTATTTAGAATGTGTAATAATCTTCTACAGTCTCCATCTGCTTTGAGCTGAACAGACCTATACTGTACAGCCACTGGGCAAACTGGTCTGGTGTATGTGTCCATCACTTCAGCAAACTCAACACATGGTTCCCCTTCCTCCCATGGAAACCAGTGCACAGGGAGGAGGTCACAGCTGTCCCATCATGACAGGGGCTGGGGTGTGCACCTCAGTCTGAGGGCTGGGAAGTGTTTGTGGGTCCCCCAGACCCAGGTACACCTCTGGTACATGCTGAGGATTTCACCTGTCCTGTGCCACATCTCTGCTCAGGTTCATTGCGTTGTGGTGAGTGTCTCAGGGCTTTTGTCATGGTTTTTAATCAGTACTTATTGCTATTTACACACACATGCACACACGGACTTTGTCACACCAAAGTATTTTGCTTGCCATGACAGCATCTGGCAGAAATCAAAAGGATCTAAGCATAGTAAATAGTTCTATATTTGTTGTTGTCATCAGTTGCAGTGTTAACACCTGAAGTAAATAAGGCAGATTTTTATGATCTTAAGTGTGAACGACATGTCTCCATGCCACAGCAGCAAGTCAGCAAAGGCGAGATTCTTAAAAAATATGTCAGCATGTGACTGCAGTCAGGCACCAATCCGAAAAGAAGATGGGTACCAAAATGACTTGAGGAATTTGGGATCCTCTAAGCATGTGCTTAAATATTGTCGCTGAACAAATTGCATCCGTGTAAGTCAAGGCATGAAAAACAGCAGAAATCTTAGGCACACCGGTATCCCAAATAACAAGTGTTAATGAGCACAAAGACAAGCACTTGGCTGATTTTCCTGTACCACTCAATGGGAAAGCTTTTGCCAACTCAAATGGTGCAGGAGAAAGTCTGTAAAATACACATCTCACATTGATAGCTAAACTACCTTTTGCTGTGTCCTCTTATTGACTGGCTGATTTGTTTGAAATGTGGCACCAAAAAATCTAAACAACTGAACAGGCACCACTTAGGGTTTTCCTCTCTTCCTTCCTCCCATGTTGTCCTTGATAACAATTGTTAGTCTCACGAGATTCTTTTCTCTGTGAATAAATAAATAACTGATGTGTTGGAATCAGGTAAGTACTCTTGGATCAATTGTAAGCACTGATGACACTTGTTTCTACAGTAGATGAGACAATAGATTCATTGTCCACGCTGATATATAAACACCCTCTCTCTGCGTATTATGTCAAAGAGGAAAACAAAACAAAATGGGGTTTATTGTGTATGTGCAAGTCTAATCTTTCCAGGCTACCAAGTTAAAAGTGCTTTTCATCTAGATCAAATAAAAACAACATGAACAATACAACCCCAGATTCTATCCAAATAATCCGAGGCTGTTCTCTCATACCTCCTCTATTCTCTATTTTATGTGAGCAAAGCTAATTGTCAGTAAACCTAGGCAATATTTATTTTAACTCTTGTTCTGATAAACACTGCTTCCCACATCTATCAGTCAAAGCCTCAAAGCAGTCTGCAGTATATTGTGAGCATCTGAGCCGGACACAAGAGCCAGAGAAAGCATGTTTGGATGTGGATGGGCTGCAAAGGTAGCTGAATGAAAAAAAGCCCAAGTAAAATAGATATCTTACTGTACTTTTCCTTCCTTAAATATATCCTTCCAGTTTTCTGATGCAATAATTATTTTGCATCCTTGAGTAATCTGGGCTGAAATATCACAGCATTATAATATTTTACTGCAGTACAAGAATAATGGCTGCAGTGGCAGAACACAATAGATGACTGGATACAGCACCAAGTCCCATTCAGTAGTCATACTTAGCTATTCTGTCAAAAGCTTCATACTGTTCAGAGTAGTGAAGCACATTTTGTGCGGCCTCAAAATGAATAACTTTCTTATTCCTAACTTGAACCTGATACTGCACTTCACTAATCTCCTTTTGATTTGGCAAAGGGTGACCCTTGCTTGCAATTTGTTGTACAATATTGCACACCATCCTAACTTTTTATCAGTCTTTAAGGCAGCCAGGACCTATAGATGAGCTGATTTAAGGTGCCCAGTCCTTCTAGCCCTGAAAGATAGACATGCCAATACATTCACAGAGCTGCAAGACAGACCATATACCTCAGAAAGCTGCAATATTCCTACAGCAGCTCCAGGTGGGAGATGACTAGTTTTTCAGAGGTCAGCTCCTCTGCAAGGCAAGGCTAGGTTGGAACCTGGGACCTCGGCAGGCCATGCGGGCTCACCTGCAGTGTGGCATGGCAGTGCCATAGCGGGTAGCACAGCCCCGGTCAGGAGCCCCACTTGAGCACTCAGGAGGTCTGGGGCGGTCCTCTCATCTAGCAGACTTCTGGGTAACACAAGGGACAATGCCTTTGTTCTTCCACTCCTGAGTCAAAAGAGATGTGTTTGTTCAAAGGCACGTCTTCCAGGAAAATATCCACCATTTCTCTTCATAGCTTTTCCTAGTGGCCAGTTTGCCTTTGCTGTTGAGTTGCTAAGAATACTTTGAGGAAAAACAGAAAGTCCTGATCACTCAAATTAGCCATTTTTAAATGGCATCCCAGCTGAGATGCTGTGCATAGCAGTGTGTGAGGCACCAATATATTTCAATCAGGATTTAAAGCATTACTTTATTCTGAGCCACAAATGAACTTATGTCTTAAACCACCGTCTTCAACGGGGATTTAAGCTAGGAGAAGGTTTTATAATTCAAATATTTTGACAAATTAATCCAGTAACAAATATGACCAGTTCTTTTAAGATCTTTCATTGATTTTTTGTCTTAATTTTTCTTAGCAAGGATGAAAAAAATGAACTTATGGGGAGCAGCACCACTTGATACATATCCTGTCACTGTAGGAAAACATATGGCCCTGAATAATTTGAAAAGAAAACATACGTCTTCCTGTAGCAATTGCACAGAATGGAAGTAAAACTCCTTAATACAAGAGACTCTG
Organism: Phalacrocorax aristotelis; assembly: GCF_949628215.1. Classification (NCBI taxonomy): domain Eukaryota; kingdom Metazoa; phylum Chordata; class Aves; order Suliformes; family Phalacrocoracidae; genus Phalacrocorax; species Phalacrocorax aristotelis. The sequence goes on from NC_134278.1 coordinate 63,143,479, forward strand.
AGGTTAACATTTATTGGTTAATGATTCAAAATTTTCTGTGCATGATACCTTTTTCAGATATGTGGTGAAATCTAGCTCAGTCTGTCTGAAAGGTAGACCTAATGTTTATAGCATTTCCTGCTCCCAAAGCTGCAAGCAACATTTATTTATAGTGCTATGAGGAGAAAACTATTATTTTCTAGTTACATTTCAGTCTACTCTGAAATTTGTTTGAATTTTTACCAAGCTTCCCTTTGCTCTGTGGAGAATAGATGCCTCATCCACTTGAGGAACATGTCTTAGAGTCCCCCTTGGAGAGTGAGAAATGACTCAGTGCTTCAAAAAACAAAACAGCAAACACAAGACTATCTAACAAATATGAAACCCCATCCCAGTGCAATTTCATCACCTATAAAACTGCAGCTGTTTCAATTTGTGAAACGAAACAATTTCTCCTGCACCTGTCAAACCTGCCTGGCAGTTCAATAAATTGTTCCATGTGTTGGTTTTGCTCATGTTTTAGCATAGCTTGAGAAATATGGTCTTAAAAAAGGCTAAATACAGACAAAAAGTATAGTTAATAAGAGTAAAGCCACATTTTCAAGCTGCCAGTCATAAACAGTCATTCATATGTATAAAAGAAATAAAAGTTCTTCAGTGAAAAATGTAGTAACAGATGCAAACCAGACACACTCAAGAAATATGAAACAAGGGAGGTTTTCTTTCTGCTGTTTACATTATTTCCCTTCTTAGTTTAGTATTTTTCCAGGGGCATGCTCAAACACACAGGAAACATATTGCACAGTACTTTTATTCCTCGTGGTCTTCACTTTATTACAAGACGATGGCAATAAAGCTGAAGTGTAAGTCACCAATACTGACTCATCAGCTTGAGGGCTAGAGTCTCCCAAATGTGAAGATTGTTGTTTTTGGGAAGTCTGTGACTGAAGCAGCTTGTTTGGAGTCTCTTATTCCACATGCTTGGTTATGTGTGGGCTTTCTTTTGCCTAATTCTTGAAAAAAAAAAATCTGAAGTCATTTCGGGTAAAAGCCATTGGAAGCTAATACATTTTTCCTCTGAGCAAGCCAACATTTTTTGAGGATTCAAGGCTGATCCAATGACATCAGCGAAAAGTATCTACTGTTGAAAATACCCTGCAGGTAGGAGGATCTACATGGCTTCAGTTTGGTGTGTAAATCATTTTTACAGGGCTCCTACTCACCAATGTAAATTACTGTGCAAAAGAACAAGTGAAATAGAACAAGAGGTACTACTTTGTTTAAAGAATGACCTTCATTTAAAGCAAACAAAAATTGAAGAAGGGAAGTAGAAGGAGGAAATGCCTGAGACACACAAGTTAGCCAGGTTTTTAGATGGACTGAATAGTTTTTCTGGTAATGTGACCATGAAATAAGGGAAATCAGACCACAGCCTAACATTGTGGAGTTGGCCAGCGACTCCTTTGCTAAAGACAACATTTTCAAAAGCAGCAAATACACCAAACTCTTGGCTCCTTACTGTCCCTGTGGCTTGCTCACCTCACTGAAGGTGTGGAGAGCCTGGGTGCCTGACTCACTTGCCTTCAGTTAACCTGCTAGGGCAAGGGGACTAATTTTTAGGTGGCATGCCTACAACAGAGAAACCCAACATGTGTCTGGATCCCATATTAATGCACAGATTTGCAAAGATACTCGGATGCAGAAGCTGCTGGCATTTTCCAAAGCTCAAACAAGTTCCTCCAACAGCTTCATATAGCACAGTGCTAAGCTAGACTCTGTCCATTTTCAGTGGAGAAGCAGCAATCTCTCCATCTCTATATGGGCCTATTCAGTGCACAGGCTACCAAATGGGGAAGGTCTATGTTAGTTAGACCTTGGAGAGAAAAAAGAGAGAAGTACAATGAACAGAAGACATTTGGTGAAAAGAGGATTTATTTATATGTTAAACTTCTGGAGGACTGCCAGCATGCTTGGAACTATACAGAAAGAGAACCTCATCAGGCTTTTCTCATATCTAATTACAGCTCGTTCAGGCTTAGTATATACTGAATAATTGGGGGATGGAGTGAACAGTCTCAAAGTAGCTCTGATCTTTTTTCCCTTCAGCATTTCTTAATTAACCTTAAATGGAGAAGGAAAGAATTTATTGAGTCTGGGCAAAATATCCCAGAGCAGTCACCTTTATTCCCTCAGTGCTGTACTCAGAAGTGCAGCATGACAGAAGAGCCTTAAAAAATAAAGAAACTTTTGAATCTAAAATGAGACCTGTTCCTCTCACAGGGGGCTGGTGGAGGGTGTATGCATGGAAACCATGGGCTTAGGAAGGAATGGGCAGTAACAGACGCTTCTGACAACATGAATCAAGTCTCAAAATCTCCTTATCAAAAGCATAGATCTCCCATTTCCTCCAAGCGCATCATAACTCCTGGTACTATGCACTGGGAAGATAGTGTCAAACTGAAATGAAGGAGCTAAAAGAGAACTGTCAGGGCCTGGGTAATGAATGGAGACTCTAAGTCCCCTCCTGAGGACTGCGTTGTTTCTTGCCGGTCCATCTCTCCAAGGGGCTTGGTGGTGTCAGAGGCCTTGAGCTAAGAGATAATTTTGTCTGACATGCTGCATGAAATATTATACCTAAAACAACCATAAAAAGGGAATTTTAAGGGAGACTTATTCATCCATTTTTCTTCTAGTGAGGCAGAGACGTAGCCCAGAACTTGTCTGTCCACATCATCTTACATGGGAACATGGGCTTTTTCAAACCAAAATAGAGACCCAGTAGAGAAATGCTTATGGTGTGGCATCAAAACTCACCCTGTTTCATGGGGCAGGAAGATAAGTGACGATAAAACAATGTATGCCTATATACATAGTCACATATATAGGTATGTATGTTGTATGTTAACATGCACATACATATACGGTTAGGTCTAGATCTTGGGCCCCTTTGGAAAAGTTAGTGAGCTGCTTTTTTCTCTGGAAAATTTTTAGGAAGTGCAGAAAAAAATCTTCAAGACTAATTGGGGACCTTCAGCAGAACAGCACTGAGGATGCTACTCCGTTGCCTTGATGGGACCCAAAAGATGGGTCTATGCCAAATCTAGCAGACCTACTCCCAGTCTTCTCATATACTTTGACTGAACTGTAAGACAGTGCATGAGGATTTGTAATGGGGTCTGTCATTTTTTAAAAATGACACATGCACAAATTTCACTTTCACTGCATGATTATTTTGAAGTGGAGAAAACTCTTGGCTAAGGATGGATGGAGGAGCAGGTATCTCGTGTTCCCTATACACACTTAGGCAAGTGATGGCCAGAGATGCTGCACCTAACATCACCAAAATGCAGCCGAGGATTTGGTTGCAGTGACAGGAGGTGGAGAAGACATCCAGGTATCGCCCTTGCGCCAGGACAGCAGGAGGGTCTTTTCTGCCCTACCACACAGATATGTGTTCTGCAAAATCCTTTTGTTTGAGGAAGCTGGTTGTTTAATTTGAAGCAGAGCCAGGAAGAATGAACCAGAACAGAAATAATTAACTTAGTCAGCAGGACTCCCTGGGAAACGGTCCTCAGGGGCAAGGGAAGAGATGAGAGCTGGCAGCATGTTCCATACAGCACAAGAGCTCTCAATCCCCAGGTGTAAGAAATCAGGCAAGGAAGGCAAGAGACCAGCATGGCTGAGTTGAGACCTGCTGGTCAAACTAAAGAGCAAGAGGGAACTGCAGCAGGGACAGGTATCCTGGGAAGAGTATAGGGACACTGGCTGGCTGTGTAAGGATGGGGTCAGGAGGACCAAGGCGCAGCTGGAGCTGAACTTGTCAAAGAATAACAAGAAAGGCTTCTACACGTATGACAACCAGAAAAGGAAAGTCACAGAAAGTGTACCCCCATTCCCAGAGAACAAGAATGGTGCCCTAGTATCAACAGATGAGGAGAAGCCTGAGATACTCAACAACATTTTTGCCTCAGTCTTCGCTGGTAACCTCTCTCCTCACCCCTCCCAAGCCGATGGACTGCAGGACAGAGACCAGGGGGATAAACCCCCTCTCACTGTAAGAGAAGATCAGGTTCATGACAGCCTGAGGAACCTGAATATACGTCAGTGTATGGGACCTGACAAGATGCATCCCAGAGTCCTGAGGGAATTGGCTCATGTAGTTGCCAAGTCACTCTCCATGATATTTGAAAAGTCGTGGCAGTCAGGTGAAGTCCCCAGGGGCTGGAAGAAGAGAAATGTTGTGCCCATCTTTAAAAAGGGTAGAAAGGAGGACCTGGAGAACTACCATCCTGTCAGCCTCACCTCTGTGGCTGGGCAGATCATGGAAAAGATCCTTTCAGAAGTTATGTTAAGGCACATGGAGGACAGAGAGTTATTTTGAGACAGCCAGCATGGCTTCACCAAGGGCAAGTCCTTCCTGACCAACCTAGTGGCCTTCTATGATGGAGTGACTACATCAGTGGACAAGGGAAGCGCTAGGGATGTCATCTATCTGGACTTCTGTAACGCCTTTGACACAGTGCCCCACAAAATCCTTCTCTCTCAACTGGAAAGATATGGATCTGATAGGTGGACTCTCTGGTGGATAAGGAACTGGCTGGATGGTCGCATCCAGAGGGTAGTGGTCAATGGCTCAATGTCCAGATGGAGACCGGTGATGAGTGGTGTCCCTCAGGTGTCTGTACTGGGACCAGTACTATTTAATATCTTCATCAGTGTCATAGACAGTGGGATCAAGTGCACCCTCAGCAGGTTTGTAGATGACACCAAGCTGAGAGGTGCAGTTGACACACCTGAGGGATGGGATGTCATCCACAGAGACCTAGACAAGCTCATGATGTGGGCCTGTGAGAACCTCATGAGGTTCAACAAGGCCAAGTGCAGGGTCCTGCACCTGGGTTTGGGCATCCCCCAGTATCAATAGAGGCTGAGGGGTGATGGGATTGAGAGCAGCCCTGCAGAGAAGGATTTGGGGGTACTGGTGGTTAAAAAGCTGGACATGAGCCAACAATGTGCGCTTGCAGCCCACAAAGCCAAAAGGCTTTCATCAAAAAAGTGTGGCCAGCAGGTTGAGGGAGGTGATACTGCCACTCTACTCTGCTCTGGTGTGACCCTACATGGAGTACTGTGTCCAGCTCTGGAGCCCTCAACACAGGAAGGACATGGAACTGTTGGAGCAGGTCCAGAGGAGGCTACAAAAATGATCTGGAGCACCTCCCCTATGAGAAAAGGCTGAGAGAGTTGCAGTTGTTCAGCCTGGAGAAAAGAAGGCTGCAGGGACACCTTATTGTGGCCTTCCAGTACTTAAACGGGCACTATGGGAAAGATGGGGGAAACCTCTTTAGCAAGACCTGTTGTGACTGGACAAGGGGTAATGGTTTTAAAGTAAATTCATACTGGATATAAGGAAAAATTTTTTACAATGAGTGTGGTGAAACACTGGCACAGGTTGCCCAGAGAGGTGGTAGATGCCCCATCCCTGGAAACATTTAAGGTCAGGTTGGACAGGGCTCTGAGCAACCTGATCTAGCTGAAGATGTCCCTGCTCACTGCAGGTGGGTTGGACTAGATGACCTTTAAAGGTCCCTTCCAACCCAAACCATTCTATGATTCTGTGATTCTATAAACTTGACAGAGAAGTGTCTGTGGAAATGTGAAATATGGATGGATCAAAAGCCCTGTTTTTAGACAGGCAACGAGAATACTGGCATTGCTTGGTTCCCTGAAAATGCCAAGGCTTTAAAGCAGTGCAGACAATGCTGGCCCAATCACATGTCCACTGAGCCTTACTCAGTGTGGGAGTACAGTTACTCCATGACAGATCTTGTGAGCTTGGTGACCAATGAACATGTCTGCCTGAAGCTTGCATCTTTAGGATGCACATCCACAGAGCTGCTGAGCATTGAACAGCATTTATGGTCACCTCTTTTTTGAGAGTTCAAGACCAGCCCTGACTAATAGTCCTAAATAAAAAGGCTTGGTTACTAATTAGCTTTCTCTACTGGTTTCCTAGACAAAGAAGAAATCATGCTGAAGTCAGTGATATCACTGTAGAAAGGGACGGGATGTCCATGGGGCAAAAGAGATGACAACATGGAGCCAGGATGCAAACTGAACACACAGCCTGGGGCCACAGCAGACATGCTTTTCATCACACCTCCAGTCTGTTGGCATAAAAAGAAAAGTCCATGCTACTGAGCTAAAGATTGCTTTGGTTTGGGGCCCTGGGGTTGAACATGAGCTGAAATACCTGAACAGATCTCTGAAAGTACTTCTGGCCGAGGGACTAGATAATGCCTATTGCTTTCCTCTGCCCCACATGTGCTCTGAACTAGTTGGCACTTTTGTATGATTAGTTCTGTGTCACAGCTGCACTTGCTCACCAAAGCCAGTTCAGACTGAGATAATTGTACCTGGGCATTTTAGGCACATAAATGTCTTGCTCCTTTCCCACGTGCCATGCAATAGGGTGAGATCTTGGTTATATGGACAGACAGCAAGTTTGATGTAACAGAATGAAGGACTATGAGTTTAAAAAAATAGTTGGGAAAACATCTCATCATTTCTTCTTCATCACAGTTTGTGGGTGATAATCCTAAGCATCTGTTCAGAGGAAAAAGATCCTGAGAATCTGATGTATTTTTGTTGATGTCACTGACCTTTTTCCGATAAAAGAACAGGCCTCATTTGAGTGAACATATATCCTTGCAGATCATGGAGATATCACTTTATCTGAGGGGCACAGATGACATTTTGAGTACTATGTTGTGAATTATTATCTCCATAATTGCATTTATTATTATTAAAATAGTCTACATAACTTTTAATTTCAAGAATTCTTACAGGGGAACAATAGAAGGCAATTTTACAAGAGTTCAAACAACAAATGAATCACAGTTTGTAAGCATTAGCTGCAGGTTGTAAGTTCCTAATACTGGGCATTCTCCCAACTACATAGTTTCAGCAGCAGCATAGCTGTTAACTTTATTATAGGTTTTTATATCACAGGCTGTCCTCCTCCAACATTAGTTTCCATTATCTTCTCTTCAGACACCTTTTCTAATAAGTCTTCTTTGCATCACAGCCTAGCAGTTAGCCAGAAAAGTTTTACATAGAGGATTCCCACAGAGATTTTTTTCCCATAGCATAGAGGTTTAGTCCAACACTCCAACCAGAAAAGTTGATGTTACAATGGCTGTTCTTGTAAGCAGCACTCCTTTAAGTTGACCTTTTAGGAATGAGGGGTCCAAAGTTTTGCATGAATAAGAGTGTGTCAAACAATGACAATGTGCTTCAAAATGTCATTAATTTTAAAGCAAGAAATAAATTACCATTAATCAAATTCCAACCTACTTACAGTTGAGCTGTTAAAGTTTAACAGTCTTTCATTAGATAAATGCAGAGATCTTTTAGGAAAACAAAAGATACTGAAAGAACTATATGTTTTTTCACTAATCTGTAATTACTTAAAATGGAAAGAATTTCAAGCCATTTTAGTGGCCTATTCTTGGGTGAAATTTTTTGCAATACATCTACAAATTTTATTGCTGACCTGCAGTTCAAGCATTTGGCTTAATAACCTTTTTTACTTATTTCTGTTATACACTTGAAGACCTTTAACTGCCCCCATAAAAAGCATACATAAGAACTGATGGAAGCAAGGCAGTCTAGCAAATATCTAATAAAAACAGAGCAGGAAATAAAGTAAGAGGTATCTTTCCCATCTGCAGTTGCAAAAAACCCTAGCTCTCTCCCAATCAGCCATATAAAAAATAATTTTTATAGCAACAATAGCCAATGATTTTCACTATATTATTTTTGCCCATGAAGCCTCAGCTGAGACTTGAACCTGACTTGTTTAGGTAGTGTAGAAACTCAGTCTCTCCTTCTCTATTCTGAAGAGCTTGTGATCTAGACAGGCGGCCAAAGGATGCCTGTTGGATAGCTGAGGTGACTTCCCAGGGTCAAGCACTACACCAGAGTCAGAGCTGCAGTGAGAAGTCTGTTCTACTGGGTTCTCCTTTAGCACCCAGTATTGGTGCAGTGTAGCCCCTTAAAAATGCCAACTGAAAAGGTCCCAGCCCACTGGCGCGCTGGAAGCATGCTGCTGTGAGTAGGTGAGAGTGGAGACTTACTATAATATGGTCCCCAGGAGCATGTTCCAGCCCCATATCACGCCTGTAGGCAGCTGGCAGTGGGGCAGCAGATGCAGGGTTCCCTCTCCTCCTTTTAGGGTAGACTTTGGATGTGATGTGTACTAGCTGATGTGTACTAGCTAACTCGCAGACACTCTCACCCTGTGTAGTCCTCTGGATCTTTTCAGAAGACAACTGAATACCCGCTGTATGCTTGGTACAGTGTACGGATAGATATGGCCCAGAAAAGCACAAGCAAGTAGGTTGTTGGCATCTGAACAAGTGTCCCCTTGGCTACTGAGCTGCAGCATCTGACCACGTGTACGGCTCCTCCTTCACTGGAGCTGGGAAGTAAAATAGGTTACCACTGGTGGTGGTGCACATCAGATGAATGTCTGCCCTTAACTACAGTAAAAACAGGCAGGCCCTGGCGTGTGCACAGCTCACCATTTGTGCTTCTGCTGTTATGCAGAAGTTTGCATATTCAGGGGGTTGCCTGTCGGAGACATAAGAGAAGAAAAATAACCACTGGGTTACAGAGCACAGCAGGCTCCAGTCTCGAGCTGTCACCTCTTCAGCCATTTCCCAATATGTTGAAGTATGGGAACAAGCTTTGGCCATGCTGGAAGACTCTCATAATACAAACATGGCCCTTGGCTCCCTTGACTTTGTAGGGCAGGCAGAATCTCTACTTGTCGTGCTTTTTTCCGCAGCAATTTCTTAATGGGCTGAGTAGACTGGAAGTAATAGCTTTTCAAGCTTAACACAGCATCTAGCATCTCCTGGTGCCACTGCCATGTAAGCAAGGCTGTACCAGGCACTTCTGACCATTTGAAAAAAAAAAAATTATTTTGGTGCGTGTGTCATTAAGGTCATTAAGCTGCTTAAAATTCCTGAATAACTTCCAGTTACAGCAAACCATAGCAGATGTTTGCTGCTGCTGTTTCAAGAAAAGGAAATATATCTTTTTTTTTTTTTTTGCTAGTGAGGGAAAGTTACAGTAAAGGTCAGGAAAAAAGAGTAACTTCTGTCTTACATAATAACATGTCTGACTGACTTAGTTACCTATTTTCTCTTTGTCCACTTCTCTGTGAAATGGAAATTATTTTTCTACCTCATCAGGATATTTTGAGACTTGGTTAATTGCTTGTAAGCTGATTTGGAAATCTGTAAGTGCAGAGTCTTCAATAAAAATTAAAATTTATTGCTCTTGGAGCTATGCATTGTTTTCCTACTCTCAATATTTAATCGTCTTGCTGTAAAAGCAACTGTTGTAAATAACAACCACTAACAATTATTTCATGATAACATGCTATTTAGAAAAAACCTCCGTGTTACTGATTTGATTTTGCAAGCCTCTTTTGTGGTTTTAGATCTTGCTTGTTTTTCCATTTCTTTAACATCTCTGCCTACATGCTTTTCTGCATAGGTGGTTGCTGTCCTTCCAATTTCTCCATCAGCCAATTTGTTGGAAGCATATAAGCTTTCCCCTTGCTTTCAGTTCTCTGATTCCTTCCTCCATGGACACAACCCTTGACCTCCCCTGAGCTTGTGACACTCATCAAAACCATGTCTTTAATTAGTAGATATGGTACCATATACACTGAGTTACTCCAAATTCTTAGTCCTTCCCAGCCCCTGCAGATCATATTTATCACTCTCCTCATTTGCCAGAGGAACCACATTGATTTTTCAGAAGACACAGCTGTCCACCTTCTCAGTATCTCAGTTGGCATCACCTATTCCCACACAGGGTGTCCAAAATCCTTTGTGCTGTTCTTCGTGCTGGCAGTTTCTTCCATCATGATGTTTTTCAGACAATTTGGATGTTCAGGCTGAGGGTACATGATACTGAGGCTGCTGAGCTGAGTTATGATAGAAGTGACATCATGATGTTTGGGATAGGATTGCTCTAAGAATTTGACTCCAGACACTGGGGCCTTTAAAACAGTGTTAGTATGCACTTGGCAGAAGACTCGGAGATCTCATGGCTGGCCCTTCCCCAAACAGAAGCCGTGCTCAGCTCTGAAGGCATGTAATGAAGAGAGACCGAAGCACTATTCAGTCTCCAGCAATATCTAATCTGATCTTGAAAGGAATGAGCCAGAGCAGGCTCTCAAAGGAGCCTCTCCTGCCACTGCTCTTTCATTAGTGATGGTGGATAACAAGGACCTGAAAGTGGTAGAACAGCTGTAAGTGAGTCTGGAAAAATCCAGTCAGATTCTAAAATTTAAAATAAGAGGAAAAAAGAAGTCTGTTTCTCAGAAGGATTGAGCTGAGATAAAAAGTAAATCTTAAGATGAATTCTGTGGTCTCCAGTTTTTCAGGAGGAGGGTGATGTACAGCATGGGAGGAAAAGCCTTATGGGACTATGTGTACAAAAACAAAATTTACCACATCTGAAGAGATACCAAATTTTAAAGAGTTCAAGAGAAAACGAGATAACATGCAATATGCATTCACCAGTATGCCAAACTTGCCTGATGTCTTCCTTTGACGAGGCAAATGTGGGTAATCTAATCCATATGGTCTTCAGTAACTCAGTAAGACAGCAATAACACATGGGAATTAATTAGTTAAAATGGAAAATAAGAGTGCTCTTACAAAAATAATTATGAGAGAAAGGAAAAAGATAAAAGTGAATTGACAAAAGGAAGGTTGCTACTGGAGCTGGGTTTGATACAGAACCTAGGTTTATGCTCGTAAAATTTGCCAGTGACACACAGAAGACCTGCTCAGCAAAAAAGGACCAGAGCGGGAAGAGAGGAGTGGGATGGAGGTTAGAAGGGTGAAGAGGACTCCATGAGAAAAAACAGCAAAAGAGGAATATATGGATACTTCAGTAACCCCAAAGAGATCTCCAGGACAGCAAATGACACTGCTGCCTTTGTCTGCTAGGGTGATTGGGGAATGGAAAGTCTGTCCTAGAAGAAAAGCCTAAAAGAAGTTGGCTTATTTAGCCCAGCCAAATGCAGCTGAGAGAAGAAATGACTGCTCTCTATAAATACACCAGTGGTTGTACATATGACGGAAGGGCAAGAACCATTTAAGTTGTTGCTTTATGTTGGTACAAGAGCAAATGGGAATAAATTGGCCATATGTTAAGATTAGGCTGAAAATGAGAAGAGGATTTCTAAATTTTCAAGGAGGGTGATTTTCCCAAAAGTGAAAGAGACCTGAGCAATTTCAAGCAACAGTTTGACAAATTTGTGGTAGGAATTATGAGGCATGTTTAGGAAAAGAGGTCAAGCTTAAAGAGTCTGGACATGCCTTCTAGTCTTACATTTTTATGAAACAGGAAGGAATAAGTTAGGGTAAGGGGAAAGGAAAAGAAGACTTTCCTCTCTCTTGCTCTTTCTCCTTTCTCTACTTTTCTGCTATTCTGCCCTCATTCCTTCATCCTTCCTTATTTATTTTCATTTTTTATTCATTTTATTCTAAGCTCTTACACTTAAATTTTAACAATGATCTCATATTTTAGGCTTGAACAAGGGACTCACAGATGTTTTCTTGTCTAGACATTGCCAGTTTTGCCTCATGAATCTTTTTCTTATTGCTAGCTGAGAAGCAAAATATTAGCAGTGATCGCAACCCTAAGCACACCTTGGTTTAATGGGAAGACAGAGGAAAGCAAAGTTCTTTATGGAAAACTAGTACCTGGGCCTTACACAGTTTCTCATCAGCTCTCATATTTCATCCCTTGTGTTTTAATCAGCTTTTTTGGAAAGGGATTGATAGACAGAAGGTGAGAAAAATTATTGGTCATCTCAATGACTGACTGTAGGACCTTTGAAGCCTGACTGAGATACAGGACCACCTTCATCTTAGTTACATTAAAGTCCTGTGGCAGTTGTGGTCTGCAACACTCAAGTTATAGTCTGATAAAGGCATTTGGTGTTGGGCTGGGAAAGGTTGAGTGCTTACAGCTTAGGCTGACACCAAGAAGAGCCACAGATGCTCAGCACCTCTCCTCACAGAAGTGGATGGGAAAGAAGTCTCTACTGCAGAAAAACTCTGCCTCGCTCGCAGCCAGCCAGGATCCCTGCCTCTGGAAATCAACTTTAAAATTTAGGTACTTTTGTGTCATTGGTCCTAGCAGCTAAGAAAAGCAGCAGTCATTCCACATAAAGCTGGCATTTGACTAAAGTAGAGTCAGCTTCAGCTCTCACTTACTTTCTTCTAGGTAAGCTCCCAACTTCCCTGGAAAAAACCTAACTCCAGTCCTGAAATGGACTTCTAGACCTGTAAAAGTGTCAGAGCAGAGATCAGCCCCTGCCCAGCACAATCTACCAGAGGGAACATAATCCGTAGGAGGTCAGCTGGAAGTACTGATTTCAAGGACTTTCTGTATCATGAAATTACTGTAATCCTAAAAATTGTATTCAGGTAGTTCTGCAGTCCCCTCAGCCACTCATTGCCTTGAGTTCTAATGCTGGCTGAGCATGATGATGTTTATGAGTTAGCCTCTTCAGCTTGTATATGGAGAAAGCTGATGGTGTGTAGTGCCATAAAATATCAACCTAGAAAGAAGAAGGGCATGGTTTCCACAAACTACATACCTGGAAAAACTGCATAGAAACAAAGACAGGGATTTTCTCTTCCTTCTTGCACATTCACTTTAGCTTGACCTAAATTGCTAATTAATGTAAATTTTCTCACTGAAAAAAGGATTATGGATATTCTTTCCCTTATCAGGCTACAGACTAGCAAATCCTTAATCCCTGCAATAAACTTCCTTTCTAAGACATGCCCTGTTTCTTTTTTTTTTCCTTTTATGGAAGACAGCTATTTCTTTTCCCATTTATCAGTCATTTATCTTCTTCACACTCTGAACAAATTTATATTAGCTCTTGGTCCAGACCTAAGAGGATAATGAATTTTCATGTTCATTGAGGTTACCATATCATCAGCCAGTGTTTAAGTGGCACAGGCTGTTCATCATTCATACTGCTTTAACAAGTTGGTTGTGTTGCGTTATGACATGGTATGTTATTTCAAGATGAGGGAGGTCATATATTGCAAAATGTTATCCAAATGTCTTTATAAGGGAGGAAAATGCAGCAGAAGAAGGCAGTGCAAATACCACAAACCCCCTCTTCCCAAAACTACCTGGCAGTGCAAGCAGTAGGTGTCAATGAAAGGCCCCTCTGCCCTGGGATGTCCTGTTGGCTGAACAGCAATAGCAAATTTGCAGGTTTACCACATGCAGTGATCCTTTGAATTGGTACAGTCTAGTTCTGTGGGTAACCTTGCACAGCTCTGAAGGATGAGAACTGTGAGCCCCTCACAACAGCGGCATGTGACTTCTGCCAATTAACAAAATCTTTTAACTGAATTTTTAGAAAGTCAAAATGCTGCTAGTGTATGAAAAAGAGATATTTCCCAGCCATTTGTAGTCAAACCAAGTCAATAAGATATTTATATTGGTATTCAGTACACAACATCAGTGGGCAGGGAAAGGGATGGTAACAAAAAGGAAGGTAATTATGTGCTATGAGATGATAATGTCTTAATCTCCCAGCCTTGTCAGAATGTCTTCCTTTTATGCCATGATCTCAGTTTATGTGGACAACATTTTTTAAAATTTATCTTCATTAGAGTAACTTCAAATTCCCTCCTTGTGCCCATATATGCCCCATCTTCTTCTCTTCCCTTCTCTTTTCAGATTTGTGTCATCATTCATTAAAAACCAATATTTAATTACTAAAATATCATCCTGATCCTAGACGCAATTGGTTGTTACACCTTTTGCAACGAGAAAACACAGGCATTGTAAATCATTTGGTTTTCTTCCAAACTGCAAAGGTTTTAAGTGGATGAAGGCCCTATCTGTTTGTTCCAACCCTGTCAGCAGTGAATGCTACAGGGTGTTCTGCAAAACCAATAGTTCTGTTTTCCCTTTCATTTCAATTAAGTGTGCTGCCTTTTAATTTCAGCCCTTCCTTCCTGTTGTCTGACCTCTGGACGTGATTAGCCCATACCCTGAATCATCTGACACAGCAGGCAGCATCCCAGAGGGTCAGTGCTTTGTCATCAGAGAATAAGCCAGGCTTAAAAAAAAATTCTGGTGCTCAAATTCAAGTCAATGTTTGAATGCACTTTCAGCCTCGCCTAAACCCACAGAGCTCTGCCAGTCCTTTCTGCACTCTTGGCCAGAGCAACAAAGAGGATTGCCATTTAATGAAAACGTAAGGATAAATGGAAAATGAAAACAATTAAGATAAATCTGGTACTTTCTTCCAAAAAAATCTAGCCAAGTTGAAAAAATAGTAGCATTTCCTGAAATTTTGGGTGTTCTAATCTATATTTATATGCTTTTTTTTAGAATTAGACTTGAAAAGAACCTGTGCCAGAAATGTGAGCTTTTTGAGGAGACAGACACAGTGATTTTAAACTAGAGTGATCAGACTCCCATCCCTTGTTTCATCATAGGCCTTGCTGGTGATCTGGGAGAAGCCTATGCAGTACCCAGACAACAAATCTTTGGGTTTCAGTCACCTGTCAGTAAAGTGGGGATAACAATACCTCACCCCGCAGGCAGGTCTGCTAGGCTCCACAGGGCAAAACCTGCCTCTCACTATGAATGTAGGAGGCATACAGTGGGTTGCTGGTGTTGGCTATGGTGTGCTGGTGCTGTGGTGATGCAAACTGTCAAACAGTATCACACGCTAGACTCAGATCAAGAAACCTAGCAGCTATGCTTCTGTATGCACAGAATTTTGGTGCTTGTTCAGCCAGAGTGCGCAGAGCATTGGTAGGGAACTAAATCGACTGCCTTTAACCCATCTTTCCCCATCCTCCCAGTAGTTAAATGCAGCATGTCACCAGTCCAGCAAATGCAAGATATATTACTGGGGACCAGCAACACATTATGAAGATGTAGCTTTTCATGTTTGTACATGATTAGAGCACTGATGTAGGTACAATGTGGTTAATGTTTGAATGCAGAGGATTTTCTGGGAGGAAGATAATGGGGGTGAGAGAAACATCAATGAATACGCATATCTATTGACAGAAATGTATAGGGAGGGAATTTCCTTCCTTTGTGTCTCTAAATTGGTTTTACTGATTTCATCTATCCTCATCACAATAGCAAAAATGCAATATCTGATAAAATGAAAACCCTCAGAAACTAAAAATCTCTCTTTGTCCTGATCCACTGTCCAGGACTGTATCACTATGCCAGTTTCTTCAAATATGACTGCAATTAATCTTTTCCAATGACAAATTCACCCTGAAGCTCTGACAAAACCCATTTTTCCCTGCTTCTAGAACAAATAATGTAGAGGCTTCCAGTGATAACTTGTCTTAGCTTTAAACAGAGAGAGAAGACAACTGCCAATAATTAACCTCATACAGGGACTGCAAGCTATTTTGTTTTCTCTTTAAGAATACATTTATACTACAACTTTGAGCAATTCTGAAAAACTGATAAACCTTTCTGGTGAGCTGAATATCAAACATACATGAGCCAATAGTAATACACTTAAATGAGAAGCAGCTTGGGATGACAACCGTTTTTATGGGCTGAGTTTATGTGGTGTTTGGGCTGTCTATCTGAGGCTTCCACAAACCACCTTGGAAACAACAAATGTCAGCAAACACTGCGCATTTTTCCTCTGAACTAGCCCTGCTAGTATTTGCTAGGTCTGCCCTTAAATCTGGCATCTTGGTGCCCAAAAGGGGTTGACCCTGGCTTTTGAATTAGTAGCTGGTGTAAGCTTCACTTTCTTTGCCTGAAGGGTTAAATGGACTGACCATATTCTTGGCATAATGAAGAGAGATAATGAATGGGGGTGAATGAATGAATGAACGAACCAGTGAATGGAGCAGCTTATCTGCTCCTACTCCAGTCTGTTTAAAGAGAGGGTTGTCGTTTTAATCATTCAGGAAGTCATTTCCATAGGGGAGTCCCTGCTACCAATCTCTTTCCAATGCTTTGCTTCTCCTGTCTGGGTCTACCCAGACATACTCAGAATACCTGTCCTGCTGCCACATGGAAATGACTTCGTTGCTCAAGTTAAATAGAGAGTGTGCCGCACCATCGTTATAATAGTCAAAGAAACAGAAAGGACTTAACTAAAGTGTTGAGGTAGAGTGTTACACTTACATTTCCTTAAGAAAATCAACAGTCATATACAATACATAGCAGATATTTCCTAAATCCTGATATATCTGCCTAAGGTAAAGAATATTAAAGAAACCAAATCCAGGTGTACCTCAGTCTTATTCTTTTCTCCTGCATTAGTTGTGATTACAGGCAAATTACAAGCTTTGAAATATTTTGTTGAGCTCACAAACACCTCTTTGTTCTCTTTTTTCCCCCTTCTGTGAGATGATGAATGGAGGTGGGTAATGCCACACTTCACGCAAGTGAATGAAAGGTGTGAAGGGAGTCATACCCCTAGGTGGGTGTGGAGGAGGGAGTCAGAGACAAGCTGCAACAACCCTGCACTCTGCTTTGGAGTGTATTATCCCAGTCTGAATAGCTGACTGTGTTGCGTCAAGCCCTGTGGTCAGCCGTGATCAAGATATACATTCCACAGCACAGGCTGCTGACGTAATGCCTTTTGGTCCCCTGTCCCTGTCCCCCCTTCCCAGCTCCCCTTCACCTACAGTGCTATTGCCCTTGGTGATGAGTAGAACTGCCCATGCCATGGGCTCATTACAGTAGGGGACTGGTATTAAAAACCTTCCTTCTTCAACGACATTCTCTCTGCTCTAGCACATTAACAAATACAGCAACAACAAAAAAAGAAAGTGAAAAGAAAGAATTAAAGGACAATCTTACCCTCTTTTTAAAAAACTGGAAGGCTGAGCACTTCTTAACTGGAAATCCATTCATGTCTTTGTTGACCATTTTCCACAGTGAAGGGTACACAGTGATAGATCCAGTATGGCACTTCCTTAGTGCATCTGTTTTCTTCTGTATCCCTTCAGTTAATGAAGACTGAGCAGGACGAGACACTCACCGGCATGGCTCAGGCAGCTGTCCTTTACACATTCATCCTGCTGCACCAGCTACTGCAGCAGCAGCAGCAGCAGCAGCAGCAGCGGCAGCAGCAGCAGCAGCCTTTTCCAGCTTTCACATGCAGCAGGCTATTAGCTTCTTAAAAACGTCCCCTAAATACACACACTCCTATAAAACCCTGTGATAGCTTTCAGATCAGAGGCAGCAGATCTCAGGCTAAGTGGATCTCACATAAACCCAGGTCCTTCCATCCTCTGGGTGCTACTGGTACCTCACGCTATTTAAGCAGCAAGACTACTGTGCTTAATTTGCTATTCTTCTTCAGGTGGTGTGATTCACTGCTGTTTGAGATGAGAGCTGGTTTTGATTGTGCAAATTCCAGTGGGAGCTGCAGATCAGCAACAGCAGAGAGAGAGAGAGAGAGAGAGGGATGCACAGGCAGAGCAGCCAAACGCAAATAACCATACAAAGGATAGGAGGAAGGCTCAGGGAAAGAAGCGCTGAAAGACAGTTTCCCTTGGGAGAGCGACAGCAAGAGGTCTCATTTTATATGCGACCAGTCTTTCAGTAAAAAGAAAAGAGACACAGGTCAATTTAAAAAATGTTTTTCTTATGTTGCTCTCCTTGCAACGATTTAGACAGTGGTACTTTGGAAAAAAGCCCATCCGATGATCAGTGCGACACTGGGTTATGTGACAGGACGTGTTGTAGGCAGAGAAGCACTGGAGCTTCGTTGTGAAGTTCAGTGAGCTTAAAGGAAACTAGTGGTTCCTAATAATGTACATCTACCACATGCAATGCAGATAAATGTAAAGCAAGCAGACACAGAAATTTTTTTCAGATATTTCCCCTTTTTTCCCTAGAATCATAGATATATAGCTTTCAGAACCAGAAGGACTATTTCATTACAGAAAAATAGGGCTGAAAGAGATCTTGAAAGAACACCTTGTCTATCCTCTTTTTTATTAACTTCTGTTGAATTAAATTTCACCAAGCCCAGTGAATCCAACAATATGTGTTTAACTAAACTGTAAAATATCTTTTACTTAAGCTATATTTTCCAGCAAGGTCTGGAAAATAAAATAGAGACTTAATTACTTCTTCTCACCTTATGTTCCAGGTTGATAAACCTCAGTTTCAAGAAAGGACATTATTTCTAATATTGATCTGACTTCTGGTTCTAGCTGTACCTTCCTGTCCAGCTGTTCTCTATGAGATTGGTCAGCCAGCCCTGTAGTACAAAGAATTTTACCCCATTTGAGGATACTGGTCCACTGTAAATCAGTTACTTTTCAAGTATCTCTATGGTTAGGTAAATAGACTGAGCGTTTCACATTTTTCAGTGGAAGTCATTTTCACTTTTCCTTGAATAGGTTCTGTCACTCTTCCCTGCCCCTTTCATCCCCTTTTTTGAAGATCCTTGAAAAATAAGAACACCTAACCCCAGCAGAGTTTTCTCCTTATTGCATGTTGAGATGAAACTATGAACTTAACACCTACTGCTATGGCTATTCCCCAGAGAACCCCACTGGCTTCTGAGCCATGCACCTCACTGAGATCCCATGTCAAGGCGCTTGTAGGCTATGACCTATTTTCAAGTCAGTAATGTGGATTTCCCCACTTCATACTCTAGCCCTTATTAACCATTTGTAAACAAGTTAATTTGGCTGCACTCATATTAGACTTGGAATTTTTTAAGAAAACAATTCTCTTAACAAGTATCATGTCATTTATTCAAAACCCCTTTCCTCTTTCCTTTCCTTTCCTTTCCTTTCCTTTCCTTTCCTTTCCTTTCCTTTCCTTTCCTTTCCTTTCCTTTCCTTTCCTTTCCTTTCCTTTCCTTTCCTTTCCTTTCCTTTCCTTTCCTTTCCTTTCCTTTCCTTTCCTTTCCTTTCCTTTCCTTTCCTTTCCTTTCCTTTCCTTTCCTTTCCTTTCCTTTCCTTTCCTTTCCTTTCCTTGTCTTTCCTTGTCTTTCTCTTTTGTCTTTAATTGCAGCATTTGCAGCTGTTACAATAACACTTTGACAGAGAAATATTTCTTGGGCCCAGGATGAAAATTCTACTCAAAACTGCAGGGGGGAGGTACAGCTCCATCCTGGGTCAGAAATCAGAATAGTCCCTTGGGAACATGAAAGCTCAAGGTCCAAACCTTACAGAAGACATAATTTTGAACTGGTGTGTTCTTACAGGACTGTTTGAAGCAGTGGTCTGAAGAGCCAATATCTCATCTGAATTGTTCGACTTTGTATAACTAATTGTCACTGGAGCAAGGAGAGAGGGAATTTTCCACTCTGCCCCTCCGTCTGGAGTTAATAGGTTTCAGCAAGGAGCAATTCAGCCCAGCCTCTGCAAACTGACCAGCAATTCAGAGTGCCCAGCTAGAGGCATGTCGAAGGGATTTTCAGAAAATCTGGAATCCTCAACATGCCTCAACCAGGCCTCCCTGAACTGAGCATCCCCTGCCTCCACCCCACAGCCCGTCCCTCAGTCTCTAGCCATTTGGGAAAAATCTCTTGTTAATCCTTTCCTGGGCTTTAGAGCTGAGAGACCTATATTCTGGTGCTTATAGATAGAGAAGTAGATAATGGTGATGATCCAATTTTTACCAGCAGCACCTCCCAGTACTCTGTTCTGAGCACCATGTGCTTTGTTGGCTAATCTGATAGGCAAGGAAACTATTGTTGAAAAATGCCTTTCACTCAGGCAAACCAGGCAGCTTGCTGTGCACGTACATTTATTTTTGAAATCTTTGATCTATTCAGCCACAGCTTTGATCTGTTTCTCAGCCTCAGATATTTCTCCTGAGGAGCCGGCACTATCTCGTCTTTCACAAAGGCATTTGCATTGCCTGTACCTCCTCCATAAGATTTCCACACTGCTGGCTGAAATGCCATTCTCCTTCCAGCCTTCTAAACCTGGCACCCTGTGTGCTGCTGGGGGTGGCGACTGCTCCTGTGAATATATCTCATGGGACCTGGTGCCAGGGCCTTGGCTTCTGGACTTCTTTTGCTATTCATTTTATTTGGTTGGTGACCTCTTTTCAGCTGGATGAACTATGCACTTAAGAATATTTCTGTTATAAAAAACTGCAACTGTTTCTAAAGTAGCTTGATAGTTTTAAAGTACTGTAGGAGGGTTTTTTTGAGGCAGGTATGTTACTGCGAGGGGAATGAGCTATGACACTATCCTTGCATCACATAGAGCTCTTCTGGCTTCTCCAGGATATCCATGTTTTGATAAGAATTCTTCTCAGCTGAAATCCCTTTGGCTTTGTAGCCTCAAAGAGTTTTATTTGCGTACTTTTTTACAACAGACATCAGAAGTGTGACTTGATGGCTGCAGAGCTTGTATCTAGCACAAGAGGTAAAAAGCCTTCAAGAGGGGCAGAAGGGGAACCCTACATATCTATCTTTATACCAGTAGACAAAGATTTAAGGCCAGAGAGATTTTCCTAAGTAAAAGTTTTCCACTTTATTATGGTGCCAAAAGCATGGCTTCATAATTAAACCTGAAATAAGTGTAAAACTCCATGTTCACTACATTAAACTGCAGTCAAAATGCATAAAAACTGAGTAGGAAAATAAGAACTTGAGCCAAGACAACCCCCTCAGTGGTGCTTTATTTCGACTGTCATGAAACACCAAGGGCTTTCATCAACTTGGTGGCCTGCCAGATGTACCAAGCACGTTAAACAACTCCTACAGGTACTTCATGCTTTAACGGCCTTTAGCAGTTTCCATTAAACTGTCATATACTCACTCAATGATAAAATAAGTTTTTTATCAGGGCAGTCAGGAAAGAAATGCACAACTATTCTAGCTGCAAAATTTTGGAGAGCTGCAAAGCACACAGTAATATTTGAATCCCTGTGAAGCAGCCCCATAGGAGAGCATGGAGGATTTTTCATCACAGATCTTCTTGAAAGAGTAGTATAAACTTAGATTAACATAGTGTGCAGAGGGGCCTAAGCACAGACTAGAACTCATTCTGCTGTGCCTTTTACAAACACATCGTCCCAATAATTGGCCTTGCCTTTAAACGCTTACAAGTGCAATGTAAGAAGTAACTGATGGTAAATCAGTCCAGGGTATATCCGGGAACAAGTAAATTACACTGATGACTTTGATCAGCTACAGCATTAACAGCCTAAATCTTCTTCTCTCCCTTCCTAAGAAAAACATTCAATGTGAAGTCTTAGCTTTTTAGTATCACAGCCCTTCATGTGATTCCCTTTGCTGTGCTTTCAAAGTTGCTTACATCTCTGGCATGGGCCAAAAGCCCGCATTGCAGATCATTTCTAGTATCTTGCCAGTTATGGGTTCTTACACAGCTGCTCAGGGTCAGCAAGTGCTCCTCCCTCCTCTTCCTTCCTCTGTGGGCAGGGAAAGGTAGATACCTTCCAGCAACTATGGCTCTGATATTTTACCCTGGTATCCAACAACGAAGAAGGACACAGCTCATTTCCTGGAGTACCACTGGAGCAGTGCAGAGAGCAAGAATGAAAACTGAAGACAGAAGAATGAGCATTTGACCTTTCCAGCCCTTATCTATCTCCAGAAAAGGGACTAGCTGAGTCTGCATATGGCTTTCATCTCAGCTGTGCCTTAGGGCAGTTCTTGACACTTCCTTGGTTGCTGCTATAGCTAACAGCCTTGTCAGCATCTACCTTGTAACCTCTTATGCCAGCTCTCATGTGTAACACTCACAAGCAGCACTTGTCCCCCAGTCCTATTTGTGTTTGCCACTGAGCTCCATTGCCACCCCTGCTCCCAATCATATGCAGCCTCAAACCATATGGACTGCATGGTGCTGCTTGTTGGCCAGGTGTTCCTGTGCTTCTTCACCTGTGCTTGCTCCTTGCGCTCCCAGTCACTGCAAGTAATGGGGAAGTGGCCGACACCGTAACAGCCCTCATGTACAATCACCACATTCACATACCAGAAATTAAAGCTGGCAATATAATGCCTAGCAATAAAAGGCTAACATAAAAAGCGGTTGCGAAGAAAGAAAAGCGTGATTAGCATTTTGGAAGCTTGCTCAAGACTAGCACTGCACCAATTTGGTGTTTTAGCCCTCTCCTTTGAGAGGTATTTTGATGAGCTCTTCACAGTGCTGACAAAGACTTGTGACAGTCAAACTTGGTATTATTTACGGAAAAACTAAAACGTGATGGGACCCTAGGAAAGTTATGGTACTTTCCTGTGGTAGCATAACATTCATGGTATAGTAGGAAGGACCAAGGAAGAGGGTAGGGGGATTTCCTCAGCTGTGAGAGATGAAGAAAGAAAATCCTTCCCAAGAGGTGCTCAGAAATACGGCACAGCCAGGGGCACCAGGCTGACATCTGCCAGAGCACTCCAGCTCTTCCTTCGTCTGACCCAATTGACTATGCCAGCCTTTTGCAACCTGTGCTGGCTGAATAGAAAAGAAGGTCTAGCCACTCTGCAGCAGTGCAAGCTTCTTAAAAATGGTTTACAACAGTTTTTATTCATACACAATATCAGAAGCAATTTGAAGGTCTGATAGTCTGAAATCCTTCCAGGCCTGGAAGCAATTGTTCCATATTTCATAGGTGAGCTGAAATCCCATTCTGTGCAGTCGCATGTAGTTCCCATTTCTAGCCTACAGAGAGCTGGAGATATAAAACCTATTCTATAGGAAGAAAACATCCATCTATATCCTGTAGGCCACAAAACAATCACCAGAAAAGAATGAGCTTTTCTTGCTGCTGACCTGAGCAGAATTCAGGCTGTGAAAATTTCCATGACCAAGATCAGTCAGTTTAGCTGAAGAGCCTAAGTGGGTAGCTGGTTTTTAATTTCTGCATACTTGACTTTTTGCTGTTTGATTATTTCAGGCATCTCATTTTCTCAAGTATTACTTAGAGGAGGGATGAAACTAAAACAATACATGAAACCATGAAATAAATCTGACATTCACAAAAGAGAGGGAAAGAGGAGATCTGGTTCTAAAGCAGGCAAAATTTCACTGGAATAGATAGAGTTGCTTTGTTTGAGCCAGGGCTGTTTTTTTCCCCAGAAAAGTCCAATCTAGGAAAAAACAGGATAGAGGAAGGTCATCATTATTACCACAGGCACTTAATTCGATTTCCTAACTGCATCTTGATTGATCTGTAAGGGTTTTAGAGATAGGGAGCCAAAAAGCATTAGGGGAAAAAAATTGAATTTTATGGAAACCTTATCAAGTCAATAATTTTCCCTGGTTCCTTTTCTCATTCCCTGAATCCATTCACGAAGCAAAACCTCCC
This sequence comes from Phalacrocorax aristotelis, assembly GCF_949628215.1. Taxonomy (NCBI): domain Eukaryota; kingdom Metazoa; phylum Chordata; class Aves; order Suliformes; family Phalacrocoracidae; genus Phalacrocorax; species Phalacrocorax aristotelis. The sequence continues at coordinate 63,166,831 of NC_134278.1, forward strand.
TTCAGCCCCAGCAATGCCTTCACAGCAAAGCCTGCCAGAGTCAGCACCAGGGCTGAATGAGCTCTCTGTGCCCGCTCTCTCTGCAGCTCTCCCCTGTTCACCCGCGGTGCGGGCCGGCGCAGGTGCCTGGCTCTGCACAGCGCTTGTGTGGCACAGCCCAGCATCAGTGGGATTTTCCCAGCTGCTAGTGAAGTGCTGCTGGGTGTAAGACCCCGGCCAACACATAGAGCTTGTCAGGTAGAAGGAGGCCTGCAGGGAAGTAAAACCTCTACAAAATACCTTTGCAAATGATCAATAAAAAAGCATTAACATTGAAATAAAGGTCATATCATGACTATTTCACGCATACTTACTTCCCCTGCCATTCACCAGGGATAGGGCCATGTCACAACATTTACAGGGATGGGGGTTTATGAAACATACAGTTCCTGAGCAGGCAGACATTGATAAAGGTCCAAGCTGGCACAGATTTAAACAAAATCCATGGTCGTTTGGGGGTGGGGGTGGGGTTAGCAGCTGCCCTGTTTATTTGAGAAGACAGGACTGAAATCATTAATAATACCTAGTTACCCACAACAGACTTGGTCTCCATTTCCACCACTGATACCTTGAATGTGGAATAATTAGTGTTTTTTGAAGTTGAAAATAAGCAAGCTCTGTGGGGAGACACTGTCATTTTGCATGGGTTTTGTAGCCTAAGCTTTCTACTACAGGTTTATTTAAATGTGTGTGTTTTGCTTAAAAAAAATCACACCTAGGACATACACTTTTCTAGGACATTTGCTAGTGCTGTCAAGGGCAGTTTTACGGGCAGGTATACACATGTCCTATGTGAAGATGCTGTTCATTTTCCTCAGCAGGCTCAGCATGCGTGCTTGAGTACTCATGCTGTGGAAATCTGCTCGTTCTGACTAGCAGGTGGAGAAACGAATTATAGCAACCATCCCTCTAGGCCAAAAAAAATCTCCTGATTGTCACAGTGGTTAGGTGTGAGGTCTCATTGTCCTTCACTTTTGGGGGGATTTTTCTGTCTGCAGATCAGCTAGTATTATCACCTGCTCACTTCCCAGGGCATTGTTTTGGCTCCATCACCTTTTTCACTCATACCACAGAGCCACTAGCGACGAACTGTACTGGATTGCCCTTATGAAACCCAGTGACTACCACATTCAGCTTTTGCAGCTGCCTCTCCCTAGTAAGCCACCCCCGGGGGACGTACCTCTTGATCTCTCCCTCTTGATTCCTCTCCGTGGTGTATTCTAGGTCAGTGCCTTCACACTCCCTGTACTGTAGCAATTTTTCCCATTTATTTAAAAAAGCAATTAATTAGAATGGAAGTTTTCCATCTACTCCAGTCAAGTAAATAACTACATTTAATTCCTTTGTTTCATTCTGCCTTGCCCTATAGAAACAAGACAAATACCCAAAAGGTACAAAGTCAAAAACACGTAGCAAATAGCATGTATTCCATCTAAAATGGGCTTGCTTGTGACTCTTTGGCATGGAGATGAGGAAAAGACTCTGATGGGATGAACACCAATTTAGAAATATTCCCAAGAAATCTGATCCCTCAGAAGCATCAGATGAGTCACAATTACTCTTTTGCTCGTTCAGTTGGTTGGGGAGAGGGGCATGGAGAAATAGCTCATTAATATTGGCTCATAACATCTAAAAATTGCAACAACCTACATGCGTTTCGGTTACAGTGGCTGCCATATAGAGGAGACAGAGCCAGGATCCACCCAGCTTCCATTGCTTCTCTCCCAAACTTGTAGCTTTGCTGACTCCTGTTGCAGCCAGACCCAAGGTATGAGCTGTCTGTGTAGGAGTGTTTGCAAGTGGTATTTCTCCAAGGCACAGTGTAACACTGACACACACACACTGGTAATCCAAATCATCATCTAGCTCTGCAAAAGGGCAACCGGAGTGTGAATGTGGGCTGATTTTTGCATTATAACGCCAGGTCTACCAACCTTTGTCTACTTTGAAGACCTGGGCTGAGCAGCAGTGGGGTCCACATGAACACTCGACATATTCTCAGGGAGAAAGGGGAATAAGTTGCCTCTCCAGAAGACTATGCTTTTGGTGGTTTAAAGACAAAAGAGGTTTGTATCAGAATATATTTGTGTATAGGCAATTTGAAAACATTCAGGTAACGTTATAACTGAATTACCTGACTCTATTTTCACAGTAAACTCAGCTATAGCAAACCTCTATTTATAGTAAAGCAAATTAAAGTCACTAATTGTTTCATATGTGCAATGTGGGAATTGCAGTTTCATTTATAATGGAACTTTGATTACACTATAATTGTTCTGGCAGAAAAATGACTCCATTTTCAGAGGCTTCTGCTGTGTTTTCAGACTGTGTCCATGTCTGCAGTAGTTTTTATATTCCTTGACTAACGTCGTGCAATCACATCTCTTTAGGCTTTCCCAGAATTGTGATTCATATTGCCTGATTCTCAAAATCCAGACAAACTCAACAGAAACTCTCTAGTTTAGGTGGAAAAACAAACAGAAAAGCAGTGGTTTAGATGGACTGATAAGGCCTGAGTGTTCTGTGCAGAATCACAGGGGAAATATCAGCCCATACTTTTTACTTTGCTCAGCAGACTTATGCACTTGACATGTCCTCTGATGCTTTTCCTCTTACAGAAAGCCACTGTTCCCTTGGAGAAGGTGCTTCTGCCACTTCCTACCAGAGCTTATCTAGTAATTGCTTATAAAGTATGAGCATGACTGCACTGAATATCTGGAATGGAAAAACATCACTGGAAAGACCTTCATGAACTTGTTCCTAAGGTATTTAAATGTATAAATCACATTCCTCATGACCATCTCCCTCCTGTAACATGTTTTGCTTCACACTCATCCATGAAGATCACAGCCAAGGCAGTTATTGGCATAACTCTGAATGTAAGAGTTGTTGGTATTTCTCCTATATATTTGCACTGGTGAGACAGCAGTTTAGGAATCTGAGCTCTTTGTAGCAGGGATCTCATTTTCTGGGGTTTCTATGTCCAATGTCTACAGGCCTGAGAGCTTTATCGAATAATACAAAATACTAATAACCTGAAGTTTATCAGCCATGCTTCCTTTACAACTTCTCCAGTGTCCTCTCCGGTTACAAAGCAAAACTGTAGCTATGGGGCGGTGTGGCAGGGGAGCAACTCTATATCTCTAGTTCCATAGAAACCCTAGGGATGTTACACATAACACAGTGAAGGAAGAAGTATTTGTAATTAATGTCAACAGACAGGGGCATGAAGTGACTGACAACACTGTGTACTTGTGGCCCAAAGCAGGGAGACTTGCAGCTGAACCAAGGGTGTTGTTTCCATGTCATTGATACCAGGGTTGAACCGTGAAGCGAATATTCACATCACTGGAGTGAGAAGCATTCAATTTCCTCAAGATCAACTCTCTGGAGTCTGGAAGTGTGAGGAAAATGTGTTGGGCCACTTTTGGGGCATACTTTTGTGAAAATGAAACAGATTTCCAAGGTATGAGAAAATTAACACCCTAAATGAAGCTGTTTTGCCAGATGGCTTCAGGCTTTTCATATTAAACACTCTTCCACAGTAAGACTTGCACTTTTCTGAGTAACAGTTGCAGGCTTCAGCAGTAATATGCTTTAACATTTAGCTGGCATTTCTAACAAATTTTTATGTGTGACACACCTCTGGATGGAAAAACTACAGTATTAACATTGAAAAGTGGAACCATTTTAACCTCGATTATTTAGAAGCTTTCCCTGGGCTTACATTTCATAAATACTAATGACATGTTTCACTGCTCACGTTATAAATCATCCATGTAACACAGGCATTCTATATATTCTATATATTTGAGAACAGCACTGAACAAGATGTGCAACTATTTTAGAAGATCTCAGTGCTCTCAACTGGAGAAACCGTCTAAAAGCCCGTTCATCCCTACACAGGACTTGCAATCTTCCAAAAATCTCAATGATGGGAGTCTGGTGCCATCAAAAAATCTGTCTTCAAATTTCTTCCTGGGATTTGTGTATTTGTCTGAAGGTTTTTCAGCAATCTTACCCTTATCTCCTTGAAATTTCAATAATTCTGAATTCACAGAGGCTGAATTTATGGTAAGTACATCTGTTTCTCTGAGTATGTCATGGAGTTCCAGGTAGGCTAAAAAACTCCTTTGATCAGTTATAATAAATGTCTTGGTTCAGATAATGTCAAAAATATCCATTAACAATTAACATTAGTGCTGAGGCACATCCTGTAATTGATTATGTCAAATTGCATTCTTGATCAAACATACAGAGATGTCTGATGACGCTGGAAAAATATAATTAGCAAATTTGATTGTAATCTACCATAAACCAAGTTAACATATGCAAAATGATTCAGATAATGCTTTAGAAATCTAAAGAGACTTCTTATTATTTTAGAATGTCATAAGCCAGACACTGCCATGAAAGGAAAGAAAGGTAAAACTAATTAAAGCATTTCCAGTAAAAAGCACTTTTCATTACAAAGTTCCATATGTCAAAACTGAAACTATTCACTGAAGAAGGTTGGTTTTAGTAAGTCTCAGGATAATTCACATTCCAATTGCCAAAATACCCCTTTTTGGTTCTTTAAAAGAAAGCCTTCTTTTCTGACATAAAATTCCTTTTTTCTTCAGCAATTTTTATTCATATATCATGGAAAAGGTTTAAAAAATAAAAGTCAGTTATCAGAAAAAAATTCATGTTTTTATTAAAACAATCTTTTTTATTATGACATCACACAGAATTCCTTTTTTTTCTCTTTGTCCTGAGTGAGCTTTGAAACATCAAAAATTCCTGCAGATCAAAAAACTGCTTAGCACGCATGTCATCATTTGATTATCTCAGCATACTGTACCATTGGTTTTAGTTAGGAGTCATGAGACAATGTCAGCACTGTGAAACCTATCCAAACTTCTGAGTTCTTTATTTGGGGGCAAATTTTTTTCACCATGTCTTTTCAGACAGATCTAAGTTTTAAATGTTTAACATTTTGCACTTTTTTTTTGTCACTAGACATTATTACATTATATAAATAGCTATTGCATGATGTTAGGCCTTTCTCTATCATCCAGTGACAGAGAGTTGATCCATCAGTGTGTATTTAATGTGCAAATCCTTTAATTTTCTGTTTTACACTTCCATTGCTGTTTCCATGATTTTTTTTATATTCAGTTCCTTTGATGTTAAATAAATTAATTTGGAGCCACAACTAATTGACCGAGTTTCCTACATAAAAGCATTTAATATAGTATTTTTTGACCTCTGCTCTCCCACATGCCAAGAAGAATGTTAAAATTCATACCATGTTTTGCAGGACAGCAAATCTGGGCTTGGGCACATTCAAACAGAATTTTTAAAATAATATCCATACAAGTAGCTTGTCAACTACTCACTACTTACTTGGATGTCTTTAGTTAAGACTACGGTGTCACCATGGCCAAAAAGAAACTCCCTGTCCAGTAACAGCTCTGAAATCAGTGCAGGGATTACACAATAAAAACAAAACCTTAACCTTCACACGGATCTTTATCATCAACCAAACCTAAGCATCAAAGCACTAGTTCAATGTACTAAGACTTGAGTCAGAGGCAGCTATCTGCTGTATCAGCTTCAATTTCACAGGGAATAAGACGGCAGGTTTTTGTCGTGAGCACGAGAGCAGCCTGTTCCCAAAATGACTAAGACTTTTGGTGAGTGAGGCAACACCTGCGCTGTGTGTTGAGGCGAGACATAACCATGTTCAGAGTTACTGTCTGGCAGACACCTGGAGGCTCTGGCACAGGCACTCTTATCCAGCGCTACATCTTAGCTTTGAGCTCCATGGATCCATGGCTGCTCAGTGTTTGGTCTATTCAAAGCACAGACAAGAGCAATCTCCCTGTATGCCATGTAGACCAATCCAAAGTGATTGCAAGGAGGGCTTGTACCCCTTTCACCAGCAGCCACTGGAAGGTTCCTTGTAAGTGTAAGAGAACCAGGTGCTAAATGCAAATGGCTGGTGACTCTGGACCAGCAACACAGTGGAACTGTTGCCAGTAGTCCCACCAACCCTATAAAGTTATGCTTTATCTAGAGGGGGACTCATCCAGCTACTGCTCACTGGGCAGACACCAAGTCTGTGCAGGCTTGTCATTCATTCATTTCCCTGCACAACATGGGTCAGAGAAGGTGGACACGCAGAGCAGGGAATCCTTAACATACTGACACATATCTAACACTTATTAATAGAGTGAGACTCATGTGCATGTTCAACAGGACAATTGAGAGGACACAATGCTGCATCATACTGCTTTTAGGGCAAACTCTGACCCTCTCAGAGTCTAACAAGGAAAGGAACCGAGGCTTCAAACCATCACTCTTTCACCCTGAAAGAGAACCAGTAAGGGTCACCTTGTCATTCACTGACAGATCCTGATGGCTACACTTAGCTGAATTAACCTAACTCTGACTTTGACCGAGGTCTCTGTTTCTATCATCCATATTGGAAACAACAGATTTAATCTGAAAACATTCAGTCTGATTGAGTTTTCTGCAGGATCTGGGCAGGCTTGAATTGGGGCTACAACGAATTTAGGCTAAAATACTTCCACTCACTAAATAACATTCCAAATCTTACTGCAAGTCACTCCTGAAGGAGAGAAATGCTCTCTTGGCATTGTAACTGCCAAGCTGATGAAAATTATTAGCAAAATCAGTAACAGGTGACCTCCATCTGTTCTGAGTGCAGATGGACAAGTGCAGGGCAGGGAGGACATGGGATGATGCATAGTTGTGGGGGTGTTCATGTCCAAGTTAATGCAGGTGCTCAGACTTTAGCTGCCACCATTCAGGATAAAACAAAACCCAAGAAGTCCTAATCTTGCTTCACTTGTCTGACAAATAAATAAGAAATAACTCAGCTGCAATCAATAGGTTGTGTAGCATATGCAAGAAAGAGATCATCTGTCATGAGAAGAACAACCATCCAGTTCATCGTCTAGGACATTTTTCTGATGGACTGTATACAGACCCCCAACTGTCCTGAGTACCACATGGATTCCTAACACACTGTATTCTCAACTTAGTTTCTCAGAAATTTCTCAGAAAAGGAATGGGTCTAACTAAAAAGACTTACACTCAGTGTACTTTTTCCTAGAAAGAGGTACCATGGCAGCCTCCTTCAGATTGCAAGCACCCAGTTTGTGGCCAAAAATGTTCTAATGCCTTCCGCATCTCCCCAGTTGCTGTTTTTAACATTCCCTGTCCCACCAGCTAGGAAACCAGGCAAAAAATAAAATCAAAATACACTGACATTTATCTTAATGGGATGAAACTGAGTGTAAGGGGAGCATGCAGCTCAATGGCATCTTCATGACAGAGTTCAAGACAACAATAATTTAGCAGCTCAGTCAGCAGCAACACATTAACAACTACATCCAAACATAGATGTCTTCAGCTTTGTGGCCTTACTGTAAGCAGTACAGAGGCTCACCTCCAGCCAGCCAGCTTGCTATTAGGGGAGGTATGATTTTTCACCCTTACACTCAGGCTGCACTCAGCACACATGCCTCTTTTACATAAGTTTTGCCATGGCCTTGAGGTTATGTTAAACATAAGAAAATTATTTAAAGCATGTAGCTGAACAGGAGCCATTAGAGGCTCAGCGTGCACATCCATACATCAGTATCCAAGTGTCCATCTGAAAGATATCCAAACAGAGAAGGTTCTGATTGGGAGTTACCATCCACCTCCTACCCCTGAATTTTGATATGGATAGATCTGGCCTTTGCTCAGTACTGTCTCCTCCAAGACACAAGGTCAAGGGGTAACAAAGTTTGGTATATCTCAGGTTAATACTAGATAACCATCTAGCATTACAGGGTATTCAGTGTTTAAAGGTTAAACCTTATCACACCTACTTCAGGAGCACACATCCAAAATTTACATCAAAGCCAGATCAACCTCGTAATGTAAAAAGGAGTTTGCCACCTGGTACAGATCCAGACATCAGGGCAAGCAAGAGCCATAGGGATCACATAAGCAATAGCAGAAAATATCAGCAACTGCTCAGGCTTCATTCAGAGCAGACATCATGTTACGCTGTGTTACATCTAACAGAATCCAAATTCTGTATGTGGTTGGGTGAAATATGATGAAGTTTGGCTGCTTCCTGTCATTATGCATGAAAATTCCACCTAATGATGATAAAAATTGAGCCTCTGCAGAGTTCAGGAAAGATTTCTTTTTTTTTCAGAATGTTCTTCCAATGTTACAATATGACTCGGGATTTACTACGTATGGCTGTCTCCTTTAATCCAGTGTACTTAGCTTCAATGTCAATTTTAAACACTCCCCCTGGAGCTATGTGAAAATGAAGTCTCAATCACTGCCTAGCTTTACAGAAATTCAAGCAATTATGAGCTGAACCCAGAGAAGGTCACATTTATAAGTAAGAGTGGGTAAGGGAGCTTAGTGAGAGTGACTACTCTGTGAGCAGCAGAGACAAAATGAAGCGCAGATGTGCTCAGCTGCTTGCTGCCTCCATGGTGCTTGCTGACCTGATGACATAGATCACCCAAACTCCAGGATCCCCTCCCCATGCCATTGCACAGCAAGCACTGCTCCAGGTGAGAGCACTTCTGTGAGTGAAGTGGGAGGCAGATGTATAAAGGAGCAGGGACCAGGACCACTCCACCATCTGGGTGCCACTCTAGACAGTAAAGGGCCTTACCTTCTCCCAGTGGCTTCTCTGTCTTTGATCTGCTTGGGATTTTGAAAGTTTTGGGGTAGGGTTACCTTTTCTGAGAGGACTTTGGTTGCAAGTTAAAAGAATCCTCATTTTAGTGCTTATGTTGTATTGAATTATTATGGTAGGAAAGGACTTAATACCTCTCGTTCTCTCATTTTATGTTATCTTTCTTTACCACTGAGTAAAAACAATCTTTCTTGTATTTCACCTCACCTCTTTTATTGCATTTTCTTTTTGCCTTTCTACATCACACCTTTAAAATTCTCCTGTTTCTGGAAAAGTTACCAAAAGATAACAAGTGAAATAAGACATTGCAGTCCTGCAGAAATTGATTACTTCCAAATGAAGCTACTTTTGATATGGTATGTTTTTTAAAATAATCCTTTTTTATTCTGCCAGCCCCACTATTCAAGTTTGCAGGCAAGAAATGAAATAGATGTATAGCTTCCTATGAGCCCTGTATGACTTCAGAAGAATTAAGATTATTTATATTTTGTTATTTTAATTTTATTTTGTTTATTTCATCAGTCTTTAAGGAATATTTGGTAACTGTTAAATGTCAATAATTTATCACAATAAAAGACTGGTGAAAATGGACAGAGGTATCATTTCCCTCTTCTAGTCTAAACCAGAATTGCCAAATTAATATACTGTAAGCATGCTGAGATAACTGCTAATAATATTCTTAGCTTTAAGTGGTAGGATCCTCAATGGTTTGCCCATGCACAAGCTGACTCCTGGCATCACTCATGCTGAGGAGTTCTTACGTACCACAGTGAAAGGAAAGAAAATTTTGTTTGTTTATGGATTGACAAAATAAATTTGTATAGTCATACAAACTGAAAAGCAAATGCAGTAAAGGTCTTCTTAAATAACAGTATGTCCAATTCACATGGTATTTTTTTTTCCTTGTCTAGTCCTTATAGCTCTGCATTTGGACTAAAACGGACATAAATTGCTACTGTTCTGATCTGGTAGCATTTCAGAAACTAATCTAGGAAAGAGATAATGGTAGTAAGTACACAGCTTGTATTTCTGATGTGACTGACAAAGGTGCTGCAATAGGTGGGGCAGTATAGGTTAGGAGTGACAGCATGTTTACAAGACACATGGCTTTGTAAAAATTGTGTCATATATTTTCTTGTTATATTTCACAAAAATGCATTCCATACATCTGCTAGCTTACTGCAGGCAGTAAATCAGCCTGTCCTTCCTCATTCTTTTGTTCTGGCACATAAAATTTCTACAGTTCATATGTATTTTGGCAACCACAAGGATGATATTGAAAAACAGGGAAAAGTGTCTTTCCATATTCACGCTGCTTTATGCCAGGAGACTTGGCATCTAATATTAGACAGCTGATTTTATACTTGACACAGATCAGTCGTGCCTTAGACGTAGCATCTTTCAACCCATATTTGTCCATTAAATAACTTTGACTCTTTTGTAATGCAAACTAGCTGAATGATAATTTCCCAAGAGTACAGAATTGCTCATTGTGTCAGCATCAGTGTCTGATTTGTGCTTTTGGCTGTGGCAGTAAAAGGGCCTGCAACTCCCTTTTCTGCCAGCTGAGTCTTTCTTGAAGGGGGAGAAAAAAATAAAGGTGTGGGTTTTTTTTACTTCCTTTAGTCTTTATTTTTGTTGTTGTCACTAAATAGTAGTTTCAACCCCTGTGTAATAACATGAGAAAGCAGCTAATTAAATCCAAGGATTGTAAAGTATTCAGTGTTGAAAAGCAAGCTGCCACAAAATCCATTTGTACAGCATATTAAAAGGAAAAGAACAAGTGCAGCTGGAGAAATTAATAAAACTTGACCAGTGGAATCTCTTAGATAAGATTCCAAAGGCTATGGGAATTCTCTAGGCTCTGATGTATTGAACAAAGTGAACGTCTTAGGTTATGACTTGGTCCTAAATGAGTAGGATAATTGATAATCATGATAATATTTATTCAACACTTATTAATTTAATTTTGAATAGGACTTAATCATTCATAAGCACTGTAGAAGTGAGAGCTGCTGGATGTGGTTTTATAAACTGGGTTGGGGAGCTCAGCGGTTTTCATGTTTCTTTTCAGTTGCTCAGATGTGCAACTTCCTCACTACACACTGTGGGTGCAGGATGGATTCAACCCAGATCGCACAGATAAGCAGTGGGCAGCCATGAGATCTGCCTCAGCCCACACCTGCAACTGCAGGTGGTGTGCCAAAGCTGCAGGCTTTTCAGCAGATGGCTAGGAGCATTTGGGGCATGACAGAGCACATGGAGCCATCAACATCTAGACACAGGCACGTAAGAGAGATTTTCCCTCACACACAGAGCCAGTCTATTTGGGGGATTAAAATGCAGATTTAAGAAAAAAAGCCAACGCAGAGACATTTGGTAGAGAAAACAGGACACTGACATCAGAAATGGAACTACCACAGGAGTCTTATTCTAAAGGTTACCTCAAATAGTCAGAAGTATGAGTTGCACTGATAGTTGTGCATCTGTGTTCATAGCTGTCTAAAAGTCTTGCTGCATCTCTTTCTTCTTTCACTTCGGACAGTCACATGCTTGTGAAATGTTTTGCCTGATTTGGGAGGTAAATACACTCCTCTGATTTTCTACACTAGGTTATCAATTATGTTAAAGACTTCTCTGCCTGCTAGTGAGAGAAGGAGAAGATGAGCTTTCACTGAGAAATTTTCTTTGAAGTGAAAAAATTTAATAGAGCCCTCTTATTTCTAAGGACACTATAACCATCTTGACGGGAGAAAAAAACAGGACTCTGGCTCTGTACCTATCTTCCTCCCACTCTCCCCCTCATTTTCTCTCTCCCTCTGCTTATGCACACATGCATGTGTGCTCACACCCACTCTCTCTGTGGGCTATGGAAGTAACAACCTACAATGCCTGTGTTTTCTGAACTGCACATTTACATCCACACAGTTACAGTTATTTTTTCAAAATGGCCCATACCTGTAGCATGCACACCAACACACACACCATACTTCAAAGACTTTGATTTTATTCTTTTCAGTACACTTTCATGGTTTTGACCTTTATTTTCTGCACACATCCTGTCAAATCTTTTGCAAATGAATTTTATAGACACAAATATTTGCTCTAGAGGAATTTGGAATTATAAACACCCACACTCAAGGAGACTTTACTTTAAACATGAATGCTTTGCTATGGAAATACTTGCATTCTTCACTCAGGGAATAGCTGCATCTTGTCCGACAGCTTCCAACCAGGCAGCACAGCCTGATTTAGAATTATGCACCGTAAGTCCCTCTGATAGAAGTATACTGGCAATAATCAATTCAAATGGATTCAGATAAATAAGTTTAAAGTAAATGCATATTGCTGGAGGATGCTCTGCAAGCAGAAAAAAGAAAAGCCCAACAGCCTAGTATGTTTCTTAGGAATAGCTCTCTCTGCCCTTATGCTGATATATTCCCTGGGAGCATCTTAATGCAGTTCCTATAATTAGTAAGTACTTCAAAATCACCTTCTAGAGAATGAAATTTCTCTGTAACTCTCGGGTTGATTTTGCAGGCATCGTAGTGTAAATGGTTCTTGTATCAGCAGAAGAAATGTTGCGGGGGGTGGCTCTAAAACATTACCAGGAGGCATCAATGTCAGTTCCCTGTAACAGACTAAATTTCTCTTCTTTGAGAAATACTATTGAAATCCTGGTCTCACTGAAGCCTGTGGGTGTTTTGACAGCTGCTCACCCAGCAATCCAGCTCTGGGAATGGCTTAATTTACATTGTGCAGGGCAGGAAGCAGTGAGGTACATCAGGACAGGGTCAAGTGATCCTTTCCTTACCTGGATGAGGAGGTCACCTGTGAGCTGTGTCTCCACCTGGGGAGGAAGCAGTCGCTCTGTCCCAGACATTTTCCTTGTGCCCTGCACTAGCAAAGCCCCTCTGGCCACTCTTAGAATCATAGAATAGTATAGGTTGGAAAAGACCTTTAAGAACATCAAGTCCAACTGTTAACCTAGAACTGCTAAATCCACCACTAAACTACATCCACACATCTTTAAAATACCTCCAGGGATGGTGACTCAACCACTCCCTGGGCAGCCTGTTCCAATGCTTGACAGCCTTTTCAGTGAAGAAATTTTCCCTAATATCCAGTCTAAACCTCCCCTGGCACAACCTGAGGTCATTTCCTCCTGTCCTATTGCTTGTTACATGAGAGAAGAGACCAACACCCACCTCACTGCAACCTCCTTTCAGGCAGTTGTAGAGAGCAATAAAGTCTCACCTCAGCCTCCTTTTCTGCAGACTAAACAACCCCAGTTCCCTCAGCCACTCCTCATAAGACATGCTCCAGACCCGTCACCAGCTTTGTTGCCCTTCTCTGGACACACTCCAGCACCTCAATGTCTTTCTTTTAGTGAGGGGCTCAAAACTGCACATAGTATTCAAGGTGCGGCCTCACCAGTGCCAAGTGCAGGGGCACAATCACTTCCCTGCTCCTGCTGGCCACACTATTCCTGATACAAGCCAGGATGCTCTTAGCCTTCTTGGCCATGAGGGCACATGGCTAGCTCACGTTCAGCTGGCTGTTGACCAACACCCCCAGGTCCTTTTCTGCTGGGCAGCTTTCCAGCCACCCTTCCCCAAGCCTGTAACATTGCATGGGGTTGTTGTGATCCAAGTGCAGGACCCGACACTAGTCCTGTTAAACCTCATACAATTGGCCTCAGCGCGTTGATCCAGCCTGCCCAGATCCCTCTGCAGAGCCTTCCTACCCTTGAGCAGGTCAAAACTCCTGCCCAACTTGGTGTCATATGCAAACTTACTGAGGGTGCACTCAATCCCCTCGTCCTGATCTTTGATAAAGATATTAAAGGACTGGCCCCAGTACTGAGCCCTGGGGAACACCACTTGTGACCGGATACCAGCTGGATTTAACTCCATTCACCACAACTCTTTGGTCCCAGCCATCCAACCAATTTTTCATCCAAGGAAGAGTACACGTGTCCAAGCCATGAGCAGCCAGTTTCTCCAGGAGAATGCTGTGGGAAACAGTACCAAAGGCTTTACTAATGTCTAGGCAGACAACATCCACAGGCTTTCCCTCATCCACTAAGCGGGTCACCTTGTCATAGAAGGAGATCAGGTTAGTCAAGCAGGACCTGCCTTTCATAAACCCATGCTGACTGAGCCTGATTTCCTGCTTGTCCTGTACATGCTGTGAGATGGCACTCAGGGTGATCTGCCCCATAAACTTCCCTGGCACCGAGTCAGTCTGACAGGCCTGTAGTTCCCCAGATTCTCCTTCTGGCCCTTTTTGTAGATGAACACCACATCTGCTAACCTCTAGTCAACTGGGGCCTCCCCAGTTAGCCAGGACTGCTGATAAATGATGAGCACTTCCACCAGCTTCCTCCATACCCCTTGCGTGGATCCCATCCAGCTCAGTAGACTTGTGTGTGTCTAGGTGGTGTAGCAGGTTGCTAACCATTTCCTCTTGGATTATGGGGGCTTCATTCTGCTCCCTGTCCCTGTCTTCCAGCTCAGGGGGCTGGGTACCTGAAGAACAACTGGTCTTACTATTAAAGACTGAGGCAAAGAAGGCATTCAGTACCTCAGCTTTTTCCTCATCCTTTGGCATTATGTTTCTTCCCACATCCAATAAAGGCTGGAGATTCTCCTTAGCCCTCCTTTTGCTGCTAATGTATTTTCAGAAGTATTTTGTATTGTCTTTTACAGCAGTAGCCAGATTAAGTTCTAGCTGGGCTTTGGCCCTTCTAATTTTCTCCCTGCAGAACCTTGCTACACCTTTCTAGTCCTCCTGACTTGCCTGCCCCTTCTCCCAAAGGTCATAAACTGTCCTGTTTTTCCTGAGTTCCATCCAAAGCACTCTGTTCAGCCAAGCCAGTCTTCTTCCCTGCTGGCTCATCTTTCAGCACACAGGGATGGCCAGCTCCTGCACCATTAAGATTTCCTTCTTGAAGAATGTCCAGCCTTCCTGGACTCCTGGACTGCCTCCCAGGGGAGTCTGTCAACCAGTCTCCTAAACAGGCCAAAGTCTGCCCTTTGGAAGTCCAAGGCGGCAGTTCTGCTGACTCCACTCCTTACTTCTCCAAAAATCGAAAAGTCTATCATTTCATGATTGCTATGCCCAAGATGCCTCCAAACATCACATCACCCACAAGACCTTCTCTTGTTCGGTTCCATGTACCCTCTTCCAGTCATACCCTGAGACTATGATGTCTACAGGCAAAATATATTCCTTTAAATAAGATTAACTGCCTGTGATGGTGTGGAGAGATTACCGTGTGGTTTTTAATCCTTTGAGTGTCCTGGGACAAACTCTTGTCTATGGGAGACCCTCTGGCATGTGGAGTGCTGCCACTGCTGCTTGCCAGTGTGTTTTCTATTGAGTTAGCATGCTGAGAGATGTGGAGAATGATGACTGAATATCAATCTGATATATTGTCATGCTTGGTAATTATTCTGTCAAGTGTCTTGTGAGAGAAGAGAGTGCTAGAGCTCTTTGAGCTTAATGTTTGTCAATCGCATAGCGATAAGAAGGACCAAAGCTTATAAGTTTTATTCCAATTAATTGTAGAATTGGCCTAGTGAAGGAAATGTCTAGAAATGAAATTGTGTGGAAATTTTAATTCTAGTACTGTTTGCCAGGTGTTTGAGAACTTACGAAAAAATGATGACTACAAAACCCAAAACAAACAGTTTTAATTTTAATACAAATTTTTCCGTCTCTTTTCTTTCTCTACAAGCTTGAATTTTATAAGAGAGGGTTGCACACTTAAAAAATACATTAGATGATTACAGCTCACTTCCTGGACCCCATGGATCTCTGTACCTCCTCCTGTTAATAAGCGTTCCCAGAAAATTCCCTGGGTTTCAGTTTGAACCAAAGAGGGGTTTTATGATATCTCATGCTAAAATGTATTTACCTAAAAAGATTTTCTCAGCAGTGATCTACAGGATTTAGACTGCTGAGAAGTTCTCTATAGGGTTCAGACTCTGACAGCCAAAGGATTTAGACTGTGATAGTGTTCTCTGTCTCAATAAATGGAGCAAAGATCTTATAACCAAAGGGCTCTGTAGTAATTTGATTAGACTAAGTTTGCACCTTATGTATAATATAATGCATAATAATATAGCTCTTTGATTTCCTGTGGAGTTTCTAGTGCACTCAAGTTATAGTATTGTTCAACAGTTACTGGAATGCTTGGAGTGAAAGGTAACTACACAAAAACCAGGCAGTATTTTTGAGAAGTTCAACAAGAATGTGGAAGAGGACTATGTCTTTCAAGTACCTGAAAACAGCTAGTTAATAGGGTGCTTTGTTCACTGTTGGAAACATGAGGGGAAGCGCATTTGTAAGACTCACCTTTCATGCAAGGGTAAGTTAGATTAATGGTTTACAAAATGTTCTGGGTAAAGTAATTCTTTTACCTGCAGGGTTTTATGTAGGCAGGCATGTGAGAAGTCTGCTTGTAGTACTGCAGGGTTGGCATGCACTGCTTATTTAGATTCATACCTGCAAAGCCAGTAGTGATTTCATATCGTCAGAATGAATTTGGAACAGATTTCTTTGCTCTTTCCAAGAGAGATAATTTGTGAGAAGCCCTCCTGGGGAAGACTTGTTCTTACTTTAACCTTCACACCTTTTGAACTGCATGCTTTCGAGGAGGATGTTAAAAGTTGAAGGATGTTGAAGGACTTTGGTCAAAGCATAAGACTAGATTCTTAGGTCTATCCTAAGATACTAAGATTCTATGTCTATATCTAGCACAGAGATTCTGTGTGGCCTAGAGCTTGCAATCTAACTTTTTATATGCCCCAGATTCACTTACTCTGAAATTGTTAAATTTGTCCATCTCCCAAGTAAGTAGCTGAGTATTAAAACTTCTTTTTACTCTAGGACAGGACACGTATGGACGAGAGAGGGCTGGGAGCTTCACTTCATCACTGCTTGTATCACACTATCAAATTATCAGTACCTAATGTGTAATTTGAGATGCGTGCAGTTCTGGTAGATGCCAAGCAGCGACATATTCCACTAACCAGGGTGCCAGCAGAGAGAAGTGAACATCTCCTGGGAGAGGCCAAAGAATCAAACCATACTATAGAGCAGAGTCAGCATAGATACACATACATATATATGCATGGCCACACAGACATAGCAGCCAATTAGCCTGATAAACTAGCTAATATTCAGTCAGAATTGTTTTTGCTATGGGCGTAGAATGACTATTATAAATCAGACATTTCCCTTCCTTGCAATCCCAATCATTATAAGAAAACATATACAGAGCTTATTCCCTTAAACACAGTAGGGACAAAGAGCAGCCATCCCTTTTGCTGCCCTCCATTTCCAGGATTTCTTTTCCAGAGAGTTTTTGCCATAAAAAGCTCTGACTTCCCACCCCAGATGAAAGTGACTAGGCTTATTTTACCATCTGTTTTCTTCTTCTACAGTTGCTGATGCTGGGCTTTCAAGTGGCACAAGGAGATCTCTCAGACCATGTGCCTTGGCTGTGACCATGGTTGGCCATGTGGCCAATTGCCTGGGGCAGCAACTTCTAGAAAATCCTGTTCTCTCTTACTACAAAGGGCTTTAATTGTCTTTTCCGCTTAGTCATAAATGTATCTTGCACATGCGGTGGATTGAATAGAGTCTCTGGTTGTATGGCAATGAAATTCTCTTCAGATGGCAGCTACCCATATAATAAGCTATAATACTTTCTCACATTCTGTAACAGCAAGCTTGACACAGGCTTCAAAAAATCATTTAAATATATGCTAAAATACTTTACAGATTAGAATTTTCTCAGACACATGGCTTCACCTGGCCTGGCTCTCATTCAAGTTGATGTAAAGTAACTTGCTGCCCTTATGTGTTCTTATTTTTGTTAAATAATAGCAGAAGTGAGAAATTCAGGCACACTCATTCAAACAGGTTTAGTAAAGAGTTCCCAGAGTCTATTCTGTAAGTGTCTTGGAAAAGCACTTTAGAAATGTTCAGTTATGTTTAAACATACCATGATAGGATGCCTTCTAAAGCAATCACTCCCTGCATGCTGTTTTCAAGCTAAGCACCCAGGGATGAGCCTTAAATGGTGAAAAAACTAATGAAGATTGGGATAGGAAGCCCAACAGTGTCTCAGACTGTCATACCTGTACAAGAAGATGACAATGGCCACTGCATAATTGTTTCTTGAACACCTATTGGAGATGAGTACCAAGAAGATATTCACTGATTTTTCCCAATAACCCTTTTGAGGAGAAGAATCAAAGAGTGGTTGGAGAGATCAGTGGTTGTCAAACGGGAAGCCATGCAACACTGTAGGATCTGCCCTTGAATATGGTCTGAGTTGTTTAAACTCCACACACCTCTGTAAAGGCTTCCCCTTGTAACTGAGAGAAGCACATGCTCCCTATTTTTTTTTCTATTAGAATAATTACAGTATCTTAAGACACACCAGGCAGGTCAGAGCAAAGCCTGTTTAGAGTTTGCATTTCAACTGCACATTATGCACTCACATTGTAATATATTCAAACTGACAGCATTGTTATGGTGAATTAATCTAAATTACGTCTAGACATATATTTACAACAACAAGCATCATAGAGACTGTTTAGTGGCTGACTGCTCAGAGGAATTAAACAAGTAAATCCCAGGCTTAAACCTTACAAATAAATTGCTAAACTTATAAGTAGAAGAATAAATGAATTTAGGCCATGCTTCAGGAACCATACCAAAATCTTCTCCCTAGAATTTCACGAGTTTATGTGTTCCTTCTCCAGTTTACCATTTGAATTGTCATCCTCTCTGCTGTAGGGACATAACCCTGCTGTAATGCTGTCACAGGCTCAGAAACATGCACAGGGAGAGTGCAGGGACGTCACAGAAAGTCATAGGAAACATTACATTATTTCTGCTTCTGCGCAGTAGAAGCGCCTGCATATACCCACACTTTGAAAGATATCATGAATCTCCTATGGTTATTTTAAGTCAGATGTGCCAGGAACTTTAGCTATCATTTTAATGTTAGTAAAGACATAAATTGGCATTGTTCCCCCACTAGAGGTAATGGGAGGAGAATGAGGCTTGTAGTTCACACTGTTATTTATTATTTGTAAGGACAAAGGCTTTAGAAACAAGGCTGATTGCTTTTAGCACTTTCCAACTACAGATAATCATTTTATTACCCAGCTGTAATAAATCCACAACACTGCCAGTGGATCATGTAATTAATTGCAATTTTATAGACTGAGCAAATACAGTACTTCATCCTAAACTCACTGCAGTGTAAAAGCTTGCAATAGCAGAGTGAGGGACAGCATAGGAGAGGTTTGGTGTTTTTGCCAATGGTGGTAGCCATGACTCTCAGGAGAGCTCTCAGGGCAGCTGGGCACAGAGAAGATACCTGACCCAGCGTCTGTGCAGCCCAAGGAATCTCCATGTTATCAGAAAGGACAAAGCTGCTGTGTCACAACAACATTCCCCTGCAGCGACACGGGGACACCATGTTCCCAGCTCCTGGGGAAATCAAATGCTTTCTCCCCTCGCGTGGGGTTAGTGACAGGGGAGGGACTGCCTCTGCCAGCCTGTTTGGTTTTGAGATCTCGATCTGTCTGCCATAATGCAGCCTTCATGCAGCCCATCCAGGAGGGCTGGGGAGGGGCTGAAGGAGGAAAGCAGGCCCAGCCCAAACACGGGGGAATTAGATGCTGGATGAGAAACATGTGAGACTGGAGATTGCTAAGCACCAGGGCTCTGCATCTCCCAAAGTGCTGGAAAGCACTACTGGTTTTTACACTTGAGGAGCACCACAACAGTAAATACAACTCCTTGACGTGCCTTTTTTCTCTGTGGGGAAGCAGGAATCATTAGCACGGGCACAGCCTTCAGTAACACGTCCAAACAACTTCTAGCCTGGAGAAGGCTTTCACTCAGCTGACTCAGAGTGCGGGCAGAGCTACCGTCTGTGCAGATGAGCCTGCAGATAAACCAGGTGGAAACAGAGCAGTGCAAGTACTGTACATGTCCTACAGAAATGAGGCTGAGGTAAGAGTTGTGGCAACACAGGAAGGTCAAATTTGTTCCTTAAGATTGCCCAAGAGGCCTGTGTCAAACCCAGCATTTGAACCCTGGCATCTCCTGAATCCCGGGTGAGTAACTGCAAGTGCAGCGGAGGATTACCTTCAGGAACACTATTGCTGCTACCTTTAATAAGTGCTTTATGTGCCCTGTCAAAAGTGTTTAACAGTTATTTAGAAAGCAGAAATAGAGATGTGAATGTATGGCGTTAGCCACTGCTAGAAGCTGGCTTACATTTGTGGTCCCTGCTGGTTAAGGGAGGTTGAGGTTTCAAAGGGGAGCCACAAAGCTGGCTTGTGGGCTGCCAAGCAGACTGTAGGAGGGGAGACATTAGGACCATAATTTATTCAGTTTACTGAAAAAAAGAAGCCTGAGGTGATTTGGGTGTTTTGTACAAGTGTTAGCACATGGGATGGATATCTGAGAGTAGAGAGCTTTTAAACTTTTACTGACAAAGGCGTTACAAGATCTGGTCACTGATAAATGGCTTTCAGTAGGAGAAACTCCAAATCACAGCCTTTAATCAGTGGGGAGGACCTCACATGATTGCCTTCAGGCTATGAAAGGATTCCTTCTCTCTGCCTCTGAGAAGTATTTTGATTACTTCCCTACCCACCTACCACTTTGTGAAGCGTCAGACCTTGGTCACCAGTTGGAAATGGGACAACCGTGGGGTTAGACCACTGACAGAAGGCACTACATGGTCTCAGCCTTCTGCTTTGTGTATCTTCCTCTGATGCTCAAGGTCATGGCAATAGCCAGATTTGGGGTGGGAAAAACATTTTACTCCACAAGATAGTCAGGCAGGGACCTTGAGAGTTTTTCCCTTTGTCTTCAGCAAGGATTGCAGTTTGCAGGCTGGAATTCCTTATTGTCCCAGGGGCCTTCAGGGTGCAGATACTTCATTGTCTCTTCTTTGCACCTGGTGTAGAGCTTTTTCTCCCAAGAGCTGAAACACTCAGTGTAACTGTAGTCTTTGGGACATGCAGGAATTCAAACAATTCTCTCAGGCCAGTAAAAGGATATCACTACCCAAGTTAAACATTTTAAACAAAGTCCCAAAAAGTCCTTCTCAGCCACTGGCCTGTCCTGGCAATGCCCAAACTTTTCATGCAAGTCCCCCAGGCTGGCAGCAATGAGCACCTTGAAGCCTGTCTCATTTCTGTTCCCCATCAGGATCAATAAACTGGAACTCTTCCTGCTCATCTCCCCTTATTAACTTAATCTAGCAGGTGCTCTGAGAAGATCCCAAACTGAGAACACTGCATTCAAAATACAAAGAGATGGTTGCTTTTAAAACATAGCCAGAGAAGGTGGTCTTTATGTACTTGGTAAAGGAGAAAATGCCCAGCCGCATTATGGTCAGTTGTCACAGGTTTAATCGTCCTATCTCTGTCTAGGGGAATTTAAACCCCATATTTCCAGAGGAAGAAATCTTTGTTTCTGGCATTCACTTGAGCACTCTAGTTAAAAGGACATTTTACAAGCAAGTAAACACCAACATCAGTCATGGTGTTAAAGAAAAGTGTAATATCCACTCAGTGTATTTGAAGGGAGAGCACTGACATATCCTTTCTAATGTAAATTAAGGCCTGTGAATACTAAGTGAAAGTACTCAGATATCTGCCTGCAAGGAGAAGTGGAATACAGGAGTTTTAGCCCCATTGTCAGAGTGTCCCACCAGCTTGGCTTCCCTCCTGTTTTATCCACTCTGTGGCACGCAGTGATCCCCTGCACTGTGTGAGGAGCCTATCCCAGGTCTGGCAAATAACTACAAGCTTGTGCATAGTAGTTCTTCTGTGCACCTGAAGCTTAAAGATTTCTGAAGTTTCCAGACGGATAAAAAGAAAGAGAGAAAGGCTTTGCTAGAAGAAGAAACCTAAAATTATTTTCAGTATATGGTCCCTTCTGCAAACTGCCTAGGAGAAATATCTTTTACAAAACCTTTTGTCACAAATGAAGTTATTCTGTGAGCAGAAGGAAAAAAAAAATCTTTGGTGTAAAATGAGAATTATTAGCATGTTCCTTTGGTTCACATTTTAAACTTTTTTTTAAAAAATGGAAACACACCTAAGTGTGCTGTCTGTATATATAGCTCTGTTTCCCCTTAGCTTTTGATCCTACTCATTGATTTGAATCAAATTTGAGATAAGAATAAAACCCTCGAATAGTTTTACTGACAGAACATTATTCTGGAGGGGAGCTGGAAGGTTAAAAAGTACAGGGGAATCTGAAGAGGGGACAGAAAATCTTAATATTGGTCTGTTAAAGCAGCCAAGAGGCACAGCCCTGTGAGAAATCTGGCTTCACGTTTAGTACTCATTGATTTTATCTGACTTTCTCTGTCTTCCTGCAGATAATATCCATAGTTGCTGAGCCTCACCTCTAAGTCCCTCCAATAGCTGCCTGTTCTTGTGACCCTTTCAGGAACTTTGCAGGAACAATATATTTGAGGGTCATTAAATTTGGTTCAAATCAGCCAACAAGTTCTGTGACTACTGAAAAGGAAAATATATGCAGGGCTCAGTCCCAATAGAAATGGGAAAGCTTGTCAGCCCTGCAGCCATGAATAAACCACCTGATACCAGCCAGAGCTAATGAAAGGAGAAGAAGGACTCAAGCTACTTTACCCACTCCAACATATCCCCCTTAAAATAGCAGGTTGAAACACAGGCTAGTAGAAACTAGTTTATTGCTTTTAAATGCTTCAGTTGCTGCTTGTGATTCACCAATAGAAGAGCGGGCTACAGCATGCAGGGAGGTTTGTTTGGCCAGCTGTGAGCCTGAGCAAGTCCAGACTCATGTAACCAGTCATCACTTTCTCACTGTTAATATATCCATGCAGAGCTCTCTGTTGTTGTTCTTGGGAAGAGTGGGTGAGGATGGAGGGGATGTGTGGATGAAATATAGTTCCAGGACAGCAAGCGTCATTTGATCATCATGTGGAGAAGCATGGGAGAGGAACGTCTGTAATGTGCATACATAGAGATCACTATATCCTGACTGTCTGAATATTACAGATATATTTAAGAGGTTGCAAAGTGATAATTAACTTTTGTGTCCAACGTTCTGAGGCAAGAATCTTGTTACTGAGCTTATTCATTCATGATGGCCAATGCACATTCATTTTAAAAGGCACATTTGTTCTTTTTATCCAATATTTCTGTGCCTTTATGTATTTCAAAAACTCTTAACATCTTATAAAAATTAAAAATCTCATTTTCTAGGCAACAGTTATAGTAATTTTATTTTCGCAAAAATTATCTTTGGTATCTGCTTCTGTGGTGTAAATATAACCCACCACACCATGTAATAGAAATTTATTTTAAACGGTGCACATTACACAGCTCATGTGAGGTCTGATTCTGTTTTCAGTTATTAGCCATGAAAGCTACTGCTGTACAAGCTATCGGTTCAGTGATAACCATTTGGTGGGTAATTGCATAACTCACATTAGCTCAGTGCCACATGTCAGCTAAGGCATGAAGCCTTTGCTCAGGACTAGCTGTGTGTCTGATTGCAGTGTGCCAATAGAATTCCACAGAAGAAATTTCTGCAGACCCTATTTGATTTATACTAATTGCACTTTCTACAGTGTTAAGGCAGGAAAAAGGAGACTTAAACCTAGTACAGTTTTGTCATATTCTCTCCTCTCGGTCCCTTCACACTTCCTGGGCTATGTGATTATAATCTACATATCTGGATATTGGTCAAGAACATCTGTATGTTTTCATATAGATGATTATATCACTGCAAGTGCACACATGCAACACAGAATCTCTGCACGCACAGTAGTCATATACATGCTGGCGTGTTAGATTTACTGCTTAGGTCTGACTCACAGCAGAGCAAGTACGCAAATGTAGCAGATGGGATCAGACTGTGCACAGATGCTTTGTGATGCTGTATTCCTGTCTGGGAATTCCCTGACCCCACCAGATATCCTCAGTGCTGCAGCAACAGATGAGGATTAGGACCAGGTATGAAGAAAGGCGAGTGTGCATGGTAGTACAGCAGTTCCATAGTGATTAATTCAGTTTAATTTACAACAATTAAACATTTCACTCCAAACTGCTGGAATATTACTTTTGGCACAATGCATCCACACTTGCCTCTGTCTTTGCATCCAGTGTGCTGGTCCCTGTGAGGTTGAATTGCCTGCATGTTTGACAGCCACGTCACCTTCCCTGATATCTAAGTAGGCATTTCCTTTACTCTCTGACCAGCAACTTGACTAGCCGTGCAGCAAGAAGATGAAAAGGCGGTGTTTTTATGAGTAAAGGATAGACAACTGCAATAAAAGCTGCCCCTTTTACTGATCACGAGCCTCTCTGGTAGACTCAGTTAATAATGATGCAATGCTGAAAAGCTGACTGGCTGTGGGCAGCCTAGGAGCTAAGTTAGTAGCTGCTGGGGCTGGCAGGTGGGGCTACCCAGGCTGCTGTGCTGCCTGGGTGCAATGCAGCTGGGAGGGATGGACATGATGTGGGAGGGGAAGTGAAGAGAAGCCCCCATAGAAATACCAGCATGCTCTAATAAAACCCAAAGCTGCCACCCCCGGGCAGAGTTTTGTTTTTCGTAGAGTGCGGCACGCGTCAGCACGGCTGCGGCACTGCGGGGTTGCTGATGGTGCTGCCCAGCAGAGCACAAAGAGCTCCTTGTCAGGCTGCCGGTGACTTGTCCTGAAGTGCTGCAGATCTGGCTTTGTTTTCTGCTCTTAATCACTCGATTGCTTGCCCATGGGTTCATGCCGGCCTCCAGCCACAATGATTCTAACTAGAATTCAACTACCTCAGCTATTAAAAAAAAGTGTTTGAGTGAGGGGAGTGAGCAGCAGCTCAGGGCCTGTCAGAGCTGCCTTCTGCTCCGCAGGGCTTGGAGGGCCAGGGAGGTGCCTCCAAGTGCTCAGTGAGGCTGCACGGCTGCTTTCCACACCGGCACACACCAGGGAAGCCCGGCAGTGGGTCTGGCCTGCTTCAAGTGGTTTTACCAACCCCTTTAGCAATGTCCCCCCCTCCTAGCTGCTTCAGCAGGGAAGGCCTCCCCCCAGGCTGTCCCTACACCTCCGCCCGAGGGCCCAGCTCCCACCTCAGCCTGCCCAAAACACCTGCACCCCGCGTGGCTGCAGCCTGTGCCGTGGCCCACGCCATGGCTGCCCAGGCCTGCGTAGCGAAGCGCTAGTGTGATCTGCCCTGAAAAGAGGCACCTGCTTCCCTCAGCGTCCCCGTGGCGGGGAGAGGAGAAAGCATGGCGGCTGCCGGTGGTGGGTGGTGGTGGTGGTGAGAGAGAGGGCAGGTGGCTGGTTATGGCCCCAGTTAGCCAGCTTGGGAACCAGTTGTCAGCTTAACAGCCCAGCCTCTGCAATCAGATAAAAGCACTGCCCCTGCAATCCAGGAGATAACAGCAAGCATTAACCAAGGGGCTGAGCTTGCATGCCCCTAACACTCTGCCAGGGCCTCTGCAGAGATGGGACAGGGACAGCTGAGGGGCTGCTGGCACCTTCTTTCCCTGTTGCAGACATCTTCTTGGGGCCAAGGGGAGTCACGTCCCAGGACCATCCGTTCCTTCCCTTATGGTCAAGGCAAGTCTGAAGGACTGTCTCGGATGCAGAGATTCATCTTGCAGCACCAGCTTGCAAAGCTTCAAGAGGGACCTGAGCCCTAATTTTAATTTTCTATCAGGTTGACTGAATCTTCCCAGCAAAAATTATTTAAGGAACCAGCAGCCTCATCTTACAGATGTCTTCGATCACAGTTTCTTTTCTTGAGACAGGCATTTACATTCATACAAAAGTGGATGGATTTGCATTTGTACTGAGCACTCCCAGCTCCCGGTGAACTTATCAAGACTTGACCAAGGGCAACACTCCTGGAAAAAGGAGGCTTGTAAAGAATTGCCTAGTTGTCTGTATCACATCAGGAAATTATGTACTGTGCGTAGATCACCTACACAGGCATGGCTGCTCTGAAGAGGCATGACTGCTGCAGCCCTTGGCCAGGTCTTATATTGCGTAACACCATACCTTTATGTATGGTTAATATGTGAAGCTGCCATCAGGGATGCTGGGCAAAGCAAACAGAAGACTCAAGTGTGTGTAGCAAGCTATTTTTCTGTCCTGCCAAACTCTCTTTTCTTGACCTCCCTGCCCCTGAATGCACAAGCTGTCCTGGCTTATACCTTGCCTGCATACCAAATTTGAAGGAAGTCATACCAGTTTTCTACTTTAAATCCCCTTGCACAAGTTTATCTTCCCCAGTGAGTGTACCAGCACCAAATGTAGCCTCATGCCTCTTGTCTCCACCACCTCAACAGGTTATCTGCCACTGCCTTTCACTTCTCAGCTGAATGTAGGCTAGTCTTCCTCAGATGGCTCTTGAAACCTATGTAAGAAAAAACACGTGTAGAAATACTTCCTCTTCTTTTTTAAAGTTGTTTTTTTTTAATTTGGTTTCAGCTTTTTCTGTAGGATCTTAAGGCAGGTATGTCAAAATGCTTACAATTTTAGTACCACTGAATCTCACTGGAAGCACAGCTGGGTTGCCAAATTCCTAGACGCATTTAGTACATGGGTTAATTTGTTTCTATTTAGTTCATTCTGCATAGGAACGAATACAGACAGGATAAATGTACATGGCACAGGAGAACACAATAGCTTTGACTGAAGTTTGATTCTGTTGGTTTTATGCTCTGTTGGCCAGTGGGATGACACTGGAGTGAAAGGTGAATCAGGGCAATATCGCTACCCCTAGGAGCCTAGGACTGCTCCATCATCTAGCACCCTGAAGGGGAAAGCAGCCAGCCCCATGGATAACCCCAGGGTAATGAAGCCATGTCACATCACGTACAGGCTGTGGCTAGCAATTGCTACCTCCTGCAAGATCCCAGGGACACATGGTCTCATCCCCAGCTGCCAAGGCCTCTCCTACACACCCCAGCCTCCCATCCCACACTGTAGGCAGCTGGTCAACCTGATCTGTGACCCACTGACCAGCTCCACCCGGTAGGTGGGATCACAGCAGCAGGGTGCTGCTCAGCAGGTGTTTGTGACACAGGGCATTTTGGAGATAAGGAAGAAAAGGCAAAGCAACCAATATCTGCTTTCCCAGTCTCATGTCCAGCATGTGAGACTTGACAGTTGTTGGCAGCCTGACTATATAGGGATCAAGTGTGACGATGCAGGTACTGCAGGGAGGATCAAGACAGTCATGCATCTCCCTTCACCCTGAGCATGTGACTTGTTTCAATGGGAGCTGCTCTGGCTTTTAATGAAATCAGATGGTCAAAGTAGACCAGGGGGATTTGAGAACATGTAGTTAAATTGAGCAATTTCTCCCTCACACATTAAAAATACTTTTGCTATGCTGACCTAAAAGCTAGGATTTGTTCATCAGATCATTTATTCAGATCTATAGTCCACAAGATAATTAAAATTTAAGAGTTAATTAAACTAGCAATCATCTAAGTATAAGTATATAAAGAAGGCAGGGAATCAGATACCTTATATCTCCTCTTAGAAGTCATGACTTCTATCACATGTAATTACTTTCCCCTGTGGTGTGCATGGGACAGACCTGTTTCTAAATGAGGGCATTTTCTATTAAAAACAGCAGGAGAAAAGTTCAGACACTAAGGGCTTCATCTGTAAGGCTGATTTTCAAACAAAATCAGCCCGAGTCTGACAAAGCAGTGGTGCAGATGTTTATTTATGAGTATTTGAATAGCGCTGTTGCCCTTATTGCCGTCACTTCTGCTCCTGAACTTAGTCATGCCCTTAAATGCTTTCTTCAAGCAGCCCCAGAGCACTCGCTGGAGGTTCGTTCAATGTGCAACACACAAACCAAGCACCTAGGAATCATGGACTTCAAAAAAATGCCAGTAATACACAGCTCCTAGGATCCTGGCGCCTAGCTGTTGCTCTGGCAATGGCATGACTGCAAGGGACTGTGAAGGAGGTAGGGCTTGGGGAGACTGGGTGCAGAGCTTTGTAGAGGATCATGCATGCATTGAAGGGGAGTTATGCTGAGGGTGCATTCCAGGGGTGGGAGAGTTGAGCTGTAGGCTTGTTCATGGGAATGGGACAAAGTGGATTGTTGGTCTGTGCGGAAAGGTGGTCGGCTCATCAGAAGTGGACTGTGGACCATGCCTGGGGATGGGAGAGAGGTGCTGTAAGGTTTGGTGGAAGTCTATGGCACTGCATATGGGCCAAGCTGCAGAGCTGGCTGTGGGGAAGTAAACTGAGACCTATATGGAAAACTCCCTGGCTAGAGTGGCAGCTCTAAAGCAATATCTGGGGATTATTTATCTTACTGTAAACACAGTCAATTTTTCTTTCTGTTCTTTGCAAGGTGAGATTCTGCACAGTTTGCAAGCTAACTTGGGTCATCTCAGTAGCATGGAGTAATTGTGCAGGATCCAACTGTACATGTGGGCAGTTTCAACAGCCTCTTGGGTTCTGAAAATGTAGCTGACACAGTGATTGGAGAATGAGATTGCTGTAGAAACTGGTTCAAGAAGCCCTTGCACTTCAGATGAGGCAATGACCTAAATGCTCTTTAAGGGTACAGGGAGTGGCTTGTGCTGTCACTGAGTCCATCAATGAAACGGCACTTGAAAACAGACCTAAGGAAAAAAATAAAATTTTTTTCTTCAGTAGTCATTGTTTGGTTTTTGAAATTAATAGATTAAATATCCCCTTACTTACAAGTGTTAGCTTCTTACACTTCATTTTTCCCCCAGCCCACCTGGTAAAAAGGAATGAAAGCCACTATTTGGCTGATACCTCATCTCTCAAGATAGAGGATATCTTCCCTGTTTGATTCTGGACTTGAGAAAAGAAGTAAGTAGGGGGTTGAATAGGAAGATGGCTTCAGCTGAGCATTAGTTTACTACTGCTCTCTGTCCTCCCCATTGAAGAAGTGTCTCCTGCAGACAACCTCACTGCCTGGAGTCCTGGTGATCTGGCTGTCTCCTTCTTGTTTGGTTCAGAGGATGAACAGGTAGCTTGTCCAAGCAGCTCGAAGGAAATAGCACAATTTAAATGTTGACTAGACACCATTTGTCCAAAAACTGAAGAATGTGGGAAACATATGGCAAAAGCATGAATGGGTAAGAAGTGAAGAGAAGATAAGAATAATACTCATTGAAAAGCACTTAGTGCAAATGATTTGTTGAGCTGTTTGCCATAAATACAAAGTTCAGATGGATGTATATGAACACGTGTGTATACCAACAAGTCTGCTCTTTCAAGCTGCCTGCCTATTCACATGGTCTATCAGCCTATTCAACAGGGTAGCAACACAAATGTTGCATGAATTCCATCTCACTGAGTGAATATTTTTGGGCACACTTGACCTCTTGCTAATTCCTACCTGTAGCAGGAATATATTTCAGAGCTCTCATTACTTCAAACGCCAGGCAGAGACACAGGCCGTTAAAATAGGGTCTTTCTGTTTTTCTTTGCCTTAGAAGGGCAAGAATAAGTGCTACCAGGACACCCTGCTTGGGATCACTTAGTTGAAGGCAATCAGCCAGCATCATCTGAACTTTTTCAGCGCTGTTGTTTGCATGCAGGTATACTTTGCTTTTAGCCTTTGAGGGGTAATGTATGTAAGGCAGGCCTTCACAATGACGTTGATATCTTCCCCTGGAAGGAACTGCTTGCCCATCAACTGTGGCTAGAGTTATCAGAAATTAGCTAAACCCCAGGCTTATAGGAAAAGGCACCAAAGGTGACCCCGATGGTCCCCCTAATGACTCTTCGTTTGGGATTCATGAAACAGAATGGACTGAGTTCTGCAGCGCTCACATTTTATGTTATTTTAGAAGTGAACTGGTTTGGGATTACCATTGTATCTGACTCGCATTTTTTTCACCTGTTGCAACCTAGTGGAGATGGAGATTACAGAGTTGGGTAAAACCCGAATGTGGATGGAGAGGAGAGGAAAGGCTGTGCGGTCATAAGACTGCCTCATCGTATGACGGGGAATAAGTGTGCAAAGCAGGCTGGGGGCAGAAGAGGGCAAGAGCCCTATGCTTGTGTTACAGATCTGCATCACTGTACCATTTGGTATTATGACACCAGCTTTCCTGGGGAAAGTGCCTACTTGCAAAGCAGTTGGCAATGGCCCTCATATTCCAGCAATGACTAGTTAATCTATCCACCAACCCTGCTGAGATACTGGAATGAACTTCTCATCAGGTAGGAATCACAAATGTTTACCTTCTTACTGAAATATCAGGTCTCCTAGACACACTTACGCACGTACGCACATAGGCACATACACACAGCTACATAAAGGAATCAAACAGTATTTTAGCTTTGTAAGCAAGAGTTGCAGAGGTCTGGCAGAGCAGGAAAAGAGGCCCCTGGTGTGGGTGTTGTGCCTGGACCCTCCCTGGGTCCTGCCATAGTTAGATATGTAGGCAGATAGCTTGAAGAATCATTCTCCCCTCTCTCTCCTCCTCTGCCGTTTGATTGCCTGCTACTCTCTCTCATTCAGTGTTAGCAAAATCACAATGGCTCTGTGTACAACAGGACTGGGAGGATGGAGTGGGAAGGGAGAGATTGGCACACTTTCTTTTTCTGCAAGTTAGTTTCAGTCAT
Organism: Phalacrocorax aristotelis; assembly: GCF_949628215.1. Lineage (NCBI taxonomy): Eukaryota > Metazoa > Chordata > Aves > Suliformes > Phalacrocoracidae > Phalacrocorax > Phalacrocorax aristotelis. Next base: position 63,197,274 of record NC_134278.1, read on the forward strand.
ATCACCCGTGGGAGTGCATGCTGCATAGGTGCGGTTGCAGTAGAAGGGGAAGAAGATGGTAACAAGAAATTGAATGTGAAGGTGAACAGGACTGCATCTTTCTGGTGTATTTCTGGCTTGAAATGACCATGAAATCTATGGGCTTTCTGTAATATATCTCTGAGGAAAATGTATCCCGTTCCACTCTTCAGGCTGAATTTATGGGAGGGGAGTGAGAAATAAAGCTTCATATTGCAAACTAACTTTACTATGCAGAAATCACTTCCATACATCCATGCACCTATCCATCCCTATCATTAGTTGAGTATCTGAATACATCTTACTACTAACTCACATTTCTCAATGGACTTTAACATTGCCCTTTTTTTCTCATGCAAATAGAAAGCAGTCAGATTCTCTGATGAGTTCCAGATAAATAGGCAGAGAAAGGCATGGGTTTATGCTTTTTCTTTTCTCAGCTGCTGTTATGTTCTTAACGTAGAAAAACAAAGGTAGTGATAGAAGGGGAGGAGTAAGGGATGCTGAGCCCAGCATTTCAACAATGCCCTTGCATTCTCGTTTTACTTGTTCACCTGTAATTGTAGCTTATCAGAAGCACATCAGAAGCCTCAGGTGGAAATACAGACAGATCACTGGGCTTGAAAAAATGAAGCCATGGGCTCCCAAAGTGCACAAGGACAGAACCAGGACTGTTTTGCTGACAATGCAATGAAATACATTAGGCTCTCTAACAGAGAGATAAATCCTTATGCTGTGCAGAGGAATGTCTTAGAAACTTTCAGTGTGCTTCTCTCCTCAGCTCAAATGCTTATTTCTAAAAGTGGAAAAGAAACTCATTCTCCATCTGCACCCACTCCTCTGGCTTATGGCTAGAAATGCCTGACAGAATAAACAGTTGGACCCTAATCCTCAGTTTAGTGAAGTTAGGCACCTCACTGTGCTTGAGGATCTGGGATCCAGGATCAGCTCTGAAGATGGGCTGTCAAACAGAGTATTTGCTCAACACACTATGGTGTTTCACAGCAGCACCTTGTAGCCCTCAAACGACTTCAGTGATTCCTGATTAAGGAGGTGTATTGAGATGAGCACATACACCTCTGGCAATGCTTGAGAAATCCAGTCTTACAGTCAGAATGAGTACTAGTAATTTAATAATTTATTTAATCTGCAAAAGACACAAAGGGTGTGAGTATTAGGAATTCAGGAAGATTCCCACAAAGCATTCAATGTCTCCTTTTGGAGCACTGGAGGGGAAAGAGCATGATATAAGACAGTACCTTTGCTGTACATGGCTTTTCAAACCTGCTGCAAGCCTGATATGTATGGAATAGCAGATTTGTGTCTTCCAAACAGGGAAAATCTGCAGGAAATATGAAAACTTCTGGAACTCTCTCAAACCGTTCTCACTTCTTCATCAAGTGGTTATTTACAGAAGTATTGCTCCAGGGATAGAGACCATTCAGGGAAACAAACAAACAAAAAACCCCACACCAAAAATAAAAAAAATAAAATAAAATTAAAAAATGAAATAATTTGTATCATGTGCCAAGAAGGTAGTCATATGACTTCTCACACTTCCTTGATTATCTTACAGAGTTTTAAAATAATAATCAGTGTGTGAAAGACAGAACTGTCATGTTTTGTGTGCTGTAGATTTCAACATGCCAGGACAGTGGTGTGCTGCAGTATAAATCACCAAGACACTAAGAACTTGTCCCTGTGTCTTTAGTGACATGTATTATTCAAATCATGAAAGGTACATGACTTCAGCTGGTAATCTGAAGGCAGGATCTCGTAAGACTACTTGTCGTATCAGACCAGAAATAAGTGAACCATACAAATGCCACAAAACCATGTAAAAACTATACAAAATTAATACTGCTTCAATCTGAACTAAAATGAAATTCTGAACCATATCCTGGAATCGAACGTGATTCAGTTAAGAACTGTGATCTAAACACGCGCTCTTTCCATACGTGTTCTCTTTCCATATCAAACTATAATATTCAGGTTGGAAGCAGAGACTGTGTTTGAATAACTGGAAGCAGATGTCCTTTTGGAAAAATCTGCAACCACAGAGTAGAACATTCCCTTTCAAAATCTTAAAATTCACATGCAAAAGAAGAGTTTTACAGGAATATTACTACAGCCATTAATTCATGTGACCACCATGCTGTGACAACCCTGCTTGCAGATTATTAGGCTGTACTTCAGTGCATCACAGTAACACATTTCCAGATTTAAAGGTTTTGTATGTTCATCCCCATCATTTCCAAGCTTTAAAGAAGTGTACTCCATACTTTCCTTTGCTGAGATAACCTGGAAAAATGCACATTGACATGATGCTGCACAACCTATTTGGCTGCAAACTGAGAGTTTTACCAAAATGTTATTTGACACAGGTAACAAAGCTCAGGTTTGAGAAAAGCAGCCTGGAGCTTCATTTTCTATCCTTCCTGGAATGACAAAATGCATAGATATACCAGGAAGGTTTAGAGACATCAGAATTAGTAGCTCTCCTCCAACTGGCACTGCCTGGTGTGTCAAATGTGGCTTTCATGGGGTCATAGGAGGCTTCCTGCATCTCCCCAACCCCTCCTTCAGATCAGTGTCCAGCCCTGCTCAAAGCTCTGATAAGCAGCAGGTTACTTCCAGACCTTTACATGCCAGAGATATCACCTGGGTGTGGTATCATGGCACTTCATATTTAATACCATCATGACCTTGTATTTAATAACTGCAGTAAGACAGTTGGTAAGTACGCACAAAGTCCAACATGTACATGCTTAAAGAAATGTTTCCTCTGTTTCCTGATAAATGAACAGAGGTTTGTAATTCACTCAGGTTATCTGCTTTTCCCCCTCTTCTGTCCTCTGAGACTTTTATTTAGTGGCCGATGCTTGCAACATGTTGGTTGCCTGGAGAATTATAAATGCTTGTAGATAGCATTATTTAAAATGAAGACCCTGAGGCTGAAACAAAAGGGGAAAGCAGGCCTTTCAGTTTTACAAAATGTACATATGTTCCCATTGTGTTTCTTTTTTTTACTAGATGATATTCTAATAAACTTGATGTTTTGTTATGAGCACCAAGAATCTAATCCAATTTTCACAAAAGGCAATGGAAAAAAATCCCTTTGTTTTTCATGGGGCTCAGATTCTGCACTGTGTTTTCTCTCTCTCCCTAGAAGATATATGAATAAAATGCTGCAGATGTGGTTTTGATTTTATTAAATGTTCTTTAGATCATGTTATTCCTCTGCCTAGCTCAATTATATCATTAGAACATCTGTTTATTCCAGATTTGTTCCTTTTGGATACCTTTTCATTTCTATTTTGAAATCCTGAAAGTTGTTCTTCCTAAGAAAAAGAAAAAAGTCTAGTTTTTAATGCTGTGGAATTAGAGCAGAAAAAAAAAGCAACACAGTGTCAGGGGCAAAATATTTCTGCTTCTGAAACATGGAAGAAAATTGTTGTTTCAAGACATTGTGCCTCTCTCTTGTATGTACAATTTAAATATATAGTGTCGTACCTATTTTATTCTCTTTTGTCTCTTAGCTAGTCTCCCTGTCCTCCCCTTTTCAGTCAGTGCCCAGAAAGGGGTCCTTTCCTTTCCTGCTCTTGAGCACACAACATCTTTTAGAAGTCTACTTATGGATGAGTGGAATCAGGTTCTGGAACTGCCTGTTCCTTACCATTAACTCTGAGGTGAGTTAAAAACAACTAAATCAGATGCAGATGACAGCACTTGTAGATATCTTCCACAGGTCAGATGTTGCTCCCACAGGCTATTGTCCCATCAGACAGACAAAATCTGGTCCTAAAGAAAAAGTGAAATAAAACCACAGCTAGAAACAAAGTAGAAGAGATACTTCTCTGAAAAACATAAAACTCCCGCAATGGCAGGTTAACACACAATGACCATTTCTGAGCATTTGCAAATGAAAAAGCAGAACATGTTTGCTTGGAAAAGACTTTTCAGTTGCTTATTCTTCATGGTGAACCTCTACATGTTTATGAGCTTGGGTAAACTCCACCAAATATTTTCATGAGTGTAATTCACAGTTTTCTTGCCAGAGAACTAGTATTTTTTTTTAATAATTAGATGCTCAGTTTCTCATTGTGCATGACTGAAAGATGAGTGCAGCTACATCACTGTGCACTACCTGAGGAAGTAATCCATGGTTTGTTTAGGTTTTTTCATTTTAATGGAACCCTGCTTGTTATATGATAGAAGACCTGTCTTAAAATATTGTATTTCTGCGAGTCGGTAATATGTATTTGGCAGTATGTATTTGGTTTGTATGTTGGACTTATGTTTCCCATAATTTTAATAGCTTACTTAATTCTCAGCTTCCATTTTGAACATTAGTCTGCTGTGAAGTAGCTAAACTAACATTTTTATGTAAGCTGAGCTTCTGAAGCTGCAAAACATGAACAGAATCATAATGGATCTGTACAAAATTTGTTCACTTTGCCCAACCGTTTTTCACCTTCACCTGCATCTTCGCACTGATCTAAATACTTCTGTGTTTTGAAAGTGGGTGGGCAGAAGCGCGTGCCTGATAAGTAAGAGGATTATATATACCTCAAGCAGCAACTGTGAAGAGCCATGAGGGAGGTGTGTTTGACTCTTGGGTAACATCAGACATTTCTCTTTTTGTCACTTTATTGGCCTCCTTTCATGCAGAGAATATTGACAAAATCTGTTAAAATTCTCACAGCAAGGCAAACCAGCTTTTTTGGTTCTGTTTGCTGTCTCTGTGGGGCAAGCACAGCGAGACCCAAGTTCCTTCCCCAAGTCCATGTTTGGAAAGGGATGTTTGCCATGGAGCCTCCCTGATTAGACTGTGCAACTAACTGCTGGATATGGGGCAGGAATGCACTGGTGGTTGGGTGATTACTGCAGTGGTTTCCTCTATGGTCTTCTTCATTGTTCCCTCTCAGTTTGCCAAAAATAATATAAGGGTGTTTTTCATCCAAGCTTCTCTTCCCTTTAAAACCTTCATTGGTTTCCTAACAACCACATATCACATTCAAACTCCTTGTACTGGCTTGAAAGACTTTCTGTAACTCTCTAGACTGCAAATTTAAGTGCTTCTTGTTCTTGTTTGCAGTTATGTCTCAAAGACTGCATCCTTGATCCGAGCATGGGTGACCTCTTCTTCCTGTCCCTAATCTGTTCATAGTGGAAGGGCTCTTGAAGTCTTACTCGCAGAGGTGTTGTCCCACTCTCATTCCACCACCCAGTAAAGCATAAGTCTCTTGTGATGAGGCCCGAGCTTATTCAATTATATCTTTAAAATTAATAGAAGCGTCAACAAAACATTACTTGTGCCAGACCCAAGCAGTCACCTTTTGAGGTGAAGGCTGTGGTTCTCTTACTCCTTTAGTCTGTAATCATGATCTTAGCTGTTCTTATTGTAGCAGCACATCTAAATTTAGATTGTAAATTCTTTGCCCGTTAGATTGCCTTTTTACTGTGCCAAGTGCAGAGCACAGTTTAGGCCCTCATAGTTTGACTATGGGTTAGGATTACTTACAGCTGGGGTGGAATGCTGTTCCTGGCTTGCTGACCAGGCTTTCTTGAAGGATGTGGTCTGTGCTACACTCTGTTTCAATTTAATTCCTGGGTGCAAATTAGGGTATTGTCTTTTACCTTTAATCTTAAACCAAATCTGGAAATGGCTCCTTAAAGGCTGCCCCTTTGCCTGCGTGAGACCTTGGAAACAGAGGACTGCTGAGATGCTTCATAGGAACTCCTCATTTTCTGTGCAAAACTGCTTCGGGAAAGGTAATTTCCACAGAAAGAGCTCAACTCCAGGGCTCCCTTTCCTCTCACCTTGAACCAGCCAACCTGTGGAGTAACAGGCATCCAGTTGTGTTTCCTCCAGTGCTTGAGGGAAAAGGTCCAGAGCCTGAAAAGCAGAAAGTAGGTTAAGTGTGAGTGTGTTTTGAGGGTGGAGTAAGTGAGCATATCTGGAGATGAACAAGGAGAATTTTCTGGGTCAACTGATCAGGTGTACATTTGTCTAGATCATGTCAAAAATGAAGCAGAAAAGCAATCTATTATGTAAGATACATGTTAAAAAGCAGCACTAAAGATAAATTCTGACTGCTGTGCTTAGCACAACTGCAAACTTTTCATTGCACTCCTCTGTTTGCTGGCAAATAGCATTAGGCTCATATTGCATCCAGGACACTACATAATGACTTTTCAGCCTTAGTCAGTATTTAAAAAATTCATTTGAGGCCCAATGAAATGAAGATACGGTTTAATCTAATCAATTTAAAAATAAATCCAGGTAATATTTTGTTTAAAAATGTCAAAGTAAAACAGTTGAATTTAAATAAACACATTCCTTTATTTCTTTCCCTAGCTGAAACAATTTCACAAATTTGCTACGGATTTCCATGCAATTTTACCTGATCCAAGAATCTTTTGGTTTTTTTGAGAATAAGATACATAGACAAAAATGTTTCCAATTCTTTCCATATTTAGAAACATGTAAGTGAAAAATCGTATCTGTCTGTAGGACTGGGACACTTTGTCTTTCCAAATGTGTGGCCTTCGGGGGCGTAACTGGGCATTTTTGCCAACAGCCACAGAAAACATGAGATGAGCTTCATGGACACTGATAATATTTTTCTATAGTTTTGACTAGCTGGTGCCAAGCAGCTGCTTGCTGTCATGCCTGCCTCGTCCAAGGCTCTTCATTGCCCATCTCCCCTAGACTTGCCCCTGATAATTCCACCCTCCTCCCTCCTCCCTGCCTTTCTTCTTTCTCTCTCTTCTTTGCATGGACTCTCCCTTTTGCTTATCAGCTTCTTGTCCCTGCCTCCAGTGAAACCAGGGCTGTGAAAGTACCATAGTCTTTGCTGCTGTGGATTTCTGTGTTTCATCTCCTTTCCCTAGTTTTTGGCTGTCTTGTCTGTTTTGACTGTAAACAATTCAGGGTGTAGACTGTCTCCTTCATCCACACAGTGCCTAGGACAGTAGATCTCCATTCCTGGTTGATCCTTAATAACATGAATAATAAGTATGTAAATAGAATGGACAAGAGAGTCTTATGTACTCATCTAGATAGGAAATGGTAAAGAAGCACGACTGTTGCCCCCAAAACTGTCCCTATAGGAAGCAAAATAATTCTGTCCTCCTATAGTGGGATCCTTCCATGCTTATTTTACTTTAAGCATGTTTTGTATTTTTATCTTCCACTGGCAGCCTTATGTGCCTCTCCATAGCAATCTTTCTAGCACAATAATTCCTCCCTCCTATTTTTCTCTCCTTTCTCCTGCAGACTGAATTCAAATTTCTCAATCTCCATATCCACAGCCTTATATAAATTCTCTCTTCTATCCTGCTCTGCAAACCTAATTAACAGCAGAGTCCTGCAAGAAGTCAGTACACATAAAAGCTGGGGTATGGTCCTGCACTGCAATTTCTTTTTAAACAGCAATGAAACCAAGTTGATAGAGGTATTCAGTGTATCCTACAGTGTTTCTTTACCTCCTGTGAGGGTAGTCTCTCACACAGCTGCTTGCCAGCATTTCTTTGATTCGCCCAGCAAAGCTAGGATTGGAACAAATTGAAATGAACACAGTTTCCAAGCTTTAATCCTAATGTCCTACACCTAGTTCCAAATCTGCACCAAAAGTTCTTGCTTACATTCTTCCCCCTCAATCCACAAAGTTTCTTATATAAAATGCTTTCCTAGGTCACTCAAAAAATATTTCACGATGATTCAGTGGTCCATAATCTTTAATGAGCTTTTGGCACTGTTTGGTGACTGCTTGGAAATCTGAGGACGGCAAGTATAAGGTGCACTGTATAAACATATGAGGGAAAATACTTTTTTGGTGCTCATCATTTATAGCTCAGCAAAGATCAAGCATGAAAATAGTACAGTCTCAATTAGCTGCTGGTCTGGATGATACTGGCAAGCTGTAAATAAAAACCGTCTGTATATTGCTGGACTCTGAATAGGCTGCTTTAAGCAGCTGAGGAATGGCTTGAGCTGGCTGTCAGAGGCTCAGAAGAGCCCCAGTCTGCATGACAGGCTGCTGCCCTGCTCAGCTGTTGGCAGTTACCTAATAGTTTGGGGTTCAGTTTTCTTTTACTTTTAAATTAACTTGTAATAAACTTCAAGTTAACCTTAAACTGAGGTCAGTCTGAGGCTAGATAGGTGATATTTGTGCATGATACTAAAAATATCTAAAGGGTTCTGATTACTTTAACTCTTGTCAATCTAGTTATAGACCTTCATATAAAATAGAATCTATTCTGGTCCCACAAATCTCTAGTCTTCCTAGCAATAGGATAAGAACAGGCCTCTTGGCTATTTTTTTAGATCCTGGATTTTTTTTACTATCAGTGATCAACACATGGTGTTCATTTTCCTCCCAAAGTGGAACCACCAGAGCTGAATGCAAACACAAATGAAGCGTGATTTCCACAGAATAAAAGCTCCTGGGCAAGGAAACTTGCTGTTCTTTTTTTTTTTTTTTTTCTTTAAAAGAGATTGTCTCAGTTTTCTACATGTTTCCAAGAACTACTTCCAAATTTAGTCTTCCAATGAAAAGCCAAATACCACCTGCAAGATCTTGGTATGATAATCTGCTGCAGCAAGGTCTTCAGGTGCTGTAACTGATTTTCTCAGAATTTTCTCAAAACCTCTTGCCCTAGAATGTTTTGGAGCAGAGTTGACCTGATAAGAAGTCTTTCTACTGAACTTTAAAAAAAAGTTGATATATCATGAGCATCAGTTGATTTAATTAAATTTATACTTTGGAATAACATTATGAGAATGTTTTTAAATTATTAAAATACCCACTTGTGTCAGAATATTTTTCTAGTTAAAAAAATAGCTTGGTTTGCACCAAAAATGCTCAGACTTTTTAAATGGTTAGAAGCAAAATATTTTTAAAAAATATATTAATGGAATATTTAGATTTACTAAATAAAAACTTTTTCTCTAACCTCACAAAAATAGTTAAACATTCCACTTTGGCTGAGGAAAACCATTCAAATCTAGAAGTTCTTGTTGAAGCATTGAGTGTGAAATGGCTTTTTAGGTGACATCCTTTCATTTTGCAAGTCTGCCAAATCTATTCTTTACTCCCTGTGAAATGGTCAGGTGTTAATCAACATTACCCTATTAGCTACAGAGTTCTCTGTTTTAACTGCCTGGGGATGGTGTTGTTTGCACAGGTGCCCTAGCTGGGCAACTGAATTAATACCCATTTTCCTTGGCTAAAAGGCTTGTTTTTCATGTCTTGCCTGTCTTTTTGCAGACATAAATGCAGAATGTCTTTTGAACTTGCATTTACAATTAGCTGTTTTCACACAACATGCTTTCTCTCCTGCTGATGCTGGTTCATTAGTATGTAGATACATTTTCATGCCTTCACCTAAGGGCCTGATCCTTTCCCCACGGAAATAATGAAATGTGTTGCCATTAATATCAGTGGAAACAGTGTCTGACCCTACATTAGTACTCCTCTTTTCCTAAAAAAAGTGCAGGCTTTCCAAAAATTACTGATTAGACAGTAGGTTGTGCTCCATTAAACACAATGCTAAGGTGTGCAGCTTTTCCTAGCCAGTAGTTCTCAATGTCCTCAGTCACACTGAGTATGTTCTTACAGTTAACAGTACTCAGCCTGTCATAGTCCTCAGGCTTGTACTGTCCTTTTCACTGGAATTTGGATACACAGACCTGAATTGCAGAAGTTTCCTGTTAGATTATCTGCCTACCTACCAGCCAGCCACTGCTTAATAAACTGGTTCATTTATCTTTCCTATGAGTTGAGGGTTTTCAAAAACAAATCCTTTTTTCTTCTTAGGAGTCTTTGTTTCTAGTTTGTGTTTTCTTAATGCTTTATGGAAGAACAAATCAGAGAGATCAGCTTTGTATTTAGCTCTGAAGGTGGAAAGGCTGATTTGCTGTATAGGATGCATCCAGACCCTATGACATATCCTCTCCCAGTAAATTTAGGAGGCATTCTGAAGTGAGTTAGGTCTTTTACTGGAAAATTATACTGACTTGCCCTGACACAGGGCCCAGTTCAACTGAATGTGAAGGTTCCTGGGGTTACAGTGAGATTTGGCTCAAGCTGTGAAAGGAGCCCTGTTCCACACAGCAAATACCTGCTGCCTTTTCCAGAGTATTTGGTCTTGCTTCTAAACAAAATGAAGCTTACTTAAGCTTACTATCTGGAAATGAGCATATACCTTAACCATTTCCATGCAGGATAAAATAGGCTACGATCGTCTGTAGTTATTTTTTCTAGCAGACTCAGATTATTTAAAGCATTGAAGTTACAATAATGTTATGGTGATAAAAAGTGACCCTCTACTCTGTTCAAGAATACCCTTCACAAAGCCACAACAAATGGCTGTTTTCTGCTGTAGCAGGTAAAGACTCCATCCAAGAACACCATGCAAATGCAGGAAACCTTACATATATGAGCATTTGGCATACAAATTACTTTCTCTTCTGCCTGCACCTGCTTAATTTTACCTACATTCAGTTCTGACTAGCTCCCTTCTGTGAAGGTGGTAATGAAAGAGCATCTGAGAATGGAGGAGGCTCGTAGTTTCTTATTTTATAGCATCAAGAGTATCAGCCCCCAAGGACAGACTTTGTCTATAGGTTCTCTAGAAATCCACTTTATAATGGCAGCTGGGAGACTAGGAATTACCTGTGGGAAAACTGGGTAGGACATACGTAAAGATGACCTTGGTCTACCCTAACCAGGCTACATATCCACTGGTGGTGAAGTCTACGAACATAAAGGCAGAGTGATAATCTTATGTATTTCGCTACCTTGTTGGAGAACATTACTCTCACTTTGCTGGGGATGCCTGAGTTTTGGGAGTGGGAGAGAGGGAGACAGGAGTGGAGGGACAGCAGCATGGGGAAAGCTTGTAGCACAGCATCCAGCCTCTGTCTGTTTCCAGTCTTGCTGATCACATGGATGCCCTTGAATAATTATGACTCAGGTGAGATTTTCCTGCTTTAGATGTGAAGGGAACAAAATGGCTGGTCCATCTCTTTGCTATCACTTGGCTGAAATTAATATGAAAAGAGAGGTAGGACAGCTGGCAATCTGGACAGATGTGTGGTGGTTGGAGAAGTTGATTTCTAGAGGCAGAAATGAAATTAAGATAACCAGCATTTCTAATTTCTGAAAGATTTTTGAGTGCCTACAAACTCCTTTATAAGTTGGTGTTCGTAATTGCTATAAAATGTTGTGTTCAAGTGCTGTAAGTGTTTTTCAAAATTGCTTCCAAGGGGAGAGTTTTCTGAGATGCTACCCCCTATAAAGCAAATGACGCACAGCTCAATTCCTTACCTGCTTCTTTCCTGCGCCATTCCAGTGACACAAGAAGCCACAGGCATGCACATCTCACAGGTCCTAAACCCCAGCTGCCACTCCCTTGGCATCCGCCTGCTTCTCCCTCCTTCCTCTGCCCCGTCCTCCAGCAGCTCCATCCCTCCTTCCTCATTTTACTCCACAAACTCTTACCTCTCAGTTGTCAGACAAAGTGGTTCTTACCTCTCACCCGAACCCCATAATCATAAATCCATTAATTACAAGACTTCTTCTACATGAATAGAAGTCTGGTGAGGATGCTTATTATTTAGATGACAGAGAGAGTGTTTCCTGTTTATCTGGTTCTGTTCTTACAAAGCATCCTGCTGCACATAAGTGCTTTGGCTGGAGCCTCAGCTTTCATAGGATCAGCCTGATTTTACCAAGGTGAGTCCACATCCTGGAATATGCAATTGCACTTTAATACCTAGAAACTATTTTTGTGCTCACAAAAACTTTAATTTACAATGTTATGGTGTAAGCATGTGATGCCATCACCACATGCTTTTCAGCTGTGATGTCACTGTGTTGCAAAGTGACACACTGGCATTTGCAAAGCAAGAAGAACTACAACCCAAAATAAGAGATTTGGGAGGATTTTGTTTGGTTTAAAGCAGGGCTGGTGAGTCAAAAATAAATCAGCAGTTTAAAATATATCACAAAAGTCTTTAAACAGAATTTCAACAAAATGTTGTTCATTAGTCATTCTTCTGTTACTAAGCTGCTTCATAATTATTGCTTAGTACATAGGAAGCTTGCTAATTGCTTTTATATTGAAATGCCTAATTAAATATTTGGCTTAACTAAATAATAGATTAAAAATGGCATGAAGGGACATGACGTGAATAGCTGACTTCTCTGGTAATGGGGAAGATGCCTTGGGAGAGAGATGTGTGATAGCAAACAGCCTCTCTGCAGCAAGTGTGCAAGGGACTGATATATTTCAGTACAATTCCCAAGAAAAATACTGCACAAAAATAGTCTTCTATCATTGATGCAATTCTTATCTAGTTAGTTCTTATTCTTACATTGCTCGTTTCTCAGTAGACAAGCTGGACCACATAGAGTGTCTTTTTCACTCTGTGTTTTGGGAGTCTCTCTGTCATATCAAGTACACACTGTGGGGGATGCCTCAAAGGGGTTCCCCCTTTCTTAGCGATAACTTGAGTTCTCTGTTATCAGTGCAAATGGCTTTATTTTTAAGCACTACTTACATCAGGTCAGGGCTATTTCTAGAGGCTCACAAGCAATGATGAGCAATTTCCTCTCTGGTAATCTAACCTGGGCTACTAAATCTGAGATTAACAGTATTCCTGCCTTAAATGCTCTTAGTGTTTCTGTCTACAAAGCCTTCTATGTTAGAAGAACAATATAGTGACAGCGTTACTTTGGAGAACACACATCCAAATGATTGATCTTAAATTATTCCATTTATCATCTTAAGGAAAACACTGTATAAACTGTTATGATTTCTTCACTTGTTCACTGTTATCCATCATAAAGTAATTGCAATTCCTTCTAGTTACCCACAACGGTTTTAGTTTAAAGGTTAATATATTACAAGGTCAATTTAATTGTGTATGGGCTGGCACATTAAAAGGATTTCCAGTTAAAACATCTGAAATATATCAGAAGCTGAAGCCAGAGCTTCACAGCCCAGTGACGAAGCTGCTCCAAACAAATGAATTGGATCACTTCATTGATTCAGGTACAGTCTCCAAGATAATGTGTTTTCAGGTTATTTTCAGCATTGACATGGACTCTGTTAGAGACCAAAAGACTATATTAGCCATCCAGCTATTGAATTAATGTTCATAAAGCTCACCTTGCAATGACAGTGATTGGAAAATTTCAGCCAATGTGCACAGGCATATGAGAAGAGAGCGCGGTATTGGAAAGAGTTTTGAGGATTATAAATGTATCTCCAAGCCATTCATGGTTTCTGAAAGATTTGTGACACAATCATCTTGGTGCTTTCCATTGTCAGCTGTAGTTTTGTGCATGTCCCTTTAAAGAAGCATTCAAGAGGACAGTTTTCACAACAGTAGAATAACAGGGGAAGAGGAACCTCAGGGCCCAACACTGCAATGTTGTCATCAGAGTTGGTTTTGCCATTACATCAAGTGAGAGTAGGAATGATCTTGAGACAGTAGGCAGAGGCACAACAGAAACAGATACTTCAGTGAAGTTTTTCTGCATTTTATTTTGCCCTTTATTAGACAGTCCTTTCAAATGCGACCTTACCTGCTCGATAAGGGCATATTATGACAATTAGAACCAGACAATATCTTGTAAGCCACTAGATTTTAATCTTTTGTAAGAAAAGTTAGAAGAAGACAATATAATTCTTGGGAGAGTGAGTCAGCCTCATTTCCTGGCCAAATTCTATTTAGGGTTATTGGTTTCCTTTTGTCTGTATTCCCCCACATTTTCAGAGACACTGTAGTTTATATCCAAACTCACAGTACTCTGATGTGCTGTTAAGGGTCTACTTCCACCACATAGGTGACTATGCTGAGGTTGTTGGAACAGTGATTCTTTCTTGTTAAATTATAGCATTCTGCAGTCTTGTGTTAGTCTTTATGTAAAACGTGCTGTATAAGTAGAGAGTTCAAAGGAAATGTGTTATTCTTTATCACCTTTATTATTTTATGTTTCTTTACTCCTGTTGGGAATGAATGCTTTAAATATTTTGTAATGTCAAATATTTCTAATTCTGACTAAACTCAGTGATCTCCAGTAGGATCTGAGCTTGCACGTGAGCTTTGATCTAAATCTAAGTATTTTGGATCCTTCAGGCACTGTTGACATGAGTAGTGGATAGAGTTTCTGAAGAACCATGGAGTCGCAAGCAGTATAAAGTCATATTGACTTAGTCAGGAAATAACATTTATCAAGGCAATGCCATATTAGTGGTGGTAGTTTGATTTTATATAAACATACTCTAAAACTCTAATCAAACATCTGACAAAGAGGAACATGCTAATCTTAACATAATCAAAATAACTATATTTAAAAAAGAAACCTTGACCTCCCTTTACCTATAAAGTATAAGGAGATTGTCTTCATGATCCGATGACAGACTGTCCTTGAATTCAGACATCATAACCTAAAAATGGCAACAGAGGAATCCTCCAAAGGAATGAGCCTTTCTTCTGAGATACACTGGATATACACAAGCTATGTCTGAGTCACCCAGTGCATTACTTATGGAGTCTTAACACATTGCTATAGTATGCTACAGATCTGGTGTCACATGCACTAATAGCAGGGTAGAGAGCTGGAGCTAATCTCACCTTCATGCACTCAAGGCATAGTCATTGTTCACAGAAGTAGTACCATGGTGCTGTTAGATCTTTGCTGAGATCTCTGCCCTGCGGCAGCCCCACTGGTAGGCAGGAAAGGGCTGAGAGGTGACCCTGAACCAGCACGTCCCCTGGCAGTCCCAGAGGAGCCCTCCCCTTCCCCGGGGCTGCTCTCCTCCCCTGTGGGGTGCCGCTGGGGAAGGTGGGCACCTGCCACCCTGCTGGGGTCCTCCAGGCAGGCTCTCCTCCCCTGGGGTTTCCTGCCAGACTCCTCATTGGCAGAAGTCAGCATGAACCCTATGTAAATTTGTTTTCAGATATTTACAGGCTGCAGGTTTCTTTGGTAACGTGGTTAAATCCCAGCCTGGGTCTGTTTGATTTCATCTGTGTGGTTGTCTTTATTAGATGACCAGGATCTATTTTCCCAGCACATTCATTCTGCTGTTTATGTGGGACTGTGGTCAGGAGACTCAGGCAGACTAGGACTCTTTGTCGTTCACAGGAGCTATGCCATTGCTTCATCTGTTTTATTCTCCTCAGCAATGCAGCCAAACTAGCAAGTCCCAGAGCATGTTCCCATTCTCCCTCTCCCACAGTGAGTGGATGTTAGCCATGCACCCCCTGCATGGGATACAGAAACAATGCTGCATTTCCATAGGGCATAACTCAGCTCTGACTATGCCCCACAGAGCCCAGCCCAGCTCCTCTGCAAACTTCATTGTCAGATTTTCCATGTGCAGTAGAAGCTGGACTTTATTCCAGCCACCTCAGCTGATCAGTACACTGACACCAGTTATTACAGGTGCAAGATCATGAGGTGAGAGGTAGAGTCTCAGCAGACATGTCTAGAACAGATTAAAGATTCTCTATTCCTTTACTTTGCTTCTCCACTGCCACCATCTTATTCAGAATATAAGAACAACAGCAGCAAAGGTGGTGGGAAGCAGACAAGAAGGACTCATCCCTTTTTGTTTTAAAAAAAGGATCATGTCATTGTCATTTAGACTTGGGTATCATTGTGAACGGAAGTATTAAAGGATTAGTGAGTCATTTATACCCAGTTATACCTCCAAACATCGGGGTGGCTTTCATTGCAGCTCAGGGTCACCACTTGCATGTGTGTGCAGAGAAGAGGATTGCCCAGTGTGACCGGCACACAGGGAGAGGGGTTAGCTAGTGATTTATTTCCAGTGAATTAACAGACTAAGGGAATCCTCTATCTGAACAGCTTCCTAAAATAACACTGCTTACTTGTTGTGACAGTAAATCCTAGATTAATCTGTTCTTCTCCCTTCCACCTTTCCTTCTATTTCTTACTGTTACGGAAAGAAAAAGTCTCCTTGTCCTAAAGTAGGAGATTGAACTTGACTCTCTAGGAACCTGTGTTTCATCTGAGAGCATGTGACATGCAAGAGAAAACCAAAATCCTAAAGCTCATGGAAGCCGACAGCAGCAGTGCCTGAAAAAGAGCCATATAAAACTTTCAAGACTTGCTCTAAAGGTAGACATGGGGTTTTTATTCTACAACATCAGAAGCTGAGACAGAGTAACATCACAAATTCAGTTCTGTTTCATGATACGTTCTTGAATGTAGGCTAGTGTCAGACAGCTTAAGCCCAGTCTTTAATCTCCATTAAAAACTACTGCTACAAAAAAAAAAAAAAAAGATTTTTGTAAATGCTTTTTTTTTTTTGTGGGGAGGGCTTACTTACTGTTTTGACTGCTGAGCATTGAGGCGTGGCAGACTTCCATTCCAATCCACCAGTTTCAAAAGCAGCAGAAATGCAGGCCATGTCAAACAGCTTGTAAGCGCATAAGGCATTAACTGACTTCAGGCGTAGTAGGAGTTGGGTGGCACTTAGAGGCTGTGTCTCCCTGTTAAAACCTGATGAGACAAAAGTGCTGCTTTTGGCAAGAATCTGACTTAAACGGTCTCATTGCATCCCTAAGTAATTAGCTGTGTATCAAAGCCCTACTCTGTAGTGTGCACCACTGTTTTGTACATTCACAAGGTTACAGTATGATAACTACACTATGGGAAACTGAGCAGCCCATGAGGTGGGAGAGGACAGCACCTCCTCTCCTTTCTCACCCTCCTCAGTCCACCTGTGACTAAGCTCCAACTCCCTAATTGCCTCCTTTGCTAGGCTCTCAAGGAGCACAGCACAGAGGTCTCACCCGATCACCTTCTGTGCTTGGTGGATCTGTTCAGCTGCATGAAAGGGGCTGTGCCCCCATGCATGCCCTGGTGCCAGGGGTCCATGCCGGGTGGCCCTCGTGGCTGGCCCACCTGCTTTGCTGCCCCCACAGGCAGGACACTGCAGTGAAGGGGATGCTGGGGAAAATGGGTCACTGTGGGCTTTGCCAGGGGGAGGCTGAACATCTAGGAGGTATCCACACAGGCGAAAGAAGGTAAGGCTGAAAATGGAATTAGCGGGTTATAGCACTTGTGGCTGGTATACACAGAGAGTCCTTGATCTTCCAATAATGTCTCTTAAAAGAGGAATTCAGGTTGTATATACAGGTCTGCAAGTTATCTGTTATTACCTAGCAGTCTCTTTTATTTCAGCTGTCCGAAGGCCAGAATCCTTTAGAAACCCAATAAACCTCGGTTTAAATTGTGGCTAGAAAAAAATATCTCTCCTCTATTTCTCCCACTGAGTTTCATGCTTCTCTACTGCTAGGTTGTATTCACTTCAGTATCATAAGAAAACACTGCTTCTGGCTGCAGTACACAGCAGGAAGAAATAAAAAGCAATGAGATGCCCATCATGGTTTGAAGATTTGATCAGTTCCAGAGCTTAAGAAAAGTATCCAAGCACACTCATGCACTTGGAGGTCTTACTGTCCATGATGAATTTTGCACTCATACTGTCCTGCCAACGGAGAGCAAGGTAGTGTGGCCACCATGTGCAAGAGCCTGTTTATAGCTGCAATTAGCAGGACACTACACTGAAACTGATGCTTAGATTTGCAACAGGATTTTGGGGTCACAAGCCTTGTGCCTTTAGCAGGGTTCAAAGTCCTCCTTTAGGTACCCAGACTCCCCCTGCCCTCTATGGGGAAGGTCAGGTAATTCAGAAAAAGATGCAGAAAGGAAGAGACACAGGCTAGGGATTTGGGGGTACAGAAGTCAAGGACACATCTCAGTGTTCCCACCTTCTTCCTGTGGTTATGCTCCTGCCTTGCTCCCTCACCCTCTGACCAGCTGGTTGTGAAGACTTTGCTCACCTTCTGGCAGGGGATTGGGGTGGGAGCTGCGTCCTCCCAGTCAGGGAGAGCTCACCCATGCCTCTCAGAGGGGCAGCCAGGGATTGAAGGCGGCTGCCTCCGGAGAGCTCCAGCTGCACACCATGCTGCTTTCAACAGGCATAGGAGAACCTTCCACCAAGCCCCTTTTTTAAAGGAGTTGACTCAAGAAAAGAAACAATTACATGCTTTGGTTCAGAGAGGATTAATCTCCACCCGGGTGGAGGTTAGCAGCCTGTCGGATTTGTGCTGTACTAAATGTGCTCTAAGCAAGTAGGTCAGGATGACTCCCTCAGGTGATAGAGATGCCCAGAAAGAAAGCTGAGTACATGCAAATCCCTTGAATTCCCAGTACAGAAGTCTCACCAGCTGGACACAAGGCAGGCAAAAGTGTACAGGTCCACCTGATGAGAGGTTGGGTGAATCCAGGCACAACAAATCATCTGATATGGTTGAGAAGTGCCTTCTGTGTTAAATTGCAGCAGGGGAAAACCCCCCTCCTGTTGTGTGAGCCCAGATACCAAGCATGTCAGATGCCAGATGCACAATGGTGAGGCCAGGGTGGCAGATGCACTTGGAAAGGAAAGGCAGAGATTAATCTGCGCTGATGTGCATGGGCATTCAACTAGGAATTAAGTCCAAATTTCTTCATTGGTAGCATCAGGGCTTTTAGTGGTTTTTCCTTTCAGGAAATGGAACTTCTGATACTTCAAGAACTTTAATGTTATAACACCTAAAGTGCCTTTGGATACCTTTGAGATCATGTCACAGATATGCAGAAGTCACATCTCCAAAACTGGAATTAGGAAAGATTCAGGAGCCTCCATCCCTCTGAAACCATTTTATACTATTCTGAAGTTTTCACACCCCACGGGAGTAATTAAAGGTATTGCAAGAATCAGACCTGAATTCCCTGACTTGAATGTCCTTATCATCACTGAAATATCAAGCCAGAGAAAGGTTTCATGTGAACACTTCAGGGACGAAGTGCAATACTTAAAATTTGTGGCATATAAAGTCACACTACCATTCACATTTACTTGAACTTAACAGCTCTTTTATTACTATTTTATGTTTTCTCTAGTTTTTTCTTTTGCTTTATTCTTGTGTTATCTCATTTCATTTTTTATATTGCTGCTGTAGCAAGTTTTACATTCAGCTTATTATTCTCTGGCAAGAGGATGTGAATGAACTCTGATTCAGCAAGTCAGCAGCACTGCAAGAAGGACTTCAGGGTCAAAGCAATCAGCTGCTATAGACATAAAAGCATTACACTAAAATAGCATTGCAGCATCCACAGGAGGCGCAGAAAAATCAATTTCTCTTTAGAGACCACAGAAATAACAATGATGTATTTTTACAGTAGAAAGTAGAATGCAATTTTGTGATGATGTCAGGTCTTTTAGGTACTTGGTGATGTCATTTCACAGAGGTGCTCTGGATGGGATAAGAACAACCAGCGTCACAGCTCTCATCAGTGATGTCTGGATTTGCAGTTTCATTTCAAGTAGATGCCAGTCAAGAGTCTGGATTTTTCATGAAATGTCACCTAACCACAAGGAACACACTGACCTGAAAAATGGAAAAGAAAAAGAGAAAAATCTCTCGTGGGAACTTGGTTTCTTGTGCAAGCTGCATTTTCTTGCTCTGCTCTTCCTTAAAATGCAACAAAAGAAACCCAAAAGCAATTTCTCATTTTGGCTTAGAATCAGAAAACACAGAGGCAGAGGAATCTGCCCAGCATGAGATTTTTGGGTTTTTGTCAAAGTGACGTATGTTGAACATGGAAAATATTTCCCAACAGGTTTGGCTTGACCTTGGGATGAAGGCTTTGGTCAGTTCCTCATACATCTCATATGTTCACCTATTTTCATGAGGCAGTTACTACCCAGTGGGTCCACCCTCATGGCGCAGAACAGAAGTGCTTACTGGTTCCCTGTGGTTCAAAGCCTGCGGGATATGCTGGGTTTGACTTTTCTCAGTGACTTCAGCTCTGAGGATAAGGATGCAGGGGGCTGTAAAAAGAGACAACTCCTTTTCTCAAAAGCCTGAACCTCTTCCATCTTTTTGCAGGACAAGGAGGCTGGGATGAGCCCCTGGGCTTCAAATAAGCTCTCCTTTAAGAGATGGCATATCAAGCCTGACAGCGTGTGAGCAGCAAAGTCAGTGCAGGGGTACTGTATGCTTAGTAAGCTAAGCCTGGCACGGTGTTCAGTTCAGGAGCTGTGCAAGATGTATCTCCTGTCATGTTTACTTGTTTGCAGGTGGAATAAAACACAGCCAATGGGTAGGGAATATAACGTGCTAATGCACATTATCACTTCCCTTCTGAGTTTACATCATCAACAACATTCAATCAGACCCTTATTACATATAGCCAGGTGCATGCTTTTTCTGTAAATCTGTTTAATCATAAGACTACCTCCATAAAGTTTAGGATACAAAAGGCAACTGACCATGCGAGAATGGAAAAGAACATTTGCATCCCAAGGTAGTATTTTGAAAGGGATTGCTATAAACACATAACAATCAGTCCAGACAGAGGTGTAACAAAAACTGGAAAATAAATGGAAACAGTTAAAAAACCCAAAGCTTTTCCATTTTAAAACTGCCAAAGCAGATTTAGGTAACTAAAGAAAAGGTCTTGTTCAGGACAAAATAGCAACTTTTTCCTCCCTACTCTTCTACTTCTAGAAAATTCTCAGTCACTTCAAAAGATGTGAAATTTCTGAATTATGAAACTTCTGGAAAATAAAAATAAAAAGCAGACTAAAATTTTCTTATAAAGATTTGTTTACACTGTTCTAAGCTTTATGATAAATCTTTTTAGAAAACAACAAAGAATTCCCAATTTTTTTTAGAAACAAACCAAAAGCCTATTCTTGTTCATTGTCTTCAGCTCAAAGGTCAACAGAAATAGCAATTTTTTCTGTAAATCAATGGCTGTGTGACTTTTAATGATTCAGTGAAATAATATATGCATCAGTTTGTATTGTCAGTTCACGTGAGCACTTGGTCCTGATGTTTTATATTTGCTTGTGCAAGCAAAACCCCCACTAGTACAGAACAGATAATTGAAGCCCTGTTCAAAAACACATGCAGATACTCTTCACTTTCCAATCAAAAGATTGTTTCATTTCCTATGTCACCATTCTAGCACTTTTTCCTCCAGTGATCAGTTACCATTAAAGACATCTTCCAAAGAGGGTGGCCTCAGCCTGTCCCCATCCAGAAGTGCCCACTGCTTGGGCTGACCTGCACAGCTCCTGCTGACCAACGCTGAGCCCTCCAAATGGGATGGAAAGTCACCTCTCACAGGGGAGCAGTGACAAGAAGACAGGATGTGCACTGGGAGAGGTTTTCAGAGCTGTTTTCAGGCAGCTAGAACCTGCTGGTCTAGAAGTGATATGTGAAAAGAACTCAAAGCAACAGCAAAAAGCAGAGTGCAAGGAACTTGTTGCATTAAGACTTTTGAGGACTCTGACCAGGTCTCCTGCACAAGGGATTACTGAACAAGAGGTATTTTCTCTTCCACAACTCATGTTGGCATAGATTATTATATTTCTAGATATTCCTCAGGACTTCGCACATGCACAAGCTCCTAGTTGTGTCTAGTTACTCCTTAGGACATAGATACCTGCAGGCACAGCTCTTTCTGGTAGTCCTTTCAGCTCAAAGGCTCTAGCAGATGCTCTGTGTCAAGGAGCTGTGTGAGTTTGGTTGCATGTTTGGGGCAAGAATATTTCCTTCTATTGGTTTTGGAATCAGCTGGATTCAATTGGTACAGGGAGGTCCAGAAATTCTTGTCATTATTGATATTTTAAGCGTTGTCCTCAGGGAACAATCAGGTCTGCTTGAGGGACTGTTTCTTCCCCCCTTATCTGAGGCAGTTCCATGCTCAAGATTTTAAACCTTGCTTTTAAAAACTTACCCACCATAAGATGAAGACACTGACTGAGGAAAAATCCTTCCTGTTTCTATTTCGATTTTGCCCACAGCAGCCTGTGTCTGAGGAGAGCAAATAACTTTCACACACCTGCCTTGCTGTTGATGTAGTTATGGGTGAATCAGCAAGGAAAGGTACAATGCAAACTGCTCAGCCCTGCCCGGTGGCCAGTCCCAAAATGCTTCAGAGAAAGAAGCTGCTGCCAGGTTGCTGACCATCATTGCACGATTATAGCAGAGGCAGATGTGGAAAGAAATAGTCCCTGTAGCAGCTCGTTTGAAGACTAACTTGGGAGTTGTCCAGCTGGTGTCCAGGACCCTGGAGCTCATGAGCCCTTGGTGGGAGTCAGATGAAAGACTGTGTCCTGCTGTGTTGCTTGAGCTATAATTTCCGAGTGGCTTGAAGGTGCAGTTCCACGTAGCTGTAATTTGAGCTCAGGGTGACAAACTAAGATAAATAAACCCACTAAAGTCCCTAGCAGGAGACAAGGACAAAACCTGCCTGCCAAACATGGAGTACAAAGAGCTTGGCAAGTCTCTCAAGTTCATTATATTTAGTAACTCACTTACTATATTGGAATTGCTTTGCATGACACAAATAAGGATTTTGAACTGTTTGGAATATCTTTCATAATGATCCTGTAATGCTTTCAGGGCCATGTTGTTTATGTATCAAATTAATATATGCCAGAGTTTCCTGCCACATACCATAAAGAAACATATAGGAAGAGCCCAAATAAAATGTCTTTATTTTCTCCCAGAATGTTGTATGACTCTTCAGAAATATGAATTTGTTTATTGTTTATCTATGTATAAAATGTTCAGAATGATAATCCTTAGAAAAATAGCTAGCATATGAGGTTGTTTTTATTTTTTTTCAAAATCTTTACAGTTGTCTTTCTTTTTAGTACAAGAAAAAGGGTTTTTGTACTATGAAGGATTCAGAAAAGAGTAATCAGTGGGCAGTTTTTTGGTTCTGCCACTTAAAAATAGCCAAATGAGTTTTTAATGTTAATATCCTTCTGTCCTGAGAAGGTTTTACTTCTGTTTTACTTCTGCTAACAGAGTAGTTTTAAGGCCAAGGTATAAATTCTCTGGCAGACCTGCCTACCCAGCACAGCTGTGATTAGTTTGATCCCAACCTTGGACTGGGTCTACAGCTCCATTTGCATCTGTAAGAACTGACTGAGTTGATACTGCCTTTCCAATTACACAGCAACAAACAGGGAAGTGGTTTAGAAGACACTGCTGCCTCATTTAGAAGCAACACAGCTGGTTTTCAGCCTGATGCTCTCTAGAGGAGCTAGTCACTAGCAGCTCCATTTTTGCTTGACAAAGGAGATGGCACTGCTGCACCAGGCCAAGCAGTGTAGGCTGGGGAAAGGTCTGGTTCAAATGAGCAGCTGTAGTGACTGGGAGTCCCAGCAGGAAGAGGTAAGGGATTATCGGAGGTGGCAAGCTTCAAGGAAAGGGAGGATACAGAAGTTCAAGGTGCATAATTATCTGAAACTTATGTAAAAGACTGATAATCTTACGTTCTTGCACATTGGGACATTGTGTCTTTTCCAAAATCACTTCAGATAGAACAAAATACTTCTGTCAGGTGATTACATAAAAATCTTGGCCCCAGATCAATGCAGGGATGGCTACAGTCCTATCTCAGGCTTGGGGATGTTTGAAAGGGGCAGGGAGAGGTTTCCCTTTTGTGCAAGCTCATGGCTGTTTATTTTCTATTAATACAAGCCACCACCCAGCTGTCAATTAAAGCAAAAGCTCTAACATCCCATTGCATGGATTATTTTTTAACATGGCCTGCTAGATCAATAACTGCACTGGACTAAGCATGAATGCTTCTGCTTTTGTGACATTCAACCCTTTCTGTTAAAGTTCTTCCACTTAACATGAAACAATCAAATGTTCTTAAGGACAGAGAGAGCAAGAGGGAGTCCACTTTGGGCATCCAGTGGATGAAGCAGGGAGTGCAGGAATCCAGCTGCTACATTAACGGCTATCGCATTACTTTGTACAGAATATCTGCAGATAAAGGGACTGGATTGCAGGACTCCCTCTCATTTATGTGTTTCCTGTTTGTGTTTCTGGATCATCAGACACCAAAGTGATTCCAGTAAGAAGTACCCTCTAATTTAGAGCACAGAAATGTTGTATGGTAGACTCGTACAGGCCCTTGACATGAAGTTTAGCTTATTCTGTGCCAAAATGCCCTTAATAAATGTGCTTCATTCCCTGCCTCCATAGGAATTCATACTGCTTGCAGGAGGAGGAACGCTGATACTGAGGGAAGGGATCAGTATGCTGTACTTTCAATATTCCTCCTAGATGACATGACCATGGGGTGTAAGATGACATCTAACCAAAGGCTTAGGTTATCTCTGAGAATATAAAATGAACACTATCCACAACTCAGTAGATTCATTATGGATAATTTGCTACCTACACATACATTATTAAAGCTCTTGATGCACCCGAGTCCTCATCTCTAAGTTACAGCAGTAATATGAAATCCCACAAAGTTATTATTACACAATTTTTCTTGCAAAGATGATATTTTACTGCTATAATCACTTCCCTCCAGGAGACTTCAGAAGAAGGTTTAATCTCCATTACTAATGATCTATAGAGTCAACTTTGTGCACGTATCTCAAGCTTTCCTGTGACCTGCTGAAGCACAGTTAATGGAAGCTGGAATAAGGGAAGTTGACTTCCCTCTTACTACTAAAGAGAAACCTCTGCAAATAGGTGTATTGGGAAGTTTCATACAAAGTAAAATGCCAGCGTGTCTGTGCTCTGTTAGGGAAGGAAAGAGGAAGGGAAAAAATCAATTAAATTAAGAGGAAAATGGAAAGGAAGAGGGCATATCGAAATAAGAACAGTCACAGGGAACCTGACTACAAATGAATAGAGAGGTGGAGAGAGAAGCATTATAATGAAATAATAGCATGTGCTATTCAGTAAACTCATTCTGGCAAGGGTTTTTTTTACACAGATAAACATTTTGGCTTTGTTTTTAAAATCTCATTGCCCCAGAGACCAAAGAGGCTAAGGCATTAATGGGAGAGAAAGACTCAGACTTTGTTCCTACATTGGAAATTACATTAACCAAAGCTTGGGAACAGAGGCAATGCCCTCCGCACAGAAGCAGAGAGCTGTCTTCACCATTGCTCAGAGGGCCAGGGTCTATATCTGCTTGTTAAGGGGTTCTTTGGCTGGAGTCCCTCCTGATGAGATTAGGTCTGGAAATAGCACCGTGTTCTTTAAGGAGAAGGAATATAGAATGGAAATCAATAAAAATTCCACTGAGTGTGGTATTCGCCTTCATTTCCTCTTCCACTCTGCTTTAGTGCAGTATTGCTCCGCCTGGCTACTGGCTGCATTAAAACCTGCCTGGGGAGAATAAGATTTATGTACAATACCTGCTTGCAATAAGGCTGGCTGGGCTAAAGAAGAACATGTCACATAAAGCTGGTCACTTTTTTAAAGATTTGTCTTTGTTGCTTCAACCCTGTTGCACCGAAAGGGTTTGTATTGCTCTAATTCTGTAACATAGGAATGCTACTAAGCTCACATGTGACATATGATGACATCTATAACCTTTCATGCAGCACATCTCTCATTTTCTAGCATTATTACTTTTTAGGTGAAGTCTAGTATTATAATTATACCTAGGAAGACATATGTTTTTGACAGCTGTGAAACCCTTCCTGGAGTGGATTCCCGCAATGACAGTAAGCTTACCAGTTATGGAAAAGGAATATTTTCCTTTAAAACCTCCATAGTATCCTTGCTTTTCTCTTGATTAGCAAAAACAACATTTAAGAAGAATTTTCTGACTTGTTTTTGTAGCAGGTCCCAGGAGCTCAGAATTTACAGTCTTGCTTTCATCCTTGGAAAAGTATCTGCATGTTCACACCTTTGG
Organism: Phalacrocorax aristotelis; assembly: GCF_949628215.1. Taxonomy (NCBI): domain Eukaryota; kingdom Metazoa; phylum Chordata; class Aves; order Suliformes; family Phalacrocoracidae; genus Phalacrocorax; species Phalacrocorax aristotelis. The sequence goes on from NC_134278.1 coordinate 63,223,082, forward strand.
ATTGAACTACAAATATTTTGGCTGCTCTGCTAAAGCCCTAACTTAGGTTTCCTGCTGGGATTTTACAGCCAGAAAAGTTACATCTCTGTTGTCTTTTTACTTCTGAAATATTTTGTGTACTTGAGTTGTACTGTCTTTCATCTAGAATTCAGTTTTGTATTGTTTTGTCTTGAAGTAGTTCAAGGACTGAGTAAGAAGGGTCAGAGTGTTAGACTAAAGAATCCATGAAACAAACACTTGCAGAAATAAAATCCAAAGGCAAGACAGCGTGGAGATTTGGAGGGAATGTATGACTGCATTTTGTGAGGGTGCTGAATGCAATTATTAGAGCAAAGTGCTAATGACTAAGTAGGTGATAAATCTATATTCTGGAAAAAGAGTCATCAGTTTGCAGCTGAGGTTATGATACTATTTGTAGGTGTGAGCCTGCATAGTTTCATTTGTACGTGTGCTAATTCCATGTGTGCTTCCCTAGGTGGATTTGTGCTTCCACACAGCAGGCTTTATTTAGATCCCTTGTACATGAGGAATGTGTCATTTGTTTGTGTGTACCACCTTGTCTTTTTAATTTTGACTTGTTTCTTACCATACTTTTAACCTCCAAACTTAATGTAAGGTTATGAGCTTGTATGAGAAGTTACATGCTTTGGGTAGTCATGTGCTACAATTTATACTAAGAAATGGTTCACATAGCTTCAACTTCTACAGTTTTCCATTAAACAGATTACCTAGCTTTGTATGAACACATGAACAGATGTAGAGAGAAAGTTGTAAAGCTGTCGTCTTGTATGGTACTACTCTGGTTGCTAATACGTATTCACCTTTAACATATATATATATATAATCTTAATTGCTCTGCAACAGTTGGATATGTATATAAGTATGTGCTTTGACATCAGCACTTATACAAATACTTGTCTATATCACAGTGACAGCTGTATTTTATATTATATTTTAATAACACATTAATATATGTACATGCAATGCATTAGTGTATGGTTCCTTAAAAACTACTAGTTTGCCCACCAGTAGACAAAACTACAGGTCATATCTGTGTAAAATAAATACACATAACATTACAGTGGTAACAACGGACAACTTAATATACTGAAAGAATAAAAGTTACTGAAACAGTATTTAAATGAAAACTGTTGTCCTTTTAAACAGACAGATAAGTTCTTCTCCAGGTCACAAGTTTTATCTCCTTCCCAAGAACATCCCCTCCTGCCTGTTACATGATTATAGTTGTGCATCCGAACACTAAATGAAAAAGAGAGGAAAGAGGAAGAGAATTCAGGAAGCAAAGACATTTACAAGGGAATAAATTAGTTACTGACTAAACATTTTCAGCATTTTGATAAGATGTTTCTTGTGTGCCAAGAGACATTGCTGAGTAGGTGTCAAAAGTCCAAGCAGATTCAATCCAAAGATAACCTCAAAGAACATTCCCTGCCAGCATTTTGTTGATTTTAGTAGTTCAATATGTTTCACAACATGAGATGAATTTTCATTATATATTGCTAGCAGTATATCATACTGCAAGAACTTGCAGTGACCTGACTTGAGTTTTTCACCTACTCAGGAACAATTTTGCCTTTAGCGAGGCTGCACAGGGGCTAAGGGTGCAAAGTTCCCTCTGCTCTGAGGCTGAAGAACGTAGCAAACATGCTTGTAAGGTGAAAAATCTAAGCCCAATTCTAGGAAAAATGGACCGTCAGAATTAGATAAGAGCTAAATAACTATGGTCTGGTGAAATCTGACTGCTAGGGACTGCTAGGGATGCACTTTCTCAGAGCATGTGACAGAGGATAATAGGTCTCACTCCCTGTGGTGTGGCAACCCTTTTTTTTGCCCCCTTGACAAAAAGGAGGATACAGGTCCCTGTGTAGCACATCTTCTGATGGAGAGTGGTGCATTAATCTCTCTCCAAAATGCCCTTTACTGTGTTCCAGGAAGCACTACAGTGAAAGTGTCTCATGGCTTTGGGGACTTTTTCTAATTCCCAACACTCCAGCCCCTGATAGATCTGCCTTTGAAAGGACACATTCATCCAATCCTGCTGCGAGTCCGGCTCAGTCTAGGCAAGCCCAAGCGTGGCTCCAGCAGAAGCAGCAGGGTTTGTAGCTCACCTATGAATGCCAGCCAGTATCAGGTGTGCTTCCAGCCATTCGTACCCATGTGGTCACATCTGGAAGGTCCACTCATGTCTTACCAAGATAACTCCAGATGGAAGAAACAAATGCCTTTTAGCCAACCATGGTACAGCAAAGCCTCCTGACTACAAACTTGCAGTGTGTCCATCCCAAAGGTCCTCAGTCTCCAAGAACGGGCAGAATAAAAATTATTTTTCTCAGCACAATGCTAGAGCTCACCATGTAAAGATGCATATAACTGAAATAATAAGGTATACATGGCAACTGTGTTTAAGGTGTTAAGAGGGGGGCACCAAAGGAAGATAAGCAGTTGACAGTCTTTTTTGTGACTGACTTGTACCCACAAGTGTTTTATAACTAAGGACATTATTATATGTCTTATTACAGTAAGTTATATTATATAAAAGCAATCAGACTAAGAAAATCCAATGCTTTAGTCTAATTCTCAGCTATCTGTTAAAGCATGAACACCCTTTAAAGTCCGTGACCACCTTTGCTGGATCTTTATTGAAACACTATTTTTTTTCCAAATAGGACAAATTATCTAACACTGACAGAGTAAAATATTTGAAACATTGTTTATATTTTTACTGTATGCCTATCAGTCTTTGTTTTAATCCAGACTTACCAACAGAAGCACATCAAATTTACAGATGAGAGCACAGTAACCTCTACCCTTTAGAGCAGAGGACAAAAAAAGTAAAAGGAGACCAGAGGACAGGTTCTACTCAAAAAACTTCAAAATTATTATAGATAATTTTTTGTCCACACAAGAACAGCGTAATTCAGCAGTTCTTTATAGTGTGAAGCCTGAAATGGCCAGAAAGCAGAGAGAAGAATCTCAGAAAGATCAGTATGCTTTCAATCAGTGTGTATAATCAACATAAGAAATAAAACACCGAAGACCTCTACGTACAGACTGCTGGCAATCCTTGCGCATAATTACTAAGGAAACTCCTTTATTGTATAGTGTTATATACAAAGTGGCTGTTGTTCCCCACTCGTTGTATTTTGTTGTTTGGTTGACCAAGAGCATCTCTTCTGCTAAGTTTATATAGTGTCCAACAGAACAGAGTCCTCAACCAGATGTGGGGTCCCTGGGCACTACTGGAATAATATGTAAAAGGATATTTTAACATTGCTCTTTGGAGACCTGGAATTAAGTCTTCTGTTTAGCTGTGATCATTTCATTGACAATACAGTTTGAGGTTATGAATGTTGGTCTTGTGATTAACGGGGCTCTAGAGATCCACGTTCAGCTCTTGGCTCAAGCACAGGCTTCAGCTGTTCAACTAATCTCCATGTGGCTCAGTCCCTAATCTGGAAAAGTCAGATAATATATTTTTCCCCATTCTATGTCTGTTTCATCTAGTTAGCATATAAATTCTCCAGGGCAGCCATAGTCTCTTTCTTCAGGTCTGTATAGCTTCTAGTACAATTAGGCTCTGATCTTGCTGCATTTCTGTGCAGTATCAATACAACAAATAATAGCAAAACAGTTCTCAATCATGCTATTTTTAATTTCCCAGTGAAGCTCACAGTCTTTCTTTCCTCCAGTCCCCCTACATAGCCCTTATAAGACTTCTTTTATTCTATGAAATGTGCTGGGCCGCCTCCTAGAAATCACTCTGCATAAAAATTCTTCTGAATCTGCTGTGATGCTGGTATTCTTCTTTCCACAAAAAATGAGATGCTGTAAATTAACAAAGGGTATGAAGGACCCTGTCATTTGACAGTGCCATCAGAATGCTCCATGATCTCCCAGTCAAGGAAGAGATCATAATTTATTGTTAAAGCATTCAATTAAAAAAAGGAAAAAAAGGCACAGAGAATGCTTTCCTAGGTCATCATTATCTGTCTTGTTTTTCTTTTGGGTATTTTTTTTGGTAGCAGTTATGCTGTAGAGTGAATGTCCACTTTTTCTGCACATTTTCTTCAGTGAATATTCAGAAACAAAACCATTTTTGAAGGAAAATCAGCTTCTAAGAGAATTGCAGTGTATTGACAAAGTATCAAATTGACTTCACCTCAGACCCAGAGAGGAGTCCTTGTGCTATGCCACTGAGTGTGCATGAGCAATCCTCTTAACCATGTTTTCTCATCTTCATCTGAAGAAATTTCTTCCTCATAGCAATGCAAGTGTCAAAAAAATTACTAAATACCAAAGATTATAAACACATTAATGCAAACTGGGACAAGGGCTTTGTATCTTTGCAGATTTTTGTTTCATTTAATTTTTTTTTTTAATCTGTGTTAGGTAATGTGTAGGTGCTACACTATTCCAGTAGACAAAAGCATCTTCCTGATATTTATTCAAATGCTCATTCCTTTTTCATTTTCTGTAGGTTCTTGACTATTGTGATTCCACAGTCTGGTTATGCATGGTGAGAAAAAAAGAGAAGTCCTTTGCCAGTTTTGAGTTGCTGTCTCTCCTTTTGTTGAATGTTCCCTTGCTGCTGCATGAGCAGTGATGCTGTGCATCTATCATCTCGAGATCTTTCATTATCCTACAGACTTGTATTGTATCCCTTCTTACTGTTCTCCCTTCTAGGGTCAATGATTCCAATCTTTTCGACTTCTCTGACATATCTAAGTTTTTCTGAGACTTTTCTCAGCCCCATCACCCATCTATAAACCCCTTCCTTTCTGTCACATCCTCTCAGAGATCACGTGGCCGGTATCATTGGATTCTGAAGTCCTCAGCATTGCTTTAGAGACAGACATCCTAAGGGAATCTATATTCTTCTCTGTCCTGTTCTTCATTTCAGGTGCCTTTAAGATGTTTTTAGGGTGTGCAAGCTTGTTTGCAATGGTACTATGGGCATTTCCTAAGTTAGTGCAAGAGTGGGGTGCTCACTGCTAAAGAACTTTTTGCTCCCTGGTAGATAGATTTATTAGAGGAGGACAACAAGACTTTCATCTGCAGCGTGCATACCTACACCAGGTACAGTTAGAGTTCTTCCCAGAAGAGAAACGTTTCATGGTGTTTGAAGTGTTTACAAGCAGCTCATATGTTCCTGCTTCTCTGTTCAAAAAGAGTTTACTTGGCGAACCTGGATTTGACTGAAAAGGTCTTGGCATGAGAAGCAGAAGTCAAGAGAATGAAAGAAAAATTCTGGACTACCTTCACTTTTTTAGGTGAAGGCCTCTCCTAAGATAATGCTCTCTGCAGACAAGACTCCCCAGATAATATTCTGTCTGCAGGAAGATTTTTTCCTGATTACTTATCAGCTACTTTTCAAAGTGAACTTGGTGCTACTGAAAGATGCCAATTCAACAGCTGAGAGGACTGAAGGTCCTTTAGAGAGGGACACACACATCTACAAGCTGTTCCAGCTCCGGTGTTCTGGCAACGTGGCTCGGTTCAAAGGGAACTTCCTCAGCTGGAAAGAATTCATGTTCTGTCTAGATAATATTTATACGGCCCTAATTACTCTGTTACATAACTGATTCATAAACTAGAACTGTATCATTGTAAAAAATGGGTCCTTTTGCAGGCACACATGCAGTCACAGACACCACACTCTAGAGCCACATGGCAACACCCCTTTCCTCAGCCCTGCTGTTACTTTGGCACCTTACTGGGGGGACACATGGGAATATGTGTTTTTGCTGTGGAAGACATGCAGCAGCTGTTGAGCATATGCATGGCAAGTATTTGCCCATGCTCCTCTTTTTCTTGCCCAGCTGCAGAGCTTTATCCAGGCTGCTATTTGGATTGCAGCATACTGGATATCCATCTGGCTTGTCTGCTTCACTTGGCAAGTAATGCACATTAGTTTGGTCTTTGCTATTTTTTCAGTATGTGAATGTGCTTTCTCAAACAGGGAGAAACCATGACATTTCATAAAACCCATCAGGTTTTTAAGCATTCAACTCTAGTTTAAGGATACATTGACTCACTCACTGATAGAGACTCCTTATCCTTCAGTCCATTTAATTCTTGAGACATTTTCTACTTCCCCTGAAACCTTCAAAATATTTGTTTCTTTTTCCATTTGGTTGGACAATACGACCAGAATTACCATGCTGAGAGTAAAAACCCTGCTTCCAGAGAAACAGACTGACAATCCCTGAATTTCATTTCAGTGCCCTGTCATTCCTCACTCTGGAGCAGCATGGGTGACAAAGGTTCAAACACCCACACAAGAGGTGTCCCTGCACCACCCACAACCCCACCTCAGCCCTCCCACCAGAGCACCCCAGGCAGCTCAGCTGGAGCCAGGCTCTGTCCGTGCTGCTCGAGGCTGCTGCACATTGCAGCCTTTGCCCAGTGCTGTTCATGGGACAAGGCAGCCAGAAACAGCAAGATGAGCTGCCAAGCACCCAACAAGATAGAGGGCATGCCAAGAAGGGCAAAGGATGACAATGAGCCTATCCAGTCAGACATAGATATGCTAGTCTGAACAGTGTCCTGGCAAAGAAACTGCAGCTCCAGCATTTCAGGCAGCCAGGCACACCAGGCAACAGGAAGGGATGGAGCCTGCCTGGAACTGAGGTGCAAATGACTCTGAATGACTGAGACCGAGAGTGCCAGTGAATTGACAGGCAGTGGCCTCGCTCTAGCCACAGGCAACAACACAGCGTTGCAAACACAGCTGGGTTACTGTTGTGCAGAGGGACTCTGGTGGGACCAAGTGAGGCCCTATCAGCCATGAGATAAGTGGCCATGACCTCCTCCAGCTTTCTGAGCAGCTTCCCGCCTCCAAGTCACAGCAGGGATTGCAGAGGGCGATGTGCATTCACCCTGTAGCTGTTACAGTTCATAGCTCTGATGACAGTGCATCTGCACTTACATGACTGACCCTGTCTTATGTCATGCCACCTTTTGCCACTTTACCGTGAGGACACTGGCAGAGGGATAGAGCAAACAACTGAGGGGCCAGGAATCTCTTAGAGGGTTTGTTTCATTGCTTATGAGTTATAATGCTCAATCCAGCCCAAGCCAGATGCACAGAAAGGAAGAACGAAACATGCAGGAGATGTTTCCTGTTGGCCATAGGAGTCAGACTGCACAGGTTTATCCTCAGGCATCTCTTTTTAATGGTGTTCTGTAAGTCTCCAACTGCTGTGCTGTGAGCATCTCTCAAGAAATACTGCCAGACATCACATTCACATTCACAGCTTCATTCATTGCCAGCTCTTACATCACCTGTTGTTGGCAGACTCCATCAATGAGGACGGTTTTCTGGCAATTATGTCAGCCAACCTTCTTCTTTATATAGCTGTGTTGTTCTGCATTTGATATCAGATGATGTGTTTTATGAACTGTTTTCTTGAGAGCTTTCAGGTGACATATTTGCCTGTAGTTTCCAGTTTTAATGCACCTCGACGGCAGGTGCAATTCTTTCACATATGCACTGCTTTTTTTTTTTTTTTTTGGAAGTGTCCTGTCAAACAATTAAAGGAAAAGCTAAAGAACCTCCTTGGAGGACAACAGCCAGAATCCCTCTAAAATGTTCAGAAAGATATCAGAGGTGGACCCTGCAAACCTATCAGTCAGCTTCCAAAATCCCCAGTGAGGGTTTGGAGGTTGGGGATGGTTGGTTGGGGATTAGGTGGAAGCTGTTATCACAGGCTGGCTAGGTTATGCATTTCCTTCAATTCAATCCCTACTGTGCACAGAGCAGCAATGTACCTAACAGCTGCATGTTCTTTGCTTCCCTTTTGAGACCTGCTGTGGCCAAAAAAGCCTTTATCAGAAGACACATTTGGGTACCTTTGTTCATTAATGATAACTGAGATGGAACACAATTTCATCTTCACCTCCATTGCCTCTGCCAGAAATAGCAATGGAATAAAATCTACTGGGACTTTCCAGCATTACAAGTCAATCGCTAAAGGCAATTTAAATAAACAGTGCCTAAGTTTGGCAGCAGTAATCAGTTGGGTTCTCTTCCCTTTGATGTCCACAGCCTGCAATTGGAGAAAGTCTTACTAGCCTAGCTTGAGGGAAAGGGGGTGAGTCTTCTCTGCAATTTTATGCTCTTTTCTTGAGCATTTACATGCTTGCCTTTCCCTTATTCATTATAATGACCAAAGGATGTCAGCCAGCCATCAGTATGGGAGGGAGCCTGGATGCTATTCTTGTGGGAAGTCTATATTCCCTCCAAGTCTTGCATAATGCAGACTTTCGGACTCAGTCCAGGATTACTTCCTGCCAGACACTTTTCCTCTAGCAATGGGACCATATGAGGAAAAAAGAAACCTTTATTCCCTATTAGGAAAACACCTAATTTTACCCTTCCCCTCAACCTTAAAATACGTAAAATTCTCATTATGTAAACATAAAACAGCACTCTAATGAAATTGTCATTGTCTTTTTGTGATGTCCCAATATTCTGGTTCAACTGGTTTATAAAACATGTGTACTCTTTGCCTAAAGCATAACACCTTCCTTCTGCCAGCAGCTAATGACATTATTTAAGTAATCTGTGTTATGACATTGAAGGTCATGGGCTTAAATCCTGCTGATCAGTCAAAGCAAATGTCACCGCAAAAGCAGTGACTTATTTTCTTACTCATATTTTACCCTAGAATTGCTGCTGATGAGCAGCACGCATCCCACTGGAAGGGATGTCTCAGCAGGTAGGACCTGCCATGACATTCATGTTTCAGTACTAGAAAAACAACCACTTATATAATTCTCATGCTGCCAAAAATCCACACCACAGATGAACCATCAAAATGCAACCTGAATTTACTGTATGGCCAGGTGAGCAGTCAGAAACCAAATACTTACTTAGAAGAACTGCAAAATCAAACACTCAGAGCTCACAGAGGTTAGTATCAACAGAGTTGTGCATGGCTTTATCAAAATTATATTTTAAGCACAGGTTTAATGGCCAGGGCTATATTGAAAAGATTTAGTTATCTTTTGGACCATAAACTCTGAAGATGTACAGGCAACGAGACAGAAGCTGATCATACGGAGTGAAATACCAATCCTCTTGTTTGTAACTGCTTGCTCTTAATTTGCCTGTTTCTGCCTGTAAACAGCCACGAATCAGACTTTGTGCCCACTGGCAGTGTGAAGTAATAGAATGTTGCACAGCTTTAGGTCAGCTGAAAGCTAAAGCATTCTTCATATAACTGAATTTTCCCAGAAGATTCGCAGCATAATCTTGTGAACATTATTAATAGGGAACTCTCCTACCCACGAAATCATACAGCTGAATTAATATGGTGTAACTCCACTGAAAGGGGTGGAATTACAGCTCAGGTGGACTTTGGCCAGCAGGGAGTCAATGCCCCAGAGGAGAAAAGGTCCTTGGCAGCGCCAGGCTGCAGTGAGTGCCAGACTACAGTGGCTAGAGGTCCTCAATGCAAGCAGATGCCGCAGTGGCAGACACTGCCCACATTTCTCTCTTATTCTCGCATTTACCTCTGTTCACCCCCTGCCATTCTGTCTTGGCCCTTCCAGATGTCAGACGGATAACTAACCTCTGCAGTGTTGCAAATTTCGCCTTTACTGCAGGACAACTCTGTTTTTCCAGGTAAAAAGCAGGGTAATATACTTACTCATGCTCCTTGAGATAAAGACAAAAGCCAGGAAACATGGTGGATGAAAAACTTAAAAGAGAGAAGAAAGGTGACCGATAATATACCTGTCATGTGGCTTCTCTGCAGGAGAGAAGAGAGCTGCTGTGTGAAAGAGGTTGCCTGTGAGGTGCAAGGATGTTGACACAGCAAACTAGAGTTGGTGACCACTCCTTTTCTAGAGAACAGCTTAACTCATTCTCACTCTCTGACTACCCTGGAAAATGGAGGGGGATTGCTGGGCTGGGTGGGAAAAGTATTTTTCCTGTGAAGAAGTGAGGCAGCTGAACGCTGTCTCCCCTCCATGTGTTTTTTGAATTTAATTCCTAGTTGTGTCTTGGGTTAGCACAGGTGAGCCCTGGAGGCAGCATAATGTGAGCCACTAGAACAAGTCCAACCACCGAACACATTTGTGCCATGACCCAGATTTCATCGATGCATGGAAAGTCCCCAAGTTGAACCAGGAAAATATTTATCAGATTCATTAGAAAATTACATGCAATCAGAGGCTTGAACTCAGCATTGGAAATGGACTCACACCTCGTTCATTCCAAGGGCTGTGAAGCAAAGTGCAGTGGCATGTATTAAAAGTTAACCTGATGGGTGTATTATAACTTCGATGTGGCAAACCACAGTAGGAAATCTTGACTATGTTTTTGGCCAAGATTCCTGTTATAGAATTGGTGTTCTCATGACAGGAGCAGGTTCAGGCAATAAGGACACATTTTTTCCTACGTCAGCTCATGTGGCAAAGTAGCCAGATTTTAAGAATTGTAGCTACTTTTTCTTTTCTTCATTTTTTCTCTATGTGCAGATAAATGTGATGACTAGAAGTGCTGAGCCACAGGATAGAAGTAGCATAGGAGGAAGTGGCAAAGAAGAGAAATTACAATAATGGAACAATTGCAGTGTCAAGTTGACTGAAAGCTCCTCTGATCTGAGGGATGTGTGCTCAAAAAACTCCCAAGCAATGTCCCTGGCCCTGACTGTTCCTTTTGATAGTCATAATCCTGGGCCTGCATATCAGTAACAGAAAACCATTAAAAATAGCATAGTATAAAAGAGTCAGAGCAGTGAAAAACTTACAGAGGTGGGCAAAATGGGGCACAGGAGCCAATGTGCACGACTGGCCCTGCAGCTACCAGCCTTGCCCAGCTGATTGCCCCAAGGAGCCTGCAGAGCCTGGGCAGAGCACCAGCAGGAGAGACAACCTTGCGTGGACTCCTTGGTGGCCTGGCCTGTACTCTCTTCAACTCTTTTTAACCATTGGAAGGCTGAATTGTTCTATGTGGATTTTTATGGTGAGGTGTTTTATGGCAGTGTTGTGCTTTGGCCTGCTGCTGATGGCAAAACTTCAAGTTCACGGATCTGTATAATGAAGCAAACTGGCCAAAGGTCAGGGCTGGTGACATGGGAGCAATGCCAGTTGTTTGCAGTAGGAGTATTATCCGTTGTCACGTCCTGATGTAGAAAATATTCAGCTGATGTAAATGTGAAACTTATCATTCCCCACCTTTAGAGAAGTGATTTTTTTTTCTGTGAATTGAGACCAGGACTCAACCACTGAACTCGTCAAGAGCCAGACTCAGCCACACCCTTGTAAGAACACTTGTGTACCTGTCATTATTTAATGTGTTGTCAACAGTGTGTTCTGCACTGTGAAGGCAAAAAAAGAAACAGGAAGATATATTAAGGTTGTCTGTTATGGTGACTGTGTTTAAAAGAACAAAGAGCATTTCATGCAGCCTAGAGTTAGATGCCTAGGGTGGGATTTATCTTTCCTAGCTTTATATGTGTCAAATAAGTCATCTGTATCTGAGCTAGGCAGCTTCGGCTGCCTGCATAGTCAAATGAGGAGAACAGGAGCTTCCAGAGGGCAAATCACTCTGTCTTATTTTAGACACCCATAGCAGTCAAAAGGAAGGCCCAACGCCTACAAGACTTTCACTATACACTGTCTCCAATTTGGTCCCAGAGGCAGGGCATCCACAGGCAGCCAGGGTGTGTCTTCAGGAGTCCAGTTGGTGTAACCCAAGATGATTTGTGATATGATAGCATGCAGCGTGTGGGGGTGACTGGGAGACCCATTTCAAAAGCACCCTCCTGATATAGGCAAAGATGCAAATACAGACACACACACACACATACATGATCTCTTCTTTATGGAAGAGAGGGCTTTGGGTAAACCTCAAGTACAGGTTGTACCAGGCAGGATATTCTCACTTGGTATTCATGTGCCACTGTCAAGTATAGGTGATCTACTTGCTTAGCACTTCACTGGCGAAATATTTATCACTTGCTTATTCATTAAGGAGCAGACAAGAATGGTCTTTGAGGAAAGAAGATTTCTAACTCTGCATTCAGTAAACTCCTTTTCTGTAGACGTAGGCACAGCCTTATTTGGCACCCATGAACCTTTTGTTCCATATTTTAGTCAGCGTTATTGCTGCTATAAAAGATAGTATTGCTATTTATGCTTTGCTTACAGTAGGTGTAAGCAGGACAGGAGAATAGGAAGTGGGAAGTGCAGTGCACAGATTCATTCCTGATTTATTTTGATTTAGTTTCTGCCACAACCAAATAATTTTGATGGTGCTCCAGATGTACCAGATGTTGTACAATAGCAAAGATCACAGTTTGCTGATCTTACAGCTGCACAGAGAGACCAGTACAGCAGACAGGGTAGAAGGCAGAGCAGCATCAAACATGGTGGTGGAAAGGTGAGTAATTGTGTCTCTGAGAGCTACTTTTACACACTCATTTTTCCCAAGTTGTTTTATACCCCCTACACATGCACGCACATAAATGGCTATTGCTTTGTGGCTGTATTTAGGGGAACTCTTGTTCCTGTTACTATGCATAGTTAATCAGGCTCAAGCTGATGAAATCCTCAGTATTGGGAGGAAAGGTAATTAGCGTGGGTCTCAACTCAATAAAAGCTCTTCTAGACATGTCCACTATTTCACAGAAGTTAATGCCAGGCTAATTTTTGGTAGTTCTGCAGACTCTGTTCCTCCATTTAGTCCAAAATGTCCCCTGTGAGAATGCAGGGAGGTACCTTACAGTAGTGGGCACTGCCTGTGCCAGCAAATGAGGGTCCTACTCAGGCAAGAACAGAGTACAAATCAAACGCACCGGGACTCAGAAGAGTTCTCTGGATTTGGCATTTAAAAATGGTAATTAATCTCAGTGAAACTGAAAAGGAGACTTGAAGTGTGTTGATTGGAAGCTGTGTGCTGACACCTCATTCTGAAAACTGGCCAGCAAGACATTTACATGGTACCCGGTGCAGAATCACTTAGCGTCACATGCTCCAAGCCAGAACATTTGGGAACCTCTCAGGGAAACCTTTTGTTCTAACATTATTTAAGATATGGGTTCAATAATGCCCTTAATGAGAATACCTAAAATGTACAAAAGGTCAATCACCCTGTAAAGGAACAGGAAATAGTTGCAAAATGCTTAGGGAGGGGCTAGTGTTTGAGAAGTCCAAGGAAATGTGTTGCCTTAAGTAACTGCTGATGTCTTCTGTGACTAATGTATTATTGTTCATAGAAAAACACAGGTTATACGCTTGCCCATACTGTGGTATTGAACCGAACACTTCCGTATCTTAAAGAAACCTGTTTTTTTCTTCTGAAGCTTATGCATAAGAACCACATTCAAGGGAAAACTTCCCTTCTCTGAACTCCTGCAATGTCTGAGAAAGCATTAAGATATGAAATGGTGAATCATAGAGAAGAAAGTCTTGCATTTCAGCAGCAAATACATTTTGTCAGTGCAGGAAAGTAGAGCTGGTACCGTGCAACTCTGAATTTGCAACTGTGCTCTTGCACTCAAAATTGCCTGAAGGCGTTTGCAATCAAAGTCAGCCAGGTACAGAGTAGCAGTTCCAATGCAAAGAAGTGAAAATGTTGCATGGAGGGCGGGGGTGGTGGTGGGATAAACAGGTTTTAAAGAACTGTCTGAAAAAGAAAAGATAGGAGGCTTAGTGCATGAGAACGTGGAGGTAGCACCCACAGTGAAGAAATGCATGGTAAAGCACTCAGGAGGACAACGATCCCAAGCAAGCAGCCTGCCTGAAGCTAGGAGAAGACAAGAAGCAAAACGGGTAGAAATGTAATTGGAGAGGAAAAATATTTAAGTCTGTTGTGGAGGAAAAAGTAGCAGAGTCTTTTAAATTCGAGTATTGGACAACTGTAGTAAATGTTGGAGCCACAACCAGAGATAAGAGACTGGACAGTAGGCAAAAGGTCAGAAGTGAAGAGAGAGGTTTTTGAGTCAACATTCAGGTAGCACCTATAAGTCCCAGAGCACATGAGGTCATGAAGAACTCTACCCATCGAGGCCCATAACAAATCCTCATCCTCCTCCACCTTTCATCCAGTTGGACCTCTTCCAGTTCAAAGCCAGGGATTGTTTAGGGTCCTGGTTGTTTTCTACCTACTTTCAGCACCCCCTTCTTAGATCCCCTTCTCTCACGTTTACAGTATAGCCATGTTGACATGATTGCACGGCCAGCTCCTATACTCCTGAAAGTGCCTTGAACTACCTAATGTTTACACACAGAAATATCAGGTGTTAACATCTGAAGCAACTCCTCCTCCCAGAAAGTAAGATATTGAGGTCAAATCTCTGGCATTCCAATGGGGCTGTGTGGACATAACCTGTATCTAGGACTGGCACTGTAAGCAGGAACATCTTCCAGTCATGCTTCACTACCATGAAAGTAGGACAGATAAGTAGCAGCCACCTTTCTGCTTCTCACATGCAGAAAATTCAACTATTTACCAATGGCAGTTTCACAGCAGCTAAATCCAGGCTTTGAGCAATGCTCAGACTAACTTGTTATGGCTTCTCACATAATTGAAAATCAAACTGGCAAATTCCTTTTCTAAATTCCTAAGGATTTATGAATTTGTTAAAAAAAAAAAGTAACACAGAAGACACTCTTAATTTTTGTGTGCCTTTGGTGCAAACTCCTCTTCTGCTTGTTCTTTTAATCTATTCATCTATGTAGACTGCAAAACTGGCACAATTATTTTCTCTGTACTTGTTAGTGTTAAGGAAGTTGGTGCTGCAGTGCAGATTTCAAGCTACAGGAGCTTGGAAACTTAAGTGAATCCCATCCCACATTAGTTTACAAAGACACCTATGAGACAGTCATTTAATGAAAAGAGGAGAAGGAAGCTCTCCCAGTCGCTCTTTTTCCTTGAATAGTTTTCATATGCATACACAGTCTGAAAGAGAATAAATTCTACATGAACAAGTTTATGGAAGACGGTCATGACATTTCCACTGAAAGGACGTGATCTTGTTCCTGCTGAGATTGCTACTTAAGTTCATAGAGTCATAGAATGGTTTAGGTTGGAAGGGACCTTTAGAGGTCATCTAGTCCAACCCCCTGCAGTGAGCAGGGACATCTTCAGCTAGATCAGGTTGCTCAGAGCCCCGTCCAGCGTGACCGGAAATGTTTCCAGGGATGGGGCAGCTACCACCTCTCCAGGCAACCTGCACCAGTGTCACACCACACTCATTGTAAAAAAATTCTTCCTTATATCCAGTCTGAATCTACCCTCTTTTAGTTTAAAACCATCACCCCTTGTCCTATTGCAGCAGGCCCTGCTGAAAAATTTGTCCCCATTTTTCTTACAAGCCCCCTTTCAGTACTGAAAGGTTGCAATAAGATCTCCCCGCAGCCTTTTCTTCTCCAGGCTGAACAGCCCCAACTCTGTCAACCTTTCTTCATAGGAGAGGTGCTCCTTCCCTCTGATCATTTTTGTAGCCTCCTCTGGACCTGCTCAAACAGTTCCATGTCCTTCCTGTGTTGAGGGCTCCAGAGCTGGACACAGTACTCCAGAGGGTCACACCAGAGCGGAGTAGCGGGGCAGTACCACCTCCCTTGACCTGCTGGCCAGGCTTCTTTTGATGCAGCCCAGGATATGGTTAGCCTTCTGGGCTGCAAACACATGTTGCCAGCTCATGTCCAGCTTTTAATCTGACAGTACCCCCAAGTCCTTCTCTGCAGGGCCGCTCTCAATCCCTTCTCCGCCCCCAGCCTTTATTGATACTGGGGATTGCCCTGACCCAGGTGCAGGACCTTGCACTTGGCTTTGTTGAACCTCATGATGTTCACATGGGCCCACATCATGAGCTTGTCCTGTCCCTCTAGTTGGCATCCCATCCCTCAGGTGTGCCAACTGCACACTCAGCTTGGTGTCATCTACAAACCTGCTGAGGGTACACTCAATCCCATGCTCTACATCATTGGTGAAGTTATTAAACAGCACTGGTCCCAGTACGGACCCTTGAGAGACACAACTTGTCATCAATCTCCATCTTGACACTGAGCCATTGAACAGTACCCCCTGGATGCGACCATCCAACCAATTCCTCATCCACTGAACAGTCTACCCATCAAATCTGTATCTTTCCAGTTTAGAGAGAAGGATTTTGTGTGGAACCATGTCAAAGGCCTTACAGAAGTCCAGATAGATGACATCCATAGCTCTTCCCTTGTCCACTGACATAGTCACTCCATCACAGAAGTCCACTAGGTCGGTCAGGCAGGACTTACCCTTGGTAAAGCCATTCTGGCTGTCCTAAATCACCTCCCTGACCCTCAATGTGCCTTAGCATAGGTTCTGAAAGGATCTGTTCCATGATCTGCCCAGCCACAGAGGTGAGGCTGACAGGATGGTAGTTCCCAGGGTCCTCCTTTCTACCCTTTTTAAAAATGGGTGCAATGTTTCTCTTCTTCCAGCCCCTGGGGACTTCACCTGACTGCCACGACTTTTCAAATATCATGGAGAGTGACTTGGCAACTACATCAGCCAATTCCCTCAGGACTCTGGGATGCATCTTGTCAGGTCCCATACACTGATGTATATTCATGTTCCTCAGGCTGTCACAAACCTGATCTTCTCTACAGTGGGAAGGACTTTGCTCCCTCAGTCCCTGCCTTGTAGTCCATCCACCCTAGAGATTTGGGAAAAGAGGTTGTGTCGTGGGTCAGCCTCAGCTGGCAACTGAACACCACACAGCCGCTCGCTCACTCCCCCCACCCCTGTGGGATGGAGAAGAGAATCGGACGAGCAAAAGAACTTGTGGATTGAGATAAGCACAGTTTAATGATTACAATAAAATGATAATGATAAATGATTATGATAACAATGACAATAATGTTAATATAATAAAAGGGAAAAGGAAGGGAAAGGAAAAACAGGAAAAAAAACACGGAAACACAAACGATAGAACCGCTCACCACCCGCCGACCGACGCTGCCCGTCCCTGAGCCGCGATTGCTCCCTCCTCCCCCAGCCAGACCCTCCCAGGTAACATACTGGGCATGACGTTACATGATATGGAATATCCCTTTGGTCAGTTTGAATCCGCTCTCTTAGCTGTGCCCCCTCCCCTCTCGGCTTCTTGTGCCCCCAGCAGAGCATGGGAAGCTAGACATGTCCTTGACTAGTACAAGTGCTACCCAGCAACAGCCTAAACATCTGTGTGTTATCTCAACAGGTTTTCCTTCCATGCTAATTTCAAAGCACAGCACTATACCAGCTAGAGTGAAGAAAATTAACTCTATCCCAGCTAAAACCATGACAGGTTGCCAGTGAAGACTGAGGCAAAAATGTTGTTGAGTACCTCAGCCTTCTGCTTGTCTGTTGTTACTGGTCTGCCAGTCTTGCTTATTGGAGGATTATGCTTTCTTTGACGTTCCTTTCCTGGCTGACATACCTGTAGAAGCCTTTCTTATTATTTTTTGTGTCCCTTGCCACGTTTAGCTCCAGCCGTGCCTTGGCCTTCTTGACTCCATCCCTACACAACCGGGCAGCCTCCCTACAGTCTTGCCAGGATACCTTTCCCTGCTTCCACTACCTGTGCAAATCCTTCTTGCCCTTTAGTTTGACCAGCAGGTCTCATCCCAGCTATGCTGGTCTCTTGCCTTCCTTTCCTGATTTCTTACACCTGGGGATTGAGTGCGCTTGTGCTGTATGGAACACGTCATTAAAGATCCTTCAGCTCTCTTCTGCTCCCTTGTCCCTGAGGGCAGTTTTCCAGGGGGTCCTGCTGACTAATTCCTTGAAGAGCTGGGAGTTTGTTTTCCTAAAATTCAGGGTCCTGACTTTCCTTTTCACCTGACCCATATCCCTCAGGACTGCAAACTCCACCAGTGCGTGATCACTGCAGCCCAGGCTCCCTCCAGTCTTGACATAAGCAATTAGTTCACTTGCGTTGGTGACCATCAGGTCCAGTATTACATCCCCTCTGGTAGGGCTGCCTATTACCTGACTTTAGAAATTACCCTCGATGCATTCCAGGAGTCTCCTGGATTGGCTACAGTACACTGTGCTACTTTTCCAGCATGTGTTGGGGTGGCTGATGTCCCCCAGCAGGATGAAAGCCTGTGAGCGTGATGCCTCCTATAGCTGGAATAAGAAGATTTCTTCAATAGGCTCCCCTTGATCAGACAGCCTATAGTAGACACCACCAACAAGGTAACCTTTGTTGCCTCAGTTTCTAATTCTTACTAATAATCTTTCAACCTGATTGTGGCTATTCTTCAAAGACAGTCTTCACACTCTATCCGTTTCTTGATGTAGAGGGCAAACTGTCCACCCCTCCTTCCTTGACTGTCACTTCTGAACAGCTTGTAGTCATTGATAGAGCACTCCAGCCATGGGATTCATCCCACCAAGTTTCAGTAATGGCAACTAGGCCATAGCAGCACAGTGGCTTCCAAGTCCTTCTGTTCTTTGCTCATATTCCCATCAGCTTCGGTCAGAGTTAAAGCAGTTAAAAAGGAATGTGAACAAAATCCAGAATGGCTCACTAGGACGCCTAATAAATTTTACACAGTTGTTGCTGTTTTTAGGAATCTGTTTTTTAGACAGATGATAGAGATATGGAAGGTGGAGGAGCTAGAAGAGAAGCAGAGAACTGTTTTGTCTGGACCAAAGGAATGTTGTTACAACATGTTCTTTAAATAATAAATTGACATTGTGAGTAGAAACAATATGAAAATGTTTTTCTTTCTCAATGTCACTTTGAAACAACCAATTTTTTTTTGCACCTTTCTTCCAAAAAATGGGTAATTTTAATCAGAATTCAAACGTACTTGTGCAAAAATGCTCCCCTCTCATACTGTGTTTTAAGCAAGCAAACTTTTTCACAGAAATGACAATATTTGTTTATTTGTTTACCACTTGGAATTTCCAAACATATGTCAGGTACCTCATCAAAAACCAGAAACAGCTGTTTCTGCTCTGCTGAGTTAAAGAGCATGTTTAAAGATAATGCTGCAATTCCCAAGCTGCTCATAAGCATTTTGTGGTGAGGGTAAGGATAATCTTCTCAGGCTTTGGGATCTACCCGGCAGCTTCTGGAAGGTAGTGAAGATGACAGGGTACAAAGATCAGGATTTTGATCCTTGCATCTGGCTAGTTTTTTATTTATGAAAGAGCACAGATATAGGATGAAGGTCAGTGAGAAGGACAATTTTACACACACGGGTGAAACACAACACAAGCAGAGCAATCCAGGTGCCCAGACCTGAGGATACCAAGAAGAAAAACTCAGCTATGACACATGTCCAACAGCAGACCCTCTGAGGCAGCAGCAGGAGGCCAAGCAGCATGGCCAAAGTTGACCTCAGAGGCCTCCACAAAGGCATTTGCATTGCTCCTGGGGCGTTTTGCCTTCCCCACTTCCTGCCTCCCAACACTGCTCTGGTGACCACTCAGCCCCTGGGAGCAGTACTGGAGTGTGAAACCACAGGCTGCTTTTCTAGGGAATCATCCTGTCCTGGAGAAAAGCACCTTCCGGTCCCTGCAGGCTGGAGGGGCACTGCACTGCCACCTGTGTTCAAGTGCAGGTTGTGGTTTACTGTTGCCAGAGGAGTAATTAGGACAGAGGCAAGCAAGCAGCAGCTCCTTTTACTCATGGTTTATTCTTTCATCTTTTGATTGTGGCTGATAATTGAGGTGTTAGCATGGATGTGGGTGCATCAAACCCAACATCAGATTTGTCACTGGCTCTACTATGAACCTTGTGGTGTCCAAAGGAAGCCTAAGTACTAAATGGAGAAACTTATTCTAAGAGCGCACAGTCCTAACAAGAGACAAAACAAAACAAAAGCTCGTTATTTTTCAGGTTGAATATATATATATAGACGCTGTATTTTTAGGTATTTTTTACTTCTGATCTGTTCTACCTGAAACTGATTTTCTCCAGCTGGATGTCCTCAGCTCCTGTGCCTCCCACTCACATCAACTAGGCCCACCACAGAAATCTGAAAATGGCCTACAACATTTGGAGGCTCTAACACAATTACTGGAAGTACGGCAAGATCCACATGGCTGTCTAGCTTGATCATTAAATTGTGTAACATGCAGACTACTAAGGGAGAAAGCCAGAGGGGAAAATGAGACTATACATCAGCTTATATAGTATTGAATTGTATAGTTGCAACCCAGACACATTAGGCAATCACATAGGCAAATTCAACATCTTGTTAAGAGGTTGTTTTCAATCCAGTTTCTAGAGTGCTTTAGGACCCAGACAAACAGAGGCTTTTCAGTTTTTAACCATTTGTTGGTTTGCACACTGTGATGGCTTCACTAGCTATTTCAGTTTGTTCTAACTCAGCCCCAGGGAGAGAAAATGACAGCATAATCAAATTCAGGAAGTTAGTTTTTTACTAACTGCTAGTCGTTAGTCATTTGGATGAAAACATGAAGTATGAAGTAGCATGAAGACACAACGAGTCTATTTTAAACTGATAATCAAAAATACTTATGGCTTGAATCTCTTCATCAATGTGCTTTTGCTATGTGCAGCATAAATAACCTATGAGGCTGTCAAACCGTAATCTGTTTTTGTTTTGGTAGCATGATCACTTCCTGTGTCTGTGACTACCTCCTTTTGATCAATGGTGGGAACTCTTGAGGAAGTTTGGGGTCAAACACATGGGATGACTTCAATTGGCTGATTAAGCAAGTTATCACTGAGCGTGACATTCCAGCCTGAGGTGGTTCCTTATACATGGCACTTAACTGTGTGTGTAATGTTAAGAGACTTACCATAGCTTATAAGCACAAAATGATCAAATCAGGAAGTTGTGTCACACCTCCATTTTGCATAATTTACTCATAGAGTTTCAGTGGTTCATGACACCACCACAGATGAAGGCATTAGAATGCAAACTTCCTTTAATTATGCAAAACAAAACCAGCACTGCACCTCTTCCAGAAGGATTTAACACCTAGCAATAGTGGGCAATTCAAAAGGTCAAGGCATTCATGTTAACTGTGTTTATATTAAGATAGGCATTTGGGCCTTCCACACATTTCTCCTTTCCATTCTTCTCCCCATCCTTCAGCCCCTTCCCTCCTGGGTCCTCTTAGCAATCACATGCCACTTGGATGATCCTTGAAGCACTAAAAAGCTTTTCATGCAGCTATTACAACAGTGAAAATGGATCCAGGATACATGATCTGACGTCAAAACCAGTGACTATTGGCAGGGGCTTCTCCTTATTCATCCCCCTTTTGACTACTTTTATTGTCTTCTGATACTTTAAATCAAAGTCTTTCTGCTGACTGGTATGCATTTCCAAGTTGGCTGCTAGGGATATTTGGTTTAGGCAACTGTGCCTTATCTGTTTTTCCCCTAGGTCAGCTGATGGGGAAAATCCCACCCTTACCAAATATTTAGAAGATATCATTATCTGCCTATCTTTTTATTTGCATTGAGCATCCTTTGTTTGAGACTCAGAAGAGCTGTATAGTTCAGGAACAGGAAGAGCCGAGACAGACAGACTGGGACTGCACAGGGGAACTGAGGAAACTCTAAAGAAGAACAATGTGTCCTGTATTGTGTCCTGGTTTGGCTTCGGGGTAGTAAGTGCTGATTTATTCTCTGAGGCTTGGACAGGAACTGCATGTATGTCAGCCAAGCGAGTTTGGAATATCTGAGCAACACCTGTGGATTAATTTGCTTTCTTAATATGCTGGTATCCAGCCATCCAGCTCTGCAAGAACTGCAGACCTTACTACAGGGATTACAGTCACAGAGGGACTTTTTGGTGTTGTGAGACCAATGCACTGCTTTCAGTTAGAAGAACACTTTGAATTCTATTAAATGCTTATTGGTATTTTGAAAGGAGTACATATTTTTGTGAATCTTTACAGTGTGGTTTTCATTTCCACTAAACCAACTTTGGTTTGGTCCACTGATATAAAAGGGTCTTCAGATAATCCTAAAGTGTATTACTCAGTACAGAGCTAGTCCCCAGAGTGGTATGAGAAGGGATCGTCTGACTCGGAACACTTACTGTTAAACCAGAAGTATTTCTCTTAACAAATTTTAAAAAGTGCATTGTAAGAAACTTTCTGAACTTCTGAGGAAAGTTTTTAAAATAGTAGTGATGGTTTCTTAAGAGTTACTTTCAAGGGGACAGAGCATATACTGTACAGGGTCAAGCTGGTAATGGCCTGCAGATATTAGCTAATGAAGCAATCCATCAGGACTGGGCACTTGGTGTCTGAGTGATGTTTATTATGGTAATAGCCACTGAAGTCACTGTGAATAACTGTGACAACGGCATTGTGGAATTCTAGCCTTATTTCCATATCAAATCACTTTCAGTGACAGGTGAAAGGGTGAGGCTCATGCTTGCCAGGCACACAAAGTCACAATAGGCAATTGAGGTTATGTTGATGCTTTCTCTTTACTATGTCACCTGTGATCAAGATACTGAAAGCCAGATTCTGCCTTCAGATACAAGTATGCAAATTTGTTGTCTCAAAACTTTGTCATTGTTCCTGGGAATGCAGAGTCACAGTGCTCAGATTGTATCTCCAGTCACAGCTTGGGCAATCTTCACAGCAGCTTGCACAAGAATAAAGAGACTTTAGTTAGGAGTCCTTGCAGCCAGTTCTGCAAAAGATGAAGTGAGGGACATCTACATCTGTAGCCAACCTGGCTATGCTAATGTAGCTCTTTGGCATCTCTTTTAAGTATTCCTATCTGTAGCATCACAATCAGCACTAAATACCATTTTGGCTAATTTGATAAGAGGAAAAAAGTTGTTGGGTTTTCTTTTTACCCAGTCATTTTACTGGCTGGAGTGACCTCTGAGCAATGTATTGACAAAGTAAAGATGCTGAGAAAGTTCATGACTGAAAGAGTGATGGTGAAATCACAGCCTTAAGAAATAGGCTTAGAGTTTCCATAGGCATATGGAAATAACATTTGTAAATGGTGAATCTTTACAAATCATTGACACAAAGCTTGGCTGAGACCTCTCATATGATTAAACATCACTTCCTGCTAGTGCAAAATACCCCATCTCATGTAAATCCACCTATGAGCTCT
Organism: Phalacrocorax aristotelis; assembly: GCF_949628215.1. Lineage (NCBI taxonomy): Eukaryota > Metazoa > Chordata > Aves > Suliformes > Phalacrocoracidae > Phalacrocorax > Phalacrocorax aristotelis. Next base: position 63,246,157 of record NC_134278.1, read on the forward strand.
GAAGAAGAAAACTGTCTCATGAACACTCTTATAGTTTACTCAGGCTGAACTTGCTGCTTTTGGGGGTTGGAGTTGTGCTTGAGCACAACAAACCGACATTGGGTACAACCTGTCTATAGTTTGCCTTTTGAGAATTGACTAGGTTTTGAGATTTGACCAGGAACACCAAACCACCAGCAAAGTCCATTGAGTTTGGACAACTCTTAGGTGAAAATTTGGTTTAGAAAAAAGGTTGTGTCTAGGATGACAGCCCATCTGCCCAACCCCAGATTTACAAACCTAATGTGTAGCTAGGTACCAGGCAGTCCCCCTTACTGTGTAGGTGCCAGTTTTCATTAGTTGACTCCCTAGTCTGATACAATCTTTGAAATGGGTCTTCAGGCTCTTACACATGCTCTGAGGCCTGATCTGGGAGATGGCTTGTCAATTGTGTCCAAAGCCTCCCTCTCCTTGCCCTCCAAAATTAGTCATGGTATCTGTTTCATCCATCTGCTTTCTTCCCAAGAAAATGAGAGGCCTTGGGCTCTACAGCTGAAATTCTCTTTCTTACATCCCAAGTGCCCTAGCTGCAAGACTTCATACAGTTCAGAAGATTAGGCCATGGAAAAGTCACGAGTGCAGTATCTCAGTGCCTAAGGGAGAAACCATGTCCCTACTGAATGGTTATATCCACCTGACAGGCAAGGTAGCACTGGATTACAGACCCAGCTCCCCCAGTTCCTACGTTGGATCCTTCATGGCTGAGGAGAAATACCAACTCTAGGAAGCCTTCAATATCTCTACTCCTGTGAAGCACTGAGAGTCAACCCTGCACGCTCAGGATTTGCTTGCAGTCTCTTTTCTTTGCTTCCTTTTGTTTTGAGTTTCGGGCCAATCCAGTATCCCCTAAATCAATGGAAATTTTTTCCATCAGCTTAGATGGACATTAGATCAGGCACCATCTGACTGGAAAAAGTGACATCATGCTTCTAATAACACAGATATTATGAATAGCTTGGCTTTATGTAGTGCTTTTTAACAGAAAACATTTTGTAGTTTTAACCTCTGTGTGCAGGATTTGCTTTTCCCAACCACTGAAAAGCAACCACATGTGGGGAGAAATGTGACTGCAATTAAACAGTTCACAGCAAAGTTATATTATGATAACACATCTCTCCAGTTCATCAAGCTCCAGGCAGCAGATGATATACTAACAAGACAGCAAAGGTATGTGGTGCAAAGCCAGGTGAATAGTGTATTCTACATTATTTTTAAAATCTGAATTGGTTGCCCATGTTGACATTTTGACTAGAAAGGTCATTAAGAATTCTTTGGGTTTTTTTCCTTCTTGTGTCTCCTGCATGAACTTTCATTTCTGAGCAAGTTCAACTTCAACTGTCCTGTTAATCTGACTAATAATTTCATTTCATCCCCTTCTGCCTCTGTAAAGGAATAGTAAGTGAAGTCAATGATCGGTCTATGTGCAAATCTATTGAATAGTGACATATTTTTCAATAAACTATATTTGAAAAATTATTTGTATTTTGCAGTCAGAAGATGAAGAAATCTTTATAGATTTCAAATTTTGAAACACATTCTGAATCATTTGCAGATGGACTAAAAAACCAAAAAGGAATATGTCTGCTCTAAAGAGACTATGTCTGTCTCTTGGGATATTCTAATACTGAAATTAAAGAAAAAAATACCTGCTTTTTCCTCCCTTTTTCAGGCAGCTATGCTGCAGCATGGTAACACTAAACTTTTGGATTATATGTGCCTGCCAACACACACTTTCTTGCTTCATTCCCTTAATTTTAATAATTATTAATGTGTTTCCTAGAGATGCTGTATTGTGATGAAGAGCTGCTGATTCAGACTTATCCTGATACAAACCTGGAGAAAATGAAAAGTTGTTTCCAAAAGGCTAAAGTGGGACAGATAAAAGCATGGAGTGATTGTAACTGTCCAGGCCATTCCTGTGTTTGGACAGCTGAGTTGAAATGCGTGGGGTCTGTGTTATGAAGGGGTTGCAGCCGCAGGGTACCTATAAAGGACACTGAGAGGCTGGAAAGAATTTCTAGGAGGGATTTTCACTTCCAGAATGAAAGCTGTGGGATTTAATTTCAGGGAAAATATTACAGAAGCCTACCCTCCCCTAAATACGTATAATGCAAGTGAAGTACTCAAGCACTGGATCCAAAAAACAATGGCACTGGCGAAGTTAAAGCATAGACTGATGGGAGGGGTTTTTCAGCAGTAGATTAGTTTGCTGCAGGCTTCTTGCCATATACCTCCCAATGCTGCCTCTACTGGATTGAAATTTACTTCCCTAAGACAACCAATTAATATTATTAATAATGTTATCATGAATCTGACATTAAGAATCAAAACCAAGCAGCTACGATATGAGTCAGCTGCAGAAAAGGGGCCTGAAAAATGTCTGTCCTTAGGCAGTAACAACAAAGAGAGGAATGGCATTTTCCATCAGATCTGAGCTGAAAGCTTTGGAAAAGATCAGGCAGGACACCAATTCCATTGTGCTCCATCTTTTCCAGGATATGGTCTTCTTATATCTCCCACATTAGATGTCACACTCATAATGATTTTTGTTTTGGAGAAACCCACTTTCAGTAGCAAATACAAAATTTTCATCCAAATTTTCAGCTCCAAGTGAACATAATTTTGTCATGTTAAATTCCACAGCACATCTGCCAGATGAAGTCTATGTTTCCTTGACCTCAGTGATAGTGAGGTTGAGTTCTTCACAAATATAATTAAAACATTTGTAACAATAGAAGCAGAGCTACACGCCACAGCAGTGACTCCAAGAGTACATTCTTTTGCTCCCTTGCTGCCTCAGTTGTCCATCCACTAGCCACTAGCATTTCTAAGCCAGAGTGCAGCCTAAACTTATGGTTGCCAAGGGAGTTCATGGCACCAGTTAGTTTTATATGAATCCAGATAAACTCGAGCTTCTTCTCCTCCCTCAGATTCTTCAGTTTTTGCTCTCTGACTTTCACCTCCCTTGTCCCACACACCCAGACCGAATGAAACACTCTCCTTTTTAACAGGTGTCCACCCACTCTGGAGGATAAACCTTCCTTTTGTCCCCTTCCTTATGGGCTGTGGCAGCAACCTAAAAAAATCGTTCTGTTTCCTTCACTAACTCTTCTGTTTCTCAGTCCAACCAATTTTTTCTTCTTACTGTGGTCTAGGCTGTACTGCCTGTTTTTTCTGAGGGATTTCCTAGTTTGTATCAAAACATTCATAGCAAAATCTGCCTTTTCTTTCTTCACTACACACCTGAGGTTACCCTTATATTTCCTAACAAGCCTGGTGCTAACCAAGTGCTTCCCTCCAGTTGACTTTATATTTATTCCCTTTCCAGAACTGCTATGCTAGACCTAGCCAAATGTCAGTCCTAGGCTCCCTTAAAAGACCAGGTCACTTGGTTATGCTGGATAAAACAGAATGGATTAAACTAGGCTGAAATGATCATCATTAGTGGTTTTTATTTTAAGGTAAGAAATGCGCATTTATAAAATACCAAAAGAGCATTACCTTCTTCAGTTTTCACATAGACTTCATTATAGTAGACATTAATATTAATATTTGAAGGAAGCTTGCATAATTTATGTGCAATTAGCATATAAGTGATTCTTGCTATATCGGTGAAAAAAAATCACTGGGAAAAGTTATAACTTTTCTTGCTCTCTTTTCATTAAGGCAATTAAATATGAGTTGACACAAGAACCTAAAGCTTTCTGTCATTGACGTGAACTGTATTTGGCTATTTTCTGTACTTTTAAGAACTACTCTGAGATAAAAAACAAGGAAGAAATTCCACCCACTGAATTAATAGAATTATAGAATGGTTTGGGTTGGAAGGGACCTTTAGAGGTCATCTAGTCCAGCCCCCCTGCAGTGAGCAGGGACATCTTCAATTGTCTCTTTTACATTTATTCTGCTGGAAAGCATACAAAAAACCTAATTGCTTATTCTAAGGGATCTTTTAGGATTTGACAAATAATGTGCACAGGAAAATCCGTGTGGAAGACAGTTCAGGATAGCAATTTTCAGCAAAGCCAAACTGCTGACTTTGAGGCACGAAGCTGCTCTTTGCTCTGCAGTCCACCACCCTGGCTGCCAGCCCACTACTGGAGGATCCAAGTTTGGGGTGGCTGCACCTTCAAAGGTGAAGTCCTACCCTTCAGCACTGGAAAATTCATGACGTTAACCTCTCATCACACGTTGCTTCGTACTGTGGATTGTTATACTTGGACTGTTTTGGACAGCAGCATCGCTGTCTATGCCAAAGCATGTTAGCTTTTTGCTTGTGGTCAGAGACCTGGACTGGGATTTTCAAGTGCAATGTTGCAAATTTGCTGGCAGCCACAGCAGTCTCTAAACCATTTCCTTTCCTGTGGGTGTTCAGGACACATTCCACAGGGTTTTTTGTCCCTTCCCTTTAAGTCAATATTTTAAAAATAAATGGTTGGGGAAATTGGACCTTTGGGATTAGGCACAGAGCAAGGGTCACTGGCTGTGAACTCTGCAAATGAAAGCAACAGCTGACATTACCCTGGATACCTGTTGGGCCTTTTCTGCTGATACTTACCCAACTTTAGGTCAGTCAACATCTGTCTCACTATAACAGAATCGAGCTAGAAGACCTGCAAATGCTGCCCCGGGCCGCAGGCAATATTTTAATCTAATGAACAGAGATATAAGCTTGCATTCTTTAACTAATTTATATTTTTCTCTCCTCTTTTCCTTCATATTTGATGACACTGATTTCTGGTCTGCTTGGAAGCACTAAATACATACAGCATGACTAGCAGGAATGTGGTAGGCTTGAATGACGTTGTCCCAGAAGGTCCTTGAGGTCTTTCAGCTGAGAGGAGACAGAATCATTGGGGTGACTGAAAGTCATGATTTACACTTAAAAATGGTGCTGTAGGTTGAATAGCAACAATGTTTTCCTACAACCTGTTAGACTGTGAATAGTAGCCCACAGGAAAATGAGTGGAGAACTTTAAAATTAGGATGTTTAAAATCAGGCTAGGACAACACATTGCATGAAATGCTATGTAGGGAACAATCTTGCATTGTTACAGGAAGGGACTAAACGACCTCTCCAGCTTCTGTGTCTATGTCTTGACTCCTTTTCAGCTTGTACAATTAGAATAATTGTTTTGTCAGTAGGTCACTAGAAACTCCCTTTCGCTGGAGAGATTGTTCTTGGCTAATAGCTCCAGGCAAGATTCACTCCCAGTGTGACAAAATTATTCCGAAGGTGAACAGAGTGAGTGTGTTCACTTGTGCCATATATAGCTGTCCATGTAATAATCTGTGCTTAGTAAATGAAGCTGCTCTGCTAAATATATAGGAAGATCTTTACCTCAAAAAAACATCGAGAAAGGGAAAAAAATCAGTAGAATTTGTGCAAATAAACCGCACAGGCTTGTATGTTATTACTAGCTTGGAGTGCTGTACAGAGGATTTCTGCATAAGACACAGTACGGCTCACTGTGAGTAGTAAAATCCAAGTTCTTTAGCCTCACCCTTTTTTCTGCTGACTTTAAGGCTTTTTCATGAGATCCTGGTTGATGTCACAGGGAACTACTCCCTGCTGGCTGAAAGATGGCAATAAATTTAAAAAAAAAAGTAAACCTGATGTTTACAAGCTTCTAGCTGGTGAGCTTTAAATGAAAAATTTAATTTCAATGCAGTTATGGGCTCATCATAAAGAAAGTAACATGGAGGCTTTTCAGCTCTGTCCTCTCTAATTTGCCCACCTGCCATCTCATGAAAAAGCAAGATAGGAAAGCAGGAAAATTATATTAGGGACACCAAAAATTACCACCCCGCAAGACAAAAATGTTCAAATTGAATCAATTCTCATCTCATTTGAATGAAAACCAGAAAGTGTCCAGTAATAGGTTTTGTACAGGAAAGAAAAAGTTGTACTTTTCTGTCAAGGTATTTTCAAAGAAAACTTTTACAGAAGAGTTATGTTACTTGTTGTAGTGCAGAAGTAATCGTCAGATGTACTATTTTACCAGTAGCAATGACAGAAAGACTTGACTATATGACTGCTTCTCTGACTTTCAGTTTAGACAATGAGAAGAAGTAAAACTCTTGGCTTAGTTTTTTTAAGTACAGTTGTTTATAACAGTAGATTTAGCCAGTAACCATACACCATCTGATATCTGCTATCTGATACAGAGGGTATCACTAACATTTTTTTCTGACTGAGGCAAAGCTGAGTAGAACAGTGTACTGCTCTTGAAGGCTAACCTCCCACTGCCTCCTACAAGCTTTCTACTGGCACGTGTTACGTTAGTATGTGAGAAATGGCATTTTTTCTACAGTCTGTGAATTTTTTCTCTTGAATATTAGGAAAATTAAGATTTCTTCATTAGTTTCAACCATGATATTACGCTGTCATAAAAACAATATTAGTTGGGACTGAATCCTACTGAGGTTTTCCCATCTTATGGTGGGAACAGTAATCAGGCGCTCCAGTTACACCAAGATCTGCGTTTTCTAAAGCTCATAAAATGTGTCTAGTGTTTGAGGGCAGCCTTGAGGGAATGAGATCATCAGTGCAAGGAGACAAGAGAAGGTTATGGCAGAGGGGAGGCACACTATATATTTGTCTGAAAAGGGATTTGCTACAACAGGTAATATAAAATAGGGGAAAGGTTTGATGATACAAATATGTAAAAACAACTGTATATTTCAAGATATGACTGCTTCTCTGAGTTTCATTTTAGACAATGAGAAGAAGTAAAACTCTTGGCTTAGTTTTTTACATCCGATTAACTGCAAGAATACAAAATCTATAACAAGGGAAAGAACCAAACTACAGCTCTAATTCTGGCTGCTTTTAATGGTTGAAGTAGAGATTATTTATGGGGGAAAATTTTGTTTTGTTACAAATTCAGTCTTCTGTCAAAAAATGGCAGCAAATATTTGCCCCAATATTCTTTGGAGGCTCAGAGTTGGGATGAGCGACATATCACAGAGGCTATGGGGATTTCCTGGGGGAGATCCTTCAGTGCGACATGGCAGACAATGCTGGACAGTCTCCCCTATCTAGGAGCAGTTACAAGGCCATACAACAATTGAAGTGGAAAGCACTAATGACAAGTTGAAAGAACTGACGACCTAAGGCCAAGAGCTCAGCCAGCCAGTAGCAAAGTGGAAATGTCCCTTGCCAAGGTCCTTAAAAGTTATCATAGGATTTCCTTTTCTAGAGTTAGCACAGTATTTTATCTTTTTCTGTAGTTTTGTATCCTGGACGTTTTAAATAAATGTGTGTCTTGTACCTCAGTTGATCAGAAAACTATAGTTTTACCGCTCTCTTTACAGTCTAAGCTGAGACATTTTTATTGGGTTTTTATTAGGAAAAAAATATTAGAAGCTCAGTCTTGACTCCATAATGCCAATGTTGAACCTCCTGCTCATTTTGATGGAGCCAGAATGTCATGTAGGCATCCTGAATATTTCTTATTTGTGTTTTGCATCAGCCAAACCATCAGTTGTTTGTTGGTGGCTTTAAAATGAATTCAAATATGTCTTATTCTGTTAAGTGGGTTGGTCTTTCCTCCTTCCTGTGCTGGGTTTGCCCTTGTCATTACAGGCATACAATGAGAAGACTTCTCTGCCACAGATGTTTACAATACAGGCTGTAAATAATGGATTTCCATTGTTTACTCAGTGTAAAAAAAGCTTTTATTATGCAGACCTACAAGGTTTGCAGAGCTGGCGTCAGCCTCCCTGTGCATAGTCTCCTATCTTCCGGGAAGAAGCCCAGGGCATCCTCCCCTCTTGTAAAATGTTTCTTCCATAAGCATTTTTAAAATGTTTGACAAAGAGAAACGTGCAAAATGAAGCATTTCAAAGGAGGAGGAAACTAGAAAAGGGGGGTGAAAAATGGAACCCTGCAGGAAAAGACTTCAATTTCTCTAGGGATACCAGCTGATAAAGTTTTTGAGGTCCGATCTGTAAATGGTGACTCCCACACATAGCGTTTTGTCTTCATAAGAGAACAGAACTTTAAAACACACAGCTTTAACTTAACATAAAAGTTCTGCTCTGCTAGCTTTGTATCGAAGTATCAAAGGATAATTACTTCAGAAAAAAGTTTACAGTCTAAAAGATGTGGGCTTATTCCTTTGAATTTCTTTGCTTTCTAATTCTGGAAGAGAAATTGAAGCTCGAGAGCAGCTAGTCTGGAGATGGGGGCTCATGATTGTTTCTGGGGTTCAGATATGTTTACAGTGGCTTCCCTTTATCACTGTGCCCAAATGTTTGCGGTATTTTTACTTAATTGAAATGACAGTTTGAGATATGCTGGTCAGCAGGGAAAAAATTTGTTACCACTCCTACACCTGTTTTATGACAGCATTTGTATCCAGAGGCTATTTTTCCACTTCTAAGAACTCAAGGGGTATAGGCATGATGATACCACGTACTGTTACCCTTTAATTTCTAAGGTCCTGGCTATGAAAGTGGAATTCAGAGCCTTGTCTGAGCCACTTATTTTCCCACTGCTGCAAACAGGGAGTTTAGAGGCAGAGAGACTGGATACACAACACCAGAGCCTGTAAGACAGCCAAGAATCAAAGGCTGAAGAGTGGGATTTATCTGAAACCCTGTCTCTCTCAAGGACTGAGATGCTTTCCAGTGGCTCATCCTAAATAGTATGTCAAGGAGAACAAGGAAGCTGTACTTTGAAGCCACTTCCAAAATGTAGGTACCTGAGTCACCCATTCGAGCACAGACAGCCATCTCGTTCTTTTCTTAGAAGGCATACTTGCTGCTGTTCCTGGATGAGGAGATGTTGTCGCTCCTATTTTTGTTGAATGCTTTTGGTTAAAGCACTTACCCGGGAGGCAAAGACCTGTGTGTGTTCAGGTCTCTTGAGGCTGAGGGGAAACAGGGTGTCATCTTCCACATCCTCAGAAGATGGTCCATGGCAGGAAAAGTAATAAGGTGAGGTGTCTCCTGGTCAAGATTAGCCACTGTCAGGACAACAGGAAGCTCACAAAGCTGGAGAGTCATAGAAGCGTAACAGTATCTCAGTGAGATCTCTTGAAAGAGAGAGGTCCCTATTTTTATGGGTTTTATTCATTGACTTTTTAATGCAAAATACACAAACACATTCCAAAGTGCTCTAAGTATCAGACAGGTGCTAGGATGCTCACTTTATTCACAATGCCTAAATCTCTTCTTGGATTTGGATTTAGCCTGTTATTAGTTTCATATCCTACCTTGAATGCAAAATGTGAGATGCCCCCTCTCATGTTTGGATAAGTTTATCTCTGAGCTCCGCCACAACACTGAACTAGTCTCAGTTTTTCTTTTTTTTTTTTTATATTGTTGACGTCATAGTGGTGACTACTTATATTTTCCAATAATATCTCACTTCTGAACACCATAAGTAATAGTACCTCCATGGCAAAAAAAAGGGCAAGGCGCAATTGCTCTTTTTTTAAAAGAAATTGGCAAGCAAGAAGGTACAAACAACAAAAGACCCATCATGAGAGGTCCTGCATGAAACATTTCATAAATCTGATACCCACTGCAGAGGGAGTGGAAGCCCACATATCTGAATTGTTTCCTAAACTCATTTTAACACTAACTTACACAAAATGTACCTGTCCAGAAATCTGGGCACTTCCATAAGGTTTGACGTTCATGCAGCAAAGCATGCAGTGCTAGTGCCCTAGAGCCACTTTCCAAAATCACCTTCTTTAACCATGTCTTACATATTTTTTCCCCAAAGTCCAAGAGAATGGATGAACCTTCCCGGATTTCCAGAATCTGGAATCTGGAATCCAGTCTGGATACCATTAGAGAGAAAATCTCATGGCATTTCTATGTTTTTCTCTGGCCACTAGGCATGTGTTTTTTCACCCAGAAAGAACATGTCTCAGTCCCTTCACTGCAACCAGCTGCCATGTCTCAAGGAGAGGAAAGCAGTCGCGGGGATGATAGAGGCCCACATTGTTAAATGCCGTAGAGTTAGAAGATCTCATATGAAGAACAGAACAAAAACTAATTAGAAAAGAGTGCAGGCCTCTAGCTTACTATGGTTTTCTTTCCTGAAGCAAAGGTCTGAAGTCAGACATATTCTGCGCTAATTAGAGTGCCTGAATGGTACCAACGTGTATTTTGCCACAGGACGTCCCAAAGGTTTTCTTAAAATACCGACACTGGCTACAGGAGGAAAAGGAGAAGCAGTAAAACTGCTGCTAGGCAAGTCCAGGGGATCAGGACAAGTCCCTCAGCTGTGGGCCGGTGCTCACACATTGCTTGGAAACAGCTGGCACATGGGCAGCTTGGGACCCCTTCTTTGATAGGTATTTGGCAGCGCATTGCAGCAGGGCGCTGTAAAGGTCTGTCACAGCGCTTAACTGAGGGGTCCCGCATTGTCAACTTAACTGTTGATCACCATCCCACACCCAGAAAAAGTCCCCAGAAGCTACAGGCAAAGGAACAAGTGGCTGAAAAGGAGTTAGAACTGTTGCACTAAGGAGCAGGGTAAGATACTCCATTTAGCTGAATCAGGACACCATCAGATTACTAGAACCAGCCATAGCTTTTGGACAGAAGACAGAAAAAATGTCTCCTGTCAGAAAGATGATGCCGCAGAAATATGTTAAATTCCACTACATTTAAAAAATCAGGTTTAAATATGCTGTCTCAAATTTCCCCATTATGTTTGATGCACTTAATATTTTGAATTCCTCACTTACATATATTGTCATGTTTCATTATGAAGTCACTATATCTAAATGCATCACTAAATTAAATTTAACATATTAATATTTCATAAATTATATCCAACATTATACTGCAATGTTTCAGCATTACTGAAGGCAAATGCTTCAGCATTATAGAAAAAAACTTCTTCCTTGATGTAACACTAAGAATCTCAGTGACATGAAAAGTTTGAGTATGTTGAATTTTCATTCCAGTTCAGAATGGAAACAGATGTCAAATCACTGTGAATTCTTATGGAATAGAAATGGCATCCCTTCCTGGCTCTCTAGACTGTAATTGTAGATGACCCTTAAGCTGAGAATATTTTGAAGGTCAGTACGAGTGGATCTGTGGCAGAGCAGAACAACTAATTATGCCTTTGATTTCAAAACCAGCAAAGTAACCAGCTAGCCAACCAACAAACAGTAAACAGTTGCTTCCTGGAAGGAGAGAGAGGATTAGAGAAAACGGACATGAGATCACTGTCTTGAAGCATCCTGAGTCAGCAAGTTAGGTGAGAAAGTTTGCTCTGGTCCCAAGAGCTACATCTGCCTCCAGAAGTGCTGACTGGGCTTGTGCCAAAGCTTGCTCACCACCGACCGGACACCCACACGTCTGGGGGACTGCAGCTAGGTCCTGGCACCCAGGCAGCATAGGCATTTTGTAGTCACGCTGAACCTATAGTGTCCTTGCTGACTCAGGGTGCTTTTAGGTTAAGAGTTGTAAGAAACTGGCAGCTGGAAAGTAGTGAGTATATCTTGCAACAGCATCTCCCTCAATCACCTGCCTGCTGGCATGGCCAGCAAATCGCACTGGTGTCTAGTAGGTGCTGCTGCTGGCACTGGGATGGCCAGCAATGACAGCCCTGTTAGCCAGCCCCCTCCCTCATGGGTACCTGTCTGACCTGTAGAGAAGAATTTGGAAGTTGAGTCTTGGTGTAACAGCTAACATAAAAAGAAATGGGTGGTTGAAATAGCAAGGTAATGTCCTCCTAGGATCTAAATCAGAGTTTTTAATTGTGGTGGGAGTTTCAGCTGCATTAACTGTGTGTGTAATGCGGCCAGATCAAACAAAGATATATTTTCGGCTGACTGCCTGGTAAAGAATTGTCGTGGGGTGCTCTTACCATCAGTGGAAAGTAAAACACTGCGCTGTCAGCAGGCACTGCCTCCTGATGAGGGCAGGGAGTGGGGTGCTCTCTGTTCCTTTGTGAAAGCTCACAGGTGTGAGCAAATGCTTCTTTCCAGCACACATATTCTCAGAAATGAGCTGTATGTCAGCACATGCACGCTTTGACTCCTTAATCCTAAAACCAGTATTGCTTTGTTTATCATTTTCTATCAAAAAGGGTGGCTCATCTAGGTATACATTAATTTTCTTTTCCTCTCTCTTTTCCTAAACTTTTAAAACTTCTGATCTTGAAGGAACAGAAAACGAGTTTGTTTTATCTCAGAGATACTGCCTTGTTTGCTCCACAGGCAAACTAAAATAGCTCCTGAACAGAAAGAAGCACAGGACACAGTTGCCCCACGTCTATCAAAATATCCTATCCATTTCTCCTTCCTCTCCAGCTTGTGTGTGTGGTACAGGTTTAATCAAATCATCTTAATTCTGCCACTCACAAGCTGAAGTTACACAGTGTCTCCCGGAGCCTCCTAGCTGAAACTAGGATACAGAGTGCAAGGAAAAGCTTTTATTAGTTTTGGGGTTGGTGTTTTCCTTCTTTTCTTAGATTTTGGCCTACAGGTGACTCATTTCTCCCTGTTTTCTTAGTGGCAAACCACAAGATGTTAAGAACTTCTGTCCTGGATTCTTATCCTGACCATAATGACAAACTGCAGGATCCTTTCTTCCTGTGACACAGAAACAACTTTCTCAAGAAGTCCTGCTGCTGGGGTAGCAGAAGTTTCTTAGGAAAACCCAAACAGTGGTGTTCTCCACTCTGCTCAGTGAAGCTGCTCTTGAGTCATGGAGGAGGCTTTTTAATTTCCACAGTATATATTCAAAGGAAGAATCCCTTCCACACACAGCATTTCTAATCTTCTGTGCATGGTGTGGAGTGGGGATCTTACAGTCAGCAAATGAAATTACAAAAAAACACAGCCTGCCTTGAGGCTGGGAGAGTAGGGTTACAGACAAGACCATGCTGTATCCCTGAGGCTCAGGAGAAGGTGACAAGACTGCAGCCATCTGTGATTCTCAATACATCTTGAAATTAACAGACAATTCCAGTGTTTGTTTGGGACAAAGGGATGTGAAGCAAACTTATAACTGTGGTGGGAAGATGGAGGATGAGAGATCACTGAAGAAGTGCTTCAGATGATGGTGTGTGGCCCTGTTTTCTTCTCTGAGTTGCACCAGTGGCCCATGCAGATCCTTTACTGCTGGCCTGTGTTGCTCTGAGAGTTGCCATGGCAGGGTGATACTCAGAATATCTCAAGGACAGCCTTGCTCAGTGGCTCCCAAAGGGGTTTTCCAAAGAAGCCACAGGATGATCATGTCCCTCAAGGTCTATGACAACCCTACCAGGGAGGAACTGAGCGGAACAGGGGTGTCAGTAACATCAGATATGTGCCACTGCAGGTGACCTGGACCCCCTGCCCTACGCTTTTACCATTGTGTAAGACTCCCTCCCTCTCAGTCCTGTAGTCCTAACTCATTTCTCTGTACAATACTTAAACTCAGGTTTTCAAATGCAAAAACACCTGATGCTGTGCTGCAGACAACTCCAAAAGAGGTCCAGAAGGTCACGTTGAAACAAGAAGTGAACCTCTCCCAGAATAGATAAAGCTGGCCTGGCATTTCAGATGCCTTCTTATCCCTAACCTGATGATTCTGTTTGCCACCCAAATGAGATGACACCAGCTTGGGTGACCCCATTTCCTCAACATTGTTTGCCTCGTCTGTGTCCAGCTGACTTCACTATGCACATAGGGTGCTGCAGGCACGTGTATCCTGCATTGCCAAGAGCCTTGGAGCAAGGCTCTAAGTTGCTGCCATCCCCGCTTATGCTCCCTGGCTACACTCATGGGTTGGGTGGTCTCAGAAAAACCACCAATTGCAATGCACTGTTGTGCTTCAAACCCAGCCAAGGAGGCAAGCCAGGGCACAGGGAAATATCACTGGACCCCAGCCAGTGTTTGGGAATTTTCACTTGTAGGAATGCAAAATAACACTTGCAAAAGCCAGTCAGGGTGCTAGGTCAGGCCTTTTCTATCCCTTTTATATTTATAACTGTAATGTGAACTGTCATGAGGTTCATTTACATACAACTTTTAGAAGGCAGCTTACAGTTTAGCTCTGCCATAGAAGTCCATGTTTTTGTAAGACCTTACTCTAAAGATCTATCTCTTCTCCCTCAACATAGCCAAACAGCACTATAAACCAGGTAATTTCTGTGCAGAGCAGTGTGCTTTGAGCCAGTACAGTAAAGCAATTGGGTCCGCGTTATCTGTTGTTACCTTAATAGGAATAATTGTATTTCTCATTTTTGGGGACAGGAAGGGAAGGAAAGAAAGGGAGAAAAGGAATTGCTTCTGTAATTCATCTCCCCTGGCAAAGCTAGAAGCACCTAGTTATTTCTTAGAAAATGAAAAAAAAATCTACAGGAATGAGGTAAAGACTTTCTAATTTTGACTCGCTAATGTGTTCAACTGCAGCTTTCAGTAAACATAATTGGAAAAATAAGTTCAGCTGCAAGCTGGACAGTAAGCCTAGGGGTGGTCTGATTTATGCAGACTCTTTGAAGTATATATTTGAAGAAGACCTGGGAAAGAGACTGAAGCTGGCAGCCCCTCTGCAAGTGATTAGTACCCCACCCTGCCCTCGCCATAGAACAGCAACATTACGGGGAGAGACCGCCAGTCTCTCCAAGGGCCAGATATTCCACTTGGGTACTGTAGTCATCCTGCTTATAGGGGTATATAAATACAGGATAGTGTTCAAAGGAAGCAGCTCTGCAGACAGAGATTGTTATAACTAGGAGAGAAAAATATCAGCAAGCTGTGAGGCAGCCAGTAGAAGCCAAACAGATTTCATCAGTCCTCCAGCCACATACCTACTAGTGCTCAGATTCCTTGTACATGGAGCCCTGCTGGCACAGGTGTTAGCTGACTTCGCATGTCCCATCCAACACATGTTTTCAGCACTGACAATTGGCAGCCAGGAATCCTTGGGGCTTCTAAATAACCACTTATAACGCCACTTACTCTCTAATGGCTATTCATCTTCCGTGCCTGGGCTCCTCTTCTCTTACTCTCCCACAACCTCATTTTGCTGCTTTCTTTCCTGCTCTATCTGACTTGCTCTTGAGAGGTTTCTCGGTTAACAAGCAAGTGTGTCAGCTGCAAGTCAGTATTTATCATATATCATATCATATTATATTACATAATATTATATTACATAATATTATGTACTATTATATTATATTACATTATATTACATTATATTATATTATTATGGTGGGCAGTGATGATTTTCTTGTAGAAGGAGATAGTATATACCTCACTTTACATAAATACATCCAATTATAAAGCCATTGACAGCAGTAAAATCAATTGTCAACCTATATACTGAGCAGGTTTTTCTTTGCTTACTGCAACCTTTGCAAAGCTAGCCATGGCACCTACTCATAAATACTGGAAATGTTGCTTCCCAACAGGTAAAGAGGAATATGGACCCATGGCCTACAGCTACTACTGATACAGTCACCAGAAGGGAAGGACAGCAAGGAGAGACTATTAGTTGACTATGGTTTAGATGTTTAACCTATGAACCAGACACTTAAGGAGATGCAGAAACATCCAAGTTCATATCCCCTGTGCTGGGTCCAGAACCAGAAGTGCCAGGTAATTTACAAGCTTAACAGCCTTGTCAGCCAAGTGCTGGCACAGGGCATCCTCCAGGCTCCACGATGTGTGGAACTTACTGGCTTGGGTGCCTTCAGTACACTAAATTTCCTGGGATGAACACACCCTGAGTAGGCTGATGTAGCAACAACTATTGGCTCAAGGCTACATTCAAGCTTATAATGTTTGTCTAGACAACATCATTTGTTAATATCTTAATCAGTTTTTAACTGGAAAATAGTCTGTGTTTTAGCAAAATAACCTCATTTATTCCAGTTTCTCTAGATTTTTAAAAAATCAGTAATACAAAAAAAATATACAAATACATCTGGAACGTCTCATTTCAGTGTATATATATGTTTTCAGCTTTTGTGGAGTAAATCTGATTGTCTGCTACTCCACAGTCATACCATTACAGCTTGGAGCAGAACTTGGCTCTAATTTAGACTGTATCTCTAGGGTATGGATGTGTTGTAACTAGTTCTGCTGACTTTAGAGTCAGCCTTACAATTCATTATTCCTAAAGGCTTCCTCAGAAGTCCAGTGATTACTGAGAAATCTCAACTTTCATTTAAGTGAAAGCCAAGAGGTTTTAGACACACCACTGAAAAGTCCAAAATATGCAAATCCTCACTTTATTTAAAAAAAAAAAAGAAAAACTCAGCATGGCTATTTTTTAAAATCACATGGTTTTAAATCACATAACTTGGTGGGCGTTGTGGTTGTGGTTTCAGTTCTTGGTTTGGCACAAATGCACTCTGTATTCTTCTTTCCCCAGCATTAAGCATGTATTCAGACACAGTAATAAACCACTAAAGAGTCATGACAGAATTTACAAAGACAGCATAGCAAGCCCTCTCCTCGGTGGTGTTCATGTGCCCAGCACACCCGAAAGGCAGATGGTATTAAGAGGAAACTTATAAAATGATCTGCAACAGAAAGAGACGATGAAAGGCCAGCCCTGTCATGTATGTAGAGGGTAGGCTTGTAACAAATGGCTTCCTGAAACAGATGAATGAACAGGTGGTCTCCAAACAGGTTTATCTCAGAAAAACTGTCATGTCCCTTCTCAGTCTTAGACAAGACTAAATAACAGCAGCGAAAGACTCTTTGTCTGCTGCTCTTCAAAGTGGTCCTTTCTCATGAAGTTTGTGATATATTGGTTCACAGCTGTAGTGAGATCTTGCCATGGTCTCGTACCTCTTCTTCTGGGTTCATGTCCAGCAGCAGTTTTGAGCATGCTCAAACCAACAGTGCACTTGATGACTACATTACCTTTCTGAAAGGCAGGAGTGCACAGTGGCTTGAGAGGTCTCCCTAGGATTTTGGTTTTCTTCTTTACAGTGTCATTTTTGGTCAAGGCTGATCTGCATATTAATGGTATCATTTTACATTCAGATTTTTTTGGCTACACTTTTGCCTATAATCAGCCACAATGAAACACTTTGGAAAAAATGTGGCTCTAAGTCTGCATTTTCCAGTTTTTGCTCCTCTTTAGTTTGGTTCTTCTAACCCCTGGAGAACTGTTTGTTTGTTTGTTTGTTTGTTTGTTTGTTTGTTTGTTTGTTTGTTTGTTTGTTTTAAAAAACAAAAGGCATATATAAACTTACTGTTCCTAGAAATCTCTTAAAAACTCCAAATGGCACAAGTTTATACGCTAGCAAATGCCCCACTAATGCAATTAGGAGGTGGGAATCTCTCCTGCATTACTCCAGTGTTATGCTAGTGTTAAGTCTGCTTGTGCCAGTAGATTTCATGCAGTAGAAAACTGAAGCAGTATAGTGGTGAATCAGGCCCGGTGGTTTGGTTCATATGCAAGTATGAAATACTTAGGGGTTATTATGCAAGTTCCCACTGTGTTTATGAGGGAAAATATTTTCCATGCACCATTCAATGTGATAGCCCTGCACCAAACAAAAGGGTCTTTCTTCCAATAGGCCCAATCTCTGAAATACCAAGTATCTAGACAACAGCAAGGACTAGATAAAACTAATGCCATTTCCTTGTTTGAAATATTTCTTTCTTAGTCATGCACATCTTCTTCACATACAAAAAATAAATGTCAATATTGTACTAGAAAAGTAAGATGGAGAACACTGCGATTTTATCTCGGTCATTCAAATAAGATGCCTATAAATAGGAAAACACAGGAAATTGCTGCTGTTGCAGAAGGTTCCCTCTATCAGCTTTCTCAGATGTGCCCACTGAAAGGTTTCCATCATGTTCCTCTTCCTTGCCTGCCTGCCATTTCCCAACAGTTCTCACCATTCCCCTCTTCCCCCATTTCTCCCCTTTCTCTGCCCTTCTCCTTTCCCCTTTGGGATCATGTGTCCGTGGCTCTGATTGTGTTTTACCCCTTCCATTGCAATCCATCCCTCTGTCCCATGAATCCAAATGCAAATCCCATACACCTGGCTTGGCCTCTCTTCACCTTGCCACCAGCCCTGGCTTCTCTCCAGCCTTAACTCTTCACCTCATATGTTTGATCCCCTTAACACCTTCATCATGTCATGTCTACTTCTCTCTTGCATTGTTTCTTGAGAGCCAGCTTCATTTGTGTCATGACCTGGCACCACTGACCTCAGCATGACCTGCTACCTTCAGCTGCTGCCTATGCTAAACACCTAGACCTACCTGATAGTCTTTCTGCTGCTTGTTTCTTCTCTCACACTCCCCAGGCTGTAATAATCAGCTTCTCTTTCATTTCTTCTCTCTCCAGTTTTTCCCACTCTCCTCCTATCTAACTCCTTATTTCCTCTTCTCAACATTTCTGTCATCTACTGACTACCCAGGTCCTTCCTTTTTGATTTGCATTTGCTTGGAAAAGAGAACTTTTATTATTTACTTCATGCTACTCTTTGCATTAGGTAGTTAGCACTAGGAAGTTCTCTATAAACGATCACAAGAAATTGTTTTTCAGATTCCCATGTGATTTTTTTTTTGTGCAGAAACCTTGGCAATGGTTAAGCTTCTGATGTGCTGAGGCAATTATCCAAGACATGTTGGTCAGTACTGGACCTATTATTCTGGTTGCTTCCATCTTTTGCCTCTCAATTTTCTGTTACCTTATAGCTCTTTGGAAAACATGCCCCCCCTCCTTTTTTTTCCCCCTTGTGTTACTATATTGCCTGTCACTAAGGAGACGATCTTTTCCTTGGGTTTTCAAACTCCATGGCAATGAAAATGATAAAGAATATAATTCCAAAACATGACAGCAAGACATATGGCAAATAAAGAAAATGCAAAGGAAAGCAACACAAAACTAAACAAACCTCACACTGCAAATACTCAGAAACATGGTTCGTTTCTATCTGGGAAAATGTATCTGAGAGGAAGAATACATTCTGGATACATGAAAAATCACTTTTGAAGAATGATACTGTATTAAGTTTTGGCAACTTAACAGTGATTTAACTGTTTCTGGAGTACTAGCACAGCCTCCCCAAAAAACAGAAATGAGATTAGTTTTAACAGGCCCTTTGTTCAGCTCTCTAGGTGGTAGCCAGCAGTCCAGGAGAATTCCTGCAGCACAGGCAGAGCCTGCTCTTTTTCCGCTGTAAGGACTTTGACAGGCAGAGAGTTCAGAGCAGATTAGCCAGGTGGCTTTAAGTGAAACAGCTAGGGTACTGGGAGGTATTTCATTGTCATAGTATGCAGCTCTCCTTGGTTTAATTTAACATGAGAACAGGCAACCTGCCATGTTGATATAACCTCAGCAGCACTGTGAGAATGAAAAAGGACTCTTCTCTGATGTAATCTAACCTCAGAATCTTTCATTTTCTATTGCCAGAATAGCTCTAATGAACATGTGAATGCAACTTCAGCTGCCCCAGATTTAGATAGATAATGGTTTTAGTGTTACAGAGCCTCAGGCAGACTTCCACAACATTTGGTGACCAGCAGGGGAGAGAGAGGAACAGAAACTGAGTTTCTTCTGAGACATTTACATCTTTTCTCTGTGCTCTGGACTGGAAAAGTATCTAATGCTAACAAATGCCCTTTATACATACTTTGGTAGCCTAAACTGCAACCACTTCCCGTGCTTTACTTCTACTGTTTCTGTTTTTAACCAAGCACAGATCTAGAAGTGGAACTGAAAGGACTTCAGTGTCCCCCACCTGCTTTAGGAGAGGCTGGAAGGATATAAGCTCCTTCACCATTTGGCAGTGTAAAGTGCGATGGTGCCTGTGCTCTACTGCTTGGCTCAGGGTTGGATCCACCTCTGTTTCACAAAATCTGCAAAAAGCTAGCTTTTTATCAATTTGAAAAGCAAATATATAACTCTTGCCTTGGAGATTACATTCAGTAGAAATATCTTTAAATTAAAATTCCTGAGAAGGAGACAATGCAGTAAGATCAAGATCGAGCATATAAAAGGTTATGGACCAAAAAAGAAATGAAGCTGGACTTTGGAAGTCCACCTCTGACATTATGCTCACATCAGTGGTGCTAGAACAACCTAAGCCTACTGAGACAGCCCAAGATAAACCTCCTAGGAGGAATTTTACTCAATTAGGTTTCACCATAAGTCCTCAGAATAACACGCTAGTGCTATTAAAGCCACCTGCAGAGGGTCTGTAGAGAGAAACACTTAACAGATGGGATTGGATTCAGCTCCTGTAATGCCAGCCATCAAAAAATTAGGCAGCTAGCCTAGGGTCCCTAGTCAGGCAGTGATGTGCTTCTAGTGAGTGATTCACCCTATTATAGGATGTGATAGGAGGGTCTTTCTCCCATCTTGGGTTGTGGTAAGAGGTTACTTTCTCTTCTGTGACTCTACATTACAGACTATTCCTAACACTGAGACTGAAGAAATAGCAATATGAACTGTTAGAATAGGAAAAAATGTCTCTGTCCTGCTCCTCTGCCTCATTTTTCTCCATTTTGCAGCTGTAAGGTCTGTCAAATGTTTTGGAAATGCTGATGGAGGATACCAGTGGGCGGCAATTCATTTTTGCAGCTGAGCCTCAGCAAAAGTGCAACTCCCAGACAACAAGATTTCAAACTTTCTGAAAGGCTCTGCTGAGACCTTGCTCAATAAGGCTGGGAACTAAGGCAAATCACAAATCCTGATCTTCCCCAACCCTTTTTTTCTGGAAGATGTCTACTCCCAGCCAAACTAACGAGCAGTTTTGGAGAAGGGAATGCCTCAGTATAATGCACGAGGAAATCTGTGTGTTGGTCTGTCCTATACCTTTTCTGTGGGTAAACAAAGGACTATCTTCTGGACCATCAACTGATGACTTCCTGAAACTGCATTTACTTCATATGTGAGGCAATCAAGCTCCACAGCTTGGCTGCGCTTAGGTCCGGGATTAAATTCTAAGCACCACACAACATGATGTCTTTCAGTCCAACTGTTTGCCTCTTATGAAGATTCAAGTTTATTACTGAACATAGATCTGGCTGAACTCCCATGCAATAGGAATTTCGATTCACTGCTCTCTTGTGACCAATCTCTGGTACAAAATACATGCACACATGCATGCACACGTACAGATACTGTGCTGCAAACTCAAGTGTTCAAGAAATCAGCAAGTTCCAGCATTACAGTATGCTACCCCGTCTTATTTCAGCTGTCCTGCATGTATGCCTTATGGCAAAGATTTTTTTTTATTACAGCTACAGATTACACTAGCCCTTGGCTCACTTGGGGCCTGAAATATGTGATGCTCAGGTGACGGGCAGCTACTGGATGTTACACTTTTTCCTCCTCATCTAGTGGCTCTCATTCTGCACAAGCCAAATCCCTTTCCAAAGGCAATATTATTCATTAGTTTATGAGTTAATAAATGAGCTCTGCAAGTCATCACCAGAAGATCCGAGAGCCTCTACATTCACCAGTGAATTTGTTGTCATATGGCGAGGAGAAGAGCTGGGGAAGGTGGAAGGAAGCAACCTCGACTTTCATGTTTCAGTGCCTGGCAAGAGATGTCTAGAACATGTATCCAAATCACGTCTCACAGGGAAATATTGCCATCAATGACAAATCTGTATTAAAAGCAATTTACCCAGCATCACTGAGCCCACTCTGCAAAGAACTGGAATCACCTTTTTTATTTCATGTGATAAAAGTACTTATTTACAGTTCCCTCCACACACGGAGAGTTTACTACTCTTTAGATTAGAAGTCTCAGCTAAGAGTATTTTAATTCACTATTTTATTAACATTTTTGGAAGGACACTTTCAGATAAAGATGGGGCAAGAAAACAAAGCAAAAGTTTTACAAAACAAAGTAACAAGCAATTGACTTTAATTAGACCTAGTACCTTTGTTTTTCATATATATGCACCCCGAGCTCCCACCCTTCCCCACGTTTCTTTCCCGTCATTACTCCTCCAAGTAGTTTCAGTTGAAGTTTCAGGTGCTTCTGAAAAGTCAGGCTGCCCCCATCTCGTTGCTGGTTTTGCTGATGCTGGGCAGCACAGACATGTGATGTTCTGCCCCTCAGCTATGAATAGTTAGCAGTGATATAGTTCAAGCCTCCAGCCAGGACTGCCACCTGTGAGGACTGGGTGACTTGGGACAGAAAGTCCTTGGCAGGAGCTAAACTTTAATGAGCTTAAAATGCATTGAAGAGTTTGGCAAATAGAAGCCAGGCCACAGAATAAGTAGTTGCAGAAAGTTTCCAATACGAAATGTTTACAAGACAATTATTTACATTATCTGGATGGTTTTAATTACAGGACAGTTCAGACCAGTTGCTTAAGTTTTCCCAAGGGGTAATTAGTCACCCTGTAAATTTGCATATTTTCCATTGCTGTATTGAAGCAAATCGGCCGTACTTATCAGAAGGTTGACCCGGCAACCTTTGTTTTTGGCAGATTATAGTTCAAGTTTCATGACAGTATCTAATGTATTAGCAAATGTTCCACTGTAGTGCTACAGCAAGCAAAGTTGGGGGACACCACAGGGCTCCTCATTTTAAATGTAAGACATTTCAAGCACAGGCAGAAGAAAGGGGCCATGTTTTACAACTACTACTCATGACAGCTGCTGTACGTTCCAACACCTTATAAATATATTAATATTCTAACCTCTGTCAGTGTGGCAAAAGACTTGTTCATCTTATTCATAGTAATAAGTACAATAATCACATGAACTTCATATGTCCACATGATATACAGGCTGCCACATGTTATACAGACTGTGCTTTTAGTTATGCTCAGATTTACTAAACTGAATGGAGGTAGATTCATTCCCACTGCAATTACTCAGAAGTAAATGGGTTTCACAAAGAATACGGCATGGTACACTCCAGATGGCTCATTTTACGGTATTTTATCAGCTGTGTCCTTTTGCTTGGTCATAGGAGGCATGGAGTTATCCACAGCTGAGATTATCAGCCATTTTCATTTAACAATCAAAACCATAATATAAACAGAAAAATACCAAATACTATCAATATATAAGAAATTATGTATTACCTATTCTTACATATTTTCATAGTAGAAACAAACCGTATTTCTTTCAAATGGGTTTGTAAATGGCAGCTTTTTTTGAAGATTCTCAGATTGTTTGACTTTACTCACATTTTCCACTGGTTTTAATTCTGATTTCTATCACCAGAGCAATGATTTCTTCCACTGAGAGAAAGGGATAATGTGCATAAATCACAGTCAATTTAAATTGTGATAGATATTTAAATAAGTAAATTACATTCTTTCAAAAGGACCTAAAATTTATACTTATCAAAGTAGAGAAATGTAAAATGACAACTGGCATTATTCAAGTGCCATCTAGCCTAGACAGATGTGTTATCCTTGAGCCTGTGTGTGCTTGTATTATGAAGTGAAATGCAAACTAGACAAAGTAGAACATTTGGGATTTTTAAGTTATTTTTATTAATATTGAAGTTGAAATCTCTGAAGACTTAGAACACAGAAGCCCTAAGTTCTTATATATAAGAAAAAGGACAATTAAAGAGTGACACATTTCAGATATCATTGTCTTATGGAGCAGGTTAGAATCTGATATTATATGATAGCTCACACATGTATATATGTATAGACACATATATAAACACAAAATATCTTCAATAAAAACTGAATGGCAAGTTTAGGCAGATTAATTTCCATTGCTTTATATATGAAAACAAACTACTAAATCCTCCTTTTCTCATCATCTGTGCCTTTGCTTTACCATGTAATGAAGCTAACCATTTGGGTCAGTCAGTATTCCCTCTGGTCATTTTTTAAGCCCCTGTTTCATAGACGGTCAGATGTCATGATCAGAATAGTCTCTTTGGACTGAAAATTAGGGAAAAGTGTTGATTTTCAGGCAGAGAAAAAAATGTGCAACCACATCCTCTTTTGCTGACAACCTCCACCGGATGGGGGGGATCTTTTGGGAGCTGATGGCTGCTGATGCCTTGAAGCACTTACCAGCAGCCCATTTATCACGTACAAGGGACAGAACTGAGGAGGGGTTCATATTGCACACACAGTGTCTGTGATAAAGATATCCTTTCCGCAGAGGACAGCAGTAGTGAACTACTGCCCTGAAAATGCTTCACATGTTCAGTCTCTCTCCTAATGTACAGTTTGCACCAGGGAATAGTATAAAGAGCTGGCCTGGAACAAGAGCCACTTCTCTGTACCAGTTCTACGTGATCCAGCTGATCTTGCAGGAATTCCTTGCTGAGCCAGGTGTCAGCTCCTTCAGACCATCTGAGCACTGCCAAGGCCCTGGCTCTTTGCCTGCCTGCCACATTGCCTCCTAGAGTACTTGCGAAGCACACAGCAGAATGTCTCACCTGCTGCCTTTTGCCCTGCCACCCGCCTAAAAGTTCACAGCAGTTGATGTAAAGCTGGAAAGCTGCAAAACCTTCTGAAGAGCAAAGGGGCTGAGGAGGCTTGCCCACCTTTCTCATTTGGGATAGAAGCATCTGGATAAGCCTGACAGATAACCACAGGAAATCAGCAAGGTTCAGTAAGTTGTGAATAAGTACACATGCATACATCTAAATACAATTATACATATAGTTATTCCTTGCTTTCTGAAATTCTATCCATACTTAGTTTAAATCCAAGCAACAATATACCACAAGAAGAAAGAGCTTGCAGATCTCTGGGTTTAACATGGAAATTAATGACCTTGAAAGCGTATTTTCTGGAGGGCAGGAGGGACAGAGGGAGGGAAGAGGTAATTCAGAAGTAGAACTTCATCTGAGTCACATTAATGCAACACTATAGAGTAAGAACCTTCATTGTAGCAGTAGCCTGACACCAGTGGCTAGATATTTATATTGATGCTCTACTTGTTAAAGTCCATTTCTTTAATTTTTTTGTTATGTACCATGTTTCCAAAGGGAAAGCAATTGTCTACTGTAGGTGTCCTTTTAAGAATCATCAAGACTCAGTGAAAATGTACTCACGTTGCAATCCTTAAAAGAATAAATTAGCAATAGGGACCTATACACTAAAGTACTTTGCATGTCTTACCTTCTGTTCTTGTTATTTAACAGAGACATTTCACAGCTTGTGGCAAAAAAATAATTTTTCCTCTTTAAAATAAAGCAAGTTGACGCCTGCTTTACTTCAATGTGCTTTGCAAAATATAAGCTTTTACTGAAGGTACCAATAATCACTCAGAGCACTTAAAGGTTTTAGTCTTCTGCTACAGGCAAAAAAAGTGACCATGATTTTACTGCTTACTTTGATTTTTCTAGAGAGCCAGGCTGACTTCTACTACAGGTCATGGAGACTTTTGTAGGGCTAGGTAGTAGCTACCTACTGTAGCTGTGGTAGCTACCTAGAGGGGTAACTACCCTAGGGGTGTACCCTGCTCTAGAGGCAACAGGATCATCCTGTCCCATCAGCTGCCATCCCTCATCTCAGGTCAGTCACTGGTGGTAGCATGGTCAGGAAGCTCAAGTCACCAGGCCTCTTCTCCTCTACCTTGCTTTGTATACAGGTTGTAAATTCACTGTCTTTTTATTCTGCTTGTGCAGTGGCAAACAGAGGGGATGTGCAGGTTTGTAAATGTGCAGTGGATACAATAACAGCAACCTAAATAATGGTCGTTGTATCCAAATAAAAGTTTGATATGCAGGTATGTTAATGGGAGAGAAAAAAAAAAGTGATGGCTTACATTAAGCTGAGAAGCAATTCGATTTTCATAAGAAATGTGAATACTTTCTC
This sequence comes from Phalacrocorax aristotelis, assembly GCF_949628215.1. NCBI lineage: Eukaryota > Metazoa > Chordata > Aves > Suliformes > Phalacrocoracidae > Phalacrocorax > Phalacrocorax aristotelis. The sequence goes on from NC_134278.1 coordinate 63,271,902, forward strand.
CACAAACTACCCAGCTCTACTCATGAATAAAACGGGTTCTAGTGGAGTCAAACTGCACATGGTGGCAGCTCGCTGTTTGCTGGTGAATGAATGTGATGGGGATGTCTCCTTTTGCACAGTACAGCAGTCCACTGGCGTTTAACTCTACCCAAAACCAGTTCTTCCACAGAGTGCTCAATACTGGTTAGGAATATGGACATAAGAATTGTGTTTAACGAACACAGGTGAGCTGCAAAACTTTAGCAAAGATTCCTTTATACTGGCAAAGATAAATCTACCTACCACTAGGGCAGGGAAGGGCTTATGGATGTAGTTATACCTGTTAATCCATACCAGCAAACACTGAAGCATAGTAAAAGCCTGAAGCTAAAGAGCACAGGATATTTGTGAACACATTTCCACTGATCATGTTGTAAAGAGTTATTCTTCCTGTCTAATGTTAACTGAATTAAAGGAGGGATTTTTTGTCCCTTTATTTAAACCATGAATAAAAATAGAATAATAATAAAACTGTGCATAACCCAAGAGCTGCAAAAGGCATGTTCAATAACAATTCTAGTAGCTCCTCCTCATACCCCTTCTTGAGCCCCTTTCACCTGCACCAGAGCCACATCTGGAAAACGAATAGAAGTACAGTCTCCTGAAAGAGCTTGTTTTGCAGGAGTTGGCATGGGAGCACTGGGCAAGGCTTCAAACCCAGGCACCAGCTGAGGATTACATACGGTCTATTCTCTTCATTGTTTCTGCTGATCTTTAAGCTGTTAGTATAGAGTCACTGTGACTTGATTCCTTTGAATGGAAAACAACACAATGGTTTCATAATGAAAATGGTTGTGCATATTAGGAAAGCAGTTTTCTGTCACAAAAGCAAACATGTGGCCACACTTCCATGCAGGTATGGAATGCCATGTGTTTACTTTTCCCTTTTCTTTTTACACAGGCAAAACAATACCCTCAACTCTTGCTTGATATGGAGGTTTTTTATGTATGATGTGGACTCAAGAGCTGTTTGAAGACTGGGGTTTTGGAAGAGTCATCAAAAGCTGTCTGTTTTCCTCTGGATTTTGCAGGTGACTGACTTTTTAACAGAATCCTATTCATTTCTGTCTTCCCACCAACCCATACAAGCGAGTCATTCTTTCCTCCTAGTACCTGAACCAGATTGCTTTGAATTAACCAGATCTAGCCAAGGAAGAACAGTAAATGGGTGTGGGAGTGTCAGTACAGGGGAAACAGGGATCCAAGTCAGCTCCTGTTGATACTGGCATGATTTCCATCACCTATAAATCACAGTAATCCACAGAGTGATATTCACGTGGTGTGCTGGAGGAAGGAAAGCATGTTATTTGGGACCTTGTACCAAAAGCAGGAGAGGAGGCTGCAAAGGCTGTGGACAGTATTGAAACTGTATGGGACACCACATTGCAGCAGAAGCCATGAAGCTTATGGATGGTCCTACAGCTCTCCTCTTCACTGCCTTATTAAACCTGTGCTGCTGCCCTAGGTTGGGTTTTAGTCAAGATCGTCATGGTGCTTCTTCCTCTTTTTGACCTACCTTCAGCTGTAATGAGCCTAAGCCTCTTTCTAGTCTCCCATTATTTACAAAATTTGCAGCCTATCTGCACCTCAGCCAAGACAGCTTCAAATCAGTGATCACAAAAAATGTTGATGGAGATTAAGCAAGGTGCACACAGTTATACAGAGCACTCATGTAAGCTTGTGTTTCTCTGGGATGTCAAGCTAAGACTGAAAAATCCCAAGTGGTCCAGGCTGCTCACAACATATTTTTTTCCTGATGTATTCGTATTTTGTTTTTCATTTTTCAATGAAATAGCTGACTAACCTCATTTTCTGCTAAGTTGAAAACATGTGGTCAATTGAAAAAGAAATACTTCATTTTTTTACTTTGGGAGATACTTTACCTGGTAAAATCAGATCTGTTTCAAAACCAGAAGTTGAAATCCTTAGAAAATGTAACCAAGAACATGTTTCAATTTTTTTTTTTTTTGTAACGCAACCCTTCAACTTCAGCTGATTGATTCAAACACAAACTGCTTTTTGCTTGAAACCATTTATTGATTTAGATCCAACTTCACAAATAGTTTCCATTCTCCCTGAGTGCACTTTCTGGCAAAGCAATTCCTTACAGCTCTGTTGGGTCCACTCTTTCCAATGTCTTCACTCCCAAAAGGAAAGTATGTGAGGTCATATCATAAATGGTAGTTACACACAAAGAAGGAACAAAGGTGCATAAATTTGTGGAGGAGGTAGGGGATCTTGAACTAGTTTTATTTTAAGTACATTCACATTGGAAAACTTAGGAAGGGTTATTTTTATGTGCCTTCGTGAATGGGGCAATAAATGATTTATGTGAGAATTGAGACAGGCCTTTCCTCCCTGCTTTTGCCACAGTGGTATTTTGCCCAGAGTGACTGGCATTGAGAGATTCCTATGTGCTTCATTTCTGACAGCAACTGTAGAGACTTCAAATTCTCTCTCCCAGTCTCCTGCTGCAGCTGAGGAAACTCAGTGTTGCCAGCAGAACATGAGCAGCTTTGAAACGGTTCCTTGGTCCCATGCAGCTGGTGCAGCAGGACACCACGAAGGCTTTGCACTGCAAGCACTGGGGATGTTCTGGGGGACGTGATCCTGCTCCCCTCCAGCCTGCCCAGTACTTCCCAGTATATCCTGTGCTGCCCCAGTACATGGTGCTGCGTTGGGGGACAATGGCCACTTCAGGGCTGAAACTCCGAAACTTTCCACTTGTAGGGAGAAAGTCTTCATGGGGGAAGCAAGAGACACACCGTGTGTTCCATCTTTCAGGAGGAGGAATTACAGCAGCGTAAGTTTTAGCTCTCTTAGTCATGCTTGCACGGACAGTTCAACAACATCTCTGAGAACCTCCTGGACTCAAAGATCAGCTGAAGCATTCAAATCTTCTCCATGTGACCATTGTTTAGCAAACCTTCCTTCAATTCAATTATAAATTACAGTGCAGGACCAGGAAAAGAAAAAATAAACCCCAACCTATTTAGCAAGGAGCCAAGTCTGGTCTTTACATAACAACCATGACTCGCTTTTGGAAAATACTTAAAAGCAAAGGTTGGACAAATCAAAGACCACGGAACAGCAGGAGTATGTTTTCTTTTGTCCTATTCACTGTACTACATAACTTTCTGGCCAAATGCTGCTAGAACCGGCTCTTGTTGGCATCAACAGGTAATTAACTGACAACGAGTATACGCACTTATGAGATGAATTTCTAATCCTTCAAAAAAGTAGCGCTATTGCCTTGCTTCCAAACAAAGTGTGAGAGAGGTTTAGAGAAAGAAAGTACAGTGCACTCATTAACTAAGGGGATTAGAAATCCAAAGGTACAGACTAGTCTGAACAACATACTTTTCACGGTATTTGTGTTGATAAGCCATGCCAACTAGAAAAGCATCCTAAATCATAACCAAGCACTAGATTAAGAAAGATAATGGGATTTCCAAAGAAGTATAGGAGACAATGTTCAATAAATATTGATAAAGAGTGCTTAGGAATGAAGAGTAAAATGTGTTGAAACTTTTCTGGTAAACACTACTCTGATAGAAAGCAGTGATTCAATGAAATCAAAACATTTCACAGGAGTGTAAATAACTGTTGGACCCTCTCTCTAAAAATGCATAAACATAAATGCGAAGAATATGATGAACTTGTGTAGAAACCAGGAGTCAAAATTAAACATTCTGACATAGCCATTTTGTAAGGCCCTTTTGATATTTTGTGGGCCATTCTGAAACATCATTGTGCCCAGCTGGGGACAAAAATAAAACTTGAAATGTTCATGTTTTTCACAGAATGGACATAGTCCTTTGCAAACCCCTCTAATCAAAAGATAGATGAGTATGCTTGTTAGCAGTCACTGCTACCCCAAGTACTCATTAGAGATTCTGGAAAAAATGTTCCCAGAGACGGAGTGGCACTGAAAAGAGGTTCAAATTCTTAGAATTAACCAGGGTCAAATGGGGAGATGTATCTCCTAGTCAACTGTTAAAAGAATACCCTGGATTATATAGTCAAGCAACAAACTAGAAACAGTATGAAATGAAAATACCATGAATTTTGTAACACCACCACACACAACGGATCAGCAGACTATACAGCCAGTCTGTAAGGTGAACTATATAATATTTTTACTGTGGTTCCAGAACAATTAAATAGCGTTATTGAAACTAGCCTGTGCTCAGACAACCACTAACTTCACATGTCTCCCTTTGTTTGTACTGTTCCAGTTCATAAGAATGGCTGGATCAAATAACAACGAAACAGTTGTGTCCAAATTTACGTGTAGTATCTACAGATGATAAATCAGATCTTGAAGGTGTGGAGAGCTATGTGTCACTGATGCACGAAAGCCTCTTGGGAAACTGCGCACAAAATTAAGATATCTACAACTGGACATCCAGCTACATCAAATGTAACTTCCTTTTTTTTCCCCTGTGGCAAGTGTTCTACCATTTCATCGCACACATATAATGAAATCTTCACATATTGCTGCAAAATCATGTCTGCTTTCATTTCTTAGCTCTTCCCTCAGAGGATCAGTTCTGCTCCATTTAGGACCAAATTGTACAAGGGGTTGTGCTGACTTGCAGGGACAGTGGCGCAGTCACAAGATTTTGGAATGACCTTGCGTTGAAGGTCTTTAACCTACAAAATAACTGAAAAGCAGTCAGGGCAGCACAGAATTCAGGCAGGCTGGTTTACCAGGCTCCTAAGAAGACTACTTGTGCATCTATAGCCCGTCTGTGTATCTCTCTCCAGCAGTGTAGCCATAGCTTACTATGTCACAGGGAATTCAGAAGTACAAGAATAGCAAAATGGCATGAAAAAATACAAACATAGAGTCATTCTTGACAGGTTGCAGTTCCGTTCAAACAGTGTTTTTCTCAGTTACCCACACCCTTTGCAAATCAGCTATTTTTTTCAAGCAGGGTTTAATCCATTTCCAGTGTATCTGGGGTGGGTATTTGCTTACGTAGGTAAATGTAACACCAGTGTGTGCAGGAGGGCCTTTCCAGGGCGTTACAGATTGTGTCTGTATTAGCATGTAATTCTGTACAGTAGGAGGGGATCAGTAAATTAAATCTTCCCATTTTGTTCTAAGTCCACCACGATGCAAACCCAACCAAAGCAGTCAGGGAACAACCAAGATATTTGTGCAGAAGCACACTGTTACTCCAAGCCAAAATGTCAGCACAGCCACACTTGCCATTCCAGAGGGCCTCAGAAACTTAGCTTTTCAGGGCTTTTGCTGTGAAGGAGATGATATAGAAAAGTCAGTCTTGCCACTGACAAGCCTAAACGTAGACACAGCCTCCTGCTTTTCTACACACCTCTCCCTTGCAGGTAGCTTCAGCTCTCTAGCATGGGCATCCAGCCTGTCAGACTTGGGGCTACTTGTTTTTTGTTGTTTTTTTTTTTAATCATACCATATAAACAGTTTTGTGGCAGGTGAGAGAGTATATTTAGAGGCATATTTCTAGTCGCTTGAGAAAATTTGGCCCTAAGGTTCTGCATCAAATCATTCTCTGCTCTGGAGCTCACTGAAACAACAGCTTGACACCAGGACATAAAGCAGCTCTTTGTGTTACAGCAGTTATAATCAAACTTTTGTTCTTCATGCATTAATGTAGTTCCTAGAAAAGGAGATTTGAAAAAGAGGGTTAAGGCTAGGTTTATAAAACTTAAGTATGTACCTAATCTCTCTGGGAAAATTCTTAATTCACTTTGCACATTTTAGAAGCTGCCTTCGAACTTAATGTCAGAGCAGCATGCAGAGTCTGGAAGTATGTAATTAAAATGGCTCCACTAATAAAAAAAGCACAGAAAAGTTTATATTTAAAGCTGTCTGTATGCTAAATATATATACAAAGGTATCGTGTATATTGTGTGTATGTGTATATGTACATAAAAACGTACCTACCTACCTAGCACTGCATGTATACAGTAATAAACCAATGTTGGTTAATAATGAAGTCGCCACTTTCCAGAACACCATTGTAAAAATTTCAATGCCAGGCTTCAAGAACTCTGCCTAACCTTTCTACCAAGAACATGAAGACAAATGGGCATTGACCACTTCTACATCACCAAGAAACGTGATCCTTTTTCAGCTGACATTGAGCCTGTCAAAGCTCTATTAAAGAACCAGTGGGACTATAGTAATGTTCACCAGCTGAGGTGCTGCCTTCTGATTCTTTCTTAGTTACTCCAACTTTGCATTATTTGACCTAACTAAAATGCATCCCTGATGGTCCATCACTTGCTAGGCAAAGGTTGTGATGCTAAGACAATGTGGTTAAAAGTGGGCTAGGGCACTTGTCCTCGTTTGGCCTTATTTTATGAAGAAAGCCACAACTGTTCATTGTTGGTATGCAAGGTCTACTCAGGGAAATATTTGGCAGGCTGAATCATCATCAGAGGATGTGGTGGAAAAATATATAGGGTGGGATATAACAGAGCACAGATTGCAATGTAGAGGTGGGATTCCCACATAAACTGATGATAGCTACCAAATCACTGCAGGTGTTTTGGATATCTAAGCCTCTTGCCTCTGGCTTTCTGTTAAGCTTGATGTTACACTGTCTTCAACTTTTCCCAAAACCCATAGGAACAGAACTATCTTTGAGGCTCCAGCCATCTTCCATGCATGATGTGAATTGTCCCAAGGGTTTAAAAGCTATCGTAAGGAGGCACACAGACAGTGCAAAATCATGAACTTACTTCCTTAGAAAACCAGGCCAACGAGCTGGGGAGCTTAGGTACTTTCAGGATTTGACAGGAGGTGAGCAGGAGTTCTCAACTTTATTTAAATATTTACCTAAGTATTTCTTTTAATAATACATGCTTGAATACTATGTAAGTCCCTTCTTCAATCATATACTTAGAATTTCTTGGCTTTTACCTATTGCAATAACAAGGAAGTTCATTACACAAATCCATCTGTCTGACCCACTAGTGAACAGCAGACAAGATTCTGCATGTTGCAAAAGGACATGGCCTTTTACAAGGTAAACCTGTTATCTCACCTAATCGCTGAGCCAGGAGGGCTGGAGCCAGAAGGATGGAGGATTGGGGCTGGAGAAATGGCTACAGAAAGTACAGAGGGGACACAACTTCTTTCTCTTGTGCTCTCTTAGTGAGGAGAAAGCCAGCTGAGAGTGCACTTTTCTTCTTCCTCACAAGCTACAGAGTAAAAAGAAGTTTGGCGTCTTGTATTTTTACATCTGCCAAATCAGAATGCCGCACAGAGATATCTTCTTCCCCCATTTCTTCCCTTCCCCAGTTTTCGGCTGTTCCCAACCTTCTCAGGTTTGATGGTACATTAAGAGTAGTGTCAGGACTTTGCTGCCACAGATTACTACATTTTAGCAGACCTATCATAGGAAAACAATTCCTTCAAAGTGTGAAGTCAAATTTAGAGGTAGTCTAAGCAGAGGAAGAAGGCACTGCTGTGCTGTCTGCCTTTTAGTTGTTTTCAGCTACTATTTCAGTCTAATTAACTGTGTAAGAGGAACGACTACGTTGAGAATTTATGTTTCATACAGCTCACCATTGCAGAAATGGTCCCCATAAAATTTCTGATTCCGAGAACTTCTAGATGAGTTGAAAGTGAAATCAGTCGTTTTGAAAAATGACAACAATTTTTCAGTAATTTTGCAGTAATTTTTCAGTCATCCAGTTAGCGGAATGAGTAGCAGGCTTTCGGTGAACTGACTAGTCTTCTAGCTTGCTTTTTATGCAGTTGTTTTATGAAATGTCTAGATGTTTCTAGCAGTTCATGAAACGCCTGGGCTACCATGTCCATCACACTGTGAAACCTGCCATTATCATGCTTTCATTGTGAAAAGTGACTCTTCTGGGCTGAAAGAGTCCCAGGCTAAGTGTCACTCAACCCAACCCCTCTGGATGAGGCAGGGCTGAGGCAGGGTTCTGCATGAGACTCTTCTCTGGCTTTTTCTTGGTGGAGAACAGCGCTGTGTAAGATGTCAGAATACACTTGGCAACAGGAGGAGAAAACAGATGCAAACGTTCAAATAGGAAATCAGAAAGTAACAGACGATGTCACAGTAATCTTGGGAAAATAAGCATTATCTCCTCTTCAATTTCCTGTCAACATGCCCGCTCACATCCCCAGCACTTGGCCTCGGGATCTGTTTTTCCCTTTGCAGTGTCTGTGTCCCATGCATAACCCTCTTCCCACACGTGCTGGGCACACTGCTCCTTCCCCCACAGTTTGGGGAAATGCTCCTTTTGCCTGCTTCTTCCTGATTTCCTCCTGCTAGCCCTTTTCTTTTTTCCTTCCCTTCTCTGCCTTTATAGTTATTTCTTTCACTTTGTGAGTTAAAAACAAAAATTATTTCTTTCTGGCAGAAGACCCTATATCTTCTGGGGCAGTTTTCATGCTACATGGTCCTTACGCAGGTTAAGGCCTCTCCATCCCGTTCTTGCCCAGTCCTTCACCCTCCCTCATCTTTCCTTGCTCCCCTCAAGCTGTGGAGCTGAGACTGTCAAATTATAATTTTTACTTTTCCTTTCCCTTGGTTTTAAATGATTTGTACATCTTTCTCTGACCAGTAATTAATATATTCATACATTAACTAAAGCTCAGTTATGACTTTTTTTAGGCTGTTTTACACTCTCTAACTTCCTCCACATCCCCAGGTTTCCAATCTCTGTGAGCTGAGGTAGCCAGGGGCTGCTGATGGGCACTCATGTTGCATGCTTTTATCGCCTTGGGGACATCCTGCAGTCCTCGGCCTTTCGCCCACCTGCGCTGACACTTGCAGCCCTCTTGCAGTACCAGTTTCCCAGCATGACTACTGGGGACAGAGGCAGCTCCAACAACAGGTGCAGCTCCCATTAAGGGGAGACAGGAGGGGACTGCCTTGTGCCAGACCCTGTAGATGAGGGTGTGCACCCTGGCTCACATCCTCCGGCTGTGGGGAAGACACAGGCTTTTCCCACTGCTGCAATTTCCCACTGGCTCTGAAGCAGCTGGAAAGAAGGCGCTGTGCTTCCTGGCAGGCAGATGCATGTCAGCTCCTCGTGCTCAGCTGAGTCGTAGCAGAGAGAGTTAATGGAGAGGGTTTTAAAGTTCACTTCAAATCGTCTCCTCAGGGAAATTCAAATGTGAGCGCAGCTCATCTGCGCCTACATATTCAGACTTCATACAACATGCACCAAGTCCTGAGGGCTAATTGTATATAGTTAGCTCTGTTTATTAGCTGGGCTGCTCTCTGAATCTGAAAGGCATCCATTCAAGTAAGTGGTTGTATGTGTAACAGAGGCCGGCCCCAAGTGCCAGCAGTTTCCCAGAGGGTTTCATATAGCTCTGAAGAGAGGCAAAAAGGAAAGCCACCAGAGCAGCATGTTCTCTGTTTACCTTTCTTCCCCTTTTCACCTTGCCTACTTCTTTTTTAACCATTTATGATCAAGTAATTATTGCTGACCCAGTTGTAGTGGATTCTTTAGCTGCAGTTTGTTTTCTTAGTTGAAAAAGCTGTATTTAATCTTAAGGCCTAGCCAGAGAAATGCACTGAAAAGCTCTTCAGAGTTGAGGATGCATGTGGTTTTATTTATACTCTAATACAACTTAACTTTTCTTATATTGATCAGTGCATCATGTATATCATCTGCCATTTGTGTTTAATGCTCTAGCTGAACAGTAGAGCACCTTGGAGGAGATCTATATTGTTTTATCTGTTAACTGGTTCTGAAGGCAAGAAAAATCGCATGTTGATAAGAAGAAGGAGGAGCGGATCACATTGCTAGTCAGAGTTCAGAAGGCCTACAGGCACTTTGCCTTGCCCAGGTAGAGTGACCTGCACCAGGGGGCCATGAGGGGAGGCTCTGCTCAGAGCAGCATCCACATAGATGTCTACCAGCCAGGCCTTCTGGAAGGAGATGGGGACTTGGTTCAGTAGTTTTTTGAGCTTTAGCAATTGACAGAGGAAGAAAACAGAGAGGGGCTGACTCGTGGAATGAAGACCCATGTCACTGTGTGCAGGCAGGAAAAACCTCGGTGGCTTCTGATCCTTGGTTTTATGATCCCTTTTTTTCACAGTTTCTTCTTCCACTGTTCTTTTGTTTTTCAGTTTATATGCTCTTAAAAAACCATATTTCTCAAGAGAGCAGAGAAGGTCTTATGATACTACAAAGCTGCCTTAAGAAAGATAGCAGCTATTTCCAAACAAGCAGCAAATTGTAATGGTAGTATGTGCTGGATGGAAAAAATTCATTTCTTTTGTATTTCATTAAACTCCACAGGACTGAATCAGCTGAGTCAACTCAAGTGGCTCTTCCCAGAAAAGTTAAGTGGCCACTTATTTCCCGTTGCCATATAAAGTGTTTCTCAAATGTACCTGAAAGTTCTAAATAAAGACAAAAGGCAATGAAGAATTTTCTTTTGATTTTCTTCAGATGGGACAAAGTTGCAATTGTTCATGCTGTGGAACAAACTGAGAGTCCTGTCTAACATAAAAATGCCTTTCAAGGAAAGTTAAAGGTTTTATGCAAATTCCTACATGTTTCCAGATGCCACCTCCAGCCAATCTGTCAAATAGTTGATATAACACAGGCTTTCCCCTTAGTCTTCCTAGAGAATGTTTCCCATTAAAGACCTTCCAACTGTTTCTCTTGTTTCTACTGTTGCTATATTTCTTTTATCCCCTTTGCCAAAGGCACCTTTCCAATCACATTCCCTCAAGAGACAGATTCCAAAACCTTTGCTCTCAGTTGGCAAGGCGATGATCTCTTGTCCCTTCAAAAGGTGTCTCCTATACAACTGGTCCTAGTAATGTCACTGGGGGTCATTTCTCTTCATGGAGATTTGGGGGTACATGCAGTGCAGTATTTTGCTTTGGCTGTAGTCTTGCTGCATCCTGTAGGTAAGTAGCACTCAGAATAAGTGAGAGAATCTGTCTCTTGTAGGCTGACTACAGGAATGTGAATCCAGATATCATTTCTACTCATTCTGTGGATATGGCCACAAAGCACCCAGCATAATGATCAGGTCCTTGCTTATCTGAAGATTATTCTAAGTTAGAATAATGTATTATTTTTTTAATGATGTCAAAATGTTGTTGTCCTTGACCGCCACCACTTTTTAAAATGAAATATAACTCAATTGCAGACACTGGGTAGGGTCTAGAAGTTTATGTTATACCTTCAAGGTTAATTTGGCAAGGAACTAAAGTAGAAAGCTCAGTGGAGGAGACTAAGGCAAGCTGTTTGATAAAAGCCTGTGTAGATTAGATCACTGCTCTGCTTCCACTTGTGACGCTAATGGAAATGAATTGATCCTCCTGCAAGGACATGTGCCTGTTAGTAACACAGGCACTTGTACATTTCTTCACTCTACTCTTTCAGAGGCAAAAGAGGAGAGGTCAGAGGAGGTCACAGTAGCTCTTTATGGTTCTTTTTCCCCATGTTTGCTTCTCCTGAGGAGGATAACAAGCAGCTTTAACAAGCTTCACAATCACTTACATTACCCAACATCTTAATTGCTTTCTGTGGTATGTATCAGTGAGAACGTGATAAGGCTAAAATTCAATCTGAAATCCCGTGAGTGTCGACAGATGTAGAAATCTGACCGGGATGCAAGGTGCCACTGTACCCTTTCCGCCGGGCTCTGCCAGCACCCTAAGCCAAGCACCCTGGGTTTTGGAGAGTTCGTAATCAGTCAAGATCTGCATCAAAAATGTGCAGCTCAGATCCACTTTTGGTCTAAAATATGCTAGGCCACGTGCCAGAGGACACATACCTAATTACCAGGCTGTGCTGATTATTCCTTCTTCTGTACTTTTCTCAGTAAATTTAGAATAAATTATATCTTTGGCAAATTACACAAAGATATGATTATACTTTTAATTAGATGTTTACCTCTCGTTTTCTTCATGCAATAGTAACTAGTGCAGATTACAGGAACTCAGAATAATTTTTCTGTATGGCCACATTTTCCCAGGGTTATATTCAATGAAAAAAAAACAGTAAGGCTTTTGGTTAGGGAAGTAATTATACATATTCAGCTTTTTTTCTTCCTTTAATATGAAAACGAATAGTATCAGGGGATAGCGTCTCGGCTATTTGTAATCCATCGGAAAATGTATATTAGAGGGGAAAATACATAATTTATTAAATGTATTGCTTAAGGTGAGAAACTTGAAATTGAGTTTTGTAAGTCTGGGGATTTTGGGTTATACTTGGCATAGGCTAGTCAGTCTGCTGAGTTATTCAGTGCTAAGCCTGCCAGTGGGAATAACAAGAAAACAGCCATAGATTTTGAAATGTGTTTTCATTTGATTGGGGAAAAAAGTTTAAAAATTAATTAGCTTCACTCAAAAAAAAGCTTTATTCCCTCCTCATTGAACAACTGTTGATGGATGACTGCAGTTCTGCCTGTGAAACGAGTACCCATGTGTGTTCACTTAGTGGCACTTACTTAAACAAGAATGTTATAAGAGACTGCACTGCCCATTAAACTGCCACAAATGTTAAATATAATTAGAAATTGCTTCCTATTGCAACCATTTTATTTCCAAGTAACCAAAAAGTACATATATGTTAGAAGATAAGGACAGGTGGTCAAAATGCTGATGTCTCTTATACCTGTTTGAGGAAATCAACTTAAGATTGCTTTTTCACTGCAAAATCAGTTCCCTATGTTAGAAAAGCACCCTGATTTCCTTCAGAAATTGAAAGATTTGTGTAAATAGTAGTAATTTTTACTCAGATTTAAATGTTGTCAGAGGAAAGTCTGCCTTTGCTTTAATGGAAGCTAAATCTGGCTTATTGCTATACAAGTATCAGATTACCTAGTGTCTGAAAGATTTCTTATGTATATAAAGAAAAACAACTTCCTGGCAACAAATACCTTCATCCACCACAAAGAAATAATTGTTTCAAGAACTGAAGTAAACCACCTTATTTTGTCAAATCTTATTTTTTCATCATTAATGGGGGGTAACTCTCTTTGATAACAGCAGGCTCTCTTTCCCCTCATCACAAGGTTGGGTAAGACCTCAGGAGATAGGAGGGATCAAAGTAACTAAGACCACACTCCATCTCACTTACGCCAAGTGACACTTTAGTTGGAAACAGAAGTTTATAGCAAGGGGGAAAAAAGAGAATCTCAATCTAAAAGGTTTTCATTCCTGTCCATCCCATTTTTCCCACACCCTATGATATTCTACCCACAGCTCTCCTGTGCCCTACGACCAACATTTCAGATAATCTGAGTGAGAAGGGATGAAGACATAGTCTCTGCCGATGGTTTCAGTCCCATGCCTCTGGTTCTGCACTTGCTCAGCAAAACGTAATACCCCCAAAACTGAGGAAGTGAAGGTAGTAAGATGGCCTCTTGGCAAAACACCAGGAGGTCTAATGAATAAAAATAAATAAATAAATAAAAGTAGCAAAATTCCCAGGTCCTTTAAAGTGTGAGCATGGTCCTCCTCACTCAGAGTCCTCCACACAAAACCACATGTGGAATGGTGCACCTCAGTATCATGGCATTCATGTATGGGGCAGAGCAAGTCAAAGCTTCCACTGGCACAAACCAAACCCTGAAACATTGCAACGAAGCCAGCATGGTGGACCTGCATGTGGACCTTTATCAGTGAGGAGTTGCTATGTGACCAGGTAGTAGCACAGCACCTTACACAATGACTAAGAAAAAGGATGTACCAGGGTGTTGAATTTTACATCTGCCCATTTCATCATATGAGACCTTCCCTTATCTTTGGATAATACTGAATGGATTCATAGACATCATGGTAAGACAGTGCCAACGTGTTCATTCACAGAAAGCTAAGAGTTATGGCAAAGCAAGAAGCTGATTTCTGGACGTCCACTTCCTTAAGCTGTAGGAAATAAATGACTATCACAATAAGACAGCCTTTCTGAGTTTTATATGTGTGTGCTTTCTCTGAATCACTGTTTCTGACACTTTGTTTAATACATCACAAATTTGTACTACAATTGACTGGTACACAACATGATAGCACTAATCTTTTAATAATATACTCTTTTATCTATCCTTCATCATGTTTTGGTAAAAAAGAAAATGCTTTTTGCATTTTCTTTGATTAATTTTAACAAAAAGGGCATCAGTTGTCAGGCCTAGAAATAACACTTTTGCAGATTAAAAAGGCTGTGGGAAATTTCTAGGTTTGTCCAAGGTGAGACATTCTAGGTGAGGAAGAAACCAGTGGAATAATATTAAGAGAAACACAGAAATATCAGTTTAATCAGCATGTACTCCTTTTGGAATAAAAAGTTCACCTTTTTTAATATGAGTAAATACTAGCTAGCATTTCTCACGTTCAGAGAGTTCATGAAACAGTGACTAATAAACATACTTTTGCAATGCTTTCTAAAGGTCTTTTTATTTAGCAATATAAGGCAAATATTTCATCCTGATGACAATAGACTAGAAGTATGGAAAAACAAATACAAATTGGAGGTTTTTTTCACCCTAGGACTTGAGAAATATCCTCAAGCTGACTAATAACTCTGGTCACTTCCCCTCTGTCTCACTCTTGTCCAGTCTGTGAAGGATTCTTAAATATTTGTCAAAGGCAAACAAGAAATAAGAAATAGGAAAGGCGTGGCTATATATAGGAAAATAGATATCTATAATTTTTAAGGACAAAAAAAGCAGAAGTATAAATTACACACATTAGCTGACTCCAGGACTATCGAATTCAGCTGGAGGTTCTCCATCAGCCTCAATGACCTTTGAACCAGATTGTTATGATGAAGTGCCGAGTTCTCATCTCTTGCAGAAACTGTCTATTCAACCCAAAAGCCATTTTCTCTGCTGGAGCCCTCCCACCCCAGCTGGGACTGTATTCAGGCCACACTTCAGCCGGGACACCTGAGCTGAAATCCAACCTACTTAGCAAACACAGCACATTGTTTATTGAAGCAGATACCCCACTTAAAATGCAAGCATCATGTGGATGGACTCTGTCCAGCTCTTCTTTGAGTCCAACCAACTGGAATCAAATTTATCTGTCTAATCCTGCTGCTCTGTGACAGTCTGGCAACACAAAGCAGTTGTAAACTTATGGGACCACTTGGAAACGTACTTGGCCCAGGTATAAATGGTTGCAAAAGGGACTCAGCAGGGTAGCATGATCTACCCAGCACAGACATTTTAAGGTAGGGTCATGACTTTTAAAAGTTTATTTTTCTGTAGGTGACCCCCTTGCTCTGTGCAGCAGTGAGAACAAAGGACTGGACAACGGACGACAGCTTGCATTTGTCACAGGAATTTTTCCAGTGTGTTTCCTGCTCTGTAGAAGGTGATATAATTTGCTTGAATTTCCCCAGATCTTTTGCAACTCTATAAAAGGCAAAGCTGATATGAAAGCAGAGAGCTTATGGGCCAGATGAAATCAGAGTGATGCCCTTTTTAAGTCTTTTCCAAATACAATAAATTAGAGGTGTGGTTTGCTGCCCTTTTTTTTTTTTTTTCTTCTTAAGGAAAACAGCTCTTGAAAAATTCTGGTAATTCAGAAATTGCCTGCACCTTTCACCATTTGAAATATTTTAGCAACTTAGAAGATGTAGTCATTTTAGCAGGAAACTTTTCTAAACAATTCTTAAAATATTACTAACTGCTTTTTTTCTTTTTTTTCTTTTTTTTTTTTTAAGTGAACCTACTCAATATTGAAACAAGCCTAGACTGGTATTTATGTTCTTTTACTGTGTAATGAAGTACCCCCTTGGGTTTACCCAGAACTGGATGAACTTACATGAAAAAGAATGTGAGCAGTTAACAGTACTCTCAGCTTAACTGGAATAAAGATGAGGGTTTTTTTCCAGAAGTATTCATCCATTAGGAAACACACAATTCATTAAGTAAATGAATATATAGGTGCTCATATAAAATCACTTTCCACCACCCTTGTAATTAACCAATTTCCGGTAATTTCCCTACAAAATTCTCCATGCTGTTTTCATCTTCTCCCCATAGCCCTAGAAACCATGCCTGTTGCATTTGGTAGCTGGTTCTTACTGGTGTGTAAGTATCTCAGCACTTCACTAGGTCACATTCCTTCTTACTGACAGTTATACGCTTTCCAGCACAAACCACAAGAGCAAAGCAGACTTCTATCTATCTGCTTTTCAACAGCTCAACTTTTGGAACAATTTGAAACCTAGAGGCTTTCAGAGCTTCATTCACCTCTATTTTTTTGTTATATCACTACACTCACTGCTTTTCCAGAAAGATAAGAGAGGTTGGGGTCTTTCCATAGTTTGGTCTCTTTGTTCCTGTATTAACTTTCATGTCTTAGCTTCATACTTTTAGCTATTTAAAATGTTAGCATATTTTGTCTTGGGAAGATAGTTCAAAAACCTAAATTTAGAAACACTGTGTCACATCTGGTTCCTGAGCTCAAGACAGCCTAATAATTCTGATATAGTAAATTAACCCCAGATTTCTGAGTATTAATTGTATTTATTAATGTCTGTGCATTGACAGCATTAATCACTATAGTGCAACTGACGGCATCACTTGAATCAAAATGAGTTGTGCTGTATGAAGCCAAACTGCTATCTTGCACTTCCATGAGAATAAAACGCCTGGCAGATATCCCTCACTGATGGTTGCATCAGCAGCAAAACAGGCTCTGAAGGGCTAATACGTATCATTTCATGTGACCCTCTGTCAGTCCTAACAGTTAGAGCCATTCTGGGGCAATGCACAGATGGCAAAGGGCCATTACTGACCAGCAAGGAGTAGGAAAGCCAACAGGATGCACCAATCTGAGTGCTGAGACTCCTAAATTAGAGTCACAGCTAACCCCCTTGTGCTTTCCCTTCAATTAAACCAGTAGAAACTGAACATATGCATGCATAAATATATGTACATGTTTATATTTGTGAACATTTCCTGCCAGGAGCCAGATTTTCCTCTCCCATGTATTAATTTGCTCTGTCACGGGAACACATTCCTTAGACTGTAATTCATCAGTACTTGGAGGACCCTTAAGTTTGTCGTGTTTGGACATGGCCTACCATTACAGTCCATGCCCAGAGCTTCCAAGCATTTGCGAAATGTAAACAGCAACTACACTACAAGTAATAAATATAGGATATATCCTACAAGATAACAATGGAAGGCAGAGCAGTAATTTATTTTAAAATAAATTTCATTTTAAAAAAATTACACTCTTCTCAGATAACCCTTAACATTTCACATTGATAACCTTACTAGCCATTTAAGGTATGACATAAGCCAGCGAACAGATCAATGAAGACATATTTTAGGTAGTTCGGGTGTCTACCAGTTGCTTTTTCCTCCTTGTAAAGGTGCTGTATGACCACCACTCATGATCCACACTAATTCAGCCACGTGCCTCTGGTACCCAGTGACTGGGTTCCCGGTGTTCCGGGTCCTTCGGCTGGCATCGCGCAGCTCCTTGTAACTCAGCCTGAGACTTCAGCACCTGACACTGAACGCAAAGCTGTTCTTGCAGCAGGGTGGCTTGCCCATTGCAGCAGTGCCTTTGAGCCGCCACGGCACGTGGTGTGGCAATAAAAGCCCAAAGAAGGGAATGGAGCCTGCAGCCCGCCGCAGCCCCGTGTAAACAGCGCTACGGCTTCCTGTCTCGTAGGAAGTGCCCCCTTTGTGACCTGTCATTTCTGCTGTCTGGATGGCTGTCTCTTTGCTTCCTGGAGCAAAACAAAACAGCACTGAAAGACAGTGTCTCTCTCTTCCTTTTGTTTCACTCTTTCTCTTCCTCAGGGGCTCTCTCAACTTGTGTGCCCAGCTGGATTTAATACACCCACAGTCTCTGGGGAGAAGGCTGGGAAAGTGGAGGAGGCCCAAGAGGGTGATGTGAGAATTTGCTGTTGATAGACACATAAATCAGAACCAGTGTATCACTCCATTGGATCTCTAAGGCAGGATCAAGGACAAAGGAATCTCAGTTTGCAGCACTCTGCTTCTAACTTTTATGTGTCTTGTCCATAGACTTGTATGAACAGCCCTTGGCATGAGTAATGCCAAGGAGAGAAAGGCACATCTTTCTGCAGCTCCACGTAAGCCAGGATGGATGCATTATAGGCAGACTGCAAAGACTCACATACATCTATCTACCTAAGCTTCGGAGTTAGTGCTTCTTTCCAGAAGAGGCTGAAGCAAAGGCAAGGTAGGTAGGGAGGGAAAAGGGGAAGGCAATTGCAGAAGTAGTAAGCACTACTCTCAGGTCTTTTTTTTTTGATGCCACTCTTGTTGAAACAGCTTAACACTGGCAGGTACATGACCCAGTAGAATATCACCCTGGACAAATACTCTGCTGGTGCATCCACATCACAGGCAAGCGTCCGGCTTCTGAATTTCCTCTTTCCACTACGAGGTGGATATCAAGAGAAACACGGAAGGAGGCATGCAAGGGTCTGCTCCAAAACGTCTTTCTGAGAAAGTCTATCTTCTCGTTCACACACAGAGGTATACCTCAAAGGTGAGCAGGTTTTATAGAGCCTTTTTTCTGCCAGTTGACAGTGACTATAGACCTGGAGACTTTCCTGCTGTGAGCCTTTGCTTTTAGCTTTAGATCCCCTGCACAATGGTGTCTGTGAGACGTACATTGCTAAATGAAAGAGGACCAGCTGAGCGCTACACATACACATGTCTACATTGTTTAAGTGTTACCTCAGTCTGGGCTGGATCACTGCAGTCAGATTTCACAGCACAGTTTGAGTGACAGGTCACTCAATGGACTGGTTTCAAAAGTTTTCATGGATGCTCCAGAATTGGCTCCCCTACCTTACAGAGTCCTCCAGTACTTTTGTCCCCTGCAATGACTCCACATGACCTCTAGCCTCAAGCCACAGCATGCATGTCCTCAGTGTCAGGACACAAAAACACCACCTGGGTGGGCTGCAAAGCAACCCTGTCATTATTTCAATCCCTTTGAGCTGAAAAAAACACAAAAAGGATAATCATTGCACCATAAAGCTGGAGACATAACCGGTGGAACCTAAAGAGACACAGGGCCAACTACTACAACGTGTGAATGTAGCCACGCTGCTTTAGAAGCACTGGAATGGAGTTGCATGGATGGAGGACATTCTGCTACCTTTTGGGCTAGGAACCACTTCATTTAGTCTGCAATATAGTTACAGCCAGATAGTCCCCAGTCTTGATATTACGCTGTGGTATGTGATTCTTATAGTGCCCTGATTATTACTAACTCTAAAAACTGTTACCAGTGGCATTTACATATGAGGAAAATGAGGTATAAAATGGGTGATGGGCTTGCTCAAAACCAAGAACAGAACTTTTGAACAGTACTCACCTAACCTGCTCTGCTTATGTTGCCTAAGACCTTGAATGAAGATACTGGCTTTAGGAAGGGAACTGACAGAGAAGAGGGAGATCCGCTCAAAGAGGGAGTTCTGGTGTTATACTGTGCAAGAAATAACAAATTTGTGTTACATAAAGAGAAGATAGTGAGGTCCAAAGTGTTGGCACTGATCAAAGAAGATAGGAGCTTTATCATAATTTTGTCATAGAAATAAAAAAGGTTTATAAGGTTTTCTGGGGTAAAGACATGAAACCTAAATTTGATTCAGTAAGGCTCTGTACTGATTTGCATTCCTAAAAATAACCATCATTTCAGAACATAGATTTGGCCCACTGGGTGAAGTTATTAGCCAATCCTGTCTGGTATTCAGCCTGGGTAGTAACAAGTACCACGTGCTGATAAATAGAATTACAGACAAAACGTGCTGTCCTTACCCAGTTAGGCATTGCTACACATGGAGTGAAGCATTTCTTTCCAGGTCTCACTGCTGATGACTTTATGCCTTTGAATATCAGGCTGAATTAGCCTTATCTCCTGCAAAGCTATGTATAGTCTTTTGCTGTTGTAAAACCTGGCATTAAAGGGTTTTTTTGTACACATTAACCTTAGGCTGCTTGTGGTGGTTGGAACTACTGGACTTTCCAACACCACGATATTCTAAAAATAGCATGGGAAACTTTGTCCACATGGAAGGCAAACCATCAGAAACTCTTGGAACAAGGTGCACAGTTTGCTTCCAGGTAAGTTATGGTGTCATGGTTGCAGCAAGTCAGCTGGGAGCAAAGCTGAGCAGATAGAGCTGGTGGGAGATTTACTGATCAGATGAGAATAATGAGTATGTGCCAGACCTCCTATACATCTGTACTGACAGATCCTGACATCTCCATTGTGTGCGGTCAAGAGGGTCATTGCTCAGGGTCAGGATCAGAGCAGACTGAGGTATATCAGCTAAGAAGCAGCAAAAAGTAGCTAGCCGTTCGCTTTTCTTTTTTGTGCCGAATAGTTTTCTATCAGAGCAGAAAAGCTGGACTCATGCACTCCTGAACTCCTGTTGTCCTAAGGGAGCACCAACAAAATTTCTTCAATATTTTTTTCCTGACAACTCAAACTGCCTGGAAATGATGTGAAGAAGTAGCCTGCAGGCAGAAATGGATGGCATTAACTAAGAGGAAACACCACCTTAGTTTGTTCCTTGGGCCTGATGCAACTCTCTAAGATTGCAAATGTTTTCAATGCTCAAGCAGTATAAACAACCTTAGCAGTAGGTGTCAACTGGTAATGTTCCCAAGTGGCGGCTAGGGAAGGGCAATTCATGCAGAATCACAGCTGAGTCTTTGGAAACACGCATCTCCAAAAGAAATGGAACAGCCAGGACAGAGGTAAGTAATCGGATAAAAGAACCCCCCACTTCTGAATGCTGAATGAGGAAGCTCTAAGAAATATTCATGTCATCAGTGAGGCTTTGGGTGGGGAAGAAAAGGAGTACATGACCAAAGAAATGGTATCTATCGTGCTCATTTAGCAAGTGGTTTTTAGCATTTGTTTTCCAATTCTGCTAAGGACTTGGGCCATGTCTGCCTGTTTCTATTGTCAGCTCTGCAGACCTTCCTAGTCTGGAATTGCCTTGAAGTCACTTTCAACTCACAGACTAGGAACAGTGGCAAAAGTACATAAATTTTCTCAGCAAGTTGTTTTCCCTGGCAGCCCTCTAGCCTGGTCCAGAAGCTATCCATATTTATCACCATCTGACTGAAGAGTTGTACTGCTCCCAAAGGAGCTCTTTGCATTTTTGCAACAGAGCTGTCACTCAGTATCAGTAGGTCCAAAGTGAGCAGGTAGTATCTCCTGGCGGTGGTTCCAGGAGTCCTCCATGATCATGTTTTTCCAGAAGAAGAAGAAGGGCTTGCTACTGTGGTTAACCGGGGGTACCCCTTTCTGAAGTTCATTCCAAGCATGTTATTGTTTTTTAAACTCTTGTTTGCATTAGTATTATCTTTGGCACCAGGGCTAAAGATGATCACTGTCAGCTAAAGGTGTCAATGCAGTTTGTTGCCTAAACATGTAGATAGGCACTGACTGGGAGTCTCCACAGCGTATCACCCTGCAGTTTACTAATTAGTGGGAGTTAGGAACTGCCAGGTGTACAAAGTTTAGGTATTTAACTTCTATCTAACCTCTATTTTGGGGCACTTAAATACAGTCCCATAAGGCTTAAAGGCTCCATCCTGCTACCACCTGTAAGAGTGAGTGGCAAAATTCCCCTGTCACTGAGAGAGATGCTCAGAAACAGCTTCGTAGTAACATACCTGAGAGAAGTGATTTGTTCTTGCAATTCCCTTCCCTGGGTCTTCGTGCAGCTCAGTCCAGGGATGTCTCATGGCCAGACCACTATAAATTAGTAGCCATCATGCTAAGTGTGATGGCTTTTTAAGCTTTTTCACAGTTTTTGTCCCTTGAAATTTTTTTCCAGTCCATGCAAGTATTACATTATATATGCTTCCAAAGGCACTCAAATGCATCTAAAAGTCTGCCCCTAGTTACAAGTGAAGAATTTATCTTTTTTTTTTTTAATTTGTACATTTTTACTTAAATGAAAACCCTACTTTGAGCTACAGCTTTGTAGTGGATTTTAGGTTAACTTAGGAATTTTAAGCAATAATATGTGTGATTAGTAGTTATGGTCCACCTTGACTACTCTGAGGAAGGACAGCTCTTCCAGTCATAGGATTTTTCACTGTTGTATGTTGTTGGACTTTTATGGCCATCTCAAGGTGTACCCAAATACTAGTGGGTACATCCAGAGCTGCCTCAGGCCCTGCTAGACCCCTAACTATTGAACTGACCCATCACTGGCACTCTTTGGGCTGCTCTGATGTGCAGTAGGAATTACCCACCACAAAGTGCTCTGTACCATGGGAAAACAGTTATGGATTTATTCTTTTCTCTCTTGTTAAACTGTGCCAAGTATTTGCAGTTCAGGCCTGTAAGTGAACTGGGGATTTCATGCAGGGATACCATGAATTTCTCTGTGCCCTGCCTTTGTAATGATTCCTTTTTTGTTCATCCAGGACACCTCACTGCCATCATGTCAGCTGTTAATAGTATCATTCATTCTCTATGAGCCTTACGGCATACTCCAGGAGCCACAGAGGATATATCTGCACTGATTACTGTGCTTATGTGTCATAGTTATGTCCCCTGCCTCCACAGAAACAGCACAACATCATTGAGAAAGTGGTTTAAACATAGCCAGAGGCCACTTTTGAGGTAACCACTAAACTAAAAAGTTAGTCCAGGCATACATTTAGCCTTATTTGTCAGCAGTTCTTTGAAAACCTCCCTCTCCTTCTGTCTGGTGGAGGCTGGTGGCAACATGCCATCAGCAGCTGACTACCATGACACTTTTCCAGAAAAGGGGCGAGTGAGGCTATTAGGTCACCATTCAGTCACCATCTTCCCTAGCTGGGTTGCCATGGAGTTGTGGCACATGCTACACAAAATAGCAATGTTATTTTAGGAGAACTATGCAATGAACTTCTGTCCTCAGTCAGCCAGGCTCCCTGTGTGCTGATTGCTGGGATGCTGACTGGAGCTTGCAGTGTTGCCATTGATGGAAAACTCAAAAGTTCATGTTTTACCAAATGATTTGATACACCTCTACAGCATGGGCACAAGACATAGTCATGCAGGACCAATATTAGCTGAATCCTTTTAGGCTGTATCTGTGGAAAATTAGCATTTGCCCCTGATGTGCTTGACTGGCTTCAAGTCATTCCCCTGGCGAGAGGGACAGAATTACAAAAGCTTTTTTTCTTTCTTTTTTTCCATGTGCCATAGCCAACAACGTTGTACATTATTAGCCTGTAGCACAATTTCTAAAATTGGAATTTCCATTGCTTGGAAGGCAGACTAAATGTTTTCTTTTTGGAAAGGCTCTATCTGTTTTTGTCTCTGCCGCCTTTCTCCCATACCTCTCCAAAACATATGTTTTCAATCTTTTTCATTTATATGTAAGAAATCACTGTTGACAGACTTTTTTCTTTGCAGTTTATTTCCCACTGACCTCTTAAAAAAGAAAAAAAAAAAGAGAGATAAGGAGAAGCCAGAGATGGATTTACTGGTAGGACAGAAGAGAGAGAAAGAAAAAAAAAAAAAAAGAACAAATAAATTCCTTAGTTCAAACATGAGCCTGCCAGACTGCAAATCAAAGATTTGCTGAAATCCGGAAATGTTCAGATCATTTTTCTGTTTCCTTTTTTGTGCTTCGAGGTGCCGTCTGGAAGCCATGGTGCCAAATCATTGTGAGGAAAGTGGTTGTTCCCAGTATCTTCAGTTGGCACCAGAAGCACCAGTTCTAGGAAGTCTCCCAGGGAAGCTGCTTTTTATACCTCTGCTCTAATTTTAGAGGCAAGAGATTTAGATAATGTGAACATACATCCACCTTGCAAGAGCCTTCTGCAAACTGAGCCTGACTGGAGCTTTTCAAGGGTTGTGTGTGTCTCCCAGAAGCTTTGGATTTCTAATGAAGGTCTTTAAAAGCATGGATCACTCATGATTTCCCCATTTAAGATGGCCATGACAGAATCAAGCTCCAAGTTCCCAACTATTGGAGATCCCAGTTTTAGAAATTAATAGTGCATGTGAGCACGGACAAAAAAGAACAAAGACATCTCAGTTTCTTAGACTCAGACTAGGAGCTGAGACTCACATTATTCAGTGATTTGATTGCTCCAAATGGTACTTACTAACTACAGCCAACAAAAAAGGACATATTTATGAATCAGTATCCACATCTGTGGTTGCTACGGACTTTGTTAGCTTGGTCCCCCAATGTAGCTCCCCCATAGCCGGAGATCTTTGTCATGAGCCTGGCTGGTCTCCCAGCACCACCTACTTCCATCTGAACTGGATGCCATGAGATCCCACCCAGAGGAGTCAAGCCTCCCCAGGAACAATGAGTAATTCTTGGGAGACGCCACTGGAAGGCTGCTGCTGTGGCACGGGAAGGCTGATAACATCTCCCGAGCCACAGCGGCTCTTTGTGTGTGCAGACACAAGTGGGATGTTCCTTCTTAAGCTTTCCAGAGTTGGAGGAAGTGGGCCTTGAAACACAATGCTCATTGAAATCGGCTTTCATCTGGGGGATCTCGCAGCGTAAGCGCTGCTCGGTGATGTGCTTTCCATCTGCAGCCGAGGCCTCCTGATGCATTTCCTCTGTTTGTTCCAGAGGGATGGATGGCAGCACCTTAAAGCAGGCACACATTGTACTGGCTGGTGGGCATTATTCTGGACTGTGGAAAACAGTAGTCCTGAGCAATAACTGTATCCTCAGGAGCCTCTGGTGGAAGTGGATGACATGTCGAATTACCTCCTCCTTGTCCTTCCCTCTCCATATGAATAGCACACTTGTTATAGAAGGGTTTAAAAGCATTTCACATCTAGTCATGGTGATGTTGTGTGCTTTGTTGCTTAGAGTTTCTCTCGGTGAGGAAAGGCCATGTACACTTATGACTCTAAACAATTTAAGCTCTAGAGAGCAATACTGTAAATGGTGGCAAACTACAACTGCTGGGAGTCTGCTGAGTGTTACACGCTGTTGTTTCACCATGCTTGACAGAGATTTGATTATACAAGAATCAGTTGAGAAGGACGTTGTCACTAAGAGAGAGTCACTTCAGCCATGAGCTAAGGCACTGTGAAAGCAACTCAACCCAACAGTGCTTTTCCTGTCATATGGCTACAGACTGGTTTTCTGCTTCAGGCTGTGACTTTGCAGGACTTCTGGTTGTTCATGGAATCTTGTAATTAACTACAAGGGCGATCTAAGCTGAGGTTGCAAGCACAAATGAGTACTGTATGAGTCTGCCATGTGGGCAAGTGTGTAGTTGAATATGGGAGTATAAGGACAAAATGTAGCCCTTTCTGAGGACTAAATGTTCTCATCAAAACCTATGGAATAAATCCCCCTTTCTGCTATAGGGTACTGTGGAAAGAGACAGACACGTATTCTACTTATTTGGTATCTCCCTACCAGAAGTATTTCAGGAAGGCTCAAAATGCGTGAGATGAGAGTGGTGAGAAGGAACTGGAAGTAACTTGTCTTTCACAAACTACTGAGCATTAGGCCTGAGCCCAGCTCATGGATCACAAGCAGGTTTTGGTAGCTGGGGGTAGCTCTACTCCTTAATTACCCTGAAAGGTTTATAGAGGGAGGGAAATGCCAGACCAAAAATTCATAGAGTGTATGTGGGGATGGGTGGTATGTTGTATGGGAGGAGGAAATTATCACAAAAAATAGCATCATCCCTCACAGTCCACTTTGGTGACAATATCTATTTTTAAATTTTCGTATCTAGAAATACAGCTGGCTGATCCCCTTTGTGCCACCTATTCAGGCACTCTAAAAAAATATCCTTACTTCCATCTGCCTCCAATGATTTAAGTGCCATGCAGTCTGAAATGGAGAAGAATGCCCTTTTTTATTCTTGATCACTTCTCTGTCTGGATCCAGACATCACGAGGCCTCCTGGGTGGGCTCAGAGCTGTGGGATGAGGCTGATCTGGGACAGGTAACACAGCAGGCAGGGCGGGCAGGCAGGAAAGCAGGCTGTCTGCACCACAATACTGCTGGAGAAGAGCCACTGGAATCAGAACTTAGAGCAAAGGCAGACTGAAAGGAAAATCACACCAAAGAATATAACAAGAAAAAACAAAAAGAGAGAAAAGGGGGGAATTAAATATTTTATAAAGATCTGTAAATTTTTGCTTTCCTTACTGAGACAGGTCAGGGCATATTTAAAGAAGGGCAGCAGGATACACATTAAAGAAATCAGGAGACCACCAATTTATTAAAATGTTAATTTACTGTAGCAAGGGGAAAGCAACTCAGCCCAGTGACCAAAGGAAATTTTTGGTCAAATGTTAGGAAAAATTATGGCCTGCGAGAATTTTGATAATAATACTGAGGATTACAATGGTGCCCAAAGACTTCAGTTGAGTTAGGCTTTTGCTGTGTGTAATGCTGTATAAGCATATAGCGCCCACTCAATAATATTGTATAAAAAAACTACCCTAAGAGAAGCTTCAAAGCTTCAGCACAACAGTCATCTTAAATAGCTGAGCATCTGATGAACAAATAAACACGATGGCCACTACCAGGTAGACAAATATATATATGGTCACCTGTACTGTGTCTTCTATTCAACACATTGTTTTTTCCATGGCTGACATTTGGGTACCAACAGGAACCTTAATGCCTCACACAGGGAGGTTCAGGGTGAATTGATAGACCTGAACTGGGACAGGAGGCATTTTCCTCTTGATCTGGGTTGACTCAAGAGGGATCCTGGTTTACAATGAGCCTATTCCCATAACTTTTAGACAATTTAAGCTAGGTGAAATAAATTCCAGCTTTAGTGTCTTTCACCTGAATGGCAGTCATACTAGAAATGGCATTAGCATTGTGAAGAATAGAATACAACAGAAAGCAACCCTTTAATTTGCAGAGCTTCTGAGATTAAGACATCATTTTAGAAGTTAGGTGCTGCTGAAATATGTTGTTCCCACAGTGCAGAAATCAATGGAGTTGACTGGTGGAGTACCATATGGTAAAGAGTGTCTTAGTATGGCTGTGTCTTTCCAAAGTAATACATATCTTTAATATAAGCACTGTTTAGAAAGCAGGCGCATCACTTCCAAACATGCTTAAACCTTTTCTGGGGCTTCTCAGATTCTCTGTGTTGAAAAAAGCTCTCTGTATTGGAAGGCTGAAGATCTTGGAGATACTTAACATAAATAGTATTTTGACTCCTGCCTCTGTACAGAGACATGCTGTGTTTTTCATTATTCTCAATGCACCTCTGAAGAGCCATCTTTCTAAATCCCAAATACATTCTTCTAGAAGTGAGTGCCTGAAAGAATTACACTGGCACTTAAGAGTGTACCTGAAACAGAGGGAGGGTCAGCAGAGTAAGGTGAGATGTCCTGGCAGTGATTTAAAGGGAGACGATGGAGGAACATAACCTCTTAAGTCAGTTGTTGCATTGTTATTTATGCAGTTCCAGCTTTGGCCATCCTCCCACAAGCTTGCCAAGACTCAACAGCTGCTTCTGCTTGCTTTCACTTAATGTGATATTTAAAAGCATGGTGGAAATTAAATAATGCAATTATCATGAATGAGACCAGTTTATTAACCAAAAGTCTAAAGTATCAAACAAGAGTAGTAAAAGAGTAAACATGGTATCATGACCTCTGGTACCACTGGTATCCTTTCTTTATTTCCATAGAGAACTGCCTACCTTAAGAAAAGTCCTATCAGCAGGGACTATCATCCCTTTGTCTCTCCCTTCCTTTATCTGATATCAGTCTGAATCACTTAATGTAAAATTCAGTGACATTTCATTGGCGTGGATCTCAACTGCTTACCACAGTGCTGCATCTTTAGGAATTGGCCACAGCATCTGAAACTGTCAGGTAGTAGAAGAGCTGTTAAGCACTGCAGTGGGGCAGAATAGTCATAGCATCTCTTGGTTACCCAGGGTTGGGCAGATGGTGAGTAAGCAGCATAACACCGAATGTGGGTGCCACTAGATAAAGTATGTCAGCATGACTACAGTCTAAATATTATACACTTAAAGCAGCTTAAGTCCCTAACTGCCTCCACAGACACGCAAATCCAACATTAAAGTCTGAAAAACCTTAGCTTTGCTGTTGGTTAAGCCTGGAGGTGCTTAAATTCTTCATGATACTTGCATTCCTCTTTGGGCCATGAGCCAAAACACCCAGGCATTGTTGCAGAGCACAGCAGCACCGGGCTGAGCTCCCAGGAAGAGATAGAGATGGAGGCAGCTTCTGGAGCAAGGCTTGCTCTCCTCTCCATTTCCAGCCAGTTCACTCTGCAGCTTTGCTGTCCCCACTGCCTTTTCCTCCCTGGTTGCTGCACCGGAAGAAAGTGAGGGAAGGAACTTTAACGAGCATTTCAGTGCCCTCCCCCTTTCTGTCCTTCCCCCTTCACTTCCACTTAGTGCTCCCCATATCTTTGGAAAGAGATGGTTTTCCCATCTGACTCAACAAGACTTGTGAACACCTTCCCACTGACCTCCTGCCAGCTGGCTGCAGTGTTTGTGGTTGTCTTTTTGCCTCCATGCATTCAGTCTATATTGGTTTAACAAAACTGACGGCGCGCAATTAAAGCTACAATTTTTGTTACTCTCCAGGAGACTGTTTTTGTGCTTCATTATGTTCCCCGCATCTCTATCCCTGAGTCAGTAAAGGCTGAAGCTTTTCAGCACAGCATGCTTTTGTTAAGGAGCTCATTCTCAAATTGACAACATGTTCCATCTAGCATTAATTTAGCATCTAACTCATCGATAAAACCTGACTGTTACAAAAAAGGCAGTAGAGAGAATCAACATTAAAAGCACTAAAAGAAAAACTCCTTCTTAAACTGGGATAGCAGGGAACAAGCGCAATGAGAAACAGAAGGCCAGATCCCAGGTTCACCGCCAAATAGCAGCAAACGTCCCCACAAAAGTGCCTTCTGGGCTGACCCTGTGCCCAAGTCCTGTGTCCCTTGGGAGCTGCAGCGCAGGAACAGAACGGCTCCTCCGGGTCTCTGCCTGCCCTGCCTGCTCCCTCCCTGACGGCCCGTGACGCATGCACCCGGCTGTAGCAGGCGAGGGGGTGAAATTGTGAGAGTCTGAAGAGGCCTCGGGAGCTTTGCCTTACGTACAAAAAAAGGACAAAAAAAATAGAGGCAGGGGTTTGGAGTCTCTAATCAGCAGTGATTGCTTCCTGTGCAGAAGTCAGCTGTTTCCATACAATAGCCAAGCTGTTCGGTCTCTAGGCGCCATCCCAAGGTCATCACTTTTCTATTGTTGTTCCCCACCCCCATGGAAAATTCCTGTGCTCTTTTATGTATATAAGGGTGGGTTTTTTTCTTAAACTTGGAAAACTCACGCCTGCCTCTCGTGGTTGTGGAAGGGTTCGGCACTAGGTGCTGACCTGAACTTGGCTTTTCAGGGCTTTTCCTTTGCTCTGCATCATCGATGACTGATGTGCCTCTTATCTCAACAGCTTTTTAAGGTTTTTAAAGCAAAATACTTATCTGCACTGTGTTTTGTGGAGGATGTAAGCAAAATTCAAATCTGACATATTTTTTCCTACTTGCTTTTCTAGGAATTCATGTGTCATTGCCTTCTGAGACAGTGAGAAATGAGGCCATGTCAGTTCCTAGATATTGTACAGATATTATAAAATATTTATTCACTTACACACATACAAACCTTGCTCTTTTAAACCTACCTAGTGGAAACTCTGTGAAAGGAAGTGTTTTATTCTAAGAAGCCATTGAGCCATAATTGCATTGGTTTATTTTGAGACCTGCTGAGCAAAATTCTAAAACCTTCAGAATTCAGAAGCCCTGTAGAAAAATATAAATTCTGGGCAGCTTTTCTGGATTCTCAGAATTCTTCCAAATCCCTTTCACTGAGCTAGAGCTGGGCAACACTAAGCAACTTCTTAAAGACTACTTCTTGTTATCTGTTGCTGCTGACACCAGCTGAACAGGAGATTTAGCTTTTTGCAGGTTTGATGCCATCTATAGCTCAGTCTACATTTTTCAGAAGCTTTGACTAATTCACTGTGAATTTTTCCGGGCAGATGTAGTTTACTAAGCAGAACTAGAAAAAAAATTTGGATTTCAGGAAGGGCTTATGTGCCGGCACCCCATGCTGCTCAGGAATGCAAGATGGGAACAGTTAATTACCATACCAACACTAGGATCGCCGCATGACATATTGGCCACTCCGGATGTTCAGTGGTGATTGTGGTCTCACAACCATTGTCTCTGGTGTCACTTACTGATAATGAAACAATTGTGCTCCTCAGCCTGTGGCTTACACAAAATTTAGGACAAGTCAGTGTTTCATCTTGCAACCAATGAAGTAGGCCAAGCCAGATAAAAACAGTATTTAGTTATGAAAAAGATATTTTTTTGTGTTCTATGCTTTTTTTTTCCTCTCCAAATGAACATGTTTTGATTGCTAAAGCAAGCAAGGCTGAGCCACAGCGGTGCCCCCACCATGTCTGGGTTTGGGGGGTGGGGGCACTTGTTTGGATGTGCATACTCCTTTGAACCTGTAAGCTATCGCTGCTTGTAACTCACTCCTTAATTTCTCTCTGGGTGATTTTTTGCAGTTTGGGCTTCTTAACTTCCCTCAGGGGCACAGAAATCTGCTGCTCAGCTGCCAGCCAAGTCCATGAATATCTGTGCCTCTCAGTGCTCTTCAAGATGTATGGCCAGACAGGCTTCACAGTTCTGCTGGGAGCAATCGCTGTTAAAATGCTTTTGTTTGAAGGCTTCTTCCCAGTTCTGTGGGCTCTGATTATTTCTTTTCCAGTACATTATTCCACTGTAATAGTTTCTTTGGGGCTATTTCTAGCTGCTGAATAGATTATCACTCTACCATTAGACAAGACACCACAAAAGCCCTCCCTGAGGACTATGACATTTTGAAAATCCTGAGTGAGTTACTGTTTAATGTGAAACCTTTGTATTATACATAGGATACAAAGTAAATTATATGCTTTTTAGTCTCTGAATAGATTTTTGTGCTATTTTGGGTTATTTTAGAAAATTTTAAGAAATGTTTTGGCTATAAACCATTGCTTTGTCATGTTAGCATGGTTTCAAAGTGACAGGCAGAAACTTAAGCTCAAAAGGCTGTAGAGATTTACATATGGCATCCGTACACTGCCCTTTTACCCTTTCCCTGATGACTGTCACTACTGTATTATGTCAAGTGCCAACAGGATTGACATTTGTTCTACTACATACAGCTTTTAATTAAAGGCTCTTTTTCAGATTTATCCCAAAAATTCAACTGCAAAAGCCTTTTCCTTCTCAAGGATGATTTTTCATGTCTAATATTTACTGCCACTGCAAGATATCCAAGCACTTTCTACTAAGTGTGGTATTCTTTGTCACTACTGAGTATCTGCACTAGTACAGTCTACTTGTTGCTGTTTTCCAGAAACTGTTAAATCCTTGGTTGTCCACAATAAGGCTTAATTCAGATTTCTCTACAGCCTCTGCAGGAATGGCTCAGAGCACTATAGTTCTTAATAATGCAGTCTTAACATTTCGAATAACAGTGTCGCAACACTACATCTGGCATTGATTCTTAATGAAAAAGGTGAATGCACTTACTTAAATATTTTAGTGCAAAAGCATAGTCAGTGTTTTAGAATTGTGGAAGAAAATGAGCAATACTGTAAGAAATGTTAATGTAAATTCTTTGTTTCATTTAATATATAAATTAAAAAAAAATTAAATGAGAAAGAAAACACTGCTTCTAATTTGCACAATACAACTCTCATTAGGCTCTTAGACTGGACTCTCTGCTGTATCACCCGAGTGTCACCCAGCAGACTGCCACGCAGACTGAGCTGCACCTCTCTCAATGTCCTTTCCATCCCTCTCACCCCTTCCTCTCCCTGGCAGAAAATGGTATGAGATTTATCTTTTAAAAACAAACCAGACAAAACCAACTAGAGCAGAACAACCTTTACTTCTCAGGACAATTGCAAATTAATTCCCAACAAACACAGTTGATATCACCTCCACCCTTTACTGCAATGGTTTGAATATTGTTTTCTTTTAATATTTATTTATGTTCATTTGTTTCAGGGCAATGGGGCATTTAAAGCTAGTAATATGTAATACTGCAGCCCCCAGATTTTATGATCATGCAGGAGCTTTGCACTGTTGACTGAAATGCATAAAGTGCTCGAGGGAAGGGGATAAAATGGCAATAATTGCAATAAAGTAGAAGATTAACTTGGGGGTTTATTTTATTTAAAGATGAGGCTTACCCTCATGTGTTATTATATCCTATAATAATGCTTCTGAAAAGGATGGACAGATTGATATCCTCACCTTTACCATGAGATATTTCCCTGATGGGTTAATAGCTAATATTCTAGCAATATTTTTCTGTTTATCTTCTCTTCCTAGGTCTCATTTATACTTCTGAAGAAGGTGATTCTTTTCTCCTACAATTCAATACCTAGTTTATTAAAATATTGCCAGTTACTTAGATCATCTTTACCCTCAAAATTGCTGCTGTAGAGGTGAAGCCGCTTGGAATAATGACGATGACATGACTTTTTAAAATCCCTCAAGTAGTTAATTATATTCCTGGAGAGCTGGGGTAATAACAAGAATACTCTCAGTTGTAATAAAAATGTAAGAAGATTTTTAGAAGGGTATAAATCAGTCTTGAACTACAGTCTGTTTTGAATTATCAAAGGTAAGAGGGAGATGGAGAAGGGGAGCAGAAATGAGGTAACTCACATGAAGCAATAACACAGGAAATATAAACCATATGTAAGCTAGGCTATGAAAATACACCAACATATTCACCTTCTGAAAACTTGTAAACACACATTTCCATGGAGAACAGGAATAACTGTAAGTAGCAGTTGGTCACTTGGGGCCCAGCACACGTGACCTTCACCCGCCACGGCTGAGCCCAAGGCCAGGCACTACCCCCACACCACCATGGTAAGGCGGAAACTCGTCACGGGTGACTGACGGTGACGGTACCAGGAGTTCCTAGCAGGTAACCTCCAGATAGGTTACCCACACCTAGATGCAGGCACAGCACAGCATGGTATGTTTTCCACGTGTGTGGTACTCAGCAGCTCTGATAGAGTCAGAAACTCTGCGGTGGGCAGGGGCTTTCCCATGCAGCATCCGCAACCACATGGGAGCTGTATGCAGATGTTTCCCTCCTTTGCAAGAGGGGATGAGGCCTCACCTTGCGTCAGGAAGCTGCACAGGACAAGTCTGTGCAAACACACAGTTCCTGAGGAGCAGCTGGCACCAGGTAATCATGTATAAACATTTTATGCACATTTTAGCATTTAGCATGTGGAGGTACTGAGCAATGGCTGAGGTCTTGACGCTGTTAACTGAAGGCCATTATTTTTTTAGTTTGTGGCAGCTGGGTACTCTTTAAGAAAGGAAAACAGAGTTAAGATCACTGGTGACAAGAATTTGTGCAGCAATTTCTATGCTCTTGCTCTATTTGTCTGACATTCAAAAAATAGCGATAGCATAAAGGAGTATTCTGGGTGCTACTCCTTACCCTTTGCTTTCCAGGAACCCCACTGTACCTGTTGCCACATTATACAAATCATGTTTTCACTTCCTTGGCCTGCAACACTCATACAAATGAAGCTTCTTTTATCACTACCTAAAAATAAAGAACACAAACAAAATGCTGTGATCAAAGTGATTCATTCATCAGCAGA
Source organism: Phalacrocorax aristotelis (assembly GCF_949628215.1). Taxonomy (NCBI): domain Eukaryota; kingdom Metazoa; phylum Chordata; class Aves; order Suliformes; family Phalacrocoracidae; genus Phalacrocorax; species Phalacrocorax aristotelis. Next base: position 63,305,588 of record NC_134278.1, read on the forward strand.
ATGATTTTTGCATGTTGCTACTTTGTATGTGAGAACTATTACACAAGAAGAGGGACTGTGAATAGAGTTAGTGTTTACATAGTACCAAAGTATAAGCTTGCTCCTTGTCACCAAAACAGCACTGAACCCTCAAGATACACTAACATGTGCGTGGTAGCCGATGACACATCATTGCTGCCTACATTAGCACAGCAAAGATGCTTTGTTCTCTGATGTCATGAGTTTCAAATCCCAGCTGGGGATTTATTGACTAAGCCACAGTGAGCTGCTGTAAATTCCCTTCCAAAAGGAGAACAGGAATAAAATAGAAAGGCTTTCTCCTTTCCGTTTCACTTCAGAAGTACTGCTAAGCTCTGGGAGTTATTTCCCTGTTGGTACCAAAATATTACTACAGTTCTTGCTGACAAGAGCTACATACACCATCAGTGGAGAAAAGGCTCATTAGCCACCCTAGGACAAGGCATAATAGCAATTCCTCTGAATTCAGATATATAAATCACAGATTAAATCCTCATTCAAATAAAATTAGAAACTGCAGCTCCATTGGATTGGAACTGGTAATTGCTCAGCATTTTCTCTATAGCAGGTGACTTGTTCCCCTCCACAAATGCAGACTGAGGAATTTGGGTTTTACTGTCAGGTAGCCGCCTCTTGAATCCTTTGCTTGTGTTTCTGCAAGTTCTTGTCTTTTAGTAATGGCACAAGATATATTGCGTGCAGAAGACGTTACAACATATTAGCCTTGTACAGAAACTCACACAGATAACTATTTTTTTCTGCCTTCTTCACCGCGAGATGTGGGTAGCGCAAGTGTATCACCAGAGCCAAGGCTAGTGAACCTCTGCAGGAGGTTCTTCATGCTGAGAACTAAACCGGAAGAGGACAGAGGCCTGGACCCTCGCTGTTACTCTTTGTTGTGACGTTTTTGAGTGATGATCCCAAAGCACTACACAATGGTTGAAGAATTAGCCTCGCAGCATTCCTAGAAAGCAGGGGTTATTACTTCATTGTTAGAGGAGTGGAAACTCGGTCACAGAAAAGTTGTGACTTGTACATGGCCACACAGGAAGGAGTCAGGAAGAGGTAAAAAAGGTCTAACCAGTGACTTATAGTCTTTGTATTTTCCTTCTAGTTATTCACTAATTGATCCTGAGTACTTCCTATATACCTACTCATCCCAGAGAAATGCTTTAAAGTTTCATTCATATATACACAGCACATGGAGATACTTAGATGGAAAGGATAACTGACAATTTCTCATTGCTGTTGTCAAGAAGCATGGGCTGAAGTCAGGTGGCACCTTAGTCAGGCAGGGTTTGCAGAAGCCTGGTGTCCCAGACGGGTGGCAGGAGATCAAGCAGCAGCCCGGCTTTTCTTCTAGCAGCAGCAGCAATCCGCTGCCAGAATCGCTCCACAAAAACAGTGTAAAGAAGGGAAAATTGGATGCTGAAGGAAGAAAACAGACTTGAAGCAATCCCAGAGCATGAAAGCATACAAAATCATATGACTCCTGTGCTGTCACATCTCTTCCCCTAGAGTGAGGGCCAGATGGGAGTCAAAAGGACAAATCTCCAACCTGGTCCCCGGGAATGGACAGGTCTGAAAAAACTAAAACTAAGGGAGGGTATGAAACAAGACCAGGCACTGAAATGGAGAGGAATCAGCAGCGAAGACTGACGAATCTGGGTGAAGATAAGGACCCAAGGACAGTGTGAGAGAACGAAGGAAAAATAATAAGCAAGAATACAAAAAGGGTTATAACTGGCCTAGTGAGTTGCAGTTGTCCACAAAGGTCAGTCAGAAAAAGAGAAAAGTAAGACTGAAATGTATTTTCTCATCCCAAACTCTAGAAAAAGCAATGAGAATTTATTTCTTCTGGGTGTGGGGAGAAAGAAGTCTTCTGCTGTTGCAGAGATTGCAGCACATCAGATGAGGGGGTTATGAAAGTTCAAACACACCCAAAATCTGTCAGCTTCCTAACTACCCATTTTGGAGCTAAGTGCGAAGCAGGCTAGATGTACAAGCAGGGGTGTTGCAGGAAAAGTAACTAATGGTTGTGTTTAAAATAGCACCAACCCTTCCTATCTTACTGGCATTGACTACAGAGACCGGCACACCCTCTCAGGCCGGCTTTGTGCTTCAAATATTTTACTTGTCCGACTATTTTGATTAGAGATGTGAATTCTTTTTAACTGGAATCACTGTGGCAATAAAATCCCTCAGGTAGAAGCCACTGTACAGCCATATAAATATGACCATATCCATGGCCATTCAACACCCCTTTTAATTTCCATATGGAATTAGGTAAAGCAGTGTAAAATAATATTTTATTTCTAAATTATGTCAGTGCAAAGGCTGCTGTATTATTTTAAGTACACCAGGCGGCAGTTAGATTTTCTGGATTTATCAGCTTACCCAGGTGGAAATCGCTGTCTCACCTTCACTAAAGCTAGGCTGCCTTACAGTAGCTGAGGGTATAAACTGTCTGGCCAGACTGTTCGATCAATGTCCAAAGATGGGCTTAACCTTGCTTGTTAAGTCAATTTAAACATGAATGTTTCATTTGGCTGTCCTCTCCCTCTGGTGACTGTGGTTCATCTCTAGATTACCCCTTTGGCAAAGTAAGTTAAAGCTAATGATGCAATTGCAGTGAATTTAGTTAAGTTACATCATCAATTAATAAAGGTTCACCAGCCTTTATCAACATTGTCATTGCTGTCTCAAAATAGGCCTTTGTAAGACCTGTTGAGCTTTGCACAAAACTTGTACAGCTCCTTGCAGACTTGCTCCGGGCTGAGGTGTTCCCGATCAGACATCAGAGCCTCAGAGGGAGTGCAGCAGCACCAGACAAAACCCGTTCAAGGGGTCTTCATGGCAGAAGAAAAATGTTGGCAGCTTCAGGACAGAGGCTCAGGCCATGCAGCTCCTGCCATAGAAAGGGAATGAGAGGTGTATCACTGTACCTGGAGGCTGTGGGGAGAGACTTGCTGATGCTGGTGCTAGCATGAGAGGTGGTGGTGGTCGCTCCTCTAGGAGGCCCTGGCCCGTCTGGTCTTCCCTTCACCTAATTCCCCAAAAAGTAACTTCAGATCCCAAACACCCTCAGCCTTAATTTCCAGATGTCCCATGTGGCAGGGCTGTGGCCATTTGCTGGCTCCCAGCTCTCCCCAGCTGAGGAGCAGCACTGGCGGCAGCTGGCCAGCAGGACAGGCACCATGGCACACTCAGCAACAGCCCTAAATGTATAAAGCAAGTTCCAGGAAGATATGGGAGGAGGCTGGTACTTGAGAGAAGACTACCCTAGAGCAAAGGAATAGAGTCCCTCCCTCACTGCCACCTGCTTGGAGCAAGAAAAATTATGATCATGCTTGAGGTCCAGTAGGAGATCAGGGGATCTCTTCTGGTGTATTATTTTATAAGCCACTGTGTGTAGGCTATACATCTGGCTTTATCCTGACTCGCAGTAGTTCAGGTGGGGTCTGAATTGTACTGTCCTGTGTGCAATCTGGCTGTTGCATCACGCATGGTGGGAAAAGGCTGTTCTTCCCTCTGCTCTCTATGGCTGTAAGCATATCTCCAGGGGAAGAGAATATTTGAATGAGTGTGGTTACTAAACCCAGCAGTAAGCCTGTGCTTACACATTGAAATCAGCTATGTCATTCTGGACTCTAAATAGAAGAGGAAGAATCAGTCGCAACTTGAACTGGATCCTGAAAAAATTTATTTATGGCCTTCTCTGCTCCACAAATTATCCTGCAAGCTCAGCAGAACCAATTACCCATTGCATTTATGGACATCCATAACTCCTGCCAGTACAGGCCTTTTGGGTATTTTCCTATTCAGATCTTCCACCTGCAATGGAGCACCACACCGGGAACAGGGACTCAGCAACAGCCAGCCTTTGACCCTGTGCATAGTGCTGTCCTGCCCTGAGCGCGTGTGGACAGGGCTTTCGTTAAGGAGCCACAAGCCAAGCTGCCCTCGCACTCTGCAGAAGTCGCGTGGGGAGGACATTTGGAGGGGAGGGATGGGGACTGACGCAGAGCTGGTCTCTGCCCAACTCTGAAGAAGAATGTTGTGAGGGTCCTTGTTCCATGTGGGCCTCCTACTTTGTCCTAATGGCTTGGCAGGGAAAAAACACCACTGCCTGAATAAAAAAAAAAATTCACATGTCTTTAATCCATTCCAGACTAAATCCCCATCATTATCTGCAGCCAGCACTACATATAATTAAAGGGTTTATTTTTGTGTTACAAAATCTCCCCATAATTATGGAGTGTTTGTGAAGTGCAGCATTTCTCTCTGTGTGTTTGAAGAAGTGAGGGACCTGTCATTTTCTCAATTTCCTACTATATCACCTACATTTTCCTTCCTGCCCACACACCATTAGCTTCCTCCCCTCTATCATACAGCGAGCTCCATTAAGGTAATTTTTTTTATAAAAAAGCAAAGATGAATCTCCCTGTGAAGTACCTTACAGACACCAAGCGAGGTGTCTGACAAGACACCATTTTTGCTTTGTGTTATCTTTCTCATCTGGAAGTCTGGGATACTTTGAAATAAAAAGTAATGATGTGAAACTGAGTTCAGAGCCAGGGGACAACTTCCCAAAGATTTGTTATTTTGCTGTCAAACAGTTACACAAGTGTTAATTAGAATTGCTTTACATCATTATAGACTGACAGAGAGGCAGGAGTGCCTGAATTTCAGGGTCATAGACTCCTGCAGGTTCTCTTTCCTACTCATTCTGTTCCTCCTTATCCAAAGGATTTTGGTGGGAGGATGAGTTCATACTCCCAAACAGAGAAACTGAAGCTGTGGAAAGAAACAACGTACAAAATTTAGAAATGAAAGGACTATAGTACATAAATGTCAATAGCTAGCTTGGTACTTACAAGGTCCTTAAATTAAACTTGCATTAAAATCTTCTGCAAAATAAATACTTGTGATGTTGGGTTTACATTTGCCCAATATGCTTCATAAAGCTGTCTATTAAGATTCCTGGATTATTTTACCCCATGTATTTGCAAAATGTTTAAAACGAGACATTTGGGTTTAGCTATAACAGTAGTAAAATACAAAAATCAAAGGGGTAACAGTAAATAAAAGTTAGATAATCATTTGTTAACAATGAGCTAACTTAACATCTTAAATTACAAAGAAAAACAAAATAGACAAAGATATGCACATACATATCTTCTGATCTTTGCAGATATCAATCCTGTTTTATTACACTTATATGTGTTTACTTTCCTTTTTGACTTAACAATGAACTACAAAGTTATGAAAACTGCATGTCACTGATTTGTTTGCTGCTATCAAGTCTGAAAGGAGATTTCAGCACATGGATCACTTGTGATTTTTTATATAAAATGCTCTTCCTCCTTTGGCCTGTATGACTTCCCACATCTTGATTCACAAATAATTAATTTGCTTAGTGGGAAGCATCCAAAATTGTCATACCTGAGAACAGAATTGCTTTGATTACAAAAACTTTTTGAAAAGAGTAATTTAATTTTGACCGAGTAAAGTATCAAGTGTTTCTTATCTACCAGCAATGGTATTCTTCTTATCAAGTTGTGCAGTCATTAGGACAACTCAGAAGTAGCATGACTCTGTGTTATCTGCTATTATGAGGATAATTATTATTTATTGGTATTGCAGCTATAATGTGATCCCTGGAGGCTTCCTATAATTGAGGCTCCCACTTTCAACAGTTTAATCACTTGAAGCTCTTTTGACATGAAAGGATATAATTACCTAATTAACTGGAAAGGGATGTAAGTACTTTATATTTCTCTTTGACAAAAACAATAGAAGTGTCCCTCATTTTAGATACTTTTCTGTGGAGAGAGTAAGGCAGTGATAAAGGACCCCTGTAAAACCATCTGGTTCTCCAAGCATCCTGTTCACAGAATGCCTGGATGAGGCAGAGAAACCCATTGCTGGCCCAGGGAGTGCTGGTTTTGGGAACATTCCTCTGCTGCTCCTGATGCATACACAAACTTAAGCTGCAGTGAATGTCACTGAAGTCAGCTGGGACCCCAGCAAGCAGTTATAAGGCAACTATTTCCTGTGCTCGTGTCATTCCTGTGACACAGCTGTAATTTCAACCCAGGACAGTTTTCCCAGGCCCTCTTTGTTGCCTGAACAGACAAACAAGATGAACTATGAAACTGTTGGCAGCTCTTGTGCTAGATCTCTCTCTAATTTTCAGGCTTTTTGAAGGCATCTGCCCACAGGCTTTAAGAAGGTTAAGTAAGTAAATCATTTACTGGCAAAATAAATAGCTATAGATGCATTTCCCATTATGTGATTTTAATGCAAGGGCACACTTGTGTTACACACAGTGCTCATTTCATGTAATGCTTTTACATCATAGGTTAAAAAAATGTGTAGAAAGCAGCAACATCTACCTAAACATGGGTTAGAAATGCTGCACATTAACTGGGATCATGAAATAACATGAAATAACGTGATTATGAAAACAAATGTTTCATCTGGGCCAGGAAAGAGCCGTGAAGGTGAATACATAATGCCCCTTTATCTTGTTATTTCACTCATTATTTTCTCTTATGGATGCTCTTATAGGATGATTTTCCCTTGGCTCTTTGAATCGGTATTTGCCTGAATGCAAAGTGGACAGAAAAACTTACCAGCTTAGAAAAAAGTATTCGCTTTAGTGTTACCAGTGTCACAAGATACAGGATATCAGAGAATCAAGCTCTTCAGTTCTGCTTACTAGATAAGAAAAGCCTACTTTCCATAGGAAAGCCTGTTTTACCAGCTTAACTACACCTTTTCTCCCTTCTTTCTACATTACCTCTATTTAGCTGAATTGGTTATTGAAAAGAACACGGTCTAATGAAACAAAAAACACAAACAGGCCAACAGAGACCCTTGAAAACTACTTGCATCTGAAATTAATTCACTCTGGCCAGCTGAGAATGTTTATCCAGTTAGTGAGCAGGAAAAGCACCGTGTCTTACCTAGCCAAGCAAGACTAAGGCCATGGCTCACATGCAAAAGATGTGAAATTAAGCTGTTCATTACTATTTTAGCAGCACCCGGAGGCATCAGTCAGGATCGGGACTCTGATACGTTATACAAACACTGAGCAAAAGACACCTTCTGCCTACAAGAACTTAAAGCCTAATTAAACAGGAGAAGCAAACCAAGATATAAGGCTACATACAAACACAATGTAAGTGTGAGTCTCTAGTTATATTTCACTCCCAGTGACTATGGACCTGGGTGATGAAATGTTGTAAGTGCAGGCCTTTCTCCAAGGACCCTACAGCTAAATGTAAAGCTGCAGAGAGCTCTGCTCCTGAAACAACCACTGATACTATTATCTTCATGGTGGATACTCTATGCTGTTCTTCTTTTGGACAATATTGTACTCTTAAAACTCCAATGTGTTAAATGTGTGCACAAGCAAGAAAGCAACACCCCCACACACACTTAAAAAATTTTGTCATGGCTGCCACCAGCAAAAAAAAGTATTGGAGCTGCCAATACAGCTTACCCCACATGTGTCATGAATTCCAAATTAAGAAAAGAGGTCTGAACTGCCATGTGACTGCCAGAGGTGCCTGCCACAAAAAAAAAACAACCCAAAGAGTAACAATGTCCACCAAAGACTACGTCAATATCTTTCTGCTTTCCATGAGCTCACAGCCCTCTTGAACTTAATATATTTTTTAAAATCAGCCCATGATTGAACATATGATCGAAATACAGCACATTAAAGGACCACTTTAGATCTTATGTGCCCATAGACTTCCCATCACCTAAGCAGAGGAAACCATCTCTTGGAAATGCACATACCGTTCCTGCAGAGTTCAGACCTGGTTTTCCTAGTGCTTAGGTCATACACTATGCTCTGTTTTAGACAACCTACCCATGCTACAGAGGAGACATGGTGAAATATCAACGTGAGCATTCACAGTCAAGAAAAAAAGATTGCTTCAGTTTGAGCTGCACAACAAATGACTGTCACCGAAGAAGGACAAGAGAAAGGATAACAGGTTCATTTGGTTACCCATCAAAGCTTTAGTGTAATTATATAGTGGGATCTTGATGTGTTATTATAGCTTTACTAAATTGAGTTTGGATTTGTGCTTTTGTATTTGACACAAATTCATAGGTATAAAAGCAGAATTAAATTATGAAATTAAATTATGTAAATATAAATAAAAGTTTGTTGTACTGTTATTGCTCCTACTACCAAATTCAGAACCTTGCTATGTGTTGCCTGCTTTCTTTGCTACCTAAACTGCATAGCTCTTTCTCAAAGACTTCTCCTACAGTGTTTCAAGTGTGCCCTTTAGGCCAAAAATATAAAAACTCATCCCCTCTGTGAAGCGCTGCATTTAATAGGTGTAAGCTCTCAAAACCTGACTTCTATTTTTCTGAAGGACATGACAAATTGCTATAAACACAGATGCTGAGGTGGCAGTAAATGTGTGGCTGAGACTTGCTGGGTTTTGATGACGGAGTGTCACATGCTGCCAAGCTGCCTCTAAACAGAATCGTTTATACAGTAACGGTGGCTGAGATGTGAAACCCAGATTAGACGCCTTGTTGTTCTGAGGGATTTTTCTTCTGGGAAAGGTGTCTGAAGGTCTGATACAAAAAAAAGTAAGAAACCTGGAGAAAAATTAAAATAATTCGTTGATGCAGTGTTTTTTCCCTCTGAACGGGAGAGTGGAAAGAGTGGGAAACATGTTTCAAATCTTCACTACTGCAGATGAAGTACATAAAGATCAGAGCAGAAATTAAGATCAGAATATCCAGATCCAATTCCAGTCAGAAAAGCTACAAAGAAAAAAATCGTATTATGTGGCATTATAAAGATTATTTTATTGGATGAAGTGTTTAATTTATGTTGTATTTATATACACAATGCCTAATTTTGCCTCCAGCTACAGCATTTTACCTACGATGATAAAGTACTGTGTAGGTACTTAATGACTACCAGAAACCAGTATTACTCTCGGACCTTAAGACTGTGCTGAGTAAACTACACAAAAATATATATATACAGAGATATCCTTTTCCAGACATTTTTCTAGAAGTATATTTCTTCTCTGTATTCGTTACAGCATTGACTACTTACAAACACTAAGTTTGTACTAACACTACTTTCTTTTACAGTTATATATTAACAATATTGATGCCTTCTATTTCCAACAGTTAAATTTTCCTGTTGTTGAGAGATATGCCAGCAAGCAAATTTACCCGTAAGCACCTTACATTGCAGTATATCTCTATTACTGCATATATTTGTCTTTATGCAGTGGAAAAGAATTTAAACACATCTGTGTACGTGCCTGCAGCATAAGCAGTGCTTTCCACATGCTAACTGAATTATAGGTAAGATATTTCTTGACAATAACTAAATAAGTAAAGTTTCATTTCTTTGACTAGCTATTTTGTTTTCCCCCACATTTTTGTTTCTGCAGTTATTTTTACCCCTGAGAGATCTTTTAAGAAGGGGGTTGTTTCCTTGAATTTACAGTTATTCAGAATATTCTACCTCTAAGCGTCCTCAGGCAGACAACCATTAAAGGAAAAAGTAAAAGAGATCTGCTAAATGTTCACAGTACTATAAAGGAGCCCCGTGCATCCCAACTGGGAAGGTGTTTGTTCTCAGCAGAAAAATTTTACATACAGGGAACTGAAGGTCAGAAAATATATGGTGCAGCTCCTCCAAGAGACTTACCTGCCTCAAATCATTGCTCTGGGCCAAGCTAACTCAAGCAAGATAACTCAGAGACTTTGATGAAGGACAGATCTTCTCAAACTAGCTCTAAAAGGGAATTTTCTTTGCTCCCTCATTGCTACATAAAAGAGGAAGAAATCTTAACCCCTCTGTGATGCAACTTGAAAGGGGAGCTGGTGTGCTGAGCTGGCCAGAACATGCTGATCTTATTTGTGGAGATCTTGCTCTGGGGTGACGTCAAGACACTCTCTGCCTTATGGTCTCAGTGCTCAGCTTGCAAGGAGGTATTGTCAGATTTACAGTCATGCTTACTGAGGGAATAAACAAATGTGGGCGACATTGCTGGGTCACAAAACAACAGCTGAGAACTAGACAAACAAGCCAGGATGCAGCCTGGAACAGATCTAGACAACAGATCACATTCATGACTAGCCACCAAGACTTGGTGTGCAAGGACAAGCAATTCCTTTGGTTGGGAGGTGAGATTAAAAGCATCTGACATACTAGCAGAATTATGAAAATTAAGGATAACCAAGATACGTGGGTGAACAGCTCAGAGAGAAGGTCGGGAGATTAATTTCCCTCCAATTCGAAAAGATTTTTACACGGTGTCTTGTTCAGCACTGAGAAAATTGGCAGTAGAAAATGTGATACATAATTTAGAAAAAGAAGAGGAATAGAAAAGCATGACAAAATACTTATAGAGACTTCTCCATGTACCACATTAACAAAGAAAAATTATATACGGTACGCTTATCAGTGGCTAGGGGCTGTGGTCTCCCTCTTTTGTGACCTGCCCGCTCCATGCCACATGATGCCCACTGGCTGTATGTCCATGCCGCATTAGAGGAGCGTGGCCATGTCATCATGTCCACCTCTTCCAAAAAGGAAGCAGTTTGCAGCTGGACTGCCCCTGTCAGCTTGCAAAAGCCTTTAAACTGAATATTGGCAGCTTGTCCTTCTCAAGTTACTGACATGTCCCATTTTCTTGGGAATTTTTTAAGGCAGGGACACATCAAGGACCAGAGCACATGCAGTCATTCGCAGTGCAATTAACTACTGGACTCTGGGTAGCAGCAAACACTGCAACTCAGATGTCTATTTTTTTTACAAAATGGGACTCTGGTTTTAAATGGGACAGTGAATGAAAGCAACAAATAACAGGTGGCAAAACTAATGAAGTGCAAGAAGAGTGAAAGACCAGTGAAAAGCTGACGAAATAATTAAAAAATGTTAAGGTTGTGTTGTGGTAAACTTAGAACTTATGCCCATGTTTTAAAGCATGTTTGGATTTCCTTTAACATTAGCTTTTGGAGTTCATAGGTCTGCCTGTGTCACTAAGTTGAAGGGACAAAGGATGGAGGATATACCAGAGGAAGGGAAAAATTAAGCAACTTGGGACAACTCAGGGGAGAGTGACAGGAAAAAAGAGGGAAGGTGGAAACAAAACCATCGGAGTGTTGTAATGGGAGAAGCAGAGGCTGTCAGGGCACACAGACAAAACAATATGGTGAAGGCAATGCTTTTCACACTCGTAGGAGCATGAAATGACAGTTACCACAGTTGATGTAGGATCTTCATAAGCCCCGGAACAAAGACATTGCCTATGGAGCTATGTAGACCACTTCTGACCTATAGGAAAGATATGCTCCTGTCCTTCCTCTCAGATGCTGGTGCCTGGGAACCATGGTAGCGTAATACTGTGCTGAGGGAGGCTATGCTTGGAGATGATCCTACTGGTTATAAACTCCGTGAGGGAATGTGGCAGGCCAAGCTAACCCTGAAGCTCCAGTCTAGGACTGCCAGTGTAACTGCAGGTTCATACCGGGTGAGCAGAGCGCTGGGGAGCAAGATGAAGAGATTGCATCTACAGAATTATTTATTATACACTGAAGTTATAAACAAACATGTGAGAGCAAGCACATTCCAAACTGAAATGCATTCATCATTATTGTTAGCAATAATGATTAAAATAATTCTTTCTGGTTCCAATAGGAGTGCAAATCTTAGAAAAAAAGAGATCCTGAAAACATGAGAATATTATAATGAACTTAACTTCACACAAACCATGTGAAGTAGGCACCCTTATCTGCACATTACAGAGGAGGAAACTTTGGCATGGAGAGATTATGACTTGCCCAGGGCAGGCAGGAAGCCCAGGGAACAGCTGAATAGAGCCCCAAGCTCGTGAATGCCAGCCTCCTGCTTCAGTCACAAGATCATTTTTCCTTTCCTTCATTTGATAATTTTCAAAATAAGTTGGGCAAATCCGTACTTAGGGATTTGAAAGTAACCTTTACACCACCTCCCAACCCAGGATGTTCAGAAGTACATGGGCACAGAAGTCTGGTTTTCTCTGCTTTCTCTATATGCCAGGAGTACAGATGAGTTAGGAATCTTAAGCATCAAACTGGGTAGTCTTTGTAGACAAGTCCAGTACCAAGACTTAGAAAGGGGTCTGGAACAGACCCAGAACTTTTCTAGATGTTTTTTAAGCCCCAGGCATGAATCTTTTTAATTCACTCTGAACCAATACGTGTTTAATTACACCAGGGAGGCTGTGCTGCTTTGCACAGGAGAGCAGGCAAGGCCCGCCAGAGACCACATGGTCACTCTGTGCTTGGGGCAATTATCTGGAGACTGGATAAGGTCCAGCATCCTCTTCACCTATGCAGGATTCAAACATTGCTCATCCTAATGAGTGAATTCTTCCAGCATTAAGCAAGTTCTCAACAGGTAGAAATAGTCACTATCTTCCCTGTTTTGCCCACAGCCTAAACTGCCAGTGATTTTCAGAAAATTCTTATCAGCTCAGATCTCACCGGCAAGAAGGGGCAGCAAAGATTCATCTTGCTTTGACAGCCCGTCAGCATGGGCCTGAGATGGGCACCCAGCTGCACACTGCTGCAAAGACCGTGATCAGCTCTGCTCTCTGTACCTCGCAGCAGACACGTAGGGTACATCTAACCTTCTTGTTGCCATCCTAGGAGCAGGCTGCAGCTAAGTGAGCTGGGGCCCTGGGAGCCATTGCAGTGGAGCTGTTTGCCCTGGCTACTTTGCCTGCTCACAGCGCCAGCCCAGCAAGCCGTCGCAGCTTCAGGTTCTTGGGCTGATATTTCTGCACAGCACTGCACTGTGGCAATTATGTGTGCCAAATAATTTGAAGCCAGGTTGGAGATCTTTTACCCTGTGTTGCATGTCACGTAAGTTTAGACACACAAGCAGTGTTAGTGATGGAAGCATAAGTGCCTAGTGACTTCATCTGTTTCTAAAACTAAGAGGAACCAACAGACAGATTCTGACAGTGTAGTTTTAGATTTAATGGTCAACAGCGCTTGTCTGATATCTAAGTCTTCTTGTGGGTCTAACTTGAAGCCTTTCACAAGACCACAAATAGAGCCATATCAGAGGTAGAAGAAAGACTCTGTAATGCAGCTATTTAGTTTTCTTGTGCACTTCTTACCCAAATACATAATTCCATACATATCTTTCTTCCTTTAAAACTCCAATCCAGTAATACCTTATTTGTATGCTTCTGCACCTAATGTGTCTTTTACCAGCTTCACATTCAGCTATGGCTGAACGGTATCATTTTCCCAGTTTGCTAATAACTATGCAGAATAATCTTATTCATGGTAGCATATGTTAATCTCGGGAACCATGCTTGGTGCAAGTCCTATTCTGATATAACACCACTGCTGACTGCTTGATGCATCCCTCCCATCAGGCAGTTTTATCATCCACCTGTTTTATGCTGTTTGACAAACAATGCCCTTCAATGTCACTCTAAGCTATCAGTGTGCTGCTGTGTCCATAGTATCCCTAAAATCCAGATAAACTGTGTATGCAGCATTTTCCCTGTCCTTCACATCTTTCACTGAAAAAGGCTGTCAGGCTGCTTTGGCAAAGACTCAAATCTAGGACCTAGACCTTTCGATCTCTAAGGTCAGTCGGCCACGTTTGACCCCTATGTAGTACCACTAAGGTCTGTGACATCCCTCAAAGGAGGAGCTTGGCACTAGAATCTTATTTTTTGCACCTGGATTTAGAATTTGATTTGGCACAAGTGGATTTTGTTTTTTTTCACATCCAACATACACGGAAAGCAGGGAAGAGTGTTAAGAGGTAAAATAAAGAGGCTTCTGTGAAGAGTCACTCTGCCACACCATAGCAACACCAGAGATGTTCCCCCACCAGACGTAGGCAGTGCTGCAGGGTGGCCCATGTGTCACAGGAGCCCTGGGAAGGAGGCATCCACATTCGCACAGAGACAAGTGACGCACAAGGGGGATGTGCTGGTATCACAAAGGCAGCACACAAGGCAGCACGCAGTCCTACTGCCTCACATGACCTACTGTAGCCTCAGATCAGCTGATGGCATCTCTGATCAACAGAGAGGCTATCTTTAATCTTTCCTCCTTTGGGATCACATATTAACCACGTGAGCGTGACCCTCAGCATCCCAAGCAGGAAAACACGTCTGCAGTTGTTGCTTGCCTAACTACTTCTTTTTTCTCCAGCAGTTTCACAGGGATTCCTTATGTAACATCAAGAAAATCAGTTTCTTTCTCCTTTTACCACTTATCCCATTTGCAGCAAGAATATTAATAATTCCTGATCTCACATCAGTGTGCAGGATTTACCTTCAGCTCTTCTCAAATTATTGTCAGTTTCTAATATAATTGTTATCTCTAGGTATTTTGCAGAAAGCAGAAAAGAGAGCAGAAAATTATCAAATCCATGAAGAATATTAAGACAGAAGACAGGACTTTAACCTCAGAGGAAAAGGACCTGCCAGGAACAGCCTGTGTTAGGAACAACCAAAGCCTGAAACTCTTATGAGGAGTAATGTTTTACTCTTCAAACTGTTCATAGTAGCTATTGGAACTACTCATTGAATTAAATGCCAGCCGTTGTAAACATATTTATCTGGGTCCTACAAGAACAACCCCAGGATCATTTGATCTCTTTCATGAAAGGACTGTGTGGGGTGCCTTTTGCAGCAGAAGCAATGGTGATGAATGGCCACCCTGGCCACTGTGACTGCCACTGTGGGGAGCATCATTCATCATCTCCATGGCCTAGCCCTGGAGCTGCCTGGGGAAGCCGGGCAGGAGCTGTCTCTCACTATCTGTGATGGATGTGAGGGTTGTGGCACTGTCTGCTGTGGCAAAGCAAGCAGAGGAAGAAAAATTATTCCAAGGATAAATCTGGTCAGCCTGCAGAAATGTGGGGAAGACCAGGAAAGGCACCTTGTGTGGTCGTTTCTGCAAGGATTTGTTGCCATTCTGTGCCCTCAGGGCTTCCTTTGCTTTACCGGGTCTATGCCATCAGACTGTCACACTGCAGCACTCAGGCATGGGCTGGCTTGCTGTGTTTCCCGTGCCTGAACTGCAGAGAGGACTTCTGCCACCCCTGAGGACAGTGCCTGGCTGCCAGCAGGTTCTCCTGCACCAGTGAGTCACACCAGAGTCACTTGTTCCCATGCCAGGAACAGCCAGCCTTCTCCTAGGAAATACAGCAACCTTCCTGGCTGACACAATGAGACTAACAGAAAAGGACAGGTGAGACATCAGTATGCATTTGTTCCCAGCAAGGTTTCCCAGGTATTAAACCATCAGCACCTAGCAACAGTTTGGAGACAGATTTAAATTAGCTGCTCCTCCCTCCCCTGTTGATTTTGTTTTCCTTTTCAGCTCTGGGAAGGAAATTCTCCTTGGCCAAACTGTAGAGAAGGGCTGGGGGAAGATGAGAGGCATCTGTTGTCAGCTCCGAGGACTTCTGCTGCAGATCAAAGTGTTCACACCATGCAACATTAATAAACCCCTCTAGGAAGTCTCAGGGGAACACCAATCTCCAGAATAACAAACAGGTCCACCCAAGCTTTTTGCTGGTCTCCTTCAAACGGATTTGTAAAACCTTAGATCACTCTCTGTGAACTTTTCTGCTGAAATGCACATTTGCACAGGCCACAGACTTCACAAAATAAAATATTTCCTCTTCCTCTGATGATGAATTCACCAACATAGTCCAAAAGTGAGTCTCTTAATACTTGAAGGAACTTCTGATAAATTCTGGAGTGACTAGAAGGCATTGCTTAGCGGTGACTGGTCCAGATGGGAACATAAAGCCTCATGTTCTACTGTCAGTAAAACCCCCCAAAATGACCCTTTAAAGATGGACCTATTCTAAATTGACTGCAGAGGGAGGTCAGATGGGTACCTTTAGGGACATCTATTCCCCCTATATTTAGGGAATAAGGGTGAGATATTCAGAATATATCTGGTTTCCTTTTGTGTTGGCTCCTTTCTGACAGAGACATTTAAAATGTGCCCTCATTCACACTTCAGTAGGCCTGCTTTGATTGCAGATGCCTGATATCTTTGTAACAAGAAGAAATACAGACAAGGAGAGCACCCTGGTTTCTCCTCTACTGGATGACCAAAACAGAAGAGAATGCTAAAGAATACAAAATTTGGCAGTTGCTTCAGAGGAGCTGAGAGCTGAGAAGAGGCCATTCTTGTGCAAGCAAAGGTGATGTAAAACCCAATGATTCGAGCACCTGAATAAAGACAAGCGACGTGAGAAGCAGAACCCCACTAACACGCTTCTCCTTGGAGGAAGCATTTAAGACTATGGTGAGGTCAAGAAGCCTGTGTAGGATCTTCAGAGTGTCCGTCACCAGGCCAGTGGTGCTTCAGTTGTCTGGAAGTACAATCCCCTTCTCTGCAAAAGAAACACCTTTGAACTCATCCCTTTGAACTTCTCATTGCCAGCACATTCAGAGGTTCCAAATCACCTTCAGCCCTCACTTGGTATGCCCTAATAGACAAAAAAAAAAGTCAAAATAAATGTTCTGATACTTTAGCTAGAGACAGGAATTGCCACCAGAATGGACAGAGAGGGCACAGAGCAGAATGGGCCAAGATACCCTTTTGCACAATCCATGTAAAGGGCTACATCACCAGTAGCTGTGTGCTGCACATCAGCGAAACTGAGTAACGCTGGATTTCCCTTTAGAGATTGTTGCCTAACTTTCAGGTATCCAAACATGTTGTCAATATTAGTTTATTACTGGGAAGTTAGAAAGATTACAAACTTGATTTTGAAGGTGCGAAACAAGGACAGCAAGACCTCATTTAACCTTCTGCATGCAGTGATGCAGCACGGGTAAGAATGTCACTGCACAGCTGTGATTCTAGTTCTCTGCTTTAGTTAGTAGATAATACTTCATTTCATAATATGCTGCTGTCTGTGCCCCTACCATGACTCTGGAAATCAACCTGCAAGAGTGCTTTCTCTCTGAAGCAATCACACCTTTAGGAGCAACATTTTCAGTACAAAGATGTGCCTTTTTTTTCTGCAAAGTGGAGCATAGCACAGGAAAAAAAATACTACTTATTTTGTGCTCTGCATCAAGACAAAAATAACTGCAATTTGTCTTCCACCCATCTTGAGCACTCTCAGTGGGAGAAATAAGCCTTGCTAGAAAACTCACCTTGTAATCTTTTGGTATAATAGCAGTGAATTTTACAATATGCCTGGTCTGATTAATGCTCAGCTCTGCATTTACTCCTAATCAGGCTATAAATTCAACATACTCGATGATTTTACTTAAGCTACCCAAGTGTAACATTTTACATCACAGGATCATTCAGGGAAGCTGCTGCTCAGGCCATGACATTCAGTCTTAACTAGGTTTGCACTCATTTCTGGTCCCCTGGTAACACTAGCAAAACATGTGACCACTCTTGAAATCAACCACTGTGGCATAATATATTTTTTTTAAATGAAAGAAGTTAAATTTTTGTTTTAACTTGAACTGTCTACTGATAAAAGAAGATGAAAAGATAGATAGTGTGCTGGATGCTTCTTCTGTCTGGTTAGTAAGCATTTACCCCACACCCATCCAAGTGGAGACATAAACACGGTGACTCATGCTAAGCCCTATGAAAATGTTAAAACCGAGCCTTTGATGGGGTTTCTTCATATTTTTCCCTCTGGGAAAGTTCCCTAGACTCCTTCTGCAGGTAATAATGTCCTCTCTTGTGTTTCAGTATTCAAGAGGATCAGCAATTGAGCACTGAGACCAAAAAGTATTAAAATACTCTTAGAAAATTCAGGAAGTCTGCTGCCTTCTCCAGGTAGCTCTGCAGATCTAACATATATTCTGTCCAGGAAAAAAAATGTCTGTTCTCAGACTTTTCTGAGATGAAAGAACCGATCAAGGGGCATTGCATAGCACATTATTAATATTTAGTAACAAATGAGGTTACCAAATTGCAAGATATAAGTGTTTCACTGCCTACTCATTTTGGCTTGTCAGAATACGGAAACACTCCTGGTACCTGAACCAAGACTGTGGGTACAGTAAGATCAACAATCAGACAGGAAGAATGGCTCTTGTAGCTCCTGTTCTCAGTCACAAAGTGATGCCCTAACATAGTATCCAAGATGAGCTGTTCAGGGATTTATCTCTGAAATGTTGGCACGAAGAGAAGACCAGGACCAAGTGTTAGCTGCCACTCAGGTGGTGAAAGACCTGGCAGTGCATGGGCTGGGACGTGTTTTTAGTTCAAAGCGCCATCCTGTGAGCTTTGGGAGCTCAGCAGAGGGCAGTTGTTGTTTAATGCAGAAGGTAAAGAAAGATGCCAATAATTTAAGCAATGTAGTTTTATGCAACTCCACAGATGCCCAATGTGTACTTTCTTGAACTGTCATGCAGTAACCTTTGGATTGCAAAATCCCTGCTTCTCTCATTCCCCTGACTCCGATATCGTGACAAATGTATTAGCTGATCATCCCCCACTGGCTTCTCTGCTTCAGACTGGAAAGGAGAACTGTTACCAGGTCATGGCATTGCCATGAAAGTAGCAGCTGAAAGTGTAGAAATGTTGGATTTACTGCAACTACAAACTCTAAAACCCAACAATAATAAAATGTGGAACCTTACTCAGTGAAGGGATTTACTTTCTCAGGCCTGTCTATTTTTTAAATATTTGATCAAGCTAGAATTGGGTCTTTACAGTAATTAATTCTCCCATTTGAGATTGTTTTTCTTGAAAAAAAAACCCCAGAATCTGATTTCCAAATAGTGCAGTGGAAAATTGGATACCGTATCATAGAGTTTCTGATGAAAAAGCGTAGACACTGGTAAATTAAATAAAGTTTTGCAGTCATGGAGGCAAGGTAAAAAGCAATAGGCAAAACCCCTTGTTTCTTGAACAATGGGTTACACCTGTCAACCGGAAGGGAAAAGATTAAGAAGGAAATATGTCTACAGCTATACCTAAGTCCTGCACAAATGTGATAAACATCACATGAAAACCCATATGCCTTCAGACTCACACTTTTTAGGCAGGCACCTACAACAACAGATGCTGAGATTAACCATGAGGTTGCACAACCTGATGGGTGCTAATTCCAGGTTCTGCCATGAGGCTGACACTTTCTAAATGAAGTTCCAAACTATTTCAGCCCTGTCCACTGCAGGGGGACCTTACTGCTTGCTTTGCATTAGGAAATGTTTGCTTTGCATTACGTACCAAATCCTAGTATACCTCCAAAGCTCAGTGAGTTCACCTCACTTTGAGTGTCATACCAGGGAGGGCAGGCTTTATCACTCAGGCTCTCAGATCTACTTGCACCCTGCTCTCAGCAGTCCTCGCTCCCCCTACTCACCCCCCATGGGATGGGGATTAGCAAAATGATCATGAGGCAGAGCAGCAGTTCATAGCAGTTATCCAGGCAGAGGCAGTGCTCTGAAACAGCTCAAAAAGAGTTCCCCATAAACTCTTGTTACCCTTGTCTGGGGGTAGCGGCAGGGCTGGCCTGGCACATTTGTCATGTCATCCCTGTAGGCGTCCCTCCCACCTACCATTAATCTGCAGTGCTGCTCTTGAGGTTTGCCAAGCTAAATGAGACCTACCTCACGCGGAGGTAACCAACTCCAAAATAGATTTCTCCAAGAAGGCTTTACCCTAAGTGCTTGAGCGATTAAATACCTATAAATAGCTTAAAGTGATAAGATGCAGATAAGCAACAACCTCTCCTGAGGGAACAGCGTCCCACTAACTTGATTCTCACCTGCTGCCTATTAGGCCTGGTAATGAGGTTGGGCATATGCCCTTTTTAAATTCGTTATGTGATGTAGTCCACCTTTTTGGGACACCACAGCACATGTACAGAAGATAAGAACCACCTCTTTAGATCTCCACATGCACAGGACAGTATCCCTCGGCAGCACTGCAGCAAACTGCTTGTCAGATCATTTTCTTAAAATGAAAATAAAGCTGTTGCCCATGAGGTGTCCTTTGAAGTGTAGGACTCCAGGCTCTTGGCTGACATCCCTTTCCTGGCCGACTCACTTTGTGCATGACTGCAGTAGCACGCTGCAGTCCCACGGGACCTGCTTATTACTCCCGAGTAAACTTTCCCCCTTCAACATGGGAAAACAGATTCATAATGATAGAAGGCTGGGACATTCTGCATGCTTAAAATCATAAGACTTTTAAAATTATTTTTCATCTTTTTTTTTCTTTCGGTCAAATGCCAAAGAAAAGAATCATGTTAACCCATGATTATAAAACACGCCTTTGATGGCTTGTGTGTTTGCCTTGTAGTACCTCCAAGTCAAATATTGTTTAAATCCCCATCAGCTCGCCAAGAAACATGGAAAAAAAGAGGGTTCAGGAGGCTGGCAGCAAGCTAACTGTATTAGCTGCAAAATAACCAGCTATCACAGTGCCAGGGCTGATGCATGTGGATGAAGGCAGCTGTCAGGAGATGCAGCTTCTGCGTCCCATGGGTTTCTTTTAGGCCAGCAGCCTGGCCGACCCAGCCTCTTCGGTCTCTGACTGCGCGGCTACCTGCAGCCACCTGCCCAGGTGCCTGACTTCAGGGAAGTTCTCACTGCCTCACCGCAGGAGGGAAGGAGGGATGGACCTCTGGGTGCTGCAGGGGGGCTACACAAGAAAGCAGGAGAGAGGAGTTTAATTGCTTGGTGATGCTGGCAGATGAATTTTGAAAGTGCCAGTGTCATATTTATGACCTAAGAGGACAAACTGATCTGACCTTTGTAATGACTTATAAAGTATTGTCTTCTGGATGTATTTGCTGTGCTATGTTTAAAAAATAGCTTGCCCTGGAATTCCTTCCTTACCTCCTCCAGTGTAGGCAGGTGGCCTGGGAGAGATGGCAGCTCATTTTTCTCCTGGCTCTTGCAGTCCTTTTTTCTATGAAAGCTGTGACTATTCATGCATGAGTTAAATGATGCTGGCATTACACCGAAGTGGTGCCACAGTGAATCAGAGACCTTTTCAAACCACTTGAATTTTAAGAGGACAGAAAGAGTGGATTTAGCTAAATACAAAAAATGAATAATAGATGAAAAGCAAGAACTGAAGAACCTATCATGAAAAAAAAAATCATATATTTATGCCCATTTCAATGAAGACCTTTGCCCTGTGGTCCAGACACCCTGCTGCCTATAGACAGCAACAAAATGTAGAAGTTATAAAAAGTGTAATGTAAATTAAAAGTCAAATATAATTTAAAGTTGTTGAACTTAACAATAGCTTAACTATTCCTTGCATGTCTCTGAATCTGGAACTGCAGAAGCTGATGCCTGGGAATAGATAGGTGTACCTATGACAAACATGGGACTGGAACCGACCGAGTGTGTTGCACAAATAAAACCCAGTCCTCCTGTAGTGTGCCCACTCACAGGCAATAAACTCATAAAAGAGCCCCCTGCTCACTTGCTTCCATTTACCACAGACTGCAGAATCCTTCTATGCTGCTACAAGAAACCTAAGACAATTTTAAAAAAAGCCACATCTCTCTGGTGCAATGGAAGACAGCAGCGGGGACCGAGGCTTTCACAATTATTCTAGAGTCACACAACCACACAGGATTTATGAAGGAAAAAACTGTATTTGTTGACCTTTTCTTTATATATACCCATTTATGAAATAAAAGCTTTATATAATATCGTAATAGTTTATTAATAACAGATATTATACTGTGATAAACATTATGATATGTAACACCATGTCTATTATATATCTGCAATATATTTTATTTGCTCCTGATTCTGACATCCTGGAGGATTCCAACATGCACTTTGGACCACATACAACAGAGGACGATACCAAATACAAAAGGATCTTTTTTGTATATACTTGAAGAGCAAAGCATGCTCAGGGCTGAGCAAAACAAGGCAATATCCCTTAAGCTGTAGGTCAAGGTGGGAATCATGAAGTAAAACTTCAGCGGATTCATTAAATGAGCAAATATAATAATGCAAGGTGGGATTTCAGTAGGAATCATTATTGTAATGAACACAAGAAGCAATGTGGCATTATTCACAATCGCATTTATTTACTTTAAGAAGAATTATGACAAACAGAAGAAAAATCTGAAACACTTCAGTGGTTTGTTGTGTAAGCATAAATGAAAAGAATCCTGTAAAATGGTGGATGTGTGTGCGTGTAATCCCAGATACACGCATGCTCTTTGTCACCGAGGTGTCCTGAATATCATGTACTACTCTGGAATCAGAAATGTACAGTACTTTCAGAGTGGATATAATAAGACAGTTGCTCAAGGTAAATAAATACTGAAATTTTTATGAGTGAACTTTTGTGAACCAGTATAATATGGGAGCATGTCAGGAACTCATAAAAGGAGGGCAAAAGCCAAAGAACAGATGAGGATGAGAAAATGATATGAGGCATGCACCAGAGAAAGAAATGTAAAAACAACCATGCCTTTTATTTGACATATATTCAGAAGAACATCCATTAAAGTAATGAGCCTATTTTAGGATTCAGGAAACTAAAGCTTTGCTCTTGCATTATAGTTACCCCCACTACCTGTCTCTTGAGTTACAACCTCATTAAATTCTACTGAAATTACATTATTCTTTGTTCCAGGTATGCTTCAGAAATTCTTGGCTACAGTGCAGTATAGCTGAAACTGATTTATTTGTATACAACACTGTAACTACATTACAGCCAGTACTCTGCGTTTGCATACAGCCTCTGCACGCAAAGATTTTACAACAGAGGAAAAGGATGACAGCAAAAATCAGTTTCTGCAGGTAGGGCCTTGGAAAGCACTCCACAGGCACAGCTTCAGGCGAGCAAAACTAGGGATGCAAATGAATAGAATATTACTGTTTAGTTTCTAATTAAAACAGGCTTATATTAAAGACCAAAAAATTAGATTCTCCAGTAAAAATCCTGACTGGTCTGGATTCCATTCCAAAATCCTGAATGTCTACTGGTCAAGCTGATGTTCGGGGACAAGGAGGGGCAGGACTCCAAAAAGTCACTTTTATCCAAAGACTGACCTACACCATTCCTGATGTGCCCCAGTGGTTCATGGAGCCTCCAGAGATGGATATTCAAGCGTCTTGGTTATTAGCTAACCTGGCTGAACTATCCCACCACTTAACCGTATACCACAGCCCTGTACAGGCAGATGAGGAAGGTTGTGCAATGGCATGTAATAGGTCTGGCAGCCAGCTTGTCACTTGCAGAGGTAGCCTTGCTGGTGTTGAGCTGAACAGACTCATCAGGAAACTGTACAAAACTGCTCTATCCACTTGCAAAAAGTGGAAATCCCCCTGTGTTGGCAACCTTAAACGTGACATGATCATTTTATTGTGTTTAAAGAACATATCGGCAATGATTGTTATCAATGATGCCTTTATATTTTAAAGTAATTTTCCCATGTCCAATATGAATTATACCTGGCTCTGAACTGATGAACCTGTAGCAAGTTTTATAAGGCTGGCCATGTCACCAGGATATTAAAACAATGTATGTTGCTGTTCAATGCACAATTTCAGGTCATTATAAAACAGTGCAGCATAATCATAAATTGAATTGCTGGATAAAGCATTACTGTCCTATCAAAATGTCTGTTAATAGCCTGTTTATTAAAGCAACAGGAATATAATTTATGCCACCTTTAACAAAGCAATTTTGAAAAGGAAGGCTTCTGGGAAATGATTTCTGATATTTGCAAAATCTGGCAATCATGCAGACTCCTTTGAAAATTAATCATGTCAGCAAGAACAGTGAGGTAAAGTATGGAGATTGTTAGCGCTTTTAAGTGCCGAAATGGATGCATCCCATTTTCTTCACTTTTCCAATAGTAACAGCAATAATAGGGCCAATGGTTGTTTTTGCAGCTTGCGACCAGAGCTGTGCAGTACCGCTGGCCCCAGCGCAAACACACTCCATCAGCCCCCAGCCCTGACACCGCTTCCTTCCACGGTCCCTTACCAGCTGCTCTGAGTCACAGAGAGCATGTATCCATCTCCAGTTTCATCTCAGCGACACTGAAAAGCATAGGCGTAGTTTATGGAGAGGTGTGTGAAAGACAGTTCTCGTGCTACCAGACTCTTCCCATTTCAGAAGTCTCTTCCGCTCATATCCTGTACTGCAAAAGCCACAGCCAAGCTTCTCGCTATGCCTCTGGGTACCAGTAGCAGGAAAATCTTCAGCCTGGCCTTCTGTGACCTTTTTTTCACTTTTTTTTGTAGCTGGAAGACATATCTTCCAGTAGGCAGCAGAGCGGGGACAATCTGACCTGTGGCTTTATTTCTCCTGGAGAAATCTCATGGGGATGCGGGTATCCCAGAGACCTCCTGGCATGCTCTGAGTTCAAGGCTGTTCTTAAATCTCACCTGCCAGGCATCTGCCAATAAACAGGTGCAGACCCAGGTAATGCCACTCCAAGCTGTGGCTCCTGGCACTTGCCATTCTGTTTGCCAGCGTTTTTCTGTGGGTGTCTGTAAAGACTTTTTAAAATGAAATAAATGGGAAATACAGGAACCTGAGTAGTAAGTGGCTATAAACAGGTTGCTACCTCTCACCTCCATTTAGTGAAGAAGGTGTGAGGAAAAAGATCAGCCAGAGAATAAGAGTACCTGGAGTACTGTGT
Source organism: Phalacrocorax aristotelis (assembly GCF_949628215.1). Lineage (NCBI taxonomy): Eukaryota > Metazoa > Chordata > Aves > Suliformes > Phalacrocoracidae > Phalacrocorax > Phalacrocorax aristotelis. The sequence goes on from NC_134278.1 coordinate 63,330,270, forward strand.
CGAGCTCTGGAGCCCTCTGCACAGGAAGGAGCAGGTCCAGAGGAGGCCACAGAAATGAGCCGAGGGCTGGAGCACCTCTCCTACGAGGACAGGCTGAGAGAGTTGAGCTTGTTGAGCCTGGAGAAGAGAAGGCTGCGGGGAGACCTTATTGTAGCCTTTCAGTACTTAAAGGGGGACTATAGGAAGGATGGGGGCAAACTCTTTAGCGAGGCCTGTTGTGACAGGACAAGGGGTGATGGTTTTAAACTAAAGGAGGGTAGATTTAGACTGGATATAAGGAAAGTTTTTTGCAACGAGGGTGGTGAGGTGCTGGCACAGGTTGCCCAGAGAGGCTGTGGAGACCCCATCCCCGGAAACATTCAAGGCCAGGTTGGACGGGGCTCTGAGCAACCTGATCTAGTTGAAGATGTCCCTGCTCACTGCAGGGGGGTTGGGCTAGATGACCTCTAAAGGTCCCTTCCAACCTAAACCATTCTATGGTTCTGTGCTTCAGGACATAAAGCAATAAGGATAGCATTTCCAAGCTCAATAAACAGCTGAGAAGAAGCTGTTCAGGAGGACAGAAATGTGGCAATGAGCAGAGGCAAAGCAACGTGCTCCACAAGAAAAGCAGAGGGCATAAACGGGGTGTTAGGCTACGCCACCCTGAGCTGCTGGAGTTGGCACTTATAGTATCAGGCAGGACTAAATGTCAGCACGGCATGTGAACAATATCACAGTGTTGCTAACCCTCTTAAAAATCAAGCTCATGGGCAATCTCTAGCCAGCCACTGGTTTTTGTTTTGCTTGGTAATACTCAGGCGACAAGTCTTTTTTTATTTTCCCCAACAAAAGCTGAATTGAAGGCCTGGCAAATTACAAGTGTAATGACCTACCCTGAGTGTTCCTGCCACAATTACTGCCTGAGTGGCTAAATCTTGGGTAAATTACCATGATACTGCAAACATGACATTGCAGTAACCCTCAGCCCTTCAACTCCCTGGCCACTGTGGACTTAGGAGGTCGTCCAGGCCATGCACAGCAGGAGCCAGTGACCCCGATCCTCTGTGGCATTGGGACAGCTCTGCTCTGGTGCCAGGCCGCCCTGCGGCTGGCCTGACCGGCCGCAGGGGGGGATTGCTGGCAGCGCCACGCATGAGCGGGCAGCCTGCCTGTACCCCGGCTGCTCTCAGGGGCATCTTTGGGAGCCTGGCACCTCGCCCTGCAGATAGTCAGTTCTGGCTGCTCTGAGTATTGGCACAAGGTGAACCCCCACACTGCAAAGCGGAAAAGGTCATACAGAGCAAGGTTTCAGACCCTTAGCATTTGCAAACGGTTAATAGCATTTGATGACTATCAGCTGATTTTTATTTTTTTTTTTTACAATTCCTTGCAAATGTTCAAAGGAGGATGTTTACAGCATATGGTAGGCCTTTTATTACCCTGCATGAATTTGGCTTTATCAGAACTGTAAGCTTGGATTCTTTTACAGTTCTACAAACGATTTTCAGCCTGATGCTTTCTCTCCTGGTCTTACTCATCACTGTGACAGCAACCCACATCACTGCTGTGGGCTGCTTTTTAGGAAGTGGGCACACGATGACACACTGGGAAGAAATAAAGAGCCAAACCTCATTTGGAGAGACTCTGTTTTATTTAGCGTTTACATCATGTCACGCCATCGTGATCAATCTTTGCATAAAGGGTATGACAAGCAGAAGGAGAAGGCGGGGATTGAAATGGAGACCCCAGTTTCTGCACGGAAGATGGAAAATCGGCTCTTTCTGATTTTATTCTGACGCTAGACTTCCCTGAAGGTCACAGCGGTGCCCGGCTGTCAGAGAGCCCGTTTAGTAATTACACCTCCTGACGCCCTGTCCGGCCGCTCTGCAGCACTGAATTGCCCCCAGGCATCTTACTTGGGGTTAGTTTGGGGTTTTTTTTTAACGCAAGGATCAGGCTGGTCCCGCCGTGGCTCAGGGCAGCGACCGTCGCCCGCCGCCGCGTCCCCCGGCCCCGCCACCGGCCCCGCCACCGGCCCTCCCCGCGGGGCCGTGGGCGATGCCCTCCCGCCCCCTGCCGCCCGCTGCCGCGGCTGCGCGCCCCCGGCGGCCCCCGGGCGGCGGGGACGGGGGCGGGGATGGGGGCCGCCTTCTCTCTGCCTCCCACACCGCCCGCAGCCCCCACCCCCCGGGCACCGCCACACCGGCCGCTGCGTCCTGCCCCCGGCGACCCCCGGTACCCCTGCGCCAGGTCTGGGGGGGGTCACAGGGCGGTATTGGTGGGGCGTCCTTCAGCATCTCTCCGGCTACTGCCGCGTCTACGGAGCGATTTTTCAACAGTGCAGCCCAAGCGCTGGTTTCTTCTCCCGAGTAAAGCCCGCAAGGAAAGGAGGGAAGAAGGTAGAAATGATTTCGCGCACGCAGAAGGGAAATGGAAGACTACCTGTGAAGTTAAAAGTACATTTCAGTAAAAAGAAGGGGTAAATTGCCTTGCGTGCACCCTAAAGAAAGGGAACTCGAGGTGAGGTGGATACAGGCTGCGAAGCCAGAGGAATCGATGCCCGGCCTTGCTGCAGAACGGCAGCTGATACCGGAGAGCTTCCTCAACGCCTTTTGCCACAACTTCTATTCCAGTAATACGACACTAACACTTCTCAGTGCTCAGGATCAGGAAACTGTCTCACAAAGCATGCCATTATGTTCTCTTTCAAAATACTCTAAAGCAAGATTAGTAAGAAGTTACGTCTCCAGGCAGGGTGTTCCATAACACTATCCGCCTATGTTCTCCTTTGGAGATATTTGAATGCAAACACTAGATGGAAGAGAGAGATAGACACCGAACAGCGGTCTGTTGCAATTCTACATTCCCCTCCTTTGAGGAACTTAAAGGGAATGTAGTTAAAATGTTCATATTAAATGTTTAATATTAATTATTTTAATCAGTAATAAACATATTCAGACGGTCATAGCGAATGGTCAAGTGGATTTTTAGAAATAGAGATAAGGCGGAAAAAAAGTCTTGGTACAGCATTCTTTCACTCTGTTTTCTCTCCAAAAGATAGAGCTCTTCCTAAGAGTCACCATAAATGGCAATAAATACCACAGGTCATACCTTAATCTCTCTATCCTAAAAATCACCATTAAAACATTAAGAATAAATAGCATCTAAGCGAGGGCTTTCTTGGAAGCTTTTACACAAGCAATTGCAAAGTTGGTATGTAAGTTATGTGAGTTAATCTGGAAATAAATTTACAAACATAACTAACCGCTGGTATACTTTTCACTGCTGGTTGCGGTGGTAGACAGCATAGCAGCCCGGTGTGGAATAGCTCCGTCCCACTATGCTAACCCTGGCTGAGGACCAGGGGACTGGCTAGCGCTTCTCGCTTATCAAGTTAATATGCTAAAGAAACTTGGTCTTTTCGCTTCCTCAGGATGCATGTAGTGAAGAACTGTTGCCTTCATGGCCAATGGCTAACTATTGGTGAGACGTACTTGGACTCAAAATAAGCAGCCGAATGCGGGTAAACAAAATATCCAGGTGATTCAAATCTGCTTATAGTCAGACTGTATGCTCTAAAGTAGTAACAATTTGGAAGTTTTTTGCTTGGTGGAGTTATTGAAAATGGCCATATAGGTTTGACTTAAAAGCTCTAGAGTATATTGACTTGGTGATGAACTGAAGCAATTCCATGTTGGTATAGTTAAACAACATACTCCACCCCGTAATATTTTTTCTGAGATGGTAAACCAGCAATAGATCTGCAACCTGCTTGACTAATTACCGGTTATCCGTGCCCTACAACTACTGGTAAAGAATAAAACCCTGAGGCAACTGAAAAGAAAATGCAGTAAAATATGGAAATAACTGTAGTAATTAAAAGATATTTTTTCTTAGTCTTTTGGGAAAAAGTCAAATATTGTTAATAACTTCTGCTCAAAATAATGGCAATTCTGCTTTTAATAAGGACATTAACCTTGCTGATATACCAGTTTCTCTCCATTTCTGGAAAACATAAAAGATTTTTGTGCTTAATTATTTTGCAACTATAAAAGGGGAACCCAGTGTTTTGAAACAAGCTGATCAGTCAGTCTGGTTACATTCTTTGCAACAGCTGACCTGCATCCTCCCCCTCAACTATTTCCACTTACATCTTATAACATTTTGGGAGTTTCATAGTCTGTGACATCTACCCCACCCTACTTCGTCACTGCATCTCAGGTCTACACTTTGTCCAAAGCTCCAGGGCTGCGCCTGTCTGCCTTGCAGTGAGGTATACTCTCAATTCAAATGGCTGCTGTCGTAATTCAAGCACTGAGGCAAGCTGAGATTTGAAGCTCTCTTGCAGGTTCAGCTGAAGGGGCATGATAAAGCAGATCAGTGTAAGAATAAGGTTGCACTAGTAACCATAAGAAGAACAAAAAAGTGGAAAATGTCCAAATAAAGACAGGGGAAAGCAGAACGTGCCAGTACTAGCAGGCACATTTCTAACATCAGGGATCATAAATGTTTGCTTCCTGAGGCATGCATATTAGAAGGACCTTTCTTGGTAATACTTTTGTGGGTGGATAAGCATTGGAAAATACCTTTTTCTGTTGCAACAACATCCACTTGAAGTGATACAGTGCTACAGCGCATGGCTCAACTCATAGAGCAGAATTAATAAAAACAAGCCTTATTTACTTGTGGAAATAAAAGCTGTGGGTTTCTCCCTTACCCCCTTCTCACTGACACTGCCAAGTCCTTGCACTGTTCAGCCTCATCCTTAAGTCTTGTAAGTAAACTCCGGGATGAAAAGTGTGCCTTTGTTCCCTGAGGTATCAAAGGAACTGTGATGTTCCTTTCTCATGCCAATCATTGTAACAATCAAGTCAGCACAATAGGTGCCGGGCTTTCATGTCCTCAGGGTTGATGGCATATACACAAAATATTACTGCTATTGTTATTTTTACTATTTTTAGGCATACTTTATTAAGACCTGAAAATAGCAGATATTCAGTTGGTAGCTGTAACTACTGAAAGGTCTCTGTTGGGAATCTTCCGCAAAACTGCATGTGAGGCAGGTTAGGTGAGGAAGAATCACCAAGAAGAGAGTCCTTAGCAGGAAAGAAAGAAGCCAGACCAGCCTCATCCTGGTCCTGCTTCCATGGGGTTTGTGCTACACTGGGGCCCTGTTGGCTTTGGTGGGACTAGAATGAAGTGCCCGGGCGCCATCTAGTCTTTCTTCATGCCAACAGTGTAGCATACTTGCTACTAAATTCTGCCAAGGAAAAGACCTGGCAGAACTAGCTTTCTTTTAAATATATTTAGCTGTTGTTGTAATTTAAAAGAAAATACTGTAAACAAGATTACAAAAACATACTGACTCATTCTTAGGTATTTTGTGAGAGCAGGGACAGGTTTCTTCAGGGCTCTTCCCTAGTGGCAAACCAAAAAGCTTATCTCAAATGGATTTTTATTTAATCTGATTTAATTTTTATTTGTGTTTTTATTGTTGGTATGAAGGAAATTGTGGATCTAGAACCTTCAAGGTGTTCTGGAGTGTGTTAAGTTTGAAGCTGGATGCTTGCAATTATTTGTATCAGTACAAAGAAATCCTCAGATCTGACCAACTCAATAGTAACCATAAAAATTATGGTATCGAGTGGCGGTCCCATTCTTTCCACTTTATCTTATTTCACAAATGGAGAAACCGTGATCCAGAGTGGCTAAAAGATGCCAATAGGTGCAAAATAAAACAACAGGGAGTAGAAATTAGTTGTTTTGGGTTCTAGTTTGAAAGAGAATGCTTCCCCTTAATAAAAAAAAAATCAGATTGTGAAAACCAAGATATCATAAAGTTCAAATGACTGAGTCCCACGTTAGTAATACATACCCTCTAGTTCCCACACATACGTGATTGCACTTGATGCATCAAACTAGTGAGGTCAGTACATTGAAATATCTTGGCTGATAACAGAATTTAGTTCCCAAAAGCCTGACATTGCAAATCCTCTGTTGACATCACGGAGCATCCAATCTGTGTACTCCCTGAGGGATAAAAAACAATGGAAGCAGGTATTCAAATATATATTGTGAAAATCAAGCCTCTGAGGTTAAGTGAAGATCAATAAAAGTATAAGATAAAACAAGACAGAGCAAAGGTTTGCCCAGTTGTACATTGCTGGAAGACCTGACTTAACTGTCTTAAAAACCTTTTTCATGGTCCTTACTAGAGTTTTGGTACAGGCCTGAGGAATCCATCCTTGTTTTTTTAAATAAACCTCAATACTCGTTACAGGAGCGTGTGTGTGTGTGGTCATTGCTACAGATGTCTAGAAATCCAAGCAGGGTGGATGAATTGGGGAAAGTTATTTGTTCTTTACGTTCATCATTAAGTACTACTGTATTAAACCAATGTACCTAGTAGTCCATGAGAGAACATGTAATTTGACCAAATATTTTTTCACCTCCCCACACATCCCAGACCGTTCTAGCCAGAACTTTCTACTTCAAAACATTATTTCTCTAGTCCTTTCTATTTTGTACCAGTTTAGTAAGCATTCATTAGCTGAACACAACAGAACAATGATGTCTGCCAAGCATAACCTCCTTGACTAGAAATGAAGGCAGCACTCAGCTACCACTGACTGTTAATTCGTAAATCAGTTGACACGAGACCGGAACACTGATCAGCAATTAACTGTCTCAAATTTGCAAATTATTTTCTTCACATAGCATAAATCATCTGGATATAATAAAGTAATACCGATTTAGAAAATCAAGCAGATCTACCATGGATCCTTTAAACAAATTACCTATACAGGACATGCTAAACCACAAAACTGTGACATGTGACTGGCAGCTCTTTCTGGATGGGTTGCGGAACAACAAAAAAAAAACCATAGGGCATATTACTGTGAGCACTGAAGCAGCAGCATAAGGCTTAGGTGGTTGTATAGCCATCCATTTAATCCATCATATACATTTATAATGTAATTTAGCAGCTACTTAGGCTGACAAATACCACAGATGACATTTCACAGGAGCATTTTCAGGCCAGGCAAATTTCACACACTAAATGTTAGGTTCTCATAATTATCTTTCCTCAGGCAATTATGTTGATTTTCACCCCCTCCAGTTAAAAAAGCCCCAACAAATAAGCAAAAAACCAAAAGACTGCCACTTTGTCAGTGTATCCCTTATTGTGATGACCTTCCACACTTGACCATGGGGTAGGGAAGAAGCCACTAAGAAAGGGAGCATTCTTGCTGGACCTTGCTGGGTCTTCCTAAGGGAAATTGTACCTTAGTGTTACCCAAACCCCATATAACTTCACATAAGCCCTTTCCTGTCCAGTCGCTTGACACAGTGCAGGCACAAAGCAGCACAACAGAAAAAGCATTGAGCTTTAAATGTCTTGGAAAGGAGATAAACCAATTGTTCATCACTTTTTGGCCATGGTTAGACACTGTGCTGTAAGCAGCCGCAGTTTTTCGGACAACAGGCTTCTGGTGAATGGTAGCTGGTGTCATTTTTTTAAATGTACCAGATGACACCCAATAGACACACCTTGCATAAGAGGTGGAGTAGAAGTGAGTTGCCCCAACATTTGTTCAGAGTTTGCGTGTTTGGCTACTCCTTTGACAGCTTTAGGTCTTTGCTCTCTGCAAAGTAGCTAGCAATCATTCCAAGCAGGTGCACAGAGAGCTGTAGCTCCTGAGCCAGGACTTTTAGACACAGAGATGCTCACAGGCAGAGGCTGCTCTAGAGCTAGCTTTGGTACAGGTTGCAGGCAGACAAAATGCAACCCCCTACCTTTGTATGACCAAATCTTCTGCCCAGTCCTGTGAGGACATTCCTCATAAACTGCTTCACTCCACATCGGCAGGAACTTTTCAAGCTCAGCCTCCCTTTCTTCTCCCTGCTCCTCTCAGGCCACATGAAACAGTCCACAGAAGTCAGGATTTGTGTTTTGATAATATGATTTAGCCTAACTTCTCCTAACTTGATGGAGCAGATATACATTTGTATCTTCAGTGTCTGAGCACATTTGCTTAAAACACGTACGCTGATAAAACTGGTGCAATGCAAGGATGCTGTGGTTCCTACTTTGCAGACCGCACAGAGAAACTAAAACTCAGGCCTCCCAGGGTATGGAGAAACCTAACCTTTACTGATTTCCTTTGAGTCACACAGGAGGTTGTTGCTAAAAGAGAGGATCCAGAACCCAGGCTAGGATCTTAATCACTGTCATTTTGCAGTTAAACCAATTATCCTTCCTATTTATTCAGTACTTTTCAGTCAATTGCATACAGTGGAATATTAAAATGTAATTTTGGGAGCACAGCAGCCAATTTCCAGGACATATCCACATTCATGGAGACCTATCAAGCTATTAAAATGCATTTTTTGAATCTGGAGACTGCCCTAGAAAAGGCTGCACTGTAATTTCCATACACTGTCAGAACTAATCGATCAGGAGCTGCAGTTCAGGATCCTGGCCTACCACGAGGGACCAGGGAATAAACAGTTGTCCCTCTTCACTAATCAGCCACCCCTCCACAGGGAGCTGGCAATGCAAGCAGGAGACCTAAGGGCAATCTGCAAAAAGGTTATTTACTATTAATGAAATTCAGTAGCCTCTAAGGTAAACAAGTGCTCCCCAGACAAAGACTCTGGAGCCAAGGCCCTTGCTTCCATTTGGGACTCATTAGCAAAGAAACAATCCAGTGGAAATGGCTGCTTATACAAAACCAAAACAATCTCCTTTCCCTGAGACAGATTTTGTAAGCCAGACAGATATTTTCTACAGCTTTATGTGTTTTATTTTATCACATTGGCACTAACCATGGGTTTTGGTGCAGTGTGTATTTGATCCAAATTCTTCCCATAGAAATTATGTTTGATCTATCATGTCTATCTTCAAGTTCGGAGGTTGCTGGGGGAATGATTTTATTCAACACAAAGATAAATAGTGTGGAAATGAAAACCTTCCTCTTGTAAACTATTTTGCAGGTTGAGAGCCTCACACTGATTCATAGTTCTCTAGTGTCAGACCTGCTTTGACATGCTGCTTAAGCATCACTCTTTATAATTAGCAGTATGTTCAATAAAAGGTACAATTTATCAGCTGACAGGCAGCATTAAGTTGATGACACCGTGAGAATACTTACAAAATTAAATTAGTCTCAGGATTGGTTAAAAAAAAGAACACAGACAAATAAGCCATGGTAGAGACAACGCGCATGTGGGAGAGATTTCCCTGAAGTTTTCTCAAGAAAAGAACCCTACAGCACTGCAGGAAGTTATCCCTGCTCTCTTTGGGCCAAATGAAATGCAAATATAATTATGGGGGTGAAGGCTGCAATGCCGAATTTTGATATTTTTACTGGGAGCAATGCTTAATGGACCAGTAAAGCTGTAATAACATACAGAGCCATTAATCTCCAGGCCTCTGAGACAAAAATAGTCCAGATGCAGCCACAACAAGGTTGCTATCTGGTGAACATCCAGTAAGGCAAAAGTTGGATGTGTTCCAGGCACTTCCAAATGATCTCTGTGTGTAAAGCTGGTAGTTATAAAACTATTTTCAGTTTCTGTCCAGAAAGGTAACAAGGTAAAAGAGAAATTCAAAGAGCTCATCTGTGGTTTTGGCAGACCCAGCAAGGACTGCAGAGAAGACTGACCAGGAAGTGGTGACTTTGGGTTGGGAGGATAGGATAAGTATTTGTCTCAGGTCCCCCCCACACAACACCTTTCAAACTTTATGCTGCACGGCAAACCTGGCACTCAAACCAGAGGTGCAGTGCTGCTCTCTGTATACAGTTTATATACAGGGTGACACACAGCGCCAGAACAAGCACAGCTGGTATCTGGCAAGACCATGTGATAAGTTTTACAAACAACTGCAAAAATTTTAAGAAGCTATGACAATGAAAAGACCTTCTTACAAGCCACTTATTTTGCGCTTTTCATGAAAACTTAAAAACCTGCAACAATTGCACTTTGACATTAAAACGCTGACTCTCTGTTCCAGGTTGTTTTCTAGCCGGCATATTGTAGCTACAGCTCAGACTAGACTATTTGCCTAGAGAAAACACCATCAGCAAAATGCTTCTCCTACAACTATGCCAAATTGTCCTGCAACAACTACACTGTGTGTCCTTTCCCTTGCCATTGGTGCAAAAATTGACAAAAGCAACCCAAGGAACAGGACGGATTTATTTTGTAGCTGTTAGGACTTGCCTCTCACATGAAGGAGATAATCTCCCAAGATTTGCTCCTATGATGGGATATTCCAATCATTCCGTGGATTTCAGGATTAGTCATATCTGAGGTACAAAATTTTTTAGCTGTTTTGAAGTGTCAGCAATGAGAACTCTCAAAATTAAATGCTTGGGGGGCCAGTTCTTAAAGATTTGAACTTAGTCAATACTTTCCCATCTTGTTGTGCAACAAAAAGCAATTGATCAGCCTATATTCTGGTTTGGAGGCATCATTAGAAAAGTGTTGGGGTGGGACAAATCAACTTCAAATTTTGCAATGCATTTTAAGACCTTACTGAACATCCACATGGAAAATCGAGTGCTTGCTTCACCAATGGCATATGTCATGGACAACATTTTCTACTTCTTTGTCCCTTCCAAACATAAGGGCCCCTTTGTCGGAGGGTGGTGTGTACTTTGGTTTCCTGTCAGTCCATGGAGGGCTGACTGAAGAGGCAGGATAAAGCATTTTCCTTTTGCCTCCAAGAACTTTGTGTTCACATCCTGGGTATTGTCTGAAGTGACACAAGGCCTGAGTGATTTTCTATTGACATATATGTTCCTTGCATCAAATCAGTGAACAAAACACACCATAACATGACCAAGCCAACAGGCCACATCATTTTTTAAAAATAGCAGGCAGTAACCAAAACTGTTATTCCACCTAAATATTTGACTGAAGCTGGTCACAGACTTCTAGTTTAGGCATTTCACAGTAAAACATGAGAAACCAAGCAGTTTGATCCTCATGTCAACAGATTTTACACCAAAACAGTTTCATTGTCCTCGGCCTTGGATATGATGAAAGTCCAATACAGAGTACACCTCCTAAGCAAAGTTAAATGGGCAGAAGAAAAGAGGAAAATAATCTAAAACTCCCAAAAAAGTACTCAAAACTAATAGGCTTTTAATTTTGGTTCTTATTAACAGGGAGGTTTTGAAATGGCAGCTGCTGAAAATGTCTGGAGAGATTTAATTCCCTGTCTTCAGGCAAAGAACCTGCCATTAGATTGACAGACCTGACCAGGAGGGTTCCCTCCTGCAACTATTTGCATAGGAAACCGTGTCAAGGAGTCACCCCACAGGTTCAGGGAGAGGTTTTGATTTTACTCAGATGATTCATGACATTACAGTGCTATGTTCTCTTTGGATGTTTAATGTTCACAGTGATGTAATTTTCATGTTTTGAAGTGCTATGTCTTTTGTTCTTCCTTCTACCTGCCTGCTTTTGGGGTAATCACCACACAAGGAAAAAGTTCCTCTGAAGGAGTACTCTGAGTTCTCACAAAAAGATACCCTAATTGTCCAGGCACTTGCAGAGCCCAGCCCTGTTTAAAAAAACCTCAGGAGCAGCGTCTGTGCCAGAAATAGTTTATTAGGAAAACTGGAAGTGTTTAAGCCACTCTATAGCTTGCATGAGGTCAATATAAACGTTCCATCTGGGAAAACAGCAAGGGAGGACATGCTGTTACAAACCTTGAACAAATGACGCCAGAGCAAAAAGCTGACAGAAGGGTGTGACGGACTCCAAAGATTTCTAAAACTATGCATGTTGAAAGAAACCTTAAATTCAAGCCAGTCAGATCCCACCGACTGAAGACAACACCTACTTCTTTACACGCCACCTTGACACTCCAGCTTTGCATTGCTGGTACCTGCCACACAGCACCACTGCCTCTCTCCTTCAGCAGGACCTGTGGCGCCAGGCTCAGGTCTTTGAGAGAAGTGTGATCCAGGGCTGTGACAGAGAAGTCCATGTGTGGCAGAGAAGCTGCAGTGCAAGCTGCAACGAAGCCAGGGGAGCAGGTCACCCTGGAGGATGTATTCTCTGGTGTCACAGCTTCTCCCCATCTTGCCACCGTTTGCTTTGGCCTCACCAGCATGTCTGATGCTCTCAGAGATATCAGAACTCTCAGAGATATCAGAACTTCAGCATTTTAGAGGGCTGGTCCAGTTCACATATCCATACTAATGAAACAGTGCATTAATCCATACCAATCCCCCGATTCTGCACAAGCACAGATTGAAAGCAATCCTCTTCAGCCATTTTCACAAATCACATTTGTTTTAAAAAGCCTATTTTCAGTCTGATATTTGAAACATGCAGGTGAGCTTGTTACAAACTCTGGCACTGATTGAAAGCAAAGCTTTCCTTCTGGGTCTCTTTAGATTAGGAGAAGCAAAGTTGCTTTCTCATACTTCAGATCTCTTAGTCTTTCCCTCTCTCTAATTTTGTCAGTGCCAATATTGCTTTGAAATGCTGTTTTGGCAGTGGTGAAATGGCACACGCTAAAAAAAATACTCATTTATAATTTATTCATAGGTACTCCAACCAACCTTTCATCTTCAGCCAGGGCAAAGAAATGCACAAACATAGTCGTGCTTCAGTTTTCAAGCACTTTATTCACTGCACTTGGAATCAGTTGTGCTTCACTTTTCTGAAAACATTCAATCCCTCTGTTTCTGGAGGTGCTGCACTTTTGGATCATTGCAGTAGAGCATTAGAAATAATTCAGGAATATCCTCAGAAAACCAGATGACACTTCTTCACTCCATGACCTCTTCTAGTTCATCTCTACCTTTGCAGGTTTTTATGGGTGTATAATAAGGAAAAAGAAAAGGTCCTTCTTTTAGAAACAGCTGCATCTATAAAGTCTTACCATCATCAGCTGGCCACTCTCACATGCGCAGATTTTGTACCCAGGGTCTCTAGAAAGTCCTAAAAAGAAAGCCAGAAACATTGTCAAATATGTTATTTATACATCAGCCCAACTTTTCTGCACTATTAGCTTTTGCCAGTTGTGTGTGCCTCTTTTACAAGCATGTCACATGCTTCATACAGTGAAAGTAAGAGACTTATGTTGGACCCCGAGGCTTCAAAAGGTATGTGTGCTTTGTGTCCAACTATTGTCTATCTAACAATGGAGCTATTCCACGGAAGCAGCAGAGCAGCCGCTTCTCTCCTCGAGCCTTTGTAGAACAAAGCACAAGGCTTCTCAGGAGTCAACTTTGTTGTTTTGCGGTTGTATAACGAGCTGTCATCCGGCCACAGGCGCCAGTGGCCGCAGCCCCCCTTACAGGAGCAGAGTTCAAAAGCAGGGCTGGGTTTATGCAGTTTAATTTGATGTGTCAAGCGTCCTTATTACAAGCATTCTTGCACTGTTTGCTGTTAACACTCTGAAAAGAACATGTATCAAATCTAGCCAGTACACGGGGAGGGACAGCGGACAGCTCTAGCAGCAGCTCTCACTTGCTCTGACAGAAACTGTAATTTTCAGGGCCAGCATGCAAACTACCAAGGAAATACTTCAACATGCTCTAATATTGATCCTCCCTGAACACCAGATGAGATTCCAACCAATAATGTTCACCACCAGAAAGCCAGTCTTTGCCCCTTCTCTATGTCCTTGGCAGTCCTTTCCAAGGGGAAAAATAAAATGTTTGCAGATAAACGATGTGTGGTCCAATTAGTCAGGCCAGATGTGAGTTAAACTTATAGTAATTACGATGGTATCATGCTCTTTCTCCAAGTGACTCTTTAACTCCCATTTGGACTCCTAGGAACAATACAACACAACATCCCATGCAGTAAGTGCTCAGTAAAATTCCCTCTGCCGGAAATAATATACTGCAAATCTTACTGTGTTTAATGATCTCAGCATAGGAAGATACACTGCTCATGAACATATTCTTAAAGGAATCAGAGCAAAAGAAAAATCTGGTACCACAACCAAAACCAGTTGCTGACATTTAGACCAAACCCTTCTGGAAACCTGTCAGTGTTCTCTTCTTCCCTGTCTATTGCACAGGCACCACAGTAATAGGTGGTCCAGATATATATATTCCTGATTAAATCCAAGAACAATGACATACTTCATAATAATGATATGCAGATGGACAGAATGATTTAAAAAATAGCCTGTTCCTTCCTGTTTCCCACAATACCTGTACACATTTTGATTCACAGATTGAACCTTCCGGCTCCAGATAATCCTTTCAGAAGTAAAATTGACATACCAGGCCATAATAGTCTTCATATAAATGAAAAAGCTTTTATTTCCATGAACCCTTTAACTCATTCATCTTTCAAGTCTCCATGCCAAACACGTTTCTTATAGCAAACCCTCCACCACTAACATTCATGCATGAACTGTCTATCATAACTACTGACAAGAAAGAAATGAAAGCAAGCTGCTTGTTTGTACAGGAGCAAAAATGGTCTTGTGGTTAAGATACTTTGCCTGTGACTGAAGACATATGGATTCCCTTCCTTAAGCAGAACCATGATTTCTCTATGAGTTTGTACCATTTACCTTACCTCTTGTCTCGATTCTCCTTCCCCAAGAGACCATTATGATAACAGGACTTTCAAACCACCTTGGGAAAACGTAAGCATTTCCTTCATTTTGACAGTGGAAAGCACATTCACCAGTTTTAGTTACATATATGAGTAATTAGGTTACCATAAAGAGTGCTATATTGTGATTATCCATCTACACCCACTTTCTTAACCAAACTTTCCCTGAAGTCTATATCTATGCTAAGAGTGTTGGGCAAGCAAACACCAGCTAAGCAAGAAGACCAAGCCTTATGGTAAGTAGGTAGACACCACCCAAGGAAGGTAGCCCAGGGCAATGGGCAGCTGGATAGAAAACAAAGAAAATTCCTTTTTCATAAACGAGCTCCTCCCCAGCAGCACACAAACACGCCTGAACTAGATCTCTACAGTTCAAAAAAACCCTCACCAAGCTTCCAGTCTTTTCTACCTAGCAACAGGCTGCCTTACAGGGATTACATGCTCTCACACAAGCATATATGCCACTGTGCTGTGTGGTGATTCCCCCACTTTCCTGCAAAAATCCCTAGTAAGCATGTAGAAGGGTATACCCTGCGTGTTGTTATACCACCTTCTAACAACGGCACATTGTTACCAGAGCACTGTCTAATCAGTTACCTCATACAAGATGTCCTTCCCAGCACCAAGTGGAAAACATGCACGCTCTCCAATCAGCAAACTCTTGGAATAATTTCCAGCAAATATGCTTTGTCCAACCTGATAACCCTCCACAAAACAGTGCAACTGTAACAAAATGGTGTCTGCCAGTGGCAAAAGAGAAGGAAAGGAGGTTTGAGGTCTTTACTCTCAGTTCTTACACACTCCCCTTCAAACTGCACTGCTTGCTTTTCTACTTCATGCACTCCCCTGGCCATTAGCACCCCTGTACATGATTGGGAGCACGTGACCTGACCCCACATTATTCATTAAAAGGTAAGCAAAACACTCTTCAGAGAGCTGCTCTGTCTGCTTATCATAGCACCAATCTCACCCACCATATTTTTAATCACTCTGATGTCTGCATCTATGTGCTGCACGCCCCTGGGCTCAGGAACCTTATCATATTGTCGATCTGTATAGAACCACGCACACTCACTATCTATAAATAACAGAAGTAATTATTACTAGTGAATAATATATACTACTAGCTCATTTAAAATGAATCATGTTCTTCAGTCACCCTGGAGAATGAACAACATAGGCAAAGCTACAAGGCATCACTTTAAAATACTTCTGATATAATTATTATGAGATTGCATTAGGCTATGACTCATTCCTGCAAATGCAGGTTCACTGAGGGTAATTAAAATAAGTCACTATCTCTTCAAGGCAGTGACTCATAGGCTGCTGCCCATAGTGGAGTGCAGTGAAGTCATACATAAGCTCCTCTCTTCCCACTGGAAAAGCAATAGCAGCTTATTAAAGGAGTGGGTAGGCTCAGTTTGCCCTTCCCTTTATTCCATTTAGCCAGCAGGTTTGGATTTTTTCCCTATCCAAGAAGTTAAACCAACTACATCTTGACTAAATGTCTTACTAGGACTATAATGAAAAGAAGGGGGCTAAACGCAGCTGGGATATACCCAAATGCCAGTTCCCTATATAATTGTAGGATTTTAAAAAATGGTGTTGTATGTGTGTAGCAATATAGCAGTCATCTAACCAAAAGTTGCTAACAGTAAGATGCCATACTTAGTAGGTATATATGGATCATTTCATGGCAGAAGTCAAGTTGCAACTGAGATTGAACAAAAAGCATCCAAGAGCTAAGAAGAGGAAGAGTGTCATGCTCCTTTGATACAATGGGAGGAATTATAGCAAGACAGGTGATGTCAGCCTCTGCGCCCATCTCTATCTGCCCATAGCTGACAAGGCTTTATATTCTCAAATCTTTTTAAAAAATACATGCCTTAGCTTAGTCAGGTAGGAATAATTCATATAGTTCGGGAATTTGGTCACCAAAATACAAAGCTACTGAAAAAAATTAGTATAAAAGGCAGTAGAATTTAGCTGCACTGCTCTCCCACACTCCAGAACTAATGACAGCTCATAAGCAGCTCTTTGTTTATCTCTGCCATGGTTTTCCACGCTCTACAGTTGGTGTTCGTTGTTTTCTAGTATGCTTTGCTTTGCTAAATGCATTATATTTTTTATAAGTATATTCTTTTCATGAGTTTTTCAGCTCTTTTGATGTGGGGAAAAGCAGACATCAAATACATTTCTCATTTATATTCTTAACAGTATTTCATATCAGAAGATTGCTGTCCACATGATAAGAATTAACTTAGGGAAAAGTGCATGCTTTCAATATATAAATGATTCTGAAATCTACCAATGCTGGGAAATGTATTTCTTGGGAATACATGATTAAGCCAATAACATGTTAAAAGAGTGCTTTCTCATTATAAACCCTTTCACAATAACACAGATCATAATTGTAGGAATGTGTGACAGTTCAGTATTAATTAACTGGCTTATTTTCCTTAAAACTTACCATCCCTGCTAAAGCTTGCAAAAAGTTGTGCAATATCAATAATGGGGCACATGCAGAGTTTAACCTGTTTTACGAGACTCATCAGAATGAATTTGTTAAGGAAGCTGCCAGAAATACTGAAGGCGGTGCAGGGTTCATGATGTCCAAGTTGGGTTAACTTAAAACAGTGCTTTAAACACTTACCCTCATTTTCAGGCCCCACAAGCACTTTCCAAGTATTGAGTGGTTGTTTCACCAATTTCTCTGTACTAAGGGGGACATTAATGTACCATCTTGACAAGCCCCATATAAATATAAAGCATGATATTGGACATTGGCCCCAGGGCCTAAAAGGCAAGGTGGAATTCATTTAGCAAGCTCTTTTTTTAAAGAAGTTTAACTGCCAATTTATTTATTTTCCTGATTGGGAACTGAGATTGTAACCGATAAAAGAAATCTCCTTTGGAATTTGTACCCAGGTTTGCAAATATCCATGATGCATCGTTGTGTATAAGCCCACTTGTGTAAAAAAAAAACCCTGTAAATTCACATTTTTGTAATTGTACTGGATCTGGCTGGGGTGAATTAACTTTTCTCATCGCAACCCATATAGAGCTGTACTTCGCATTTGTGTCTAGAGTGGAGCTGAGAGCACACCAGTGTTTTGGCTGTTGCTGAACAGTGCTTGCGGAGCATCAAGGCTGTGTCTCCAACCTTCCCCACCAAAGGCCAGTAGGCTGGAGGTGGGCAAAAGGTTTGGAGAGGACACAGCTGGGACAGCTGGCCCCAACTGACCAAAGTGATATTCCACACCATACAATGTCGTGCTCAGCAATAACAGCTGAGAGAAAGCGCATGGGGGGGGGGGGGGGGGGCAGGTGGCAGAGAGTTAAGGCATTTGTCTTCCAAAGTAACGACTACATATACTGATGTCCTGCTTTCCAGGAAGTAGCTGGACATTGCCTACTGATGGGAAGCAGAGGCTACATCTCCTCATTTTGCTTTGTTCCTGTGTGCAGCCTTTGCTTTTCTCATTAAACAGCCTTTATCTCAGCCCATGAGCTTGCCCATCATATTTTGTCCCCATGACCTATTGAGGGGGAGTGAGAGTGACTTGGAGAGGAGAGGTGTCTGGCATCCAGCCAAGGTGAATAATATTCACTGACTTTTAACCTCCTATGCTTTGACATGTCGGAACTTTCGGTTCAGGTGTGAAGAACTGGAAGATCTTTGTAGCTTATCATTGCACCTGCCTATTCTTTGTGCCTCATTTGTACACATTCTTATGGTTCAGGTCTTCGTGTGACAGAAGCTATAAGCTCACACCATTCATTAGGTGTTGCACCAATCTATCAAACGGGAATATCACGTTATCTTTTTGCCAGACCACTTTGCATGGTGTCTCTTTTGTATAGAATGAGTTTTTCATTTCAAGGCAGTGAGAGATGGACACACAGCAGCACTCTAAAAATCAGCATCATAAATAACCAGCCCCAGTGAATAAATCTTGTGGACAATTTCAGCAGAGAGGTGTAAATTTTGTGACACAGAAGTCCAGAAGCGCACACTAAAATCCTTAGCTGACCTGTTCTATTGATTGTAATTACATTTATCGGTGTTCTGGCAATTCTCTCCAGGGTTTCCCTCATATAAAATTAGTCCACTCCCGTTTTCGCTCAGAAATCTTTTAAGAGCATAGCTGGACAAAGCAAAAAAGCTTACTAAAATGTTCTCTGTTCTGTCCTCTTTTTTGCAGGCCTCTGCTCAAATACCCAGGAAAAGAATTCAACATTTTTCACTAGATACAAAAAAATCCATACTAGGGAATATCAGTCACCTCAGAAGCAGGAAAACCTTGAAATGTGCTCTGTATTTCTAAAAGAAATAGTTTGAATTCCAAATTCTTGGCCTTCCTGAAATATGCTGGACTTCCCTCCTTTCATTCATGTCCATCCTAAAAAAACTCTCATTGCTTTGTGTCACCAGTGGAATTTCAGTAGTATGGAAAAAGAACCATCAAAGCCATTATTGCAGGACCAGGAACAAATGTGTATTAGTTAGGTATGCTTGTGCACTAAAGAACTGTATGAGATTGTTTTTATTCTCACCATTATCCTGTCTTTCCCACTCCTCCATTCCTATTTATGCTTATGATTTGTCTCAATATAAACTCCTAAAGTTAGAGACTGTGTCCCTGCAATATCTATGGCACTAATGGATGGCACTAGAATGACAACGACTACAAAGCCTTTGGTTATAATGCTCATCCAGAAGTTCTGGCAGCAAACTAATCATAGGTACAAAATTAGTTAGGACAGACATATGCAAAAAGTAAATTCCTTCTATTAATACACCATTTTTATTGAACAAAACTGGACACTTAGCTGTCTGAATTGTGTCTAACAACTGAATTTAGTACTGTTCCTCATGTGAACTAGTGCTACACTTAATATCAGGGCACACTGGTCAACCTCTGTATGTCAACTTCCAAGACAAAGCTGTTTGCTTCTCCCAGGAAAAGATGACTGAAGCCTAGATCCTGACCAAATCACTACAAATGCAGTTTATGGAAGAGTATAGCCTTTGAATTGCTTGTTGTAGTACTTCAGGATAAATTGAAACCAAAACCTAAAGTTACTCTTGATTACATATACCTTAATCAATCCAATGAGTTAAAAGAAGAAGTAACCTGTTCCTGCTTTGAGTTTGTACACATTGAGATAGCAATGTGTTGGTTTTTCATAGAATTGAGCGCTTTTTTTCTCCTAGCTATGTCCATATAGCATCGCAAATGTTTTAATTTTTGTCATTGTAAAATGCTGGTTTGATTTTCAGTGTAGTATCACTGATATTGCTATACCTCAGACACTTTGGAAGGCATCCACAATCTCAGTGGCCCAATTATTTAAAAGTTGTGCTTTAAATTGTTTCTGTGCCACAGAAAACATTAACAGCTGTGCTTTCAAAAAGTGCAAGGAATGTCGGAATGACAGGCACACCAGCACTGAGACGCGTAATTAAGTTTGTGGGAGTATGGTTTGCAACCCTCATCGTCACTGAAAAACACATGCCTAGGCCCATGTGAGGCTGAGATTGCTTATCGCTTCTCTCTTCTCTCTTTCACTCTTTGTGTCCCCTTTTTTCTTTTTAATAATCAGAAAGATTCAAGGGGGACAACAAGTATTTTCTAAGATGGGTAATTGATTTGGCACAAGGATGTCAGAGTAGGCTGGGACTCTTCAGCTTGGGAAAGAGACAACTCATGACAACAAATGATAGAAGTCTACAATATTACAAGTGCCTTGGAGAGAGTGAAAAGGCATCAGATTTTCACCCCCTCTTAATAAAAAATATGAGGCTCATCGAATGAAGATGGCAGGAGCAAGGTTTGTAGCAATGAGAATCGGATCTTTGTGCAGCAGGTGCTAGAACTATGAAATTCACTGCCCAAAGAAGTCACAAAAACTACAGTTGAGGTGAGTTCTCCAGGAAGCCAGATGAGTACATAGAAAATAAACCTTTTATTCTTGGGGCCCTGACAAACAAGTTTATCTTATTATTGCTGTTCCTGAAGCACCTACTTATGTCCAGTGTTGAAGAAAAGGTACAGGACTAGATGGATCCTTTGTCTGATCCCTCTGTAACTGTTTTAATGTTTTTATGCTGCATATAGGACTGGACTTCCTAGGAATTGATACAAAAGCTCCTGTGCCACTCAACTGTCAGAGTCCTTAAAAATGCTTTGGAAGCTGTTCACCAGCTTCAGCCAAGGCTGACAGCCACAACAACTTTTCTGAAATAGTAATGGTGAACAAGTTTTTTGAAAATCAATGGAAGGAGGAAGAAACAGATCCAAATTATTCACAGAATCACAGAATGGTTGAGGTTGGAAGGGACCTCGGGAGGTCATCATGTCCAACCACCGCTCAAGCAGGCCCACCTACATCCAGTTACCCAGACTCTAGGAAAATAGGAAAAGACTTAAGCATTTATCCATCAGACACCAGAGAAACAGTACAAAAGAGATACAAGAAGAAAGGTTTGATAAATTTTACAGCTCATGAAACTCGGTTCTTACTGCAGAAATTTAACACTTAAATACTTTGGGAGACAGAGGTGATGGGAATTGTACTTTCAAAATTTGAATTTGACTTTATCAAGCTGAGTAGCTCTTCCATACTATATGACTTCATGCAGAACAAAAACTGTGGGGAGCTGGGCAGGGGGGAGCAGCCGCTGCTGGGACCTGGCTAGGCATTGGTCAGTAAGTGGTGAGCAACTGCACCATGCATCACTTGTTTTGTATATTCTTTTATCACTATTATTCTTTTCCCTTCCTTTTCTGTCATATTAAATTGTCTTTATCTTAACCCATGAGTTTTACCTTCTTTCCAATTCTCTCCCCCATCCCACTGTGGGGGACTGAGCGAATGGCTGTGTGGTGTTTAGCTGCCTGCTGGGTTAAACCACAACATATATAATACCAAATTATGAGATTAATACATACACAATGCATATTGCAGCAACATCCAAGTAATGATTGTGGTTTGAATATATCTAAAAATACACAGATCTGACCACAAAATCCATTCCCATTGTAATAGTGCAAAATGGCATGATGAACTTCAAATAATTCTTATTGTCAGCTGCATGTGGAGCTTTCAAACACAGCACATTTGTCTTGGCCCACAAATTCTCCTTTTGCAAAGAAAGCAGAAGCCTTTCTCTCTGCTGCCATGTCCAGGATGTCGCTGGTTACCTAACACCCACTCAGCTTTCCTTCATATAATTTAGAATTTTACTTCAAACAAAAGCCTTGGGATATTTCAAGTATGAAGGGAACAATTTAAATCCCATTTTTATTCTCTGTCATGCCAAGGGGCAGAAGTAATAGCCTTATGCAATGTTGTACCACGTTGCATAGGCTGATGTGATATTACATAACATTGCCTAGGTACTGAAAGAAACAAATATTTTCAACATACACACAAACAGCCATAAACCCCGGGGTCCTTTCAGTGCCCTGAATGAGCACAGCAACATAGACACTGTAAGCAACAAATCTGGCTTTCAGCTGAACTCATTCAAACAGACATGTAAGACCAGTGCTCCTGTTGCACTCATTTTGCCCAGGAGTGAAACAGGAAATGTTCTGTTAAATCTCCATCAAAAGCAACTGGATCTTGCATTGTAAAATAATGTTCCTTTTTTCAATCAAAAATTACAGTGTTGGTGACTACACAGCCTTTGATGATATTTTTTGAATCTTCTGTTTCTATCTTAGTCATGAAACCAAAATCAAAATTCAAATTCAATGTTGGTCTACACTCCTGTGGAAAAGTAAGGGATGCTCAAGAAGCAAGCTATAATCTCTAAGAATAAAGGGGCAATACTGGACCATTACCAAGCATCTGCACACTGTTCCCTGTATGTGTTAGCTCCCTGCTGATCAAGCAGGACAAGCTAAGCTTCAGAGAATGACTTAACAATATGTAACCAAATTTTACCTGCTTCTGTACTCTTTTACACACATTCAGAAACTATTTTACGTTATACATCAGTAAAAAAAATCTTGTAGTACAATGAAAAGGATTTTCCTTTGTTAAATGAAACCACTGATGAACATAACATGCTAACTCTATTACTCCAGACACTGAGGTAGCGTGTGCTCAGGGAATGTACTGCTGCTGCACCAGGGAGCCAGCTATGGGCACTGAACTGATAGAATAAAGATCTATCTGGGAGCAATAAAAGAGTGACTTCAAAGTAAGATGGTTTCTAAGAATCAGACTTCAGATACTGCTGAGAGAAAAACCTGAAAACATTAGAGAGCAAAATTCAAAGCCAAAGGTAAGACAGTATTTGGAAGCACACATCTTCCACAAAGCATTTGCACTAACCCATTAATGCAGTCATGTTAGAAAAAGATGGTAACATATCTGGCTGGCGTTCTCACTGGAGGTTTGTGTGCTCAGATACAGTAGTTGCCAGTTCCCTCTGCATTTTACATCTTAACCGTTCAGTTACTGATAAAAAAAATCTTAAGTACACTAGGTATTGTACAGTTAATACTGGTTTTAATCTTCTTTTGAATATTCAATATTTCTGCCAGCTAACTTACGATAACTACATACTTTTTCCACACTTCAATCTTTAGAGTTCTAACTGTAAAAAAATCTGGAAATAACTGAGAAAAAAAAGTCTAACAGTAAATTTCAAGTCATCATTTTGCTATTAAAATCAGAAATTAAATCTCTTCTTACAAAAATTATGTTTTCAATGCTAAAGGATGTTATAAGTAAGTTCATTACAAATAAGTGGTTAAATAAAAACTGAGCTCAAGTTTATCAGAGTTCGTACGCTCCAGTGAAGTCAGATGATGGTGTACAGTGGCTGCCGCAAATGTTAGCTCAGTTAATGGTTTCACTTGTAAACCATTAAAAATCTGCTTTTACATTATTTTATATTTAAACTAAGCCAAACCAGCAGTGCCACAACAGAGTGTACCTGAGAGTGATGGACTCAATTTGATGGATGACTCAAAATCATCACAATTTGCATGTAAGACACGACTGCAAACTTTAACTGCTGAATAATGACATATCTCTTTCAATTCCCAATGTGGGAATTCATGTCGGACTCCAAGTCCCAGAACAGAGAGGAGAAAGGTGAGGTACAGACTCAACTAACAGAAAAACAGGTTGGAAGGAAGCTGAAGACGTCACTGATCCTTCCTGCTTCCCAGGGCAGGGCAGGCATACGGTACATAGCTCGTTCCCCAGAGCCTTTCCCTAGGGGGCTCTCAGGGACCTCCTGCCGCTTCCAGCCATTCCCCAGTCAGGCCGCTCCAGCGCTTGGCTACAATTTTGAAGCAAAAAAGAAAAAGGAATGTATGAATTCCCACAGAGGACAGCTATTAGTTTCATACAGCTTCATACGTTCTCAGTGTCTGCGGATAAATCACACTAACACAATCTAAGTTGTCACGGTATCACAGTCTAAGCTAGAAAACGTGACTTTTTGTTTCCAAAGAAAAGCAAAATCCTGAGGTGTTTCTAGCATATAGGCAAAAGTTGTCTCATGGGTCACCACCAGTCTGTTATAGAAAAGAGAAAAGCAATTTCAGTAGTAGTCATGGCTTGCTGCGTCCAGAGCCAAAGATCATGTTAAATTGAATCTGAGCAGGAGCAATGCTTATGTCCAAGAAGGAGGCTCTACCCAGTGTTTTTGTTCAGAAGAAGATGAAAGAAGCTAAGGCTGGTCTGAGCAGAGGCCCTCCTCTGCGGAAAGAAAGGTTATTCTTAACAAATAGCAAAATACTGGAAGCACAAGCCAGAAAAAATATTGTGACATGGTGAGGAAGATGGTAACACAGGACAGGAGAGAACCACCCAGGATATGGCAGATCGAGTTTCACACTAACAAGGGCAACATCATCATATAAATGAAAGTATGAACGTACTGTGTTCCCTCTTTGCTTTCCTGATTATCTTTAGTTATAGGCTGCATGAATTATGTAGGGACCCAGCTAGGTTGTGCAATTATAGCTGCAAAGATAAAAGCCAAGTCAAAAAGCTTGCTATCCTTTTTCACTTATTATTTCCATCTCACTCTCCATTGATCATGATAAATGTGGTCATATCTGAATCCTAGGCAAAATAGGGCTGAAAAATCCCCAAATACCAAGGCAAGAGAAGGCCTGATCCAACACGGCTATTACTTATGGGTCTGACTGTAAGCGCACAGATAGTCCCATTGAACCTGGAACGACTGCTTGAATGATGATAAGACTTAGTACTAGGGTCCTCATGGGATGTGAGAAGTGTCTTTGAGTTACCAGAGGACAAACAGCAAATTATACCTGCTGCTATCCATATACACACTGTATTATTTTAGTGCACTGTAAATAGCTTGGCCACACATCCTGCTTGCTTACAAAGTGACATGCTCGTCACTGAAGACATCGGAGACCTGCTAAACCAAGATGTACCGCTGCCTCCCATACAAGCCAGTGATGAACAGCTTTCATTTCAGTCACATCCATTTTGTGTCTACCATAGCAAGAGCCATTCCACCGCCCCAGATGATAAAGGGACTACAGAAACCATATCACAGTAATTAAAGATTTATAGCAGTGTAAATAATTAACACTCCCCCTTTCCACTGAACACAAAAGTCATGCTTAGATGAATACAAAAGCAGCAGTAAGCTCATACCAGGCAGCTGAAACCGATTTATCTATGATATATCTCAGAAGCCTCACATCTTCTCTCAAAAGAACATTTTTTTTTAGGTCAGGAGATATTGGATATAAAGTGATATATTGCAAATTCAGTTATTTTTTCAAAAGAATGAAGATTTCCCCTATTTCACAACTGCTTGATAAAACCAGTCTGTTTTGTGTTTAGGCTCAGCAAAGTAATGTGCTGAGCTCTTCAAGTACTGGAGACTATACTACTCCTTTGTCCTGACACCAGCAACCGTGTTGCCACCTGGAAACTTCATGACAGGATAATTTTTCTCCCCTTTGGAATGTTAGGTGCTACTGTGTTAGATACCACTTTTTTTTCCGTCATTTTTCCACCATAAAAATCACAATCATGATTTCTGGATACAAGCTCTTGAGTCGTACTTACAACAAATGCAGGCCTTAATTTAGAGGCATGCATTGTTATGTCCGTACTGGAATAAATACTTTTGTCTCTAATTTTCTTTGTATCCTAATGGGATGGCTTTAAATCCCTTTAGATTATACAGTGTGCTTTCAAAGCACTGTTCCAAAAGCACAAAGTATGCCGGAATTAAAATGTTACGATTACGAAGACCAGTACTCAGAAGGGATGAAGCAACTCCAGAAGTAAGGACAACACGGTAAATTTAATATAGATCCATTGCTCATGTGCATTATGGTAATGACATTTGCTGTTGGATCACTTGTTCTTTATTTACAGGCTTTTTGTTTCAGTCACTGCACATAATGGAGTTGTTCTGGTATGAATGAAATGTGCAATGACAAAGGTTATTCTCTGCAGTTTCTCTGCCTTAGCTGCTGCAGAGCCTGGAGCGTGAAAGGTGAACAAAGCTGGCTAAATTCAAAATTTCTGTCTTCTAGGGAATTTCAGTGTTCTTTTTCAGGTGCTTCAAGTTACAATTAAAAAGGAAAATAACAATATTTCCTGCAAGATGGAAATTCTGATGAGGTTTTATTCAGTAAAAATTAAAAAGCTAGGTAATTTGTTTCGGAAACACATTCAGAGTTTGCAGGTTTCTGGTTCCTCGAGTGATGGACAAAAAGATTGCCTCGAACCTTCTCACTGGGAAGACGTGTGAAGCCTCCCTGTGAGAAGGCTGCCTTGTGGACTGTGCAGCCCCTCGGCCACAGCTGCACCCTACCAGGGCCAGCCCTCCGGGCTCCGCACTCCAAAGCCCTTGGGCACCCCAGGCTGCTGGCCCAGACCACCAGCAGACCCATTTCTGCCTCCCAAGCAAACCCCTTCTTTGGCTTCCCTGGCCAGCTCATTTCTGACAAAATGCAACTGCCTGCCCTCCCTGACATCCCTGACATGTTAGGAAAGCCTAAGAAGAGCCAAGCAATTTATCTCAGCCTTATCCTCAGGAAAGGCTGGTTTGGGTTGACATGTCCTCATCTCCAAGACCATCATTGCAGGGAAGATGTGCTGCCTTCAGCAAGTGCTCTTGAATACTCCAGCTTCAAGGAGGGCTATTGGGACTAGTAGGTAGGTGTTCCCTGCACTTCAGCAGCCTCAGGTCATGTTCTCACCCCAGCTACAATGCAAAATTAGGTGAGGACACTTGTCCATGCTGTCCTATACTCAACTCCAGGCAAGAGGAAAAGTGACTTTATGGACCTACATTTCTGTGGGGCCAGAGAGAAGGAAAAAGCCCCATCTCCAGGGTCAAGGGGAGGACATTTGCCAGGGGCACTAGGAAGGTGTGTTGACAAGCAGAAGTTATGTGGAGACAGTGCCTGCCCTGGGCTGGTGTTTCTTCCATGGAAGGGGTCAGGTATTCTTGTAGCTGGGCCAGGATTTCTGTGCCAAAATCTGCCTAACTAAATAAACCCCTGGGCCTTCCTTCTAAACCAGTTTCATTCCACGACCATTTTTTATGGACAAGGAAACAATATTTTGTGAGAGACTGTTTATAATATGTCTTTTCTTCTTTGTCTCCTTCCTCCTTCTTTTTCACAGCAGTGCGACCTGACCCTTCATGGCTGGCAGCCACATGCCCAGCAGCGCCCCGGGGGGATTGTGCATGCACTGAACAGGTCTCTGAGTGTGCAGGGGTCATATTCATTTCTCTTGAGAGTTTCTAAAAGACATTTGATTCTTGTGACATGAAACTAGTTACTAAATAACAAAGATTCAAAGATTAGATTACTGTTTCCCATCAGGCTGCAGGCAGGCAGTGAGGGGGAGGAGGAAGGCAATAGAGTGAGCTGCAGAAGACACTGAGCCCACAAGTGTCAATGAAAAGGCTAATTTTTCATCAGGATATCAAGCTGAAAAGTTAAACTCAGCTGTTTTCTGTGGCCAACATTGGTATTGGTTCTCTCTGTGGCACCACTGATGACTGCACAAGTTATAACACTGTCTTGCCATCCCAATTACACTTAATCTTGTCAATGGTGATAAAAAGCCCAGATGTAAATTTGCTGTAACATGACTTTATCAATGCTTTTACTGGTGGAAGAGGACCAGGATTAAATAAATGTTAAGGAGAGGCTTTCCCTGTTTCCCTGAGACAAGAAGAGGTATACATAGAGAAGAAATTGAAAGACAGCAAGGAAGATTGGGGTGAATGAGTGTGTATGCATGTTGCATAATTTCTCATACTGCGAACATTTGCAATCTGTATCACACTCCCAAAGAGGACTGGATATCCTGAGCAGCAGCTACAAAATGGGTCAGCTCTGCATTTTAGAGGGTTCTGCTTTGCATACAGCCTCCCAGCTGGCCTGTTGGTCAGTGAGCGCAAGGGGATCCCATTCCTACATATGCACAATGCAAAACATGTGACATGTCTGAAAAGACAGCAGAAGTTTCTCTCATTTAATTAGTGAATAAAAAGAAAGAACAACAACAACAAAAAAATAATGAAGGAAGCAGGTGTATCTTTTTTCCCCTGATCCTGAAATAGTCTTTTCTTCTATTCAAGAAACCTCTGGAGCAGCCTACAGATTCTATTAAGCTTCTCATTACATTAAAATACCCTCAGATTAAGGCATGCTCTCAATAATATCCTTCTGCAAAGTGTTTAAATAGTCATATAATGAGGAAAAATGTCTATAAGCATGTTTTAGTGATCTGCAGTGGAAGTTCAGGGGTTTTAAATGCTTGTTTTTCAGTCACACGTTCACTGAATCTCTGCCTTTAAGTACAGTAGATAATCTCAGTACGTCTTGAAAGCACCTCAGAAAGCTTTACACATGTACAGGTTCATCACTGAATTTTCTCCTACAGTCAGAGGATGAACCTTAGGAACATTCAGAAGAACGAAGGCCTTGATGGTTTTGCATTTTAGGCTTGTAGAGCACAGATAAAAAAACAGCTGTGCCAAGGACCCTGGGAAACACACACACACAGTTTTGCAGAGACCCCCTGGATTCAGGTGGTGCCTTTCACCAGCCTGCAGTATGCTCTGAATCAGCTCTGACCATGCAGAGCCCCAGCAAAGAGCAGAAGCTTGTGCACAGCTGCTTACTTTTTACATGCCCACTTTACACCCATGTCTTGTCAGTAACTTGTCCTCCTACTGTGTACTGCTGCCTCTCTATCCTGTGCTTGGGATAGTAAGGAAGCCGCTTTGAAAGGGTGTGAAAACAGGAGCTACAGACTGTGACTAGGACCTCGTTGTTCTTGTACACATGCTTCATCTTGGCCACCACATACTTTCCAAATATGAAAACTTGTTAGAGGAAGGTATATGACACACAGGGGTGTGATTTTCCCCAGAGTTTCTGCTGATTTGTTTTGTATCTATCTGAAGAAAGTAGGAGGAAAAGCACCCTACAGAAATTTTAATACATGTTGTAAATAAAAGAAGCATGGTGAGAGCTCAGAACACTTTTTAAAAATCCCATCTCCATCTGTCAATACCACAGAGGAAATTTTTTACCTACACAGTATTTTCCTGGCAACTCTAAGATAGAATTAGGGGTATCAGTAATCATGCAAGAAGTCTGTTGGTGATTCTGATGGGTAATCATACATGTTGAGGATGTCTGAATAACTTGAATAACTTGTGGTTTAGATTTTATATTCTGGCTGCATATATTGTTAAATTAAGCCAAGCTCTGAATTTTGTCTTTTACTTGACTCAGCTAACATTACCTCCAAGATGGTCAAATACACTTTCAGAGAAAACTAATTAGCTAAAAAAAAAAAAAAAAAAAGAGGCACTACTCTATAGAGTCTGAGAGCTGGATAAAAAAATTTAAAGTCATGGAGGTATCTGAATGAGACGGTAACAGCCTGAAATACTTCCTTATGAATTACCACTATCTGCAGTGCCAAGAGTTCCCTCAAAGGAGCCATAAGTGCTGATGGCAAGGATGAGAGATATCTTACTCAACAGAGTCAGTTTTAAATTGTCATCCATGGGTGGTTAAAGTTCCCATCATACTGGCAGTTTTCTCTGACTCACTGATCTGGAAAACAGAACTGGCTGGCTCTTCCCCTAAAGAAGGATTAGGATTTCATCCTGCAGGCACCAACCATTCTCCTCCTTCACTACCATTCATTTCACAGATTCATTGACTTAGCACTTACAGAAGAGATACAGACAAGCAGCCATCCTGCATCACCACTGTGTTATTCAGCCTCTACTGCTGCACTCCTGCACCCTTTGAAATAACAGAAAGCAGAAAAGCTGTTCAAAGAGGTTATCACAGCGGCATATATGATTGACAGCCCCTTCCTGTCTCACTTCATGTGTTTTTTGTTTGAGAACACATTGATTCTGTGATCCCTTTTGGTTCTCAGTTAAGGACCTGACATTTGTACATCTTTCCTGACACTTATTTGCTCATCTTTTGTGCCACCTTCATGTTCTTGACAGTTTGAAAGAATCTTCAGACGTGAAGCTAAGAAAATACCCCGTCCTTTCATCATGATCAGGTTTTCATCCCAGTTTCACCTATTCAAACTTTTTGTCTTTCTCCTACTTCATATCACCTCAATGAGTCAGAATCTGGCTTTCTGCTGAAAGCTGCTATTGTGCCCACAGAAGCACATCCCTCCCCTATCAACCCTTTCTTTTGTCTTTCGTTTCCAACCATGTGTGTGAGCTACCCCAAACATAGTTCCTTAGCTAAAATTAATTGTGATCACAATGTCTTTACGTTTTAGTATGTATAAGACATTACTGAGGGTGATTTTCACCCAGCTTCAATGCTTTGCTTTGCATGTAGCAAGGAATATAGAAGAAAAGTATGCATCTTCTTATCTTGACTCTGGTAGTGTGTTGAGACCAGAGATTTGCTATATTTGAGAGACAGGAACAGGCCTTTTATGTTCAAGGTGGTGCTATTGATACTTGGAGCTGTACCAGCTGCACTGTTTCTAATTTGGAGAATAGCAAGCATAGGGGATTATAGAATGCAGCCACGTGGTGTACATTTTCCCTCTGACACCTTTTCCTGTGTGACCCTAGCCCCCTCCCAAGAGCCAGACTAAGATGCTTCTATTAAAAAAGACAGAAAAAGATCTTCCAATTTTAGTAGCCAGCATATTTCTCTTACGTGAAATAGACACCATACCTTGGATTTGAAACAAGAGTAACTAGGTCATTAAATAACCCGGCAATCTACCCAAAGGGCACAGAGGCGTCTGCATGGGGAAGTATTTATGTAAACATTTCATTTCAATAGTGAACAGCTATCATTAGTCCTTTAACATGCACTTCGCATAATCATCAGATAATGCCCAGCCTTCTCTCCTATTTCATTCTTTTTTTTAACTCTCCTTGTCACCTATTATCCTCTTGGTATATTTCTGCACTGCCATGCAACATTACACTGCATAACCACTAGACAGATTACCCTATTTTGCAAACTGAACTTCACTGTAAGCTAACAGGCATCTGCTAAATTAAGTTTGTAATAAAGCCACATCCATCGCAGTTCACCTTGGCTTTTAACTGTCTATGAACGGGAACTTACTTCACAAATGCTTTCCGTTTTTTGCTTTTTCCCTGTGCCAAGACACTCAGAATAGCAACATTCATGCATCAAATGTGTTATAGCATTGGGACACCCTGGCCTCCACTTTATTATTTTAATCATTTTTCTGCTTTGAATTTTTGGCTGTGTTTTATTCTCTGTAGCATGAGACTCTAGTAGGTTCTTGTGATGAGAGGTCAAACTAAATAAAAATGGCCCTGCTGGTTCTGTCAACTAAATTCAAACATTACTGTGAAGCTTTATAGCAATAATACCTTTCGTGCTACTATATTCTGTAAGCAATTCCAGTGGAATCCCTGTTCTGAGCGGTTTATTATAGCTCAACCATAAAAATGTGCTTTGGGCTGAAAGTGGATTTATAAGATTTCTGCCCAGGAGCATATGCTTTGTAAAATTTAATTTAAATCAGCTTAGCTATTTTTTTTCCTTTAAAGACTGAAGAATAAAAACAAAGAACAGATTATTAGTCTTTTTCTTAGTAGAAAACCCCCCTCACTTTTATTTTTATAACAAGTAGGCATTATTCTTCCCCTTCATGCATGTATGTAATTCCATCAAACTTCGGGAAGACATGGGGAGGACCATGAGAGCAAAACTAGTCTTTGATATTTTAAATGTAATATGGAGGCTGTCTGGCCAACTATTTGGACTAGAATTTTCTATTGGATAAAGGGAAAAACAGAATCAGTGACATTAGTATTGTTGGAAAAAAGAGGGTCTAGTGCATGTAAGCTACTTTTCACAACAGTTAACAACAGAGAGTTCTGTGAAATGGGAATAGGAAAAATCTCATTCAGTTTGGTATAACTCAGTTTACAGACCCACTATTACTCTTGGGATTCGTGGATGCAACTTTTCTTTCTGCTCTGACAGAGTTTTCCATTATTTCCAAACATTTGGACATATATCCTGCTGAGAATTTCCAGACAGAAATATGGCAACTGTCTTACACATTACTGGTGCACTAACAACATGCAGTAATTCATCCTGCAGTCTTTAGTTGGTATTTATAATTTGGTATGGAGCAATGTGCCACACTAACATTTGCATAAAGAATAAAAAAGCTACACCTTCTGAAATAATGGCATCTGGAACAATGAAAAGAATAACCAATAAGTTTGGTTTTATCTAAAAGCGTCATCACAGAAAATCTTTTTCGAACCATATAACATTTGTTATTTATAGTTCTTGAGGAATGGGGAGAATGGATGAATGCAAAAGTAAAAACTACATTGATTTGGTTCAAAGTGACAAACTTTCGTTTCAGTTTGTCATAAAATATCATGGTTTTGCTTTAAATAGATTTATTGTGAAGTTTTTAACTTTGTTTTACTTGAGTGAGATTTTCCTGATGGATATCTCCCCTTTTCTACCCAGCCTTATCAAACACTAGCATTGACTTAAAGAATAGTACTCCATCAAACATATTCACAGTTCCTCTGACAATATTCAATCTCACGCTGAGGGCATTGCTTATGAAAAACTGCAGCCCCAGCTACATTTCATCTTTAAATTTAGTTCACCTGAAGGCCACCTTGATAACTTGCCAGAGGTCATATGGACATTGAGCAGAGTAGATTGAATGGAGTAGCTCATCAGACAGGGCTGTGCTATTTCATCTGAGTCAGCAGATGAACTGCTCACCAAGTAACAAGGAGTTTGAAAATGTAGGAGTGGTATGGCTCATGGAAACTAGGAAAAAACTGTCTGATGGCAGTGTATGGGACATGCACGATCTAATTCAGGGGCCCCATCAGTTCAAAGGGAACATGCTCTCTACTAACTTTTGTTTCATCATAGTTGAAGATGAAGCATTTTCAGATCTCTCCTTGAGAGAATACTTGTGGTGTGCCCCATGTTCTGGGCACTTGACTTCTAAACATTTTTTTGTAGAGGCTTTTCCCTTTCCTTGCCTTTCCTTTCTTTGCCTTGCCTTGCCTTGCCTTCCCTTCTTCCCTTCCCTCCCCTTTCCACCATAACAGGCAAAGTTAATCTAAGCATGGAGAGCTGTCTACAATGCAAACATCACTTAAAGCAAATGAATGAAATCCCATGTGGGGGAGGCACTCTTATCTTCCCCTCTTTCAGTGGTTTAGCTGTTGATCCACAACTTCCAGGGAAATCAAGATGAGCTATAATAAATCAAGTGGATAACAGTATAGGCAGAAAACAGGATGCATTTAAAAACAACTTCAGAATGAGGATAATTAAAGGAATGATGTCAAAATAGCCTAATGAGTTTCAGGAATACCAGGATAAGAATATCTGAAAAAGCTATTTTAATTTTCAATGGATTGTTACAGTCAGCATCATGTACCCATATATATACAAATACATACATATACATATATATGAATAGTGCTATTTTAATCTTAAATTAATCTCGGATTTTAATACTACCAGGTGTTCAAGAAGGATAATCACTATACTGTGTACAGCTGAGACAGATCCGGGGATAGGAAGGAAGGAAGGAACCTGAAGGCACCTGCCTTGCTACAATATGCTCACAGGCTATGTTTGATACACGAGGCAGTACAACAATTCACTGGCAAGCTGGAAATAGCTAGCCACAGTGACTTGGACATTCAGCAGCAGTAGGCAGTGGGTAGGAGTCAATACCACATGTCAGAGATCCTGCAGATGTATCATGTCAGATCCTGCAGCTGGATCCAAACATCCATCTTCTATATATATAGTGGATTTCATAGTAGAAAAATAGGCAAACTTATTCATGACTTAATGTATATCAGATGGATCAAAAGCTAACATGCACTTCTGCTATGTAGCCCAGACTGCTTCTAAGGAATAGCCTTTCAGTCCGTCCACACAACTAAAGTCTTCCACTAAGTTCTCACATCTCAGGAGTTCTCACATCCCACATCTCAGTCGCACCCTTAGCTCTGCCATGGACAGGTATGTCTTGTTTCACTTATTTCTATTCATATAGATGGTCCTCGTATGGCTTGTGTTCATCTGAGATATGTTTCACACTTCTTCCTTTTCTCTAACATAAGAGACAGGCTCTTTTTGCCTTTATAGCTCTTCACAGACCATTATGCCTCTTCTCAGACTCTCCTCAGAAGTATCAAGTGATATGAAAGGAGGCAACAAAAACACACTAAAATACAAGAAAATCTACTTAAGCATTAGAAAACACTTTCTCATTGTGAAGGTGGTTGAACACAGGAACACGTTGCCCAGGGAGGTTGTGGAGTCCTCATCCTTGGAGATATTCAAAACTCAACTGGACACAGTCCTGAGCAAACTATTCTGACTGAACCTGCTTGAAGAGAGGGTTGTACTAGATGATCTCAAGAGGTCCCTTCCCACCTCAGTGATTCTGTGATTCAGCGATCTCATTCATTACTGACTTGACGACTCTTCCAAAAAATATTGCTAGCAGCATATGTCACCTAGAAGTTGTATTTCCAAACTTATCCCCATGCCTAGGAAAATCTCCCTACGAACTTCTGCAAAGCTCCCCTCTTCAAGATCCTCCTGAAAACTCTTTCTTGCAGGGTATAAATCCTATAAAAGTAATTTGCCAAGATGTAAATAGTTGCTGTGTCTACTTGTTACTCTGACTGTACTTCTATGCCTCTTCCTCCCTTTATAATTTAGGCTGTAACATGCCTAAGACACAAACTATGCTTGAGTTTTGTACTGCACCTACCATCACTGTTTCTTGTACATAGGTAGGACTGCTAGGCACTCAATGAAAAGAAAAATAAGTGAGTACCCCCAAAATAGTCACAGTGTGTTCCAGGTTGGGTCAAAATTAAAATAAAGGCCTTAACTACTATTTTCAGTGTTAAGGTATTTTTTTGCTTGTACAAATACACAGAAACATCTGGAATCTAAGGTATTTCTTTGTTTGCTATACTATGCATTTAAGTTTCACCAATTCCATGGAATTTAGCCTGGACTTTATTGGTAACTATGGTGACTAACGGTAATAAATGAAGTGACAAAAGTGCCTCAGACTTTATTTACAAGGGAATAAGGAACAGCTTAGAAACAGAAACCTCTGCGTTTCACAGACAGGTCATTCAGTCAGCCACTTATGTAGGCTGTTAATGTACAGATGGGTTTTGAATCACTTGCTTCCACCTGTATGATTAGGTCTGTTTCTCCCCTTCTTTAATGGCGATGTGCTGAGTGCAATGAGGCAGGCAGATAAAATTCTGAGGCAGATCCCATCAGGGGATGGAGTGACGCTACGTCCTAGACAGACAGATATCCTCCAGCTTATCTTACGCACTGCTATGTGAGCCTGCCACCTGAGCAGAAGTTGCTTTGCCATGTGTTTCTGGCTCTCACTGGTAGCAGAGATGCTGCTGTGCTGAATGTAACTATAATTATGCATCCTGCTGTGCCATTTCTTTGATGCAACAGTGTAGGAGGGAAGACCTTAAACAGGACTGCAGTTGGGGGTGGCCAGTAATCTAGCAGGGTGTTTGGGAAAGATCCTGTTGCCATTTACACTTCATTACCAGCTGTGCAGAAAGCAATTAATACTGGCCCCTCTTCTTTCCTTTTTGATACCTGTATAAACAGCAAAAAGGATGCTATAGGCAGCAGAAGAAATTCAGACTGATCTCTGTGATGAAAGTGGTCTACTCAGTCCTGATGTACCAAAACCGGAAAAGTTTTTTTTTCAATGCTCCATACCCAAAGTCCTTAGAAACAGTACACTGGCACAGTTCTGCTGTGTGGACAGAAAGAAAAGCCAAACCATCCTCTTTCCTAGTTCATTACATCCGTATTCCCCAGAAACACCTCCTTGCCCAAAACACAGAAATGCTCATTTCCTCCTGCCAACTGAGTTTTCTTGGTTTGGGAGTGGAGAGTCACAACTTGGCTAGGACTAAGTAGCAGAA
The DNA here is from genome assembly GCF_949628215.1 of Phalacrocorax aristotelis. NCBI lineage: Eukaryota > Metazoa > Chordata > Aves > Suliformes > Phalacrocoracidae > Phalacrocorax > Phalacrocorax aristotelis. The sequence continues at coordinate 63,366,388 of NC_134278.1, forward strand.
GTTCTGGCATAGACAGAGCAAGGTCTGAGATTTGCAAAGAGAGCATAGTCATATGATTTTGAAATATAATCTATGGCTTATGAAATATGTAATACATCTATTGCTCAGAGATGTGATTTGAGAAATTAAACAACTCAAGTTCCCTGCCAGCTTGGATGACATAACCCAGAACAAAGTTATAGGCACTAAGGAGCTCACCTGAACATAGTTCGTGGCTGTTCCTTCCCCTAAAAGACAAAACCATGCAGTACTGGCTTTTTCTGCATTTCACGACAGCCCAGATTTTGTCCCAGTGAGCCCCTGACTCTGCTGGCTTAGTGCCCTAATAAACTGGTATCTGAGAATTTCAGCCAGGAGGCAGTAACACCAGCTTTGCTTCTGAGGAATTAGGTGTTGTCTTTGAGTTGAGACTAACACCTGACTCTGTCATGTTCCTTTTCTGCTTTATTCCAGCATGCAGTCCAGCTACTGGCCTAAAACTACAGCTTACTTTAAAACAGTGTTTAAACTCTGTGTTTGAATTAGCCTTGGTTCAGAGTATTTTATTTCACCCTAGGTCTATAGGGGTTGGGAAAGCACCTCTCCCAGATGGCCTGAGAGAGCTCCCAAGTGACCTCTGAATGACTTGTGTTTTTCTCCGGGGCCCCAAATAAACATACAGCCTTGTAATACTTGGGTGTAAGCAATTATTCTCATGCTCTGTTTTATACTGCAGGATTATTTTAAAAATACTGCTTTTTAATCATGTCCACACCAATCATTATTTATGTTGCAACTGGAGAATTGGGCAGCACGATCTTCTGTTTCCTAGGCCTGTTTCTGTCCTGCTGGAGCTTTTCCACACCACAGCCTGACTGAGACACTGAGGTTTTGTTCCCATCCAGCACCCTCAATGCCAGACAGCCCCAGAGGTCATTGCACCCTCTACAGAGCCAACAGAACAGTGTCCAGTGCGACAGACTCCTCTCCTACTTCCCTGCTGGCCATCAACCCTGGCAGACACCTTGGCGTCAGCAACTTGCCATGTGTCGTCACCCACCTGGAGATGAACTTTCCCAAACCCATTTCCCCTCTATTTAAGCCAGAGGTGAGGAGTGTTACTAAACTGCTAACCTGTCCTGGGTACTAAGGACCTCAAATGTGGCTCATATTTATATTAAAGTCCTCTGTAGGCACTGCAGCTGGCCCTCCAGCATCACTGCCCTACATCTGTGCTGCCTGCAGCCTGCATAGGTTCCTCTCTCCCCTTCCTCCTTGTCTTGCAGCCCTGGATGTTTGACCAGGTGCATTAATAATGAGGCTTCCTTCCTATGAATCATGGCACCATGAACAGAAATCTACATTTAAAGGACCTGTGATTTGCTCTGTTGTAACAAACTCTGTTTCTTGAACTGAGGTTCTGACTCCTTTATAATTACATAAAATAAAAACATAACAAAATTTTATTTTAGGTGTCTAAGTTGTGCATCGAGGTCAGTAGGAAACACACCGCACTATGATTAAGGGTAATACAATGCACTTAAAGTCAGTTTCCAGAAATCCTGTTTTCCCATTCTCATAGCCTGGTGGGCTGCGCAGAAAAAAAAATCCTCTTATACCATGTACCAGAATGCATGTGTACAGTCCAGGTTTCTCTGCTGTCCTTTGGCAGCCCATGAGAAGCCAGGCAATGATTCCTCTTCACTCTTCCTAAATAAATGCCCATTCCACTGTGAGTGCCAGAACTCCTCAACCTCTGCAGACTAGGGAGAAAGAAAGGACTGTGGGTCATACCTGACCTTTCATTAAAAAAAAAATAAACCAGCATCAGGTGGGAAAACTCTTTGCTCCGTGTTTTGGCAATATGCAAGAATAAGAAAAGCTGGTCTGCAGTGGTATTAGCAGGTAGGACTTCACTCACGTTTGAAGCCATCTGATAAGCTTACATATTAACCCTGCTGATTTACGTTAACACTTAGCCATGGTGACAAGTACTCTTTGCACTTACTGCACACTGGCACTCACTTTGTTTTTCTGCCTGCAAGGAATTCAAGTAGATATTAATGACGTTAATGAGGAAGAATAAGAGGGTAGATGTAAGCAAAGCTTGAAATATTGGCAGGTATCAAATAAGTGTGCAAATGCAGCAAGAAGGAAATACTGATTGACACTCAACACCAGTTGTGTTTTTATCAAAATAGAATGCTTGACAATTCAGTTCTGTCTGGTTTTGCATGTACTCCTTAAACCATTGTTAAGGGTTTTTTGTAGATGGAATTCCATTTTTATTAATTTATTTACAAATATTGGTATTTTTCCCTTGTTTTTTCCAACACAGAAGTTAGAAAATTCAAGCCCAGAAACCACCATCAAATATTAAGTCTCATAATTCAGATACTAATGCCCTCTCTGGAGACCGACAGGCCTACTTTTCTCTGAAGCAGAGAAGATGCAGTTGTCGTTACTGCTCAGAAGTACAGCAAAACTGTTTACTCTGTCTTTACCCTGTACAGGATTTTGTCCTCAAAAACAGAGATGCCTACCTGAACCAGAGAAATATGAATTAGCCAAACACCAGACATGGCTAAACAAATACTCAACCACAACTCCTTTGCCTGTTTGCTGCTTCAAAACACCAACCTGTGCACAAGTCCTTCCCCAACCACAGCTGTGCACTACCTGTCTCCTAAGCGAAAGCAGGATAAACTACTTCATATCTATGGCATGTGTTTCTAAGAGGACAATTACTGCAAGGTAACCACAATGCTATAAGCTCACATCCAGACTGAGACATACTTTGGCTGTGAAGCTAGCCAACATCAGAATCAAAGCACATGTTCTGTTCTTGGAGAGGACAGGACTGGGCTGTAGCAAAATAATAAGTTCAAGGGACAGGGTAGCTCTGAGATGCCAGGCAATGCAGGGGACAGGAGGAGGCAGGCAGTGCCCTGGATGCAATGTGAGTGAGGCGAAGACCTGCAGAAGATTCCAAGGCTGGTGGCCCTGAAGGGTATGTAGAGAAAAAGACAGAAATTTTGAGTCCTGGATTTAAAAAAATGGGGAGCCCCTGTCTTTGTTCACACTGACCTTGCCATTACTCAACCATGTAACCGTATCGTCAGACAAAGGGTCAAAAGCTAAATGAAGACACAACTCTTGTCAGACTGTCCTGTCATGGGTCACTTAAGGAGCAGCCACTGATCCATTTTCTTGCACTGAGGGATCAAATCCATGATCCCTAAAGTACTTCTGATTAACATTTTCTGCAGAGCCAGCCTTGGCTCCGTAGCCAGGTAGTTTGCTCCAAAGAGCACACTGTTGCTAGAGCTAACGTTTACTTAGCTGCAGGTGGATGTTGGTGACGTTAATAAAGACGAATAGGAGGGGAGATGGAAGCCAAGTCCAAGATACCAGCCGAGATTAGACAGGCATACAGAGGTAGCAAACAGAAAATATCGATTGGCACTTAGCATAGGACTGTACTTCCAAGTCAGAGCGCTCAGCTGGCTCAGGAGGCTGTATTTTTCCCCTCACGATTTCACTAAGTCATTTCAGCAATTTTACCCTGTTGCCTCTTTCCCCTCTAGCAAATACGAATAACCATCTTCTTCATACTACTCCTTTCCCAAGCCAGATAAATATTCATGGTCCTTCAATCTTTTGATCAATTAGTTTCCCCCAGCTTTGTCTCATACTGTTGGTTGTATTTGCCAATGATTTTGCTGATCTGCTCTGAGCTCCCTGACTGTTGTTCAGTTTAAAAGAGAAATGTGCATGCCAGTGCCAGTAATCTCATGCAGACCTTCCTCAGACAGTATAGGACAGACTGACCAGACTACAATACACAGCTCCTGCTGCAGTGTCATGTGAACATGATCCTGGTGAATGGTGTGATAACAGCACACTGGTAACTCACTCAATTAAGCACATGCCATAAACCCCATGCTGGCCTGTCTCCCTCAACAGCAGGGCCCAACTTTCCTAGCCATATGGCCCACTGTCCCTTTGGAGTCGATGAGGCAGAGGGGACAAAGACCTCATAGGATTTGTGACCAACCGTCGAAGCGTGGCTGGCAGGGAATGGGATTCAGGGAGTGAGTGATATGACAAGAAGGCAGGTGGAACTCTGGTAACCAGTCAGTAACAAATACTGACTTCCCAAGAAATTAGCAAAAAGGGTACCTTATGCTCAGCCTTCTTTGCCTCAGAAATGTTGGCATTCAAGCAGAACTTTAGAACATTAGAGTAGAAAACTAGGGAGACCTTTTCTAATTTAAGTTGATTAGAGGACCAATGAGTTCTGCAGCTGACCCAAGACTTCACAGCTTAAAAACCCTTTTTGGTCTGGTCTTCAAAATCCCAGAATGAATGCAGAGACCCTACTGTATTGTCCATATAAGTTTTATTGGGTTCATAGCTACAACATATGGCAAAGGAGGTTGCTGTTTACCTTGTGACTCCCTGGAGCAGTTTACTGAATGTCTCTTTCTGCAAGGAACCTCCTCCCAGAAGAATACACGCTCCAATCCTCTAATGTATGAGGATTTCATTTATGTTACAAGAACAATATTTTTCACAGACAAGCCTGAGCACGTCTGCTATTGACAGTCCAGGTCGTGCTTCCCTCTGACAGCTGCAAATGCAGCAGCAGTAACAGGCTTGGATTTGTGTCAGGGGAAGTCACAGGGCTGCAGCTTGCCAGTTAGTACAAATCACTGAATGTCTATGTCTGTGTCTGTGTACTTCTGACACAACCACAGGGACTTTCAGTCTGGGATGGCAGGTTGGGACTAATTCTTTCCTGACAAAAGTGAGTTGGAGTAACAAAGGTATGCAAGAGCCAATATATTTATTTCAACAATAAAAACAAAAAAACTGTCTGTCACAGCAATGCTACAGAAGACACTACAAAGGGTTCAGTAAAGCTAAAATGAAGGCAGGCCTCCACCAGAGCCACAGAAAAGCATCACACTTCCACAGATGCAGCAGTCTGGACCAGTGTTAAGTTAACTTCAAATTTCCATGCCTCTGCCTAAGCATCTGATTTATTAAAATATCAGATAAGGACTGCTGTGTTTAACTTCCCCATATTTTTTTGAAGAATATTAAAGAAGCTTTGATATAAATTTGCATCCAGAAAAGATATATTCTATCGTCTGAGCTGGAAAGTGAAGAGAGATGAAGCATGGTAAAGGAAAAAGAAGTTGGGCTTGTCAACAAGAGGATGAAGAAAAACCATAATGAGAAAACAAAGAAAAAACTGAATGGTTGAAAGGGGGGGAGAGGCCTAAAGAATGTCCTGTGCTGCAACCCAGAGGGAACAGCACCTTGCTTTCTTATGTTGTGAGGCCATGACAAATGAGCTCCAGTGTCACTGAAGTCAGCATCTATCTCCTCACCCCAAAATATGGAAAACATGAGGTCAGGAGCAAGAACAGGCATTGCATGACTGCTTTACAGAAGAATGATGTAGACTGAAGAGCAACTCATAAAGAAACGAAGAAACTTTTGAACTGTCTTCTCTCTGCCTTTGGGAATTCAAAGGCCCTTATCTGTAGCAATGGGTTGTCTGTGGCCAGGCATGTTGGAATCTTTCCAACATGGGGGAAATAGAGCATATTAGCAAAACGTATGAAAGAAAAAATATTCCAAAGTAAATTATTTTGGTTTTTACAAGTCCCCTTCCATGTCCTTGCTACCAGTAGCAGTCAGGACAAAACTTTATTTAATTTCTTGCCATATGTAACTGTGCAGTAGAAATATCTGGGGGCCCGAGCAATACTAACTCATAGTTTGTTCAGACCTAGAACAGGACCTCACTCTTGTAGCTATAGGGGATGCATAAAAGGCCTTTTACTCCTTTTTAGTGCCAGCCATTGAGCACACACTCCCATGTCAAAAGAAGTCATAGAGCTGCAAAGTCATTCCAGTTATGTCAGGACTGTATCCCCACTCCTGCTACCAGCAAAACCAAAAATCTAAGTCTACAATATACTGAGCAGAAGATGGAAAACATCTTTATCCCTAGAGAGGTACAAAGGATCTGGACCAGGAGATCCTGTGAACATTGAAGGCAGAAAACTAACCTCGGGGCATACTTAGAAAAGACAGTGTAAAGCTGATAGGCCCTGGTTACCAAAATCAAAAGAAACAAACAAAGTGAAACTTCGCTAAAAAAATAAATACTTGGATCTCCATTGTACGTCTGAGTACTACTTTAAGCATTACTTCTTTGCAGTCAAGCTACGGCTTTTTTTTAGATTTCTCAAAGGATTTGGATGCTCTATTGTGGCCAGTCTGTGATCTGGCTTCACTTCCCACAAATCAGTATCAAATGCAGAGAAGCAACCTGCTACACAGGCATTTTGCAGACTAAAATAGTGCAGAGCCTAATCAGGAATCTTGCAGCAGGAAACAGGTCTTCCTACAACAGGAAGCATAGGAAAGACTACTGGAGACAGCCGTCCAAAAGCAGCCACTTTGCCAAAAAAGACAAAATGGCTGTATACTGGCAACTCCTGCAGCAGGAAATCACTGAATTAAGCACTCAATCTACAGAGCAATTTAGTATGTCATCTGCTTCCTGGCAACAGATATTTGGAATCACTTTTACATTGCATTTCAGCCCTATCTCATAATCAAGTTAAGGACAGTGTCCTCTCCGGTGAGCAAAGAGGCCAAGGTCAGAGGCTTCTCTGAATCCTACCCAGAATAAATATTTTTAACCCCTTTCCTTTCTCCATTTTCATCATTTTATCATTTCTAATTTAGGGGCCTGACATTCCTGATTCTACTCTGATTTGGGGCCAGGGCAGACTGAGTCACTGATACAATGCCTGCCAAAGTTAACTGTGGCCTCCATGGGACTGTACAACAGAGTCTGATGGAAGATAAATATCACATGCCACAATGAAACAGAGAAAAGGAGGTCAATGGATTCTCTCTGTGATTTGTTTGATGGAGGGTCAGGAAACTTTTCAGAAAGTTTCTCCTAAATATATATAAAAAGAAGAGATAGGGAGAGGAAAGAGGAGAGGAAAGAGGAGAGAGGAGAGGAGAGGAGAGGAGAGGAGAGGAGAGGAGAGGAGAGGAGAGGAGAGGAGAGGAGAGGAGAGGAGAGGAGAGGAGAGGAGAGGAGAGGAGACAAGGAGAGGAGAGGAGACAAGGAAAGGAAAGGAAAGGAAAGGAAAGGAAAGGAAAGGAAAGGAAAGGAAAGGAAAGGAAAGGAAAGGAAAGGAAAGGAAAGGAAAGGAAAAGGAAAGGAAAGGAAAGGAAAGGAAAGGAAAGGAAAGGAAAGGAAAGGAAAGGAAAGGAAAGGAAAGGAAAGGAAAGGAAAGGAAAGGAAAGGAAAGGAAAGGAAAGGAAAGGAAAGGAAAGGAAAGGAAAGGAAAGGAAAGGAAAGGAAAGGAAAAGGAAAGGAAAGGAAAGGAAAGGAAAGGAAAGGAAAGGAAAGGAAAGGAAAGGAAAGGAAAGGAAAGGAAAGGAAAGGAAAGGAAAGGAAAGGAAAGGAAAGGAAAGGAAAGGAAAGGAAAGGAAAGGAAAGGAGGAAGGAAGGAAGGAAGGACTGATTGATTTTTTCTTTGGGGTCAATATATTTATGCAGACTGTGGGAAAATTGAGTTCATTTTTCAATATTTACCTAATCTGACTGCTTGCTCATCTCGCTGAAGATACAAAATATTGTTCCTTCATTGGTTCCTTAAGCCTTACTGAAGACAGAATCACAGAACCACAGAATGGCTGAGGTTGGAAAGGACCTCTGGAGGTTGTCTGGTCCAACCTCCCCACTCAAGCAGGGTCATCTAGAGCCAGCTGCACCATGTCCAGACAGCTTTTGAATATCTTCAAGGATAGAGACTCCACAACCTCTCTGGCCAACATATGCCAATGCTTAGTCACCTGATGTTCACATGGCACCTCCTGTATTTCAGTTTGTGCCCGTTGCTTCTTGTCCTGTCACTGGGCACCACTGAAAAGTGCCAGGCTCCATGCTCTCTACATCCTCCTTCAAGTATTTATATACATTGATAAGATCCCCTTGAGCCTGTTCTTCTCTAGGCTGAACAGTCCCAG